>NW_020939749.1:0-666152 GCF_003851025.1 Sparassis crispa
GCACGCACGCAACATCAGCGCCCCAAACCGAACCGAACGCAACGAGGGGAAGGGGAAGGGGAAGGGGAAGGAGGGGGACGCACGCTCCAAGAGATGCTCGCGGACCAAGATGCCCTGCGCGATGTTCTGGAAGAACGGGACGGAGTAGCGCGCGGTCGACCCGGGGGGCGGGGAGCGCACGCGGTGCGAGGTCGCGCGCGCCGCGCCGCGCGTCGCCACCTCCAGCCCTGAGCGCCCGCGTACATTAAATCAAATTAAATTAGAATGAATGGCGGGGGAGGGCGGCGGCGGCGGGCGCACCTTTCCCGATGTTGACGACGAACGTGCCCGGGAGCGGCGGGGCGTCCACCCACTCCCCCGCGAGGTTCTGCACCTGCAGCCCGGGGTGCTCCGTCGCCTGCAGCAGCTGCACCCCCGCCCATCATGCATCAGCCCACACACACCCCTTCCACAACACGGGACGCGACGCACGAAGGTGAGGAAGCCCGAGTCAAAGTGCGGCCCGACCCCCTGGTCGGGCTCGCCCCCCGCCCCCGGCGCGCGCGCGGGGTACTTGACGACCTTGGCGCGGTGCTGCATGTGCGCCGCGTCCTCGAAGAACGCGTCGAGCGCGCCGGGCGCGTGCCCGAGCGCCTCGGCGAGCAGGCGCGTGAAGGCGGCGCTGAGCGCCTCGAGCTGCGCGAGGTAGCGCAGGAAGGTGGCTCTGAACCCGGGGAGGAGCGCCTCGTCCGGCCACTGCTCGAAAGTGGGTCAAGGAGGGAGCTCGGAGAGGGTTAAGGGGGGACGCACCTGGGACGGCCCCCAGAGGCGGAGGTACTCCGGGTCGCCCGCGCGCCAGGGGCGCGCGTCGCACGCGGTCCCAAAGTCGAACTGCTCGCGCTGGTCCGCGCGCCCCTTGGTGAGCTCCGCGCCGAGGCGGGAGTACCCGAAGAAGTGGGGCGAGCGCGCCATGCGCACGCGGTCCTTGGCCGCCTGCGGGAGGTCGAAGAGGCGGGGGGCGTACGCGGCCACGGCGGCGACGTCGGCGGGGTCGACGGGCGCGTGGGAGAGGTAGAGGAAGCCGACGTTGATGAGGGCGTGCCGCAGCTGGGCGACGAAGGTGCCCCGGGTGTCTGGGCTGGAGAGGAGGGCGTAGTCGAGGATGGGGATGCTGGAGAAGTTGGCGGACATGGCGGACGGCGGGGAAGAGGTCACTCGAGGAGAGCGTGGATTTGTAGTGGGTGGTACATGGTACGAGCACAGTGTGTGATCAGAGGGAACGATGACGCGATCGGTGAGCCGTCCCACCGTGGAGACTATTCGCAATCTTATCGTATTTTGTAAAGGAGAGTCTACTGATCTAGGTTGCTCGGGAATAAATACAAGAATCGCTGCAGGGAATATTTTACGGTACAGATGGAAGACGCAGTCAGTGCACGGGCTTGGGCACCCGTCTCCTGCCCAGCCTGAGCTTGAGCCCGATGCGCGCATCCCGCCGCCTCCGCTCGACGAGCAGGTAGGTCACTGCGCCAAAGCCCTCGTCAGAGTCCAAGCGAATCGCGACGACGCACGGCGCTCACCGATGAATTTCTCGAGCGCGTGCATGACCTCCGACTCGGGCTTGATCTCAAAGAACGCCCGGTGGGACATCCGCCAGACCCCGAAATGCCGCTTGGGCGGGTGAAAGTCGGCGAACGTCTTCTCGGGGTCGTCCGCCCGTACAAGCTGTGCGACGTGCGCGTGAGCACCCGCACACCGGCCATGCACGTCCAACTCACCTGGAGGCTTCCCTTGTGCACTCTCCACCGATACTCCGCGCCCTCCCCGATCGTGAACGTCCCCCCACTGCAGCAAGAACCCATCAGCCACACACAACACAGCACAACACCGAAGACGACGCACTGCTGCTCGTCAAACGCCACGAGCTGCCCCGCGTCCACCCACTCGCCCTCGGCGCCGTCCGGCCCAATGAAGCGCACGCGCGGCTCCCTCTGGAACAAGTCCTCGATCTCCGCGACGGGCACGAGCGTGCGCGCCTCGAAGTCGTGCTTGACCACGCGCGTCACGTTCGGGTGCCAGTACCGCGTCACGATCTCGTAGTAGAGCACGTCGTCCCCCGCGGCGAGCGTCGTGTTCCGCAGGCTGTTCGTCGCGAACTCCATCTTGTGCGGCGGCTTCGGTGCGGGCTGGCGCGGCGGCATCGTGTCGTGGGGTCGAACTTGGCCGGGATGGTGCGACGGTGGGGGTTCATATACCCTCCCTCGTGAGTGACGGACACGGGCACCGGTGGAATGCGCGCGAAATGGGATGGGCGAATGGGGGGCGGGGGATTTGCCCGCCGAGAGCGGCAGGGCGCGAAGGCTCCCAGCGCTGTGAACGCGCGGTGCTCGTCTCCCAGGCATCTCCAAGTACTGGGAGATTGTGTTCACCCGATGCGAACATCCGTCGGTAGCCTCGTGGGGCCGAGGGTTTCACATCGTAGGAGACACGTCCGGCATGAAGAAGCGGCAACGCACCACCCAGATGAGGACAAAAGCCTGAGACTGAGAGCTGGCGTGCGATGCACCCGGCGATGACATCAGGCCCCCCGCTCTGGGCGACGAGAGGTTCGCACGTCGATGAGGACGTCCTGAGAGATCTGACTGCTCCGGTGCCTGCGTGTGTGCCGGCTTCTCAGGAGGGAGCTGCCAAGTGTCCACTGGGAGACGTCAGTCGTGACAGAACGCAGACAGGCCTGAAGACGCACAAGAATAGTCGATCCCACGTCAACTCTAGATCGCATCGTGACCAGTACGGCCTTTTCCCGGATCGGGGCTGTAGCCAGCCTGTTCCTGGGAAGACGTGTTGTTCTCTTGGGATGGCGACTATGAGAACGAGAACCGTGCGGACCTGACGCGCTCCCGCGAGCAGCAGCACTCGAGACATCGTATACCACACACCCAGAGCTCGGCCTCGCGGTACCGGTACACCGAGCACTTCCTGCTCAGGAAGACAGATCCCTTGAAGGTGGCAAGCGCGTTTCGAAAATGTGTATTTGCATCATCGTACTATTCCCGTATTCCTGTGTGCTTTTGTTCGTGGACGCTCGCGCTGCGCCCCATCGTTCCACCCCTTAGTGTGCGGCGCGCTGCCCTCGAGGTCTCCTTGCCCGATCGTCAAGGCCGGTCTCTCGAACGGCGAACGCCCGGACCTTATTTCACGCCCCAGAAGCTATGAATAAAAACGGTGTTCGCATTCGTAGGCGGCCTTATCAGCCTGCAGCGCCACGATCGAGCCTGGACGACATGCGGTTTATCTCAAGGTCCGAGTCTATCACTGTGTCAGGACGACGCACGAACTGCGCGGAGCGAACGAATTGAAGCGTCTGCCGCCAGGCTGCGCGAAACAGGCCTTGGAACGAGCGACGGACGTGCGGGTTCTTCGCAAACTTGACTGGACTTGCCGTGCTGCGGCATACGGGAAACAGCCGGAGGGCGACCGAAGGCGATGTAAGATAGATAGACGGCGGGTCAGTACACACGTCGCGCGGAATTGGGATCGGCGCAGGAATAATCGCATCGACGAGGGACGGCGAATGGTGATACGGACGCGCAGGGTCGGAAAGGGAAGGGGGTGGCGAGATTTTCACAAGTATCGGGCACAGATGTGGCCGGGCCCATACACCATCGCGTCTTGCAGTCCGGATCGGTGATGGAATAATCGTGTGAGCGCTGTGTCCGATTCCTGCAGCAAGCCAAAGAGAGCGGCCGGCCCAGAGGTCTGCAGTGTAGATCTGTCAAACTAGCATGCGGTAAACCGGCGGCGCGCGTTTCTTGGCTGGACATCGCCACAGCAACCAAGAGAAACACGAATGCGGTGGCATAGAGAGGACCGCTCACTTTCCTATCCCCCCGGGGATGGTTGACGCGCCTAGAACTGGCAGGTTTCCGTCAGCGTGCTGAAAGTGGTGAAGAGATGTTCATGAACGCGATATCTTATCTCGATTCGTCGAATACGCACCGCAAATATAGAGGTGCTTGCTCATTCATTGCGCACAGAAATAATGCAGCCGCTCAGCGACAAAAACCCAGAGAGAATGCAGGAAACCGGGCTGTGGAGTGCCATCATCCAACGATCCGGAATCTCGGGAGCAGTCATGTCGGAGCACAGATGGATATGCCCTTAGACACGGCTGCCTGAGATATCAATAACATCCAGCAAAGATGGGGCACTAGGCAAAGGCTGTGGCAATCCAGTCGCGAGTAAGTATCTCCCACGGTGGATGGCCCGACTTTGTTTCATGCCCCCAAAGCTATGATAGTGGTATTAGAGAGGAGCCTATCGAATATTATTCACGAACGCTCGACCTCTGTGCTTGGTGATTTCCTTGTTGTGTCCTTGCTGCGAGTACGATCGTCCATGTCCGTATTCTGTCGCCGAGAAGCGGAGAATTTGAGCATGGAATCTCAATGCAGAGCACTGTTACCCGCCAAGAGGTATGTATGTAGCGCGAACTAACAGCGGGATCTCAGACACTACCTCCCATACGCGCGACACCAAGAACCTGTTCGCGCTCAGATACACGAAGAGTATCTCAGCACAAGCAAGTTCTCGGTGTCCTCGAACCCCAGAATGCCAGGATAATGCAACTAAACGGGACGTTACGTTGCGAGAGTCTTGTGTCGTGAGATGTACAGTCTGCGAGTGGTTTTTGCCGTTAGAGCGTGACAAAAAAAGACTTGGATTGGCTTACCTGCATACCTCTCGAGCACGTCGCAGCGGTATGCCGGCATGGGCAGCGAGAGTTCAGGACAAGTCCTGGGCGTCCTTGCCAGCTGTCAACCACAAATACAGCCTAGAAGTGCATGCGGAGGCTGCAGGGACTGGCACTTGTTGTTGATGGCCCTTGGAAGGCGCGTGGAAAGTGGACAATGTTGGCGCTGCAAATTCGGCCGCGGTGGCAACGACGAGATCTGTATCATAAACTGGAAAGGGTCTTTTCGCTACTCATCTGTTTGTTGTGTCGATGATCCGCAGGATGCGGAGGCAGAAGGAAGGGGCTGCAAGGTGCTGGCAGCCGTTGACTATGGACGTGGATATGCGAGGTCCGGGGGACAGTCATTTATCGTAGACAGCGAAGGCAGAATGAGGGTGCAGAAATGCACCGATGACACACCACGTCAACCGGAATCCAGCGAGGAGGAAAGTCACCCTAAACCATAAGATCAATGCTAGCAATAAAACATAGAGATGATTTTTACGGGCCCTAGGTCGCGTCAAGCCGGTCGACTGGCGGATGCAGCAGTTTCGGACGTGTTTCTGCTCACCACTGTCGCGCACCCTACAACTTTCCCGGATTTTCGTCCTACACGCTGCTGGGCTCTCGAGTAAAGCGTCATCCTCCCTAACGGACGCAGTCGCGTTTGGAGTGACAGAGGGGGGAGGAAATCGGGAACGAAGGTAACTTATTGACCGTGGGCCCAATGCTACGCGCACCACTTACCCGCCCGCTGCATCCCTCTCGAATATGGTGTCATCTCGAAGCCGCGACTTCTGGCTATCGGATGTTGTCACGTTTGAAGCTATAGAGGGGAGAGATATTTGAGAACAAATGTTGAAGTCGAAGGCGAGCGAGTCGGCTAATTGTCAACCGTGCTGGCGGCTCCCCTAAACTGATCTCGAGCTTTCTTCTGAGCTAGACTGGGGACGATGAGGAGGGAGAGAAAGACGGGCCTAACGCTGGCAATTAATGAGCGCATAAAGGCGCATAAGCGTCACGGTAAGCGCCTGCCAGCACACTTTAGGACATACTGACCGCCACAGTCACTGGCATGGCAGTCATACCGATGAGCGGGCAAGTTCACGCTACTCATCGGTATACATGCTGCGGTCCAGGCTGCCTCACCGCAGATCAATTGAATGTTCAACATACGACGAGTCCCTCCCTCTCATTCTTCCTTCTCCACTGGCCCTTCCACCCCCAGTTGAAATACAGTACTTGTGGCTGAAATTGCTGTCCTCCTTGTAAGAGGTGAGTTCGGAGACTTGGAAGGAACATCCCTGCCGTCTGCGGAAAATGTACTGTTCTTCGATAAACAACACATCGCAGTCGTAGCCGAATGCATCATCATTCGGCTACGACTGCGATGTGTTGTTTGTCAAAGAACTTTAGCACATTTTTTCAAACTCACCCTTTACAAGGAGGACAGCAATGTCAGCAGCGAGTATTTCATGGCTACCATCATCAACAGGGCAGAAAAGGACAAGGTGCATGGGTATGTCCTGGCCCAACAGAGTGTTGATTGCCAGTCATGCAGCATCAGCGGATCTACAACACCCAGGTCCATGGCAGATTTCGAAATGCAGATGTGCTTCTGTCCTGCAGACTCGCGGGTTTTCGAAGGATGCATGTGCAGATTGAAAGCCGTGATAAAGCTGACGAAAGACTAGTCCTAGTCCTTGGTCACCTCTGTCACGGCTTGCGAGTCGCATGGCGAGGTGAAGTCGAGCAGTTGCAAGGGATTGGTTTGATGGTAACACAGGCTTCGAGCTGTACCCAAGTAACTTCTGTGAGTCTCTCTAAGCCAGATTCGATGTTTCCACTGACTGAGGGTCATTAATTCATTGCTGTTCCGGATGTGAATTAGTTTCCTCTGGCTGGACTCCAAGTCTATTTTCCACGAATTTTATTAACACGAACTTCATTGGGTATCTCATGCTTGTCTTCACTTACTCTACCTGCATGCAGCGTATCTGTTCAACCACATATTTTCCCTTGCTCTCGTACACTCTATGCTGAATACATTTTTGCTCAGTGGATCGGCCTACAAATTCTTATCTATCCGTGTCAACATCTTCTCCACCTCCGCCTGCGTCGAAGGTTGCCGGTACCTGATATGAGACATGTCTAGTTTACTAAGGGAAGGGTTAAACAGCCCCGAACATATCGGCTAGCATCACGACTGTAAGAGGCCAAGGAAACAGTCCCGTAAAAAAGAAAATACAGATGTCGACGAGCGTTCGAGACTCGACTGACTCGCTCGGCTCAAACACCAGCAGAACTGACGATCCTTACCGCCTGTCGGTGATGCAGACAAGCGTGGTCCTGCGCTAGGGCTAGGAGCAGCGCTGACACGGGAGAGCAGGAACGCGGGCGCATGCCGCGTCCCTGCCTGCGGTACGCTCCGTACGCGGTGGGCCATCGGCGGGCTTTATTGGCGCGGTACCCGATCGTAGCGAAGAGCTAATGCTGGCCACCGATGGCATTCAGTGAGATTCGCTCCCCGTGGACATGCCGGGTGTCATATAGGTCATATAGGTCTAGCCGAGACGGGCAGAAGGAAAGCTTGCGATCTTCAAAACGTGCATGATCCTGGATCGAAATTCAACGCGCAGTCGTAAGTGCATCCGGAAACACACCTCTGTTCGACGATATCTGTCTCTGCGGCATTTGACAAATCGTGGGGAGCAATGTGTAGGGCATAGTAGCGTGTCTGCCAGGAGCCGCAAAATCGGGGCCGTCAGGCATACGGCCGCCGCCAATTCCTCGCGGATCTGGGCCAAGGGTGAGGATACTTCGATTAATTGACTCGGACGGCGTTGCAGACGATATCGGTAACGATCTAGCGGGGATGTTGGTCCTCGATCGGGGAAGATGCGACGCAGCTGCCAACTGCAAATTGATGCACCACATCAGTCGGTGTCCTTCCAGTAGTTACAAGAAAATATCAAAGCCATTTACACGTTGTCGCTGAAAGAACATGGGATCGGCCCGAATCCTCGTGATCTACGCAAGTATACAGATGGAACCGACTCGGACGTTCTTAGTTTTGCATCTCGACTCTCGAGGGTGGAATCAGAACTCGAACCTTGAAGGTGTCGGCGTTACGCTTCGGAACGAGGGAGACGAGCTTTCTCCGTGTACCCGTTTAGCGAGCTGATCCTGGACGAATTGCGAGGAGAATTTCCGTTCCGCTGCATGCTTGAAGGATAGGCGTCAACGTGGGGATGACCTCGTCCACGATGTTGGCGATTACTGCGTCGTCGCACTCATTGGCTGGGAGTATATATAGTTCAGGCACGGGTGCGGAGTGAGGTGAACGAAGAACGAGACCATGACGTCCGTCCATCGTTTGAACGATACGACTTTACCGCACCTTACAAAATCCCAGACATCATCGAACGCGCTAGAACTCCTCGCAAACCAAGACCGGAGCCCATCACCGGGAACCCGAGGTTAGGCTTGCATGTCCCCTCCTTGACAATGTCAGCCATTGAACACTTTCTGTACAAGTTAATGCACTCAACTCTCGCTCCATAGATCTGAGCGACCACGGCCGCATCCCAAACCCACTCACAGTAATCGTTCGCCCGAGACCCACCAAGAGATTGTTTGGCGCTGATGCGAGAACGTACAACCATCTCCCGTCGGACTGTTTCTTGGTACTGACTATTCGTTCATGACATCGAAAAGGATAAGCATTAATCACACGCGTCCGCAAAATCTCTTGCTTCAAGGATTGCCGCCGGCGAACCAACAACGCTGAAAGTTATGACCCAAGATGCGTGTTGCCAGAGGACGAGGACCGCTACGTCCGGTCGGGAGGTCGGAGTTCAGCCGGAGCGGTATAAGAGGGTGGAATCTGCCGACGTGTAGACCCGTGTCTCAGGTATCGGCCAGAGATTTATAACGCACCAGCACCTGGTGAGGATGGCACAGTAACGTGTTACATCGACCGTCGTGCAGGCTGCCAAGACCTTGTATTCACCGGGGACAGAGGTAGCAGAGGGAAATCTGGGAGATGATATGTCACGAGATGGTAAGTGCAACCACACGAGTGTTGAATCACAATGCAGTGGGCACACCTGTCTTGGGAATTGTCATCTTATTGGCCGTCTGTGCACGCTTTCTCGTCGTCACGGTGGACATACGCTGCATGAGATTCGGTAGGCAGATTCCCGGTTGTATCGACACTATTTCCACCCGTTTCCGAGCTGCAGAGAAATACGCACGTATAGACAGAAGCTCGATAAAATTGTTCTTAAGCATCTCGCTATTGCAAGGAGTAGATCCATTCGCAGGCTCTTCGGGAGGGGGCATCGCTGAGGTCTGTAAGAATCAATATGCGCCAAAAGCAATAGCACTCACCTCTCGATTTACATCAGCACGAAGGCACGGCTCATGAGGAGCATTTTGTAGCTGTGCGGGAATACTGTAAGAATTTCGGTTGAATCGGAAGTATACTCACCGCCCCTTTCAACTCGAGTGATCGCGGTTTCGGCGAGATATTTTCAGCGCTGTTATATGTCGGGACAAGTGCTACAGTAGTCTTCCATGGAATATAGATGAGGAAGATGCCACGAAGTGGGTGCATGCGTTGAACCAAGATCACAGGCGCCGGCACCAACGAATCTTCCCCAGCTACCACCACGTCCGCCTGCAGCTGCTGCCACGCTTGTCCTCCTCGTCCTCTCTTCCTTGAACGCAAACTTCAAGGAAAACCTATGCTTTCTTCTCGGTTTGCTTATCGCTTGTCAGACGGCCCCATACCTCGGCCGCTTTAGTGCGAAAACTGGTTGCCGCACCCTATACCCAAGTCGTTCCGCTCACTCTTTGTATGTAGAGCTGTCGAGCTACCTCTAGGTATCGGAATTTTCATGCGTCTAACTGATTATTTTCTCTCCGTAGGACAGCTATCCACCATAATCGGGCAGCCAGGTTAAATGTGCAACGGAGATCCGGCGACAGAACGGTCAAGCCGATGCGAATCGTGGGTATGCTGACCTCTCCATTTTATGCCGTGAGTAGAGAAAGTCATTAAATCGCAAGTCAGGGAACGTATCAATCCTGGGCTAGAGATTGGGCTGGAGATTATGCTCGTGCCGCTGCTGAGGAAGGATAACTCCTGATTGTCGTCAGGGACACGTCTGTTTGAACGTTGAGGACGTCTGCCTGGTCAGTTCTATTTGTTATTCTGATGTAGCCCTCACTAACGCTGTATTCGTGCACTTAGTTGGAATGGGGTATCGGTACGTGGTGTTACCGTCTTTCCTCCTTGTCTAACTATCGTCGTTGCTTTTTAAAGGACAGAGCTCGTTGACGCTTCGATAAATAAACTCCTACGCCTGCACTCGGTTTTCTGGCGTACTCTCAGACGGTGCTCTCGCTGCTTGATAATGTCTTTTTCCCTTGGCCTCGTGCATCGGCGCATGCATAATCCTGGTGGAATCGTGACCTAGGACAATAGTATGGACTCACAACTGTCGTGCCTTGCTTTCCCTCTTCCAAGTAGCTGGTGCCATTCTATCTACCTCGTTGAACTTTTCGAGTGCATTGCTTATCGCGGGACATTTCCCCCATTACAGCTCTGTGTCTGCCGATTTCCGAATAAACGCGTCTTGTGTGTCGTGATTCCTCTGGATCGTGCGTCTCCCTTTCGACCGCCAAACTCTTCATGTCTCGCATAGCTCCTCTTCACGAATGTGCCAGTGATGCGACGGCGACTTCGGCTCATCCACCGGGGGATGCACTGTGCTTCTAAACGTGGAGGACGGTGTTGTACGTTATAGAGCAGGCTAGGCCGCGTTATCGCCTCTTATCTGTGAGCGTTTCTGTCTCCACGCGGAGGGTTTGTTCGTCAGAACTGGTGAGTTGTTGTTCCTCTTACGTTCTGTATGCCTTGTTGACGGTGTTGCAGTGCATGTGCGTTGCGCTCGAAGTCGCCTGGGACGCGGTGCCGATCTGCTCAAGGGTCTCCGTACCGGTGAAGTGGCTCTACTCCGCACGACTCCGACGACAGCGGCCCAGGGCTACTCTCGGAGGGTTGAAACGATGGCGCGCATCGCTAAGGTCGCTCTGGTGGCTGCTGGCTGGTGGCCTGAGCAGGTCTGATGTGGACCGGGAGGGGTGGGCATGTCTGTAGGGAGAGAAATAAATGTTGTTGGAGGAAAATGGGGCGCACGGGCCTTGTGAGCTGAGCCGGATGAGAGGGCCGGGATATGCCGAGCGAGGGGTTGAAGGTTTGCTGTTGACCATCAACCGCGACCACTCTCTCGCCAACGTCCCGCGCCCACCACCGCTGCCGCCCTTCTTTCGCTCTTACGCGTCGATAATGAGCAAAAAGAACGCAAAGACACAGCCGCCGAAGGACAACTCGTACGAGCTCCGCGATGTCGTCCTCGCAAAGGTGCGCGGCTACCCACCCTGGCCAGGCATGGTGCGTGATCTCTGCCTCGCGCCGCGTTTTGATCCTCATATCCTGCACGTATCTGCGTTACTTTTGCTCGTGCACGCGTAGATCGTGGATCCAGAGAGCGTCCCCCAAAACGTCTCCAACGAGCGTCCCAATGCCAAGTCGAAAAAGGGAAACTGGTACTGCGTCCGCTTCTTCCCTGCCGGCGATTAGTACGTGTCCCCTTGCTCTCCCCTTCGCGCACCCGCTCACACCGATTTTACCCTCAGCGCTTGGATGGTTCCCAAAGATATCTCCAAGCTCCAACCGCACGAGATCCAGGCGTACATCAACGAACCCTACAAACGCTCTGGCGACCTCCTCCAGGGCTATCGCATCGCCCTCGATCCCACCAAGTGGGAGGAGGAGCGCGAGGCCCTCCGTGCCGAGGCCGCCGAGGCGGAGGCGAACGCTGAGGTCGACCAGCTCGACGCTAGCGAGGAAGACGAAGACATGGACGAAGGAGAGCCCAGAAAGAAGTCTCGCAAGCGCAAGCGCGACTCGGAGCCCGCCCCTGCTAAGACAAGCAGGGCGAAGAGCAAACCAAAGAAGGAATCGGCAGAGCCCGCCCCCAAGAAGAAGGCGGCAGGCGGTAAGGGCAGGAGGAATGGCGTCAAATCCAAGGCTATGGTCGAGTCCGAGGATGAGGGCGCGGAGCCTGAGGAAGAGGATGCCGGCCCAAGCAAGCAGACCTCGCCGCCACCCGCAAAAAAGGCGAAGCGAGAAAATCAGGGCGAAGAGGAGGGCGAATGTGAGCTTTCTCCGACTAAGTTCGCATTTGTTGGATCCCTGGACCTGATAATCCGTGATTCTAGCCGCTCAGAGCAACGACCCAGAGGCCATGAAAGTTCGGGAGTGGAGACACAAGCTACAAAAGGCATTCTTGGGCAAGGTCGTGCCCAAGGAGGAGGTACGCCCTATCGTATCGCCATCGTCCATACTTTGATTTGTACCTTCGCCCCTCCAGGAGATGCCCCCTTTAGACCAGCTGTTCGCGACTATTGAGAATTACGAGAACATGACTATCCACTGCCTCTCCGTAAGTCTTTACCCGCTTCCCTTCTGTCGTGCTTGCGCCGCGCTGGCGCCGCGCATGCGCTCACGCACAAAGTTTCCCGCGGCGCCCTTTCACATGATCACGCCACCCTACTTCTTCCGCATCAGACATGGTATAAGCTGACTCGCGCCGCAGTTCTCGAAAATTGGCAAGGTGATGCGGCATTTACACGCGCTCTCCGAGGAGAAGGTTCCCCGCGATAGCGAGTTCAAGTTCAGGGATCGCGCCAAAGCGCTCGTCGACAAGTGGCAGGATATCGTCAACGCGAACAAGACGAACGGCGAGCCCAAGACCTCAGCGAACGGTGCGAGTGCGAGCCCGCAGAACAAACCCGAGGCGACGAACGGGAAGGTCCAGAGTGAGGAGCCCAAGGAGGGCCATGAACTCGCTATGGAGGTCGATGCGGATGCGGATGCGGACGCGAAGGGCGAAGAGGCGCCTGCTGCAGACGCTGAGGCGGAGGAAGAGCCGGATGATGCCCATGCTGACCCGGCTGGCGACGAGTCTGTTTTGGCCGATGTCACCATGTCGGAAGCTGCATGAGGACTGCCTGGCGTGCTCGAGCCCCGTGGTGCGTACTGGTCAATATAAGGCTGTACGCCCGCGGTTCGGCTTCCCAAACACCTGTTCTGACCGGATGGCATTTGAACCTACCGCGTCTTGGACATCTAAGCGTGTGTTTTTTTACTTGTTACCCTTGTTAACTCTTTGTAGCTTTTCTTTTTCCGTGCCTTGTCGCTGATCCCTTGCGTTTACGGTGTCTCTTCTCCAAGATAGGCTCTTCCATGATGTCTCTGCGCCTTTTCTCTGCGGGGGCCTCTTATGGCGCTCGCCTTTGGCGCAGTAAGGTATGATATGCTACTATGTCGGGTGTATATAATGAAATACATGCATTGAACGAACACCGTGCGTTTGTACATACCAAGAGCTGGTCAAGAGCATGCAAGACTAATGTAATGACGCGACAGATGGTCAACAGAACGGATGCGAATAGATAAGCTGTGGGCGAGGGAAACAGGTAGCGGCATTGGTTCGAGAGCATCAGGTCCATCTACGAAAAGCCAAAAGAGATCACCTGAAGTCCTACGCGGCTAACTCGCCGGCTGTGGTGATTTCGACTCGACGTCCGCCCACGGGGACTCCTCCGTCACCAGGTAGTCCACGGGGACGCCTGGGGACAAGATAAATCGTCCCGGAAGGGACGGCGCCGGTGACGGCGTCCGCGTGGGGCCTACAGAGGGCGAGTGCGGGACGTTGAGGGAGCTTGCTGGTTGGTGGATGCCCAGTGCGTCCGGACTGGCAGTCAACGGCATTACCTCAGGCGTTGGTGGAGCAAAGAGCGGCGAGTCGGGTTCGACGAGGTTGAGTGGCGGCGGGCGCGGTGGATAGGACGTCGCGACGACGGTACCGGCCGACGTCGCATTCTGTGCAGAGTCCGGCGTTAATTCTGAGTCGGGGGAGGAAGGCTCAGAGGAAGGTAGAGACTTGATCGCGATTGCGGATGAGGAGGAACGGGCGCGGCTGTGCGTGCGGGGGAGCGGTGCTGACTGGCTGGACATCCTGGGGTCTGCGCTCAGGCTGCCGCACTGGCGCTCTACGAGACGCAGTGCACTCCGCAGGGCCTCACGTTCCGCACACGCCTCGCGCAACTCATCTTCCGTCTCGGCAAGCTTCCTCCGCTCCGTCGCCACCATCTTATTTGCCTGGGCAACGAAAGGGATAAACGGTCAGTCTTTGGGACAAAATCCTAAGACGAACCTCTTCGAACAGGGCCTGCGAGAGAGACTCGATTTCTGCCTCAAGCGTATCCTTGGCAGCCGCTGCCTTCTTCCGCGCCTCACGCTCCCGCTTGAGCTGCTCGGTGAGATCTTCGAACTCTTTATCTCGCTCGTACGATGGCACGAGTGAGGGGAGGGAGGCGGATGTAAGGTGCGATGTGTGCGTCTGTGCCGCGACATTCGGAGATGGACTGCCGGTTGCACTCACACTAACGCTCGTGCTGGCACCGTTGATGTGCGGGGACGCCGGAAACGTCGCTGAGGTCGCACTGCCGCTGCCAAAACGAAACTTGAAGAAGCGGCTGTCAGAGGTAATCGGAGAAAAGACGGACGCAGAGCGGGGAAGGGGTGACTTGATTGCGGGTGAATGGGCGTGTGGCGGGATGGGCGACTTTTGTGAATGGGCGACGTCGACGGAACCAGCGCTATCAACACTTCGGCGGCGTTCCTCCTCTGCCTCGCGCTCTTTCTGCTCCTTGGCGCTCCAGCGGCGCCAGCCGATATCGCGCGCACTGCCAGAAGCATCACGCTTGAGGGCATCTTCAAGCATCTCGTTGTTCGCAAGGGCCAGCTGGAGGTTCGACTTAGTTAGCGTGAGCTCTGTCTGCATCTCTGTCTGCGTTTTGAATGCTTCCTTGAGCAATGCCATCTACAAAGTTGGCGATCGATGCGCCAGACGCAAGGCCACTGTCAGACGAGATTATTAACGAACTAAGAAGGTTGAATGCGTACGAGTTCCTCTACCCTGCATATCGTACGACTTAGTGCGAGTTTCAGATCCTCTTCCTGGCCCTGCGAATTGACTCGCTTGATATCGCGCAGTTCCTCCTCGACCTCAACAAAGTATGGTCCCTTCGAGGCCACCAGGCTGTCGACTCGCCGTGGGAGAGTGCGGTTGGCGGGGACAGACAGCATACCGATACTTTGTGTGTCGTGTGGCTCTAGAAAGTGGCACGTACGTGGCGGTGGTAGATAGAGGATGGGCCATTGTGAAATTGTCGGGAGGCGGACAATGAAAGTCAGTCACGATTCAGAGCAAAAGACGCGATGAAAAGCGCACCGGACAATTGGAGGACCCAGCCGCAGACTCTCTCTACCTCTCATATGCAACAGCAATACTTGTCGTTCAACGACCTAGGAGGCAGAGCACTCGACGAAATGCCAAGGGCAGGCAGGCAGGGGCGGCGGCACGAGTTATGCAGCCCCAATCGGGCCACTGCGCACGAATTCCGAAGCCTGCCTGAACTTATTTAAAGGCCTGAACCTCGCCGAAGAAAATTCTGAACAGGGAACACCCACACAGCAAGCAGGAGAGATGCTAGGATAGACGGTGGGCGGTCTGAATAAACATGAAGTGGATACAACTGTCTACTAGCGCGGCATGGGCGTCACATCCGTTAATCGTCTATGTACTATTCCCCGCCTTGTACGGAGAGCCCCTGGTACATACAGGAAACATCAACTAAGAAAAACTACATAACAGAAGTGATCAAAACCACCAAGACGACAGCCCTGGGGAAGGTCGAAGACTCGAAACCGGGCTACGCAAGCGATACTGCGCGGCGCGCCGGGACCATCCCACGAAGCTCAGGCGATCTCAGATTCTAAGTACCCCGCCTACGCCATCGTGCCTGCGCCTGTTACAGTGAAGATCTTCATCGGCGACACCACCTACTTTCCGCAGAAAGCCTCGAACATACACATGCCAAATAATCTGACAGGACAGTCATGGATGGTCCGTGTATCGTGGACTACATAGCTGTGTCAGCTTCAGCTTGGACTATTGCTGGTTGACTTGCCTTAGGCAGAAGGGCCATAGAAGCTACCAACCGACATTCGGTCGAAATGCGGACGAAGTTGCCGAGCACCGACAAGTTATAAAACTCCAGCTCCGGTGCCTCGATCAAAGAAAACGGACCCAGTGTCAATCAACCGATAGTGGATCGCTGCACTCCTTGGGACTAGGCTAAAGCGCGGGTTCGAAACAGCAGGCCCAGCATGCAACGCAATCTGAGGACATAGATTTACAATTAAGAGCGTTGAAAAGTCATTGAGATTCCAAGGAAGATTTTACCTGACCGCTCACAGCGCCGCTCCGTCCGCTCGAAAGCGGGAACACGTCCACGCGGTAAGTGCATAGTTGGAGGAGATGTCGGAGAAGCTCGTCGGGTTCGCCTGGAGTCACTGTATGATATCGCAGTATCAGAGCGAAATTCATCTGTCCAGGGGATCCTTATTAGCCTAACACTATATTAGGCAGCTGGCATGGATTGACACCTTTCTCGATAAAGCGCACAGCATGCGCGAAAATCGTATGAGTTCCAGGACGGGTAGACCGATCCATTCAAGGGTTACTATATCGTCTAGAATGACAAGGGTTTCGACATGGAGAGCTTCGTCATAATTGGACAGGGTGGAACGCAGTTTGTCTAGCAGAGATTTCACGTATTCTATCGCAGAACTGTCATAAGGAGGAGGAGATGCGATTCCTTGCATTGCATCGAGGAATACAACGGATTGGGCCGCGAGGCTGCGTGCAAAACTGGGACTCTGTCATAGTTGAATAACTGATCTACTATTTTGAAAGCGGAATATGCGACTCACTATTTGTCCTGCAATAGATTTCCATCGAGCGGAATCCTGGGCGACAGAAAGGATGATACATTTCGCATCCTTGCTCTTCTTTAGATGTGCAAAGAGGCTGCGGTGCAGGAGGAAGTCGGCAGGCGAGGCGAGTTCGTCGGTAATAAGCAATATCTCGCCCGGTAGAGGAAGATCAAGTGGAAACATAGGGATTTTGCCACTTTGTAGCCTACAAGACACGAGTAGCGTGCAGCGTCGGTGGGTCCGACGCGCAAAGAAGATAAATTTCGTAAAATGAGAAGATCCCGCAACGATCTCAGCCACATCTTTATTTGGCTGATGCGTTTTCACAAGGTCCAGCCTAACACACGCAAGCAACGCTGCGTCACACGAGCGGCCGCTGCCCGTAATTCATTCCCTATGGTTCTTGACGTCGGTGCGCTCCTTCCAAGGGTCTGATGTCCGTTACCTCAGCTGCAGCCAAAGACTACCCAGATTTGTGTCTGAAGGCGTATTTCTTCGGGCCAAGAGGCACAGCTCGAAGCGGAAGATATTCCTCTAACCAGTATCTTTACTCTGACTCAGGGAGCCTAGGACTCTCCTACCACCTTCTTGGAAGCACCCGTTAAACTTGTACTGCTCCCTCCCCTCGGTCCTGCCGACTGAATGACCCTTGGAGTGACAGTCGGACTGCACTGGATGTAAGAGAGCATTATCTTCAATTCTATTCCGTAGTATAGACCTGCTAGTTATGTTGCCCCATTGATCTGACCGTGTCGTTCATTTGCCGCGTTTGTTGTCAATCGCGTCCGCTCAAACGTCTAATACAAGAAGCTCTGTATGCTGTCTTTCGCGTGTATCCAGAGGTTGCTAATATCCGTGGACAATCTTGTAGCATTCCCGGTATACTGAAGTGGAAACATCACAATGCATAAGCATGTCTTCTCTCTCAGCCGTCGTCACCTCTGCAATCACTTATACTGCAATGTTCTATTTGAGCACTTAACGCCCACTCAAAGGGATCACGCAGTCATACAAATCTACACCTGTGTTCATGGTTGTAACGACGGGTCGGCCCGTCTTGCACCTACTGCACTCCCGGAGAGTAAGTCGCAGCGAAGGCTCCTGCGGATCGGGTCTAGCTCCTCGCTTTCCGCTACATCTCAAATTCACAAGGATTATTACATACCATAGCTTATGGGGCGGCCCTTTGTCGGGCTGTCAGTACAGTCACCCCTACGTCAGCGTCAAGATGGGCCAGTGCACTTACTGAAAATGTACACATTGCAGGGGATAATTCTATTGAGAAACCCCCAGAAACCCGGAAACCCCAGAAACCCCCTTAAGTTGCTCAGCAACCTGGTTTCTGTGCAAGGGAGACCGTTGACAGCCGGCCGGTTTTGATGGGGAGCCGCGCTTGCAGTCTCTTTCTGAAAGTGAGTAAAGTGCGGCCTCCCCGTAGCAGAGGCCTCGCTGCGAAATTGTAAGTTGATTCGGGGCTTACCGATCACACAGGAGCTCGGTACACTCTATGTACGTGAACAGGACGTGTCGGGCGGGACTGACAAGGCTTACGGCGGGTGCCAATTTTCCCTCTCCCTCTCCCATTCTTGCAAAAATTTACTTTAAGAATATGCAGAGTGCATGCAGGCAAGGTCTCTCGATCTTTTGTCAACTGCCATGAGAAGCTGAGGAGTGAGTCTGCCCTGCCTTCCCGCACAAACGATGATGCCAACATGGCCGCCCCAGGAGGGCGTCCGGCCGGAGTCCGAAACTTCCTCCGGAGAGGGAAACCCCACAAGTTTCCAAATTGAGGGGTTTCTCCGAGCAGCCTCAGAAACCCGGGGTTTCTTGGGGTTTCCGGGTTTCTGAGGGTTTCCCAATAGAATTATCCCATTGCAGGCGGCGGCCACGCGTCCGCGGATACGAAAACGGTGGGTTCGTGAGCAAGGGTGCATAGATACCCGTAACACTATGGCAACCAGGCTACTAGAACGCAGTGGTGACGAGGAGGAGCCAAATTGCAGGTTTGATCAAACACCAGGGCGCCGTATTTTTGTCCAGTATTCAGGGGAGTCGATCATGGTGTTCTAGCGCGGTGGCCATCGTTCTTAGTCGCCTACCTAATTTGGATCCATCACGGCGGAGTATGAATTTGTTCAGCAGTGTTGGCTGCAGCTACGCATGCTCCCCGTTCCTCAACGCCACCGCCCTCGACGTGCCTTTCTAATCCCTCAGCTTCGAATTTACAGACCAATATGTTCGAGCCAGTGCGCGGTGGGACTCGTGGAGGGCAGGCCGAGTTTAAGTGGGCCGACGTCTCGGCGGACAAGGACAGAGAAGTGCGTTGCCTCACTATCCGCCTACTCGCCCCAGCTGATGAAGGCCTCTGCGACTGTCGTATTCCGTGATTTTATCACTATGTAACTTCGCATAGAATTACCTCGGACACAGTATCAACGCGCCCACAGGGCGATGGCAGAAGAACAAAGACATCCACTGGTACAACCGCGAGGTGAAGCAGACGCAGGCGCAGCGCGACGAGGAGATTCGCAAAATCAAGGAACAGGAGGCGGAAGCCCTTTCAGAGGCATTGTATGTTCGCACACTGCTTCATGACCATTTCGTATCATCGAATCTCTACTCTCGTACGTGACTTTGATGGCGAAGATGCTGACGAACGTTTTGTAGGGGCTTTGGCACGACGAAAGGATCGTCTGCAACGGGGCCGAGCAGTGCCCCAGGGACCGGTGCGAACGCCATTGGCGTCACACCGAAGGTAGGCTCTACGCCAGCAGTCGACCCCGAGAGAGAGGAGCATAAGCGACGCAAAGCAGAGCGTAAGGAGGAGAAGCGAGCACGAAAGGAGCAGCGAAGAGCGGAGCGTGCGCATAGGCACCGAGACAGAGCCAGTGACGACGAAGACCGTGACTCTGACCGCCGATATGGAGACCGGGAGCGGTCGCGGTCACCGCGAGGAGACTTCGAGAGGGATCGGCGCGGAGGGATGGAAAGAGGGGAGAGGACACCGCCTAAGGTGAGAGAGACATCGGAGGAGTATGGGGAGAAAGAACGCGAGAGGGAGCGCGAGAGGGATCGGCGGAGGTGGAAGGACAATGCTCGGAGAGAACGACCAGGGGCGCGTTGGGGTCGTAATTGACCTCGGGGAGCTTGGCCTATGCTGTACGTTGTGACGTTATCTCTACGCCTGCTTCATGGATTCCTGGCAGGCTGACCATATTTGTGATCCACAAGACACACTGGCGCCTTTCTTCCTCGTTCGCTGACGGAGCGTCAAGGTCGTTCTTCCGAGCACGGTAGCGACCGGTTCGTCATGCTGTGTCCTCAGGCCCGTGAAGCCAGCTGGCTGCGCCAATCAGTGCGGCGGCCTGCGGGGTGTCCTTGTATCCTTGTGTATCTGTGTCCAACAATGTCGTGCCACAAGGCTCAACCATACTTGTCGCTCTTTCGGATGTCGTGTGACTCAAGAATCTCTACTATCTCCACTCGCTAGAGTACCGGGCCACAATTGCTATCTTGGTTCTTTGAGGAGGTTCTTGTCAGCAGGCTACTCTACGGGTAGACCAGGCTCACGCTTCGTACGCGCACCGTACTAGGCGTCATTGTTCTTGTGTTGAGTCACTGTGGTATTGTGGGGCGGTTCAGTACCCGAGGTATCGGCAGCTAGTATATTGTTTTCCCTTCCACTTCTCGTCGCACCGCTGCGTATTCGCCCCCTTCTTCCCGCCGTAGTTGCGAGGCTGTACATGTAACCTGACAAATGCCTCGGTGCTCAGCCGTTGTATTATGCGCATGCGCTTGTAAGTTGCACAAATTCTTAGCAGGTTGCGGGCATCGATGCCTACTAAAATGTAGGTGTTATGTCATGCGAGTTGCGAGTTGCAATGGCCAGGATGGTTAACATGTTCCTGATGTCGTTCGGGAGATGCCCTTGGAGCATCGGGGGGCGCTTATCGTGATGACGCTGGGAAGGCGAGTTTCACGGAGGGAAACCGAAATATATTATTGGTCCTGTCTGCTTCGCCCAGGGCGAGACGCGTTGTGTTACCCGTCCGCCGCGCAGAAGCCGTGCAGATGCACGGCGGCCTTGAACTCTCCGGGTATTGATGTCGTCTAGAATAAACGGTCTCGAAAGAACGTCAAGCGAGGGGGAATGGATTGGGATGCTAGGCCTTCTAGTCCTGTCTACAGCGTCCGAGCGCGGTAAGAAGGGACCCGCTCAGGGAGAGAGTCGCAGCCGAGAGTCGTGTCTAGGTTGCGTATTTGGACGCGCCGTCGTAGCCAAGTGCGAGGTGGAAAGCGTTGGAGGAGACTGCGTGTTTCAGAGTCAGCAGGACGAGAGCGTCGCTGGGCGTCGTCGTCGTGAGCCCACGAGCACCAACCGGTGATTTCGACCGGAGACGCTGGCCGGAGAACCTAAGCCCGATCTCATCGATTGCCGCAGAAAGGAATCCACCGCGGTTATCGATGCGGCCATGGCCAGCGGGCCGTCACCGTCGTACCTGCAGTAAATTTCCCAAATTTCCGACCCTGCGGACCTCTCGACAGCGGCTGCGTAAAATTCTTCCGGTCTCGGGGTGAGGAACAAAAATATTGACAACAATGGGTGGGCGCGAGGCGCGTGCGTGTTTCTGAAGCAGGTATGATGTACTTGAATTACCATATATACCCGAACGTCGGGGGGCGGCGCCTGAGCGGCGGGAAGTGCCGAGAAGACTGATATCGCCTTTCCTGGGGACCAACCCTCTTCAGGCTAGTGCTGCCGCCCTCCTCAAGAATAAATACCACCGTACAATACGCCCCCTCCCGGTCCTATAATTCTATTCCTCTCAGCTTCGGACCATTCGACTCCCTGCCCCTCCTTTGTTTCCGCTCACTCTCCACCGCTCGCCTTTACGTTCTTTATATAATACCGCCTCGCACAGCTCTGGCCAGATAAACTCACCCTTCCCTACACATACCTCGTCCCCTGCAGTCCTCGCTATCCAACTACGATGGCTACCGTCTACGGTGTCCCCTATTTCCTCGAGGACCAGTCTGGCGATCTCGCTGGCTCCGAGTTCGTCGACCTCTACAAACGCATCAGCCTCACCGTCCGCTGTACCCTGCGTTCCGACACCCACACCGCGTATATGGTGTACGATATGACCTCCCGCGGTGTCAATCGCGGGGGCCTTCTTGTCCCTCTTGCTTGCCTCGATTTCGGTGCCGGACACGCTCTCGGAACCATCAAGGTCGGCGAGAAGGAGGCCGTGAACATGAGCGACTACCTCACTAAGCTGTCGCCATTGGGCAGGTACGTGTCCATCTGCCTCTCGGCCAGGCGCGTTGTTGACGGGCTTCCTCGCAGCTCGAAGCAGCGTAAGTTTGTTGCATCCGACGGGCAGGAATACCGCTGGAAGTGGCGCTCGGACGCAGATGACGAGTGGACAGTACGCACGCGCTCCCCTTCTGTGTCGCACACCTCTCTGAATTCGACGACCCCCCCTTTTGCAGTGTGTGAACTCTAGCGGCTATCATGTCGCTTCCTACAGTCTCAAGCCCGCCGGCGAGCCGCAATATCAGTCGTCGTCGGGTTGCGTACTCACCGTAGAAGAATCGTATCCACATCTTATCGGAGGTGAGTGGTCGCGCGCTGTGCACCTCACTCATGATTCCCACCGCTGACTGCCCCCGCCAGAACTGCTTGCCTCTCTGACCATAATGCGTCATATTGCAAAATATAATCTATAAAATATTCTGTCCACATAGCCCGCAATCCTCCCCCTCGCCATCGCTCGCTCGCTTACTCTCCTCTGCTCTCCTCACTCGATATTCGGGTACCCTATCCACTTTCCCCCGGCCACATCTGCTATTACGTCTACCTGACACAACCCTACAGCACCGCACACCGCATCCGTATCCAGCCCACAGTAACCGCATTCTACACAGCCTCCCACTTACCTATAATCGCCCGTGTGACGTACCGTACATAGTTACTTAGTCCTGTATTATGTACGCGTCCCCTCTGTTACTGTTGCTGCCAACGTAGTGCTCCTGTATCGTATAATCTCTGCATATAGATATTCGAATAATTCGCTCACACATCCACCGGGCCTGGAATGCTCACAGAACTTTCCTTTTGGAATGTCGATGATCTGCGGTGCGCCCACAACAGATCCGGATCTTTGCACCCTGGATTTCTAACGCGTTCCACGTCTGTGGACCCCAACTCCGTATGGCCGCCGTCTTGTCGGGCATGCAGTCCAATATGCACTTATTTCGCATGTGCGGTGATTCGACGGCGCACGCGCTCTGTCTCAGTTCGTGCGCAGTCTGTTGCATAAACCCCCAAAGTCGTGACGCGCACACCAGCCGGCCAGTCCAAGTTGACTCGAGTAGCTCTTCTATGGAGTCGCTCGCGGCCGAACCAGGCGCCTATCAACGTTGGAGTTCACAACCATGAGCCCGGCGAGTACCTCTCTTCTTCCTAGTGAAAACAGCTGGCTAGTAGCTACTACTGCGCCCGATGCTAGAAGACGACGCGTTCGTAGACGCGCCGTGTGACGAGCTCGGTCAACCGTCAGCGCCGCGAGGCTGCGCAGAACCTGTATCAGTTTTCTTGCTGCGCACCCAACTGTCCAGAAATTTTTGTGTCGCTGTTTGTATTGGCGGAGGTGTTCACATGCATCGGCATGCCGGTAACCCGACCATGGTTCGTAATGCTATCCCAGTGGATTATTGATCCTGACTCGCACTCGTTAGGTAGGCTCCATACACCGCGCTGAGAGCATTCGGTAAGTGAAGACTCATTGCCATTCAGGATTCGAGCTACGTGCACGCTTGCTGAGTAAGTTGTCCAGGGGAGAGCGACCGTGTAACGTGCTCAAAGCCGCCTGAGCGACAATCCTGTCACCGGATTGCCTTATCTTACACACCCTCGCCATGTCCACTGCAGCGGACGTCGTCTTTCCTATTGCGTGCATTTGAACGTGTTTTTGTCGACGCTGACCAGGAGTTCCGGTCGATTTTCGGCGTCAGTTACCCGTCAACTCCGTGTTATGACCGCGGCGTTCTCAAAGCTCTCCCCCCCAACCAGAGCAGAACCCCAGGGCTCCGGTCAACGAACCACGATGTCTTTGCGTCAAACCGCCCGCGGTATCTGATTTTCGCAAGACGTTCACGTGGAGCGTTCTTCACACGTCAAATCCGCGTCAACTTAGGAACTCAGTACTTCCTTCGCGCTGCGGTATCATCATATCTCCGAGGTTGTGAATGCTGATCTCATCTCTGGGTTGAAATGCGGGACTTTAGGTATACCGTCTGTTTCCTTCAAATTTCCCTCCCATGCTACTGAAGGGAGTCTCCGCGGATGTACGAACAACACCGTGGTCAAATTCGAGCGCTCAGCTGTCAAATGGGCGATGCCTGATGGAATAATAGTCCTCACACTCTCAAGTCTGTGAGTGCTGTCATCGTCCCTGATCTGACGTTCGCACTCGTAGACTAGATATTCCTTGCTGGTGGTCGCCATTTAGCGGCGATCGAGGAATGTGTTGTTGCAGGTCCGATGAGATGCACAGCAAAAGTCTCCTGCAGGGCAATCTGGTTCTCAACGCTCGACGTTCTTGTTTTACAACTTCCGGATAGTACTCCTCGCAGAGGCCAATAATTTCAACACAATCGACTCGCGTCTCACTCTGTCCCATGGTTACGAGCTACTAACTGCTCATACGTATGGTCGTCAGTCTAAATTTGGTGAGTTCTCGTGTCTTCCCTCGTCCTTATCGACCGATTTGATTTCTTTGACCACCGGTGTTCTTTGCATCTGCCTCTATTCAGACTATGTACCGGACGCGGCACGATTCGACCCGCCTCTTCGTCGAAGGCCTACAGTGGCCATTTGAGATGACGGCACCGGAGCATCGCTGGAAGTAATGTAGGTGGCAGCGAAATGAATGGAGAATGGAGAATGTATCTTCGCGGGACAGGCGGATATGACGTGGACAGACGGACGAGGTACGCAACGATAGCCTAACACTCACTGAAGCTTGTGTTGGAGCGTGCCCACTTCTCCAGGTACGTTCGTCCGGTTCTATCTGCCCGTGGATGTCCTGTTCATCTACTTTTTCGCCTCACCACGTACCCCAGGTTTTCTAACACAGTATACCAGAATCGTATCGCGATGCGCCGCCCATCCCGTCCATTTCTCGCTACACTCTATCGGTTCTGCGCGTTCTCCAGGTTCCGAATCTCTCCGCCGATCTTCCTTGCATTGGAGTGAGTGGCTTAACGATATACACGATGATTGACGCTGAGAGATCGGCATTAGCACAGGCACTATCGTCTTCACCCTGAATCAGACGAAGATGTCGACGTCTCCGGTGCAAATCGGGATACATACTGGTATTCGTTGGACGCGGCTTAGAAGTATAAAGTATGTCCAGTGCGTATCTCGTTATTGTCTTAAGCTGGATCGACAATAACTTCGATGCACCCATGCCAAGGACGTCAGCGCGCGCTGGTGCCCGTACATATCTTACTGTGTGTCAAGCTCCATCTTATTCAGTACCGCAGTCTTGCACTGTCTGCCTTTGGATCTCAGACTGATTGTCGGGGTGGTTTGCAGGAACCATCCGTTGTGGTCCAATGCCTTGAACATGCCATTATTTCTGGCAACTGAAGTCTCGAGCACGAAGGCATTCTGGCGCATTACATTTGGCCTTCAAGAGCGGATTGTTCGCATTCGGTGCGTGGAAGGAACAAATTTTTCTAGGCTTCGTCGGTAACTTGTGCCATTGCCCTTCGACGGGAGCAATCCCAGTACATCGGTGAATTTCTCGGCGTTTCAGACTGCGATGCGACACCGGCGTGTCCAGCCGTTTGCGGCTCAAGGTGAATCTGACGGGATTGTTCAGGACGCCAGCATCCGCTTGCTGTCGGTCGACCTGCAGAGAGATTGCCTCTGATGTTTTGTGAGAGCGATGCCTGGGAAAACATCGTCGAAGACGACCGGGAAAGAGATCTCTTGGGTGCGCGGACGACCGCGTTTGTCGAGGTACTTTCGTCATTCTCCTTCGCGGCTGCGCGCTAGGGGCGAGCTCCCGATACGTAGATGCTCTCTCATCTGCAGCTGCTGTCTAAGGTCGATCGCAACCTGGATGCCTCAATTTCGCGACACCGCGAGCAGCGCGAGCGCATCTCGGTGTCACAGGCTCTGCAATATGACACCGGCGAGTCCAGCAGTTCGTGGCGCAAGATGAATCTCAGGAGATCGGCCGGTACACGAACATGATGGGCCGGACAGGAGGGACCGCCAGGTCGAATAGTGGATGGGTCACTCCCGATAGCTGTGGATCTACGAGATCCTTCGGATGCCCTCGCCTGAGGACCTCATCATGCCCTTGACATCCAAGTTGTGGCTTAAGGGGTTTGCGAACTCCCGGTGGCAGCCAGTGCATTCGTAACCAAACCAGCGTCCACAACAGAGCATGGCTACTCAGTAGCCGCAACCCGGATGGTCGAAAGTAACTGCGCTATGACGTTGAGTGAGTTATTTAGTGTTCAGCTTATGTTGACGATCGCACTGCTCAGGTTCACTCCTTTCTAGCCCCGGTGATAGATTCAGGACAACATGTATCTAGATTTTGACCTAATAGGAGACCGCACAGCCTGAGTGGAGCACTTCGCTCAATCGGACCGGACGCCAACGAGTACACAAACGCATGTGTTCCTGGTGCAAGGTGAATCTACTGAATCGGTCGGCATGCGAGCTTCTGCTTTCTGTCGAGTTCGGCGCCTAGGGGAACCTTGCAGAAGATGATGGGTAAAGATATCTGCTTGGCGCTGACGGCAGCACTTGTGGAAGCGCTTTCTTCACTAGGAGCGAGGTCGTTTGACAGCGTCCACCCGAGAGGGACGAGCGTATATGCTTTGCCTTGGTAGATCGGCACTACAATGGTTCCGAGTCAGTGCTCCGCGCAATGGAGATTTTGGATGAATCTACGATGCAGAACTCACGGGTGAGTGCCACAAGCGTCCCGTCAAGAGAAGTTGCTTCCGCTGCATTTCCTTCCTTCGTTCCCGCAATCTAAGTACCGTGCTTCGAGGTGAAGGCGACTTCGCTGTTCACACTATTCACTGCTATGGAGATTCTGCCTGTACGTCGAGAGGGCTTAACGACCCATCGGACGCCGTCTTGGCGGACGAATGATCAATCGTGCTCAGCATTCACGATAGAGTATGTACCCAGCTGATAACATACTATGTGGGGAGCTGTTAAGCATTCCGCTGATGCTGATGATCATACGGCGCACAGGTTCGCTCATTCGTGGTCCCTATGACCATTCAGCAGACGACTTCGTGTTGCACTTGGACGACAGCATGCCAACAGGAGACAGTCCGGCGTGTACGTAGAGTATTTTGCTCAATCGGCGCGCCAACGAGTACACGAAAACGCGCGTCGTGCAGGCTGGAATGGAGGGGCAGAATGAGGTGAGAAATTGTGTCTAACCTTTTGCCATTTCGCGCTCATCAGAGTTGAGCGCGAGCACATGGAACTAGGCTGTGGTAGCGCAGCCAACGCCTTTGTACAGGCCCAGCCTGCGTCGACACCTCTGTAAGCAAAAGCTTGCGTTATTCCTTACCAGATAGGGTGTATGTGGGTCACATGGAATATATTTCCTTCTGTGCGAGCTACAGAATACTTGCGCAGGTGCGCCGTACACCCTAACGACACCGACACAGTCCCACATGGTATCCCCCTGTTCGGGCAGCACAGATAATCACGGCCCGTCGACCGGGTTCCAGCTGATTGCGCCTGCCTTTCCCCGGTCGAGCGCGTCGAGCTTTGCCATGTCTTCGGGTGAGATCTCGAAGTCATAGAGTTCGGCGTTCGACTGGACACGTGTGGGCTGTGAAGACTTGGGGAGTGGGCTGAATCTGTGTGGCGAAGGATGCATCAAGAAAATATAGAGACTGCAGCGATAAAACCGTGGCATACCCGCGCTGGAGAGACCACCGGACAAGGATTTGCGCGATATCCTTGTTGTACTACATGCGGAGAATGACCCAGGATATCAGCAATCCTCGAAACCCACAAGAACGGAGCAATAGCAAGTGCGCACCTTCTTGGAGACCTCAATAAGCACCGGGTTGTCGAAGTTCTTACCGCGGATGAGAGGGCAGTATGCCTGCACGAAAATGTTGTGCGCGTTGCAGTAGTCCACGATCGGCTTCTGCTGGCAGAAGGGGTGAAGCTAAATTGAGGAGTTAGCCACATAACAGAGTCTACAGTGAGCCAAGATGTACCTCGATCTGGTTGACAGCGGGCGTTTCGAGGCCCACTTCGCGGATCTCCTCGAGGTGCTGCACATTACTACAAACGGCAAATGCTCTGAGTAAAGTGCACCGGCACAATTCGAGGTTTATGTGAAAGAACTCCTACTAATTCGAGACGCCGACCGTCCTCAGCTTTCCCGCCTTCTTTGCATCCAAGAGCGCGCGCCACGTTTCAAGACGTTTTTCTGTTCCAGAAAGCGGGCTGTGAATTAGGAAGAGATCGAGACAATCTGCAGGACACAGCTGTGTAAGTTTATACTACATGCAGAGAATTGGACGCGCACCGAAGCTGAACCGCTTGAGTGAGTTGTCGACTGCCTTCAGCGTGTTGGCATAGCCATGTTCATCGGACATGACCTTCGTCGCTATATAGGACAAGCACGGGTCAGAAAGTAGCAGGGACATATCAATCAGGAGGCGAGGCAACGAACGCACTAATGAAGATCTCCTCGCGCGGGACACCGCTCTCCCGGATGGCGTTGCCGACCTCCGCTTCGTTCGCATAGTACCGCGCGGAGTCGATGTGTCTGGAGAGCCATTAATGTAATGAATTGCAAATAAGTCGTGAAGAGAACTGTACCTGTAGCCGAGCTTCAGTGCAGCGACACAAGCGGTCACGCAGTTCTCTGCCTGGAAGACGCCGAGGCCAAGTAGGGGCATCTTATGGCCTGCACGAAACATACATCATGAAGTTCGGTGAGGGGGGCTTTGGGTGCGATGAGAACGTGCTCACCGGAAGAGAGGCAGACGGATGAAGTGATGCTGAGCGACATGGGGGAGGAGGATCACACTCATAAACTGAAGGGAAGTGAGAGGAGGCTTATCCAGCTCGAGGATGGGGTATTTATACATGCCGGAGCGGTATCATGTCATCGGATTGGGAGAGCAGGTGAGAGAGCGGGGAGACGAAGTAGGTCGGTAAGCGCAGTGAATAATTTTGGGAGGGAAAAGCGTACGAAGCATGCCGTCGACTCAGAACTTCCGGTGCGTGCGTATGATCAGTCATCACCATCGCCCACCTGGAATTGTGAACCCTGCATTTCGTGCAGGCACGATGGATGGATGTGTAAGGGCCCACAGCAAGCGCTCTGCATTTCGATCGACAATCTGTTCACTTCATGCTTGAGATCGTTCGGCGATCATTCCTTCTGTCGTATCACCGTCGAACATATCCACCTCGCTATCCTCGTTGTGTTCAAGTGTACAGCCAGGACTGACACCACTGACAATCCGTGCATGTTCAGAAGGTGGCTCATGCTCAGGATTACAGGATCGGCCTGCGGTATCCAAGCCACGCCATTCAGTCAGGGCAAGAAAGTCGCGACTGTCCAATACTGTTTGTCTTGCAAAGGTCTCAGCTCTATTTTCAAGCACACGCTCTGGGAGGGTTACTGTAGTGGGTGGGCACCGTTGCACAGTACTGCGGAGGTCCGCCTATTTGTTTCGTTTACGGTGACACGCTCCAGGATGCAACGGCGCCATTTACCTATGACGACAATGACGAGCGGTGATCTAGCCTTGAGTTGTCAGTATCAGATTCCTTTTGTCTTCTGCGCTCGATCATCCATTGAATCTATCTCGTCCTCATCTCACAAGGTTCCTCTAGAGTCACATTTCTTTCTTGTTTAACCTCGCGTGCCCACGTTCATCATCGTCTGCCGCCAGCTCCATGCAACCTCCTTCCTACGGTCTCCATAGTACCGGATTATTAATACTATCATCATGCACCCTGCATGCACTGTCCAAGCCCCGGGACCCTCTGCATGTTGTGCAACACTCACAAAGGGTGTGGACATCGTTGAACTTGAACGTTCGGCCGTGCATTGCTCCTGGATGGACTAGGTAACGAAAAAGCATCATGTTTCTATGGTACTAATTGACTACACAGACCTATAAGCCTGAGCTCTGGGATGGGCCCCTACCTCCCAAGGCCGGATGGGCAGGAGCCTGACCTTTATCCTGTTCCCGTTGGGCCTTACGTCGAAGGATGCCAGGATTGGCCGCATCGTTACCAATCCGTTGCTACCCAGGGAGTCCTATGTTCCAGAAGACTCCTCACCATTCATCCCGGATGACCTGGTCCACGAAACGTCCCAGCGATCCGTACATAGCCTACTAGACTCCGTTACGAAGGTGGAATTCCGTTCCGCGCTCACCAAGCTGTTTCATGCAAAGTACAGCAAGTCTGGGCGCGAACATACTACCATCGACTGCGCTCTTACGCACAGTCGTTCCTCGCAATGCCGAGAATGTTCTCCCCGAGCTGCTCAAGGACGAAGCTATTAGGGCCTGGATCAGAATTCAAGGGAGCATGAAGCTGTATCTCATCACTGGCATCAAGCTCTTCGTGGACGCTCACGTCTCCACCGGGGAGGGTTCGGATATGGATGCGCGCGTCGCCGCTACCTTTCCGTCACGGAAATAGCCGCGGGGGCCGCGCCAGCTAGCCTCCTCTTTTCCGGGACTGGTGATATTACTATCGCAGGATCAAGGTGCGGACATGCAGTTTCGAAGACGAAGTTCACTGCAACGGGCGAGACCATATTCGCAGTCGAGTATCGCCAGCTGAAGAATTACAGAAGGCTCGTCTTTGGATATGGCTTCGAGGGTGTTCGCCTCCGGCCTGCCGTTCCTCCCGGGTCGGAAAGAGCAATAAGACGAATAGAGGCGAAAAGGGTGGGAACGTGCGTGGCCACACAATACCTGCATATCCTCATGGTTGACGACTTCTTGCCGAACGCTGGAGTGTTTGCAGTGGAGGGAAATGGTCATGAAGTCTGGTTTCTGGGAGCCGACAAAGGCCAAGCAGTGTGAAGTAATGGTGTGTGGACAATGCAGTACTGCGTGTGTTTACGTTCAGGCTGAAATCTATCTACCTTTAGGCTGTTGACACCACGTTCTACGGACTCCGGGATTGTCCTACACGTACAACTTCGTAGCACACCGTTGAGTACCTGATAATACTGAGACTATAACCCCTTGTTCATCACAATGTCGGCTCTCATCGTCGTGTTGCTCTTCCCCGCATAGATCTTCGTCATCGCGAGGCAGACAATATCTCGGACGTTATTAGCAACCTCGACAGGCGTCTACATGCCTGACGACGGTCGCCACATCGACTTGTTACCAAATAAGTGGGGTAGAAGAAATCCTGAGTGATGTTTCGCTCGTTCCCGATGATTTGTTTCTTCGCATACTCCCCTGATTGTCCTCTATCATATATGCAGAGTTCATGAGCAGCAAGGACCCCCGTGGAGTCACCGCCTATGCCTTCCGTCCTTGTGCTCGCTGCACCGCTCACGGGGCTCAAATACTCGTCTCAGGATTTTGGGTCTTCTCACAGCTTGCACAGGAGTTTGCAGGCAATGTGAGCTTGCCGTTGGTTGAGCCAATGCAATGGCTGCAGGTCGAAGACTTTCCCCATTGCGAGCTTCGAGCGGGCAGACGTCCCCACGACACATTCAATGGCCTTTCTAGCCCAACATCAATTTTCTGGCTCGAGTTCCTCGTTGCCAATGTCCAGTGGAGCGGAAGGCGTGGGGGAGAAATGTTGCACGGTAGCCGTACGGTATATTGATGTGGTATTCCACAGGATTCGCAACTGACTCGTGAGCTCAAGAGTCATTTCAATCTCGGAGTGAACATACTTGCAGGTGAGTCGCTCATTTTTGGCCTAGTTGTTCACCGTGGGGCTCCTCTATTCCATTCTTGCAAATTTCTGCGCTCACTTCTATCGTATGGTGTGCCCTTGTTACCTCTAGGGCTCAAGCTACTTCACTGGACTTCTTGAAAATTCGTTCCAACTGCTTGGCTTTTTGATCGATCTATCGCGGGAACAACTTTTCGACGATCAGCGATCGACCACCCACCTTCATGCATCTTCGCGGAATCAAAATCGACCTACGGTCCCTGAGCGCCGCCATAATTGGCTTTCTGAAGGCTTCGTAAAACTGGCCGAATATTTTCTAGCCATTCGAGATAGGCTGTTAAGCGTTCCACTCATGTTGATGATCGCACCGCGCACAGGTTTCGCTCGTTCGAGGATGCGATGTCGAATTCAGGAGACGGCTGACGAATTGTACTTGGATGACAGTAGAATATTCTGATCAAGATCGGCGCACCAACGAGTACACAAGCACGCATAGAGCAGACCGGAATGGAAGGGCAGACTAAGCTTTGCTGTGCCTTTTGCCGTTCCGCGTGAGAGCGTTGACAGCTGGTTGCAAAACGATAGGCCATTTGGACCCACGTCATCGCGGCGTGGCTTGTTTGTACTTACCCCAAATATAGTAGAATTTCCCTAGCCGAGTGTCACAGCGCTACGTCCAGAATCCGCACGCTTTGGCTGTGAGTGCTCAAACATGGGGAACCGTCGCCATATTTCTCGAGATCAGAAAGCTCTTGTAGCTGTTATGTCTGTGCATATGAAAAACTCTGATATTGCAAGGGTCACTGGCATCAGTGAACACACAATACGGCACATCCTGCAGCTCTGGCACAGCACTGGTGAAGTTGCACGAAACCCGACTCAAGCTGGCAGACCACGCGAACTAACGTCATTGGAGGTAGCTGTACGTGAGTTCAGACGAGCTATTATGCCCTTGATTGACATGTAGTTTCCTTGTAGTTTCTGGAGTCTCTGATTGAGCGCACACCAGACATGTATCTTTCGGAGCTGCGGCAAAATTTACAGAAAGTTTACAGTGTGACAGTGCACAAGTCGACAATATCTCGTTCTCTGTACCGTCGCGACTTTACTCAGAAGGTGGTGAGTGCCTTGTCTAGTGCTCACCATGTCTATTACTACCCATAATCTATAGCTTACTCGTGTGGGCTTGGAACGTGATGAGGACCGACGGAGTGCGTATATGGTGGAGATAGGTGAACATTATCTCCCAGAGACCCTGGTATTCGTTGATGAATCTGCATGCAATCGCCACATGGCCAAGCGAACTAAGGGGTGGGCTCCACGTGGTGATCGTGCATACCGTCATGATTACTTTGTGCGAGGTCAACAGTGCATACTTTATGGTTGAGTTAACTCATGGACTCTTTCTAATAAACAAGAGGAACAGATATTCTATACTCCCTGCTATCTCCCTTGATGGTGTGCTACATCTAGACATCCTGACACGCTCCTGGACTGGGGTTGAGTTCCAACGATATGTTGACACATTACTTGACAATATGAACCCCTATCCGCAATCAAATTCAGTCCTTGTTATGGATAATGCGAGCACTCATCACTTTGATGGCTTACGAGAACTGGTGGAAGCACGGTATGCCTCGATATCAACCTACTCCGAGATATGAGTCTTAGTGTTGTTGCAAAGGGATGCAGCTTGTTTACCTTCCTCCGTACTCTCCAGATCTGAATCCAATTGAGGAGGGCTTCTCTGCGATGAAAGCATGTATAGGCAGAATCGTGACTACGTTCTCGGCGAACTTACAGGTGAAGATACCTGTGATTCATATGCAATGCTATGGGAGACGGTTTTCACTGCTATGACACCTCAGAATATTGCTGGATGGTACTATGACAGTGGCTATCTTGCATAGAACAATTTATAGAGGATTGATTAGCAGTATCTATTGTATCGGTGTAGGTCTGAGTGGAGATTGATGTAAACTATATACAGTAAATGTTAAAGAGTAACTACAATACTAAGAAGAAACATAGGATTGAGTGGGGATTAGTGTAAAATATGTACAGTAGAAGTTAGGTGAGTAATACATTCATTGGGTTAGTCTAAATGTGAACAGGACAATTTTTGTCATCACTGTCGGCATCAGTATTGGCTGCGACATGTACCCTCTTCTTACCATGCCTGGAATGCTTCTTCGACTTCTTGGGCTCCACCATACTCTTCACCTGACCTAAGAAAGGTCGCACCAATCCCTCCGGCATTCTCACCTCACGCACATACCACTTGACATCAAAGTAAAGTGCACTCCCACTGTAGAGAACACCCTTCGCTGCCCAAGCATCATAGAACTGGGGGTACTTGGCTGCGGGCTGCATCTTCTCCAGCTCTGCCAATATGTCCTGAATCGGCACTACCACAGAAGTTGCCTTGTCATCAGACTCGGACTTGGAGCACTCAGATTCCAATGAGCTTGGACTGCGGTGGTGATGCTTGTGATGTGCATGATGGTTTGACGAAATGTCGCAGAGGAGAGAACCTAAATGGAGATGGATGGGAGGGAGTGCCGAGCCATCTGCAACCTTCGCTTGACGTGTCGAGTGCATCCGATGAGTGCGCAACTTGTCCAGGTTGAGACAGTTCGGAGGATCAATACAGTCCCGTTCTGCTTTGCCGTCATGCTAAGGAATGTATCAACTGAATGTTAACAAATTTCAAACAAGCAAAAACTTACTATTATTCTGGCCCACAATGTGAGGTGCTTGATGTCGAGAGGGACATGGTCTTTCGGGTCAGTTGGATCGACGTAGCACCACTTGTTCTCATTACGGCACCTCGCACAATGGAGCTTCTCCTTGACCAGTTGCATTTCTTCCCTGTAAGCCAACTCTGTTGACTTGGTTACAGGTGCGGCATCAGCCTTTTTCATCGTTGTCGCACCAGGCTTGTAGTCCTATAGGCTGTGTCAGAGTGTGAGATTGTAGATATCCCATCACTCACCTTGTTCACAACCTCTAGGACAATATTTCGGCTGACTGCCTTTGCTCGTCGCTCGATCGTGTGCTTGATAGCGATATCCACGTCATCGGCACTTTCGAGTTGGATATGTTCATCACTGCGACGATCGGTATTGAGCTTCCACCCAAGGTGATCTGCGTGGTCGATGGCCATTGTGCAGCAAACCTCCAAGAGAAAGGCCGTGGGGGAGATGTCAACAGGGAACTTCACGATTGCAGGACAAACTGCCTTCTCCAGATCTCTGGTGTTGAGCTGGAGAGACACCTCAAACTTCTCCACTGGATAGGACAAGTATCAGTAGGTGATATAGTTCTGGTGTAAATATAGGACTTGCCTTCTGCCAGAGGCTCCACAACTGCAGCCACCAGGGGAGGATAGTAATAGTGTGCGTCGGGAGGAACTGACTGCTCAAGAACAGCTGGAGGTGCCTGCTGTTGCCTGTCCAGATTAGCATAAAGCTGAGTAACAGCAATATCTTCCGGACGCGATGGCGGCATTGGTCCCGCGCCAAGTAGGAAAGCCGCAACACCAGTCCCTCCACGTCGGCCTCGCTGGTGACTAGGAGGAGTGCCATGTCCCGCATTGTTGCCCGGGACATGTTCGCGGTAGTATAGGTCGCCCATATGGCAGAGAATTGAAAACGGTATACTGTGTGTGCAGTACAACAGTCGACAGAATGGCGCAGAATCATCGACTGCCTGGTGCTACAGAAGTGACGTGACACTCGGCTGCAGAAAAATTACTATATTTGGGGGTAAGTACAAACAAGCCACACTGCGATGACGCGGGTCCAAATGGCCTATCGTTTTGCAATTAGCTGTCACAGGCTACACCGCTGTTTGGGCCAAAGCTCGGGTAGATAGTCTATTTCTGAGATCAGAAGACAGTTTACAAAAAGATCAGATTGGCATCATATGGACATTTTTGGGACATTATGAGCGAGATATCTGCCGGATAACTCACTGCTCTCAGCCTGATATCCTCTGTTCACACTCCTGCTGAGCTTTGCCCTTCATGAAGACTTCGATGGGATTTACCCCAAAATCTGCCTGGCGGCGTCAACCGTGGGAATCACTGGAACGCCACGTCTTTTCCCGGCATGGTCTGATGTTGTCAAAGTCCGCTTCTCTCTTTGACTCCAAACCTCCAACTTCTCTTTCATCCTGGTCGCGCCCCATGTTCCAGCGCAGTCCTTGTTCTGTTCCACTGCCCATTGCACATTTTTAAGCTCAAGTGCCTTCCTTCTGCAGTGTTTTCTCTGCTGGACTTCTTGGTCTCTGGCAAGTTCGGCTGTGGCCCACTGCATCCGTCTGGCCTTGGCTGTAGTGCCAGCTCCTGCACCAATGTCATCTCTGCCCAACTGTGCAAGTACCCTGTACAAGGTGCCTTTCAGTGCGTACCCCACCTCTGTGCCCTGCTGACTACCCCATGAAGGGTGCCTATCGCCGAGGTGTGCACTTCTACTCTTCCTCGAGTTTAGCACACTTGCTCACTAGGTGATGGGATCACCATCTCACAGAATTTGATGGGCCTCGGAGAGTGCTCCACAGTGTGGCATGGTGAATGCCCATGCTGCACCGTACACAAGCATAGTACTGTAGTAGCTCCTGTTACGCGGCAGCGAAACACGAGCATCTAGTTGAGTCGTCACGAGACAAGGTCTTAGTCTAAGACATAAGTCCGTTCAAGTGACACTTCTGGCGATGTCCTCGCACTGAAGGTCGATCAGAGTTCGTTCTTATGACTCGTAGTAGCTGTCTGCTACTGACGGTCGATCTCAGTCAAAGGCAAGTGAAAAACTGGTTTAATGGTAACCAGGTCGAGATGGGGATCCAGCTCGATGAGGTCGTCTACTTATACAAAAAGTATCCGCAGTACTACGCAGTAATACGGGATCGTTCATTGGCTAGATAAGGTGAAACGATGTCTGGGCAAAGTAACAGCGAGGAAGTAATATGTGTGAGAAAGCTGAGTAAGATCATGAGATATAATTAGTACTAATGGGAATTACGAGTCGTGTATCAGAACGAGGTAAAGATGCGGCATACATGCACGTCTTGCATGTTATGATAAGAAGAAGGTCCGGAGTTGGATCCGGTGTAACCCTAGACTAGGGGTTCTGGACATCTGGGTAGAGAATCGGAGGTTACGCTCTGATGAGTCACGTGTTGGATCACGTGGTCTGGTAAAGTAAGGGGAACGAAGAAAGGAAAAAGAAAAGACATGCCATAATGGAGGGAGCATTGTAACATCAGCTCCCATCTAACGTTTCTTGTCCCACAAATATTTGTAGTCTTTATCGTCGTCAGGGACAGTCCCGGACATAATGATCACTTCCACATCTGTAGCACATCCTTCGGCCAGTTCGTGGTCCTTGTTCATATGTACGTCCATCACGATAGGGATGACTACGATGCGAAGAAGTCGATGTGTGTGAGAAGGAGGGTTGCGATAATAGGGATTGACCTGTAGGTACGTGTGAACGAGGGGGGTGAGGTCGAACAGGAATTGGTTCTGGTGATGAACGAGGAGTGGATGCGGGTCTCCCATCAGTGGTGTATCCGAGGATGTGCCCGATGTCTTCGTCCTCATGCTCCCTCCAGATCTCCTGTGCTGTACGACTGACTGTACTGCACATCAGAGACCAGACTTGGTCGACTCTGGTTCGGGCTCTACTCGTCCTCTCCTCTGCTGCAATGAGCTCTTGTCTGGCCGTCTGCATCCACTCGACCATTTCTAATGCTCGTTGCATAGAAACCACCGCTTGTCGATCTTGCGGGCGATTTCGTAGGGCGATGAGAATATCTGTGAAGTCGACGGGGGTATGGATGGCCGAGATCAGACGTGTAGCAAATTCTTGTTCGTCCGATGCGTGACTGAGTTCGATCGAAGGTGAAGGCAATGAAGCGTGGATGAAGGGTGTCTGTGTTCGGGAGGGTATTCCATTGACAAGTGTAGGTGATGCAGGGGTACTCATAATCGTAGAAACGACTTCAGCAAGTATGTTGTGAACAAGGTCATCTATAGCAGAAGTGGGCATTGGTGATACATTGTTTTCTCCTCCCTTTATACCTTTCAGTCATTAAGGGGATTGCGGTTATCTGTGATGTGAAATAGAATATCGTGGATGTGGGTAACAATCAAATAGATGAAAATCCATTGGGCGATAAAGAGCATTCCCATGGAGATAAGAACTGCCTGGTCAGTTCCAGGCATCGTTCTGATCACCCCAGCTGTTAGCATGTGGGTTGTCTCGTGTGAAGAGCGTGTGTTCGACGAGTTGTCTGATAAGGATTCGGTGGATGATCCAAAGGAAAGTGAGGGTTGTGCAGTGGAGGACGATTAGGAAGATAACTAGGAAGGCCGTCGTGGTAGTCATTCCAGTTTCCTCATCCTCTACTCGATTCCCCTCATCCTTTTATATGCGTTGAGGGTCTGCTTTGCATTCTGTAAATTGTGGGCAGGTTCCCACGAGTTTTCTGCTGACGAATATTCCTTCCACTTGACTAAGTACCTCAGGTGACCTCAATATGCCTTGTGATTCAGGATTGCTTTGACTTCATACTCTTCTTCATCATCCATGACATCAGGTGGTGGGTTCACGTAGTTCGGACCATGTATGTCATTTTTGCGATAAGGAGATAGAAGGGCGGTGTGGAACACAGAATGAACTCGCCAGGTCTTTGGGAGTCTGAGGCAATAGTTGGCTGATCCGATGACTTCAATGATTTCAAATGGCCCCTCATGCTTGGGAGCTATCTTGCGCGAGGCATAGTTGACCTTCAGGTTCCTCGAGTCTAGTCAGACCTTCTGTCCTAGTGTGAACTTCAGCGATCCTTGTCTGACTCGGTTCGCCATCCGTTGTCTGGCTAACTCATGCATGGCTAGTGCTTCTAGTCTTATCTTCTGCAACATGTCAAGTCTGGATTCAACCGATGGAATGTTCGTCTTTGGGAATACAGAAGAGAGTCCACGTGGTTCATATCCCATCATGATATGGAATGGGCTCATCTTCCGTGCCGAGTGTTCCCTCGTGTTATGACAAAACTCGAGGTCTGGCAGGCGATCAGCCCATGTTTCAGGGTTGTTTCCGCAATAGAGTCGAAGATAGATTTCCAGCTCCTGGTTGACTCATTCTGTTTCTCCGTCCGTCTGAGGGTGATAAGCTGTGCTCATTGATGATCTAATCTGGAGTAGTCGATTTAACTCTTGGAAAACCTTGGATGCGTATTGAGGTCCTCTATCTGAGATGATTCGGTTAGGTAATCTGAATCGCGAGTAAACTTTGTCATGAAAAATCTTGGCTGTTCCTTCAGCTGTGATCGTTTTGAGGCAGGGCGTAAGAATCACCCCCTTCGTAAGGTCATGGTCTACTACGACCATGATTGAATCAAAGCCGTTGGAAACGGGGAGGTCAGTGATAAAATCTGTGGTGCAATAGGAAAATGGTAATGCGTGTGGGTCTGCGGGGATTGGTTCCAAAGGAATACGAGTTGGGTGAGTATTCGGTTTCATCTGTTGACAGGCGGCACAGCCTTCAACGTAATTGTTGACAAATGCATACATGCCGGGCCACCAAAATTCACGACGTAGGAGTTCAAGAGTATTGAACTTTCCAGAGTGGCTCATGGCAGGGGAGTCGTGATGTAGTCGAACAAGGTCACGATGAAGAGGTTCAGATGGTGGGACATAAATCTTTCCTTTGTAAAGGATGACACCATCGTGAACTTCCCAGTCGGAGAGTGAGGACTTCATTGGGAATGGCCCTTTGTGCATGATCGCTTCAAGAGCTTCATGAACAATGAGGTCCTTTGCTGCATGATTTCTGATTTCGTCAAATAGTATCGGGGAAATGGATCGCACAAATAGTGCGTCGGGTAGAAGGATGCGATCTTCATTGTCACTTTCACTGTCATTGAGTCCGTTACGACAAGATAGCGCATCAGATTGGATCATCTGAGTGCCAGGGACGTGAATGAGGTGAAGATCGTATTGTGATAATTTAAGACTCCATCGTGCTTGTCGGCAGTTTAACTTCTGGGGTTTAACTTCTGGGCTGTACGGAAGTACGTGAGGTTCTTGTGATCACTGCAAACTTCGACGGGATGAGGGGATCCTTCTAGATAATGGCACCATTCGGTAAGGGCTCGAATGATTCCGAGAAGTTCGTGGTCGTAGATTTCGTAGTTTCGTTCAGCTGGGTTGAGCATCTGTGAAATGTAGGCACAAGGATGGAGTTCTTCATTGATATCAGCTTGTCATAAAACTGCACCCGTAGCAAACTTGGAAGCATCAGATTCAACAATGAAGGGTTTTGCTTTGTTGGGCAGCAACAACACTGGGGCAGTACTGAATCGTTGTTTCAATGTATCAAAAGCTGTCTGACATTCTGTTGTCCATTCAAAAGGTGGAGATCCAGCAGCGGTACGCGTAAGGTTCGTCAATGGTTTAGCAATATCCGAGAAGTTGACAATGAATTTCCGATAAAAGTTTCCAAATCTGAGGAAAGAGTGAACACCTTTTACCGTGCTTGGTTCAGGCCATTCTGCAATTCCTTTAAGTTTGATAGGGTCCATGCCGATGTAGTTTTCTCGAATGATCATGCCTAGGAATTTGACTTCCTTAATGTCAAAGAAACACTTTTCCAGTTTAAGGAATAGGTCGTTGTCTTTGAGTTATTAGAGTACACGTCGTGTTCGAATGTGATGTTCTTCCAAATTGTTCAAGAAGATGAGGATATCATCCATGTAAATGACTATCCATCCTTTATCGATCATGTCCTCGAAGAGTGCGTTCATCATCATTTGGAAAGTCGCCGGGGAGTTGCAGAGTCCAAAGAACATGACCATAGGTTCGAAAAGTCCGCGATTTGTCTTAAACGCGCCCTTCCATTGGTCACCATCTTTGACTCTGACATTGTTATATCCGGAGCGTAAATCCATTTTCGTAAAGATTGATGCACCTTTGAGTTGATCCATGAGCTCAGAAATGAGCAGAAGGGGGTAGGCATTTTTCACCGTTCCTTCATTTAAGTATCGGTAGTTCTGACAGAGATGCAGTGCTCCATCTTTCTTTCCAACAAAGAAGAATGGCAAGGCCATGGAGGATTTCGATGGTTGAATGTATCCTTTTTGCAGATTTTCTTCCAAGAAGTCATCCATCGCTCCTTGTTCCTTGAGCGATAACGAATAGACTTTACAGTCTCGTGGAATAAAATCAGGTTTCAAGTCAATGGCATGGTCCCAGGGCCTGGTTTCTGGGAAGCATTCGGCTGCTTTTTTTTCAAAGACTGACTTCAAATCGTGGAGGTAGTTGGGGACCAACTCTTCAACAGTTTTGGGTTTGTCTACAGCTGATGCTTCCTTGTGTGCTTGTTGTGCCAATTCCTGTGATTTACCAGATGGTTTATAAAAAACTGTGTTCTGTGCATTACAGAATAATGGGGATCGAGTACTGTGTGTAATTCTTCCGATGGTGGGGCCTCTTCTTATAGTGAAGACCGTGATTCCAGTCTCTTCATTCGTTAAAGGTGACTCCTTCTTGATGGGTTCAAATATTCCAATAACTGGTTCTCCTGTGATATAGGAAATAACTAGATCGTCGTCATCCAATTGATCCATAGAGGGTTCTAATGGTGGTTCATCTGATTCGGTATCATTCCATACTGCGGGTAACTCGCCACGCTCAATGTTATCGGCTATGATTTCTCTGATAGATTCTGAATGTCCAAATGAGGTCAGAGAAGTTTCGGTGGTGATTAACTCCGGGAGGTCATCTTCCTTGAAAATTGAAACTTCTCCGTCTGGTACATCTTCAACGGTGGCTTTCGGCGGCCATTTGGCATCCTTGCCAAACCAAAAGTCACCGGTTTCCCAATTAATCATCGGATTAAGGCGTTTAAGCCACGGCATGCCGAGAAGTATATTCTCTTTGCCAATACCGGTTAAGAGAAAGCGAGTAAGTGTCTTCCTTCCTCCAATCTTCATCATCTTCCAGGTACAGTGGGTAATGGTACCCATCTGATTCGGTGTGCCGTCTGCATTTACGACTTTAATCGGTTTCAGTAATTTCCATTTAAGGAAATCATTTTCTTCCGCAAATCGAATATGCATGAATGTTTCGGCCGCACCGGAATCGATCAAGGCTTCTGTTGCAACATCTTCCTTCTCTCCCAATGAAATATTCACAGTGATTGAATTTCCGCTAGTGTTACAAATAACGAGGGGAGATACAGTAAGATACGACGGTCCATGCATTACTAGTGGCCGTCGTTTCAAAAACCCAACTGGGTTCATTCTTCATCAGTCATGTTGTTGAAGACGTTTCGCACATAGGCAATCTGTTCCTCTCTGGTTTCTTCCTTCGGTATCTCCTTCTTCTGTGCGAGATCTTCTCGCATTTTCTTGATCCATGTAATCGTGTCTGTGTCCAACCCGGGCTGTATTGTTCTAGCACGGGTGAAACTTCCAGATTAGGGGTGAAATTGTCTGTCGTTGGCTATATGGCCCTTCTGTTCGCATAGGAAACATAATCCTTCTTTCATTCTCTTTTGTCACTCGTCCGGGGACAAGCGTGAGATATTGATACAATCAACATCCATCGCATTTGGATCCTTTGCAGAAGTCGAGTAGTAGGGACGATGGACAGATCGGCCCTTTCCTCGTGTCGTCGTAGTGGCTCCTCGCTTGAAGATCTGAGCAGATCTCCATTGGTTATCAAACTGCGAGGCATATTCGTACCACTTGTCAAGTGTCTTGGGCATGCTTTCCATCCCATATATCTTTTGTCGGAGTGGGTCGTTAAGTCCCCATTTGAAATACTCAATATTTCCGGCATCTTCTAATTTCGCCTTGGATTCAAGCGATCGGAATTCGGCAATGTAATCATTCGCGGTACGAGTCCCTTGCTTGATGTTATGTAGCAAGGTACGAGCAGTTTCTTCAATATTTTCATCGCCAAATGCTTTGTTCACACTCATAATGAACTCTTTCCAACTCCTATAAGAAAGGAAGTCGTCATTGGTGAGTTCCGTTTCTATGAAGCTCTGTGCCCATGATCCTGCTGTCCCTCCTTGCATGTGCGACAGCACGAATGCAATCTTCTGATTGTCCTCTTGATAGACACGGCTATTTCCAGCCATGTAATTCTTGCATTGGTTTATAAATTCCCTGAGCTTCGAACGGTCTGAACCGTTGAAGATCTCAGGTTTCCTAAAACCAAGTTCCTTTTGGCTAACATGGTGACGACCTTCATCCATGGTAATTGTAGCCACTGGTGGAATGTCAATGGTTACGATTGGTGCAAGAGTCGATTGTGGTATGGGATCCTGGGCAGGGGGGTTCCAAGGGGCATCTGGTCTTTCTCCTCAATAAGAGATCGGTATAGCGCTGTCTGCGATATGTAGCAGTACAAGCTCTCTAACGTTATGGGGTAGATTTGCTTCGTAGTCATCACCTGGGTGATCGATGTGCTGGTCTGGTCTGATGAATAAGGGTCATCCATTTAAAACGTGTACATTCCTCTGCGCGTCCCACTCTGCCTGAGATGGGAGGAAATCGATGTATTGCTTGGGAGGAGCAGTCGGGTTGATAAAGTTCAAATCCAGTGTGGATAAATTCTCCCGTGTGACCTACATCTACATGTAGACTGCACACCGTCCTTAACTAAGTGGGTTCGTTCGTTATCGGCTAACAAGCCCGTAGAGTGTCTTCTGTCTTCAAACTGATACACCTATTTGCTGATTGCTCGAGTGATTACCTCAGCCTCCTTGGCCTATTGGTCTCTCGGACAGACCCCTCTCCGAAGATAAGTGATCAGTCTATCCCTTCAGCTACCTCGATTACAGAGTAATCTCAAACGGTGCTTTAGCAATCGAATCGGGTGTATCGTTTAGTCTTTAAGGTTCAGTCCAGTCGGTAGTTCATTGTTAGACTTTTGGGAAGTCACAGAGAGTAATAAGATCTCGACCTAATGTTACGCGGCAGCGAAACACGAGCATCTAGTCGAGTCGTCACGAGACAAGGTCTTAGTCTAACACACAAGTCCGTTCAAGTGACACTTCTGGCGATGTCCTCGCACTGAAGGTCGATCAGAGTTCGTTCTTATGACTCGTAGTAGCTGTCTGCTACTGACGGTCGATCTCAGTCAAAGGCAAGTGAAAAACTGGTTTAATGGTAACCAGGTCGAGATGGGGATCCAGCTCGATGAGGTCGTCTACTTATACAAAAAGTATCCGCAGTACTACGCAGTAATACGGGATCGTTCATTGGCTAGATAAGGTGAAACGATGTCTGGGCAAAGTAACAGCGAGGAAGTAATATGTGTGAGAAAGCTGAGTAAGATCATGAGATATAATTAGTACTAATGGGAATTACGAGTCGTGTATCAGAACGAGGTAAAGATGCGGCATACATGCACGTCTTGCATGTTATGATAAGAAGAAGGTCCGGAGTTGGATCCGGTGTAACCCTAGACTAGGGGTTCTGGACATCTGAGTAGAGAATTGGAGGTTACACTCCGATGAGTCATGTGTTAGATCACGTGGTCTGGTAAAGTAAGGGGAACGAAGAAAGGAAAAAGAAAAGACGCGCCATAACGGAGGGAGCATTGTAACAGCTCCTACAATAGTGTCCTGGAGTGTCCTGTAGCATACAGAAAACTAATATATTTGTTATTTACACCCTTATCTGCAATATAACAAGCCGCGAACAGCTATTATGGAAACAAATGACAATGAGGAGCATGCCCTGCATGTTCCCGAGCTCAGCAGGAGATCACTTGGTGAGGTCTCACAGCTCTCGCTCTCCCCGGAGTCTCCCGGGATATGATGATTTCTATCTGGGTGATATCCGTGCCAGATCCGGAAAGAGTCAAGGGATCATCATGTGATATATGGACCCGGATCTCAGCCTGGACTCTGGCCGAAATGGCGGTGTACATAGTCACTTACAGACAGTTCAAGGCTGGCTACACCGCCATTTCGGCCAGAGTCCAGGCTGAGATCCGGGTCCATATATCACATGATGATCCCTTGACTCTTTCCGGATCTGGCACGGATATCACCCAGATAGAAATCATCATATCCCGGGAGACTCCGGGGAGAGCGAGAGCTGTGAGACCTCACCAAGTGATCTCCTGCTGAGCTCGGGAACATGCAGGGCATGCTCCTCATTGTCATTTGTTTCCATAATAGCTGTTCGCGGCTTGTTATATTGCAGATAAGGGTGTAAATAACAAATATATTAGTTTTCTGTATGCTACAGGACACTCCAGGACACTATTGTAGGAGCTGTTACAATGCTCCCTCCGTTATGGCGCGTCTTTTCTTTTTCCTTTCTTCGTTCCCCTTACTTTACCAGACCACGTGATCTAACACATGACTCATCGGAGTGTAACCTCCAATTCTCTACTCAGATGTCCAGAACCCCTAGTCTAGGGTTACACCGGATCCAACTCCGGACCTTCTTCTTATCATAACATGCAAGACGTGCATGTATGCCGCATCTTTACCTCGTTCTGATACACGACTCGTAATTCCCATTAGTACTAATTATATCTCATGATCTTACTCAGCTTTCTCACACATATTACTTCCTCGCTGTTACTTTGCCCAGACATCGTTTCACCTTATCTAGCCAATGAACGATCCCGTATTACTGCGTAGTACTGCGGATACTTTTTGTATAAGTAGACGACCTCATCGAGCTGGATCCCCATCTCGACCTGGTTACCATTAAACCAGTTTTTCACTTGCCTTTGACTGAGATCGACCGTCAGTAGCAGACAGCTACTACGAGTCATAAGAACGAACTCTGATCGACCTTCAGTGCGAGGACATCGCCAGAAGTGTCACTTGAACGGACTTATGTCTTAGACTAAGACCTTGTCTCGTGACGACTCAACTAGATGCTCGTGTTTCGCTGCCGCGTAACAGGAGCTACTACAGTACTATGCTTGTGTACGGTGCAGCATGGGCATTCACCATGCCACACTGTGGAGCACTCTCCGAGGCCCATCAAATTCTGTGAGATGGTGATCCCATCACCTAGTGAGCAAGTGTGCTAAACTCGAGGAAGAGTAGAAGTGCACACCTCGGCGATAGGCACCCTTCATGGGGTAGTCAGCAGGGCACAGAGGTGGGGTACGCACTGAAAGGCACCTTGTACAGGGTACTTGCACAGTTGGGCAGAGATGACATTGGTGCAGGAGCTGGCACTACAGCCAAGGCCAGACGGATGCAGTGGGCCACAGCCGAACTTGCCAGAGACCAAGAAGTCCAGCAGAGAAAACACTGCAGAAGGAAGGCACTTGAGCTTAAAAATGTGCAATGGGCAGTAGAACAGAACAAGGACTGCGCTGGAACATGGGGCGCGACCAGGATGAAAGAGAAGTTGGAGGTTTGGAGTCAAAGAGAGAAGCGGACTTTGACAACATCAGACTATGCCGGGAAAAGACGTGGCGTTCCAGTGATTCCCACGGTTGACGCCGCCAGGCAGATTTTGGGGTAAATCCCATCGAAGTCTTCATGGAGGGCAAAGCTCAGCAGGAGTGTGAACAGAGGATATCAGGCTGAGAGCAGTGAGTTATCCGGCAGATATCCCGCTCGTAATGTCCCAAAAATGTCCATATGATGCCAATCTGATCTTTTTGTAAACTGTCTTCTGATCTCAGAAATAGACTATCTACCCGAGCTTTGGCCCAAACAGCGGTGTAGGTTATACCTTACTGGAGAGAATGTATGCGGGGCCCGCAGAATATATTTGCTCCTGCACAGGAAGCTCGCGCAGGTATGCTGTACGCCCCAACGACACTAATACAGCTCCAGAATCCACGGTATCCTCCAGTCGTGGCAGCACAGACAATCATGGTCCATCAACCGGGTTCCAGCTGATAGCACCCGCCTCGCCCCGGTTGAGTGCATCGAGCTTCGCCATGTCTCCCGGTGAGATCTCGAAATCATACAGGGCAGCTTTATTGTTTCAGAAAGAGGGCTGTGGTCAAGCTTAAGAACAGATCCAGGGAATCTGCAGGACACGGTATAAGTGAATTCATGCTATGCATAGAGAATTGGATGTGCACCAGAGCTGAACCACTTGAGTGAGTTGTCGACTGCCTTCAGCATGTTGGCATAGCCATGTTCATCGGACATGACCTTTATCGCTATATAGGACAAGCACGGGTTAGAAAGTAGCAGGGACATATGAATCAAGAGGTGAGGCAACGAATGCACTGATGAAGATCTCTTCACGGAGAAAACCACTCTCTCGGACAGCATTGCCGACCTCAGCTTCATTGGCATAGAATCGCGCGGAGTTGAGGTGTCCGAGTCTGGAGAGCCATAAGTGTAATAAATTGAAAATAAATCGCGCAGAGAGCAGCACCTGTAACCGTGCTTCAGCGAGCAATACAAGCGGTCGTGCAGTTCAAGTTCTCTGCCACCGAGTCCGAGTAGGGGCATCGTATGGCCTGCGTGAAACATATATTATAAATTTTGATGAGGGGTGCTCTGAGTGTAATGAGAGTGTACTTACCGGAATACAGGCGGACTCGGACTGATAAAGTGATGCTGACTCCGGTATGGCGGAGGAGTACATTAGCGCCTCGAGTACACTCAGAAACTGAAGGACAGATGATAGCAGGCATCCAGCTGAAGGATGCGGTATTCATACACGCAGGAGTAGTATCATGGCATCGTATTTGGAGAGAGCAGGGCGACGCTGTGGATCGGTAGGTGTAGAGAATAATCTTGCGAGGAAGAGCAAGGCCCAAAGCTTGCTTTAGATTGAGATCTTCTGGTCCGTGCTCATGCTCAGCGCTCAGTTATCATCACCAACGCCTTCTGGAATCGCAAGCCCACTGTGTATCAGGCATGGTAAATGGATGTGTACGGACACGGGCAAGTCTCCCATTGAAGTGCATTCACAGCTCGTGGACCGTCACCGTGCTATACGTCCCATCACAGACTGCAAGAATACGATACCGACATGTAACGCCGAGTAAGATAGTCATAGAGGACTAGAGGAGCATACAGATGAGGACAAGTGTGGTTAGAGATCGGTGGCAGCAGATATCTAATTGTAAGTTGAACCGCAGTATGGTCTATGAACAGAGAATGTGGCGCGGTGAGGCTCGAATCTATACTCTTCTGAATAAAGGCCGTAGAAGCTGTCAAAGGGGACGTAGACGTGCACAATTAAATTTGTGTTATATTCAGACATTTCAATCAGTACGGCCAACAGAAACATCGATCCTCCACATCCACCACCCTCGGGCCAAGGCCACATCCATCTTCTAATGCGCCGAGTTTTCCTCCGAGGCAACGGCTTCAAAGGTGTCCTCGCAAGGTTTGCTGAATGTCTGAAGCTTAGGGAAAGAGCGAACGAATGCCTCCTGTCCTCCGGGCCCTTGGAATTTGCAGTCAATAAGCTGCAGCTTGATGATGCTCTTGAACCTAGAGGCTACATTTCCCAAAAATAGTCGCGGACGCTGTTTGTCCGCTGTCCAGTCTATCCCACTGATGACCAGAACTGTGCAATCCTTGGCATTGGGGAGGTAGAGCATGTCGTACATGACAGTGGATTGTGACTCATGGAGTTGGGGCAACCCTGCAGTGGTACCAGAGGGTGAGCTCGCCCTCTAAGAAAACAGATACTGACCTGGCTTACTGCCCGTCTGGATTAGCTGCACTTCAGACTGTCCTTCAGTGAGGATGAGAGCTTGCACGGCGAGTTCTTGGGACATCCTTATTCACCGTATCTGAAACAAGCAAGATGAGCATTGTCAGAGTGCTGCATGGAATGCAGGAGATGGGCACATAAGTCTACTTACTGTGGAGAAAGTATTCAGCAAGATGGAGATGCATCGAAGCAAACTATGAGAGAAGATGAGGGCAGCTGCATACCCGGTGCTCGTATACCTCGCCGCCTGCGCCACTTCGTGCAGAAAAGCACAGCATCGGGAGACAATGGCAAAGCGGGATGCATAAAATAGCCGAAGTGGCCCTGCGCCACGCTTTAAGCCTCAATGGTCGAGAATTGTGAAGTGATATAGGAACGGGTAACCTGTAGTTCTCCGGCGTTGAGCAGAGATGTGCACCGCTACTGAAGCTTGAAGCTTGAAGCTTGAAGTCTAGTGCTTGGCATGATATAAAGAGAAGCGGGGATATACGTCAAAGCAGTAACAAGGGAATGGCACACACATCAGGAAAAAGCCCCAAGTGAGGTAGCTGCCGCCATGATTATGTAGACACGTGTAGGGCATGTAGCCATGCATCGGTCAATGTACACCTCTGTAGGGCTGTGTAGCCACCACTCACATTTCCATAGCACCATAGAGAGGTTATGCCTATCAAGCGGAGCTTAAAAGCATCTTAAAAATTGTGTTGGTTCATATGCTACCGTGCATTGAGATCTCAAACGTGCCCAATTCCCGGTGCATACAAGCGTAAATGTGGGCATCTGCAAAGGGATTTCTTGGCTAAGCTGGCTCTTCAGTGGCTTGGGAGCACTGTGAACTTTAGACAGTAAATGAACTATGGAATGTAGTGTTGGCATATTTTCTGTGTTTGTCTGCTAGCTATATAGTTACAGAACCAATAGCAACCTACTTCACCTCGCACTTCACTGTAGTTCCAGAGCAGGTCGGGAAGGGCGGGAAGCATCGGGCAGTTGTTACGAACTATGGCACCATCGATCACGTGCTTCGTGAAACTTGGTAAAATTTGTGGGTCATCCCATCTCTTGCGCATCCTCTGTTGGCATCACTGTCTTTCTTCTTGTCTCTTGGCCTCTCACTGGTGTGTCTCTCATCAAATTCAGTTCGCTGCAGTGTCGCATCTCACTGCTACTCGTCCTCTCAGTTTATCTATGCCATTTCTGCCTTCCTATCATTCGCATGCAGATGTCCTAAATATTTCTGTACTGGTGGTACTCACGATGCATGATGCAGACTTTTGGAAACACCTCCAACCTCCAGTTCGCGCTCCCCCATGTCGTCGAATGCAAATGTTCGGCAGCATGTTTGTTTTCGGAGGTCGAAGGGCACCCCCAGGTGAGTTAAAGAAAGATTTTTCATATCCCTACAATACAGTGCTAACTCTTTGCAGCCTCCTTGTCGTTGCACCGGCTACCGCAGTGCGACGATGCCACTCCGGCCCTGCACTCCCACACTCTCCTCGCACCTTGGTCCCCCATCTTCCTCCGCCCTCCTCATTCACATGGGGAGCCGACACGCGGACAGCCAGGTGACACTGCATGGCTGCGCAAGGTCAACGACCTCGCACTCCCCTCGCCCTTCGCCCCTCCATCCTCCAGCCTTCTCATTCACGTGAGGAGCTGACACGCGGACTGCGAGGAGACACCACGTGGCTGCACGAGGTCAACGGTCCCACCCTTACACCACCGCTTTGCACTCCCCTCGCCCTTCGCCCCTCCGTCTGCCAAATTCAAAAACAAGATGCCGTAATAAGCAACATACAGTATCATTACATCGATTTGGTTGGCGCAGTATGTTCTCCACCCTCACCTGTTGCGGACTCATGACTGACACGGGCCTGCGAGCAGGTTGTTCGGCAAGGCTCGTTCATTGACAAGATGTATGCATTTGGGTGGACCGAGCTGGGCTACTTCAACGACAAGGAGGACGAGCTCGTTCTCATGCATGCTATGGCCCGCTATCATGCGTGTGTACTGCCCACTCTACTGCGAGTGAAACCGACATGCTGATGCCTCGGGTCCGGCTTTACTTTACAGATTCTTGGACCTAATGAGCTCATCGCTGATGTCGTTTTTCGTGCCAATGCTCGACATCGATCTCGTGTGGCACTCGCATCAGCTCATGGGCAGTCGGTACGCCAACGAGTGTGCACGGTATGTAAAACGTTACATCGACCAGTGCGTGCGCACATGGAGAAGCTCACATGGCGACGGCAGTGTGATGCGGAACGCGTTCGCACCGGGCGCATGGACGCGAATGCGTTCGAGCACAGGCGGGCGCACGACATGGCATTCCCGATGCCCATGCCATTCTATCACCCTATCACGGTGTGCGTCATCATCGCTAACCCCGACCTCCTCGTTTGTGCAGGCAGCCGACACATGAACGGCCAGGCACTGTTTGTTGTTTCCCGCTGCTCTGATCTGCTGGTGCTTCCCTGCTTCAGCACTTCGGTTTAGTGTAATATAGCTAATATATTCTGAATATATTTCTTGCACTGTGTCTATTGGTGTGATTCGATGGCTATTCAGCTTCTAGCTATGAAATTTGGCCAGGGGCTACCACTTTACCGCCAATTACAATGGATTACTTATAGCTACATAGGATGCCTACTGGGCTACAGGGCACTATAGAGGTGCTGCAGCATCTACCGGTACAATATAACCGGGGACTTGTCTACCGGGCTACCACTGCTACCTAGGCTACGTCGGGCCATGTAGTCAAGCCATTTTTTCCTGATGCATCGTGAATGGGATAAAGTCTCATGCTATGAGCTTTCAATTAACATGAATCTACTGGCGCTCATGATCCAATCCATGTCGACAAGCATATTTGAAGTTGACCGCCATGCACTTATCTTTGAAGCGCTCTCGCCAATGCAACTCCTCAAAGCGTTCATCAATCCTTAGGCCTCCAGTCTCAGGGAGTTTCCCTCGCGTCATTACCTTATGGCCAAAGGCCGATACAACCAATGGGGAGTCGGAGGCAATAATTAAGACATCAGTGCATCAGCATTCTTGACTCAGATCTCCTCGGATTTGATAGTGTCTGTTAGCAAGCAACTTATAAGTCGTCTCGCTGGAGTATTTACCTGGAAACGGCGGAAATAATGGACAACGCCCGAATCGTTTGGAGCACTCGACGCAGAGCAGCTTGGATGAAAGCTCGAGGAGTCAAAGGTCCACATGCACGCATCCACTGGCACCGCGTTTCCTCCACCACCACCACCACCACCACCACCATCACCGTTGTTGCATTTAAAAACTCGCTACTCTTCGTCCTTAGTAACTCCTGCATCGCTACTCTTCATCCTTAGTAACTCCAGCAAATACTCTCTCGAACCGCCTGTCTCGGTCCCACTATAGCCCCTATCCCTCATGTCTTCGTTCTCGCTCCCTTTACCTTCTCGTCCCAATATCCCCTATTCTCGTGCAGGCTCTCCATCCCTGCAAACTGATTCAGATGACGCAGTCATAACAGGTGTGGAATTGATTATAGCCGAACTGGACCACTCATCCGTGCAGTCCGCGCACACACAATTCTCCCAACTCGTGTCAGACTTCAACAACACTAATCCCACTCAGCATCTTCCGCCCTTCCAGGTTCACCCCGGTGACCCCCGAAATTCCGTTGATTATGTCTTCATTTCCTTGCACCCTGATCTAACCCCTGAACTGCGACCTGACATACTTGAGCAGGTCCGCAAGGTGTTCGATGGCCGCAGTGGATTGCGCGCAGGTTGGAGAACTGGAAGTGGCACAGATCAGTCGCGGCGTGTGATGTTCATCATGGACAGTGAACAGCATGCCCGCACCATGCAGCCCAGGCTGGAAAAATGGATGAACGACCACGGTATGACTTTTCAGGGGTGCTTCCTCAGCAAGCCTTCTGCTGGATCCTTCCGCATTACCTTCGATATACTTGATCCCACTCATGTTGCTCAACTCCGTCAACAGCCTCCCATGTTTGACCGGCGCACCTACCCTGTCGTCCAATCTCAGTTCATACCTCCTATCTACAGTCTGCAAGTGGCTGTTGCGGGCTGCGGAGAATTTCAAGGCATCGAAGGGCGCCTTAACACCTACATTCACCGCCGTTATGGCAATGATGCTATCGCGTACAGCAGGATGGTGCTGGAGGGCGAGGTCTACACTGTTGTCCTTAAAGACTGGGCGACGACTTCCCGCCTGGTTTCGGATCCCTTCAAATTCTTCTCTGACACTTCCATACCTCATTTTATCTCCATCTCTCAGCCTATCCTTCTCTATCTCCTCAACAGTGCCGATGTTCCTCTCAATCCAGCATTCTTGTCTCACTCCTCTCCCTCCACCTCTCCCGACCAGCGCAGTATTCAGGCACAAATTGATGCACTGTGCCAACAAGGGTTAGAGACTGTGCATACCTTCTCTGATGTGGTAAAGCAGCAGCATGCCATGATAATGGAGCTACGCTCACAGGGCAATCACGTCATGTCAGCAGTTTCCATGGTAGCGTCCTCTGTCTCTACCTCGGCCCAGCTTTCCTCCGTTGAGAATCAGCTGGGTCGCTTGCATGACCGTCGGGCGCAACTCGAGGATAAGCTCATTCTGGCGCCCGAACCCAATGCACATCAGTATATACAGTCTCGCATCCACTCCATTGATGAGGAAACCCACGAGTTAAATGACCGAGCAGCTCACCTTCGCCGAGGATTACAGGCGCTCGCTTCGCACATTGACACCACTCTCCGATTACTGCCAACCCCTGCTGCAGAACACTCTACCGCTCAGTCCTTGTCCCAATCGTCATCTGGCCACCTACGCCCTGAAATCGATTCCGATGAGCAGCAGCGTTATCAACCGAGGCCTCGCATGACTCCATCCCCACCTGGCCCTCAGCCTGACGGAATGCAGACAGAAATGGTAAGCCACGCAGTGTCTCCTCCTGAAAAACCTCACTGTTTTCCTGACCTCGTTACATCATTCCCTAGTGAATGACAAATGCAGTGTACAGGGGAGCGAAGCAGGCAAAGTACGGAAGTGCATAGTGGATCCCTTCTTCACTCTTGCACCCAGTTTATGTCCTACTTAACTTCTTTCATGTCAACGGCTCACTTTCCCTTCACCTTTTCACCTACTCATTTGCTTCTTTTGATGTTTCTTATCTCTCTTCTCCTTCCTACGGTACATGCCTCTAATACTTTTCAAGCTTATGCTATTAACGCGAACGGGCTGGCTAATGTCTCTAAAATGGCCGCCATAGCTAATGCCATTACTTTACGGCAGCCTCATGCGTGGATCATTAACGAAACCAAGTTACCTCAACCTCAAGCTTCTCGTATTCGTGTCAATGGATACAATACTTTTGAGGAACCAGGTCTTCCGCTGTCCACTGGACGTTCCAGAAAGTGGGGGGTTATTCTTGGTATCAAACGCTCCATTCACACACAGCATATCCCAACTCCCCCACAACTTCACGGTCGTGCAGTCATCCTTGATGCTATCATTCTCACCGAGGATGGGCATGGGTTCCCTCACTGAATCATCGGGCTGTATGCTCCGTGGGACCCTGGCAAAAATGAACAGCAACTTTCCTCCTTCTGGCCTGCCATATCGGAACTCTGCAATCAGGTGCGGTACTCTTGGTGTGTTATAGGCGATTGCAATGCCTCTGTCTCAATGACGGAGACACTTTTCTCTACTCCCTCTATCTCAGCCGCCCAGCGCCACTACACAGATTTCCTACATACGGCCCAGGCGATTGATCTATGGACTCTTCAAGGTGACGCTGATGCTAACACTAACTATACTTTCTCCAGCCATGTTGGCTGATCCATCATTGATCATGTAGCCTATTCTACACAGGAAATCCTCATGGGAACCATCGAAATTGCTGACACTTTTATCCCTGCTACAGATCACCGGGCCATTTGGGCTTCTCTTATTCTAACCCCGCCTCTTCCCCACGCAACTTCAGTGCGTTTTTGTGAACCCCCGCCATTTGATCAGCCGAAACGTTTCTACTACCCTCGGTGACATGAGACGCACCGTTTTGCCACCTTTGCAAATGCAGTTGACTCCCTGGTTCAAAACGACTCTCTCCACTCCTCCCAAGTCACCGATGATACATCCTTCAACACTCGATATAACGCACTCACACTCATTTTCCAACGTGCAGCAGAAGAAGCCTTTGAACTGCCCCGACAATCCCACTGTCCCATATCTAAACCTTCAAGCCCCTCTATACGACTAATTGTAACTGAGATCCGTCGTATTAATCGCCTCATTTTTGCAGCACGTACCAATAATGTTCCCATCCTGGCTTTGCGGGCACCTTGGGTCGCATCCTATATTCACGCCTTTTCTCCCATGCACTCTCACCCCTCCTTCCTTGAATTCCTGATAGCCACCCGATGCACGCTGAATAAACTGCGTTATCGCGAAGAGCATAAAGAATTGCAACGACGAGCAACCCAAGCTGCGAAAGGTCAGATTAATGCTGTTCTTCTTGGCGGGTCATGCAAGAAGCTCTACCACTCCTCTTATGACTCCTTCGGCCCCCCGCTTGCCCTGGCATCTGAACATGACCCTACTAACTTTATCACTGGCCCTGATGAGATTAAATCTCATACACGTGCTTATTTCACCACCCTGTTTGCACAGCAAGACCGCCCTCCTATGCCAAAACCCTGGTTGACCACTCCTTCCATTGTTCAAATCCGCACACAAACCAGCCATGACCCCTTCCACTGGCCGCAGCCCATGTCCCTGGATGATTTACGATTACTACTTCGACATGGCAAACCCCGGCCCGCACCTGGTCCAGATGGTTGGGAGAAATGGTGGGTTAAAGCCTTACATGATTTCTCTCTTCAGCTTGTTCTCGACCTTCTCAATTTCGAAATCTCCCACTCACATTTTCCGGATACAGTCAAGCCCTGCACACTCTCCACCATTTACAAGCGTGGTCCTCGCACAATGCTCTCCAATTATCGCGAAGTTTGCTGCAGTAACCTTCTCCTCAACATGCCCTTCACCTGGCTCAACCTCCTCCTCGGACCTTATCTGGCTAAACACCACATTCTCCCTCCCGGTCAGGTCGCCACTCAGCCGGGCATCCAAGGTCGTGATCTTACTTCATTTTTAGCTCAACTCGAGGCTTGGTTGAATCGCATGCATACACCGCTGTACATTCTTTGCCGGGATCAACAGAAAGGCTTCGATCATCTTGAGCCACAGGGTTTCTATGATGCTGTGACTGCTTATGGACTCCCCATCACCCTCATTCAATTCGACATCTCCGCCCAATCTGATGTGCCTTACCAGGTCAAGACAGCACATGGATTTACAGAGCCCCTCATAATTTCTGACGTCACCAAGCAAGGGGGCCCAATCTCCCCGATGAAGTCCACTCTTATGACAAGTCTCGGTAATCACTGGCTTAAAGACATTTTTGCACAACACGGAGATGGTCTCCTCATTGCCTCTCTTCAACAGCTTGCTCACCGGCCTTATCTTCCGGATGATCGTTTAACGCTCCCAGTAAACATGGTGGAGGCGATGGATGACTCTGCGATTATCACCACTACTCAGGGATCCCTTGAACGTTCTTGCCTCTTCATGGAGCGCTTTCAAGCAGCGTACGGTTGGTTTACTAATTGGGTTAAGTCTCTTCTCATTCTGCTTAATATTTTGAATGCTCCCCCATTGATGCGTATGCCCTCTATCTCTCCGGATGATCCCGCTTCTAGCACTCTCATCTGGCATGACGTGCAGGTGACCACTTCCCATATTGAATTCCTTCGTGTCTCTATTAACAATCCGCAGCATCAGTTTGAGAAGCTCCGTGATATTATCTTATCCTTCGATCTGCCTAACCTCTCCCTTCGCCTTCCGCTTACAGTGCTCCGCCGCATTTTTGCCCAATGCCTTATTTCCCGCCTACGTCCTCATCTCGCTTTCCAGCCTATTTCCCGTTCACATGCGATGGAACTCGACCATCTTCTTGCCCTTCGAGTTCACCAATATTTTTCGTTTCCCTTTCGCTTTAACGCAATCCTTCTTTCTCTCCCAATTCAGCATTACGTATACGGCTTTGACTTTCCCTCTATAAATCGACTCAATGATTGTGCCGTGGTATCCGGGCTTTGGCGTGATCTCAACCACCACAACCCAGCCTTCCATGATATGGCCCATATCACGCTCGCCGATTGGACCTGCTCCATCAATCACTGTGTCTTTCCTCTTCACCCCATCTCCCAGGAATCCTATGCATGCCAGACACACCACCTTCCTCCATCTTGGATTACTGCACATACAGTATTATCTACCCTCCGTCTCTCCATCCGTCAAACCGATCTCTCTTACTTATTTTCGGGGGATGTTTCTCTGTGTCACCTTCTTCGGTCGTTACCACCTCTCCCTGATCACCCCATGCCTTCCCCGCAGATGATTACTAACCTTGAGCGTGCAGGTTTTACTCATCTTCACCACCTTGTGACTTGGTTCCCATCCAATGACCCTCTCGCACCGCCTTCATGGTCTCTTCACCCTACTGCAAGCGTATCCAACATGCTACGCTTCACCGCAGCAGCTTCTGACTGGCCCGCCGTTAGCGGCTGGCTCCAGTCTCTCTCACTACCATACCTCGTTGCCGGCCAAGGAAGTTCTGGTGCTGTTTCCCGCAGCACCCGTGATAGCAATGGAAGTACTGGTGACCTTAGCGTCACTCGTGATTGGACACTAGCATTGCCTCGTGATCTGCGTCGAACCCTCGCAGAGCAAGTTATCCTCACTCTCCTTCACTCCTCTCATCTTCCTCTATTCCCTTCCACCTCGCCGACTTGCGCCTCCGATGGCTCCATGACACCCGCAGCTGCTCTTTTTCGTCAATTCCGATCGGTAACATTCGCTGTCTCCACCCCAACTGCTTCTCTCGCCTGTTCCCTCTCCTCCTTTGGTCTCTCCGCATCCATTCTTCATGCCGAAGTCTATGGGATAGTCGTTTCCTCCCTCTCTGCCTGTTCCGCTCCGTCTCCCTCTCCACCTTCTTCCCTCCTCCCTTTATATACAGATCATCTCAATTCTGTACGCCTCATCAACGACTCCATATCAACATCCTCTCCCCCCCCTCTTATCAGTGGTCCCGGCTCCCCGCGCGTTCTCTCTATCGGTGGATACAACTCATCCTCACCTCTCCCACTCATCACCCTGTTCAAGTCAACTACACACCTGCACACACCTCCTCCGACTCTCTTCCATCACGTTTGAATGCCTTTGTTGACCGGATCGCTTCTCAATCTCACCAGCTTCCTTTACCTACACCTCCCATTCCTACCTTTACCATGGATGACTACGTTCTTTTCTCCTCCTCCGATGGCTATATTGAATCTGACCCATCTACTTATCTATCCCACGCCCTCGTCGCTGCTGTGGTCGATGACCGCTCGTTCACTCCCTTGCGCACGCTTGCCTTGCCTTTCTACAATGACCTCCCACCGCCAGACTACCCGTACACTCGCGCGTCATCCGCTTATTCCGCTCTAGTGCAGCTCTATGCGCGCTGCGGACAATTGGATACAGCATACACACGCTTTGCGCGATTTGGCGACTCGTCATTGTGGTGCCAATTCGGTTGCTATGCGCTCGAGACACCCCATCATCTCTTCGTGGAATGCCCAATGTTTGCACCCCTGCGAGAAAATGCCCGTCGCGACGTCATAACGGAGTCGTCCAAGCTCTTACTCGGAGCTGAAACCACACCCTCACTCATGGAGGACATCCTACTCGTCGCGCGTTCACTGTTTATCGACAGTGATGTCTGGCCATTGTACACCTCGCACTATTTCTTGGGCATACTACCCCCCACTCCCACTCAGGGTGCTCCTGCCACGTCCACGCACCGACGCCTGTGTGTCCGCCTCATGCAAACTTGGCACACTATTGGCATTCGGCTAGCCGGCCGTATTTGGGGAGAATATAAGCGGCGCACTCACCCCCACACACGACGTACCTTCTCTCCTCCTCAACTATCCCTTCCACTACATCTTGCTCACCTTCTCCCTTCTTCCTAAAACCCATCCCATGTTTCTCCGTATTTACATCCTTTTCGTTGTGGCTGACGAGGTGCCTCTTACGTACCTGAGCTAGTCATATAGCGTAGTCAGCTAATATTACTCGTTTCCTCGTTTCCTCCGTCTCCATTTTACCTCTCGATCATTTGTTCAAACGTTCTCGAAGACGAGTACTCAAGTACTCATCTAACAAGAAGTTAGGACATGCTAGCTGGTGGATCCTAAGCTTGAAGGTGTGACCCGTCGACATGTAGCTCCACCACCTCCGGATTCTGGTCGTACGAGGGTTGAATACCTCACTGTGCGCACCGATCTTATAGCCCCGCTGTCTAGAATAAAACAACATGCACCAACGGCGGCAGGATCGATGAGTCCCCTCGGTTGCGACGATTTAGCGCCGTCAGTGTTACAGTTAAACCTTTCTGATTCCTGCGGCGCTTACGCTCTCAACCTGCTTTTCCACGGCCACAAGCTTGTTTGGCTCGGTCTTCTGCACACTGCGAGAAAGGTCTCTGCTCTGCCTCTCTTTGCTGCCATCCATTCGTTTGGCGCAGTTCGACTAGCTTCTCCCTTCTTATCTGACGCCCACTGCTACAGGAGCGACACGAACCCGCCACGCTCGCACGGAATCTTCCTTGCGTGAAGCACAAGTGCATCTCACCGCGGATGACCATTTGAAAATCTTCCCCGTTGCGCTGCGGGAATATGGAGGCTTCCTTGGCAGACTCGGATGGAACCACGGCAACTCTGATGCGCACGTCTCGATCTTGCCTTGCGTGGTGTTTACCGTATTCTACGTCGTGAAAGCCGATTTCGTGCTGGCGGGGCGACCGAATGCTCGCGTCTCTTCACGTCGCAGCTTATATATCAAACGACAGCTGCCTTCTTACTCACCCTCACGCCTTCTCGCGGTGTCAGCCGCTATCAAGAGCTGCACTCCACACGCGTTTTCCCGTCAGGGCGTCATGGCTCCGCCCACCTGCTGGACGACCCCCACACGGAGGCGCAGATGCAGCGCGGACGATAGACCGAGCGGTCTCAGGGCCCGAGGCGTGCGTTCTGCATTCTGCGTTCTGCGTCCGTGATTCAGAATCGGACGACTCCTCGCTCCTCGGAGCACGGCGCGGGGAAGACTCAGCGGAGTGGTGGGACAGATGGGCGCGGAGGGTTCTGGGACTTCAATCTGCGACCGTGGTCGCGCAGTTCTCTTCTCGCTGGCTGGATGGGATGGTTCCGAGTCGATGCACGGCGGAATGAAATGAAGGCGAATACGGTGCTCTGCATCAGTTTCCTAATTCTACGTTACACGCTCGGTGCTGATATTTCGCTGTACGTGTCGTTCATGGCCCATGACCCTGCTTATCAGCCGATCGCTGCCGCGCTTTGGATGGCACATGGTCAGGCCTGAGCAGCACTCTCCTTGTGCACTGTGAACCGGAGGGCAGCCTTCGGCCAGCTGCATGGCATCAGACCCACACATATCGCTGTCTCACGGCCCCATCTGCGTCCCTCGTTTCTATCCCGCCTCCGATCCAGAACTGCGGCAGGATGCCAGACTAGCGCAGCGGGGGCGGAGGCGTCGCTCCCTCGGGACCGGCCAAGTCGCCGTGTTTAACGGGCGTGAAACCATACCTACTTTGGATGTCGTACGCGATGCAGTTCTTCTCAAGGTGACAACTGTCTCTGTAGAGTTGTCGCGTGCCTGCGGTCGACGTGCGTAAAGATTCCCTGCATAAAGTGACGTCGACCAAGGCTCAAGCCGATACAAATGAGCGAGGAGCGTTGCGAATCGACCTCAGCGCATGTAAATGCGTGCGTGAACCGATGTTCCGAAGGAGCGTAGTCAAAGCGTAGGGGCCATTAGGTCCTTGTGTAATCACCGAGAAGGCAGATCTGCTCCATCCTTCGTCGCCGTTCCTCAGGATATTCTTGTTTATTCTTGTGGGTCCTCATACAACCGCCACCAAGCCGTTACAAAATAGAGCCAAACAAAATCCTCTTCACTAGTAGGCCACTCTGCCAACGCGATTGTAGCGCAATGCACTCTGAAGCTGTTCTACTGGTACGGAGTGACACAATTTTACTTTTCAGAGTGCCTCACACTGTGGGCGTAGATACAGGTTGTATAACTCTCGACTCACCAACGGTCTAGCCGAACAAACGAGAACTAACCAGGAATCCTTGCTATACAGCAATAGATGTTAAACTCCATAAGGTCTTCCGTACGGCCACCGGTGAGTGAAGTCAGATCAGTCATGACGCTTTGTTTGGTTGGGAAGAAGAAGATCTGGATCTCTCGCTATTGTGCTGTGCTGCGCATCTCAACGTTGCGTGAAATTTTTGACCATTGCTTCGATCTAGACAAAACGGGAAGTCGCTTTGTCCTCTGGCGACACCGTCTGCGTATAAAGGAGGCACTCCCTGCGGTGTTCTGCCTTCAGCTTTCCCCCCAACTTCCACGTACTCATCATCCTTGCTACGCATCCCTTGGCTCAGCCATGACGAACAGAATTGTACCGCGGCTTTACGCGTCCTTACCACATTCCATTTACACTCTGTCCACTTACTACTCTCGATTGACTCCATATTCATTGACCTTGATGTGCGTCTTCCATCACCTCACCGATTCATATACTCACATATTAGCAGGGGTCTGAACGGTGACCACAAGAGCAATAGGCTCGTTGTCGCGGCACTCAATGCCGAACCGATTCATGGAGCCACGATACAAGCGATTCATGATGACAAGCGCAGTGTGGCGGCGTTCTCCTCCGAGGGAAACGGTCAGAATGGTCATGCCTGCCATTGCTGATTAAAATGGTGAAAGGTTATCGGAACGAAAAGACACTGTGGCTAGCGGACTGCCTCTTTGATGATCTGCAAAAGGTGGACCAATTGATTTATATGTTTCCGCGCCTAACTGCGTTACATACCCGCAGAGTGTACGTTACGACACCTGGAGAAGCACAGAGTGCAGAGGCGCGACCCGTCCCCGAGGTTCACTTCCAGGAACTACTGGCTAAGATTAAGGCGGTCTTTGCATAGGAAGGATGCGTGGGATGTGATCAAATGGGCCCACCCAGATGCACTCATCGACGCCTATTCGTTCATCGATAGTTTGTCGATGAGCGATGGAGAACACCGAGTTTATTATTGGACAACTAGGGCTCGTTGGCTGGCAGTCATGTTCGCTTTCAGGCTTCATCGGTGCGTGCTTTGTCATACGTGTATTCCTCGCAGCATATGCTGACATCTCCGTAGCGATGTCACCCTCTCGAGTTGTGGTTTTTACCCCGACTTCGGCCAGAGTGCCGTGTATCCATTGCCGGCAGAGCCAAACTCTCCTTCGCCATTATGTCTGGGCGGAACATGTGTCCTTATGGCTTCTCTACAACGCCCTCCAGAGACCGGACGATCTCATCCTGGCAAATGTAGGACTTACTGAAATTCAGCTGATAGTGCAGGTATTTTATTTTTAATTCCTTTTGTAACAGTGTGATGTGACTGATCCGCTGATTGTCTGTAGTGGCCGGCCTACGAAGCCCAGCGCCTCGTTTCAGTAAACCTCCCCGTATCGCGCTGGACGCTCGCGACGTGCATTGCAAATCATTACAAGCAGTTCTTCGAGGTCAGTTCTGTGTTATTCTTTCTGTTGTGCCTGCATCGAAAGTGGCATAATTTCCTGTCTCTAGGATACTACGAAGAAGGAGCTCGCGGGCCCGTTTGCAACGGGGAGGGAGTGATCTGAGCCCGAGTACAAGTGAGTGTATCTTCCACAGCTGCATGACAAGCCCTGACATTTGAGCAGGGATGCTATACTCACCTCCAGCTACGTCACTCCTTTACCCAGGTTCGGACGAAGTGCCTTCCCATCTCCTGAGGGCGCCTTTCCATCTATGCGTATCGCGGGGCCATCTTCTCAATGCGATGGCTCACTACTCGACACCTTGAATCTGGAAATGTCTGTCGTCCCTTTCCAATGGCCAACGCTCCTCTCCACTCGATGTCGGCATTTGTACAAAGTGAGCAAATGACACCGTCCATGCGGCGGCGGATATGTCATACGGATTTCCCCCACGGCATATTTGTGCTCATCATCCTCCCCTTTGCTGTCCTTCTCCCTCACCTCGTCGGCCTCCTCCTTGCCTTCCTTCTCCTACTCGTCCTCATCTTCGCGTTTGTCTGCCACTTCCTCGTCGCTCCCTCGGGATCTCGTGGTCACAACGTCACTCATCCTGCCGGACATTCCATTCTCCCATGCATCCTCTGCCGGTGCTCAAGCGTTGACCGGCTCAACACCCCCTTCATCGTCCTCTTCACGCTCTTTGGACTTCCTCGCCATCTCCTCATCCCCAACTCAGGACCTTGCTATCGAAACCTCACCCGTCATGCCCGTTCTCCCGTTCTCGCACGTACCTTTCGGCGAAGCTGAGGTAATTGTGAGCTTCACACCGCGAACGATGCAGGTTATGTCCCAAGACGTGTCCGGTTCTATCGAGGGGACTACCATGGTAATCACAGGTTGGCGGGATCGTGACGGAACTTCGCCTCAAATTGTTATTTATTAGTAGATTGTTGTTGTATGGTATGTTGTGTATGCTTTCATAGTATATACACCCCTTCTGTGATACTCGGTGCTTACTACTTACTACACCGAGTGAAAATGATTCATTTCGTATCATCTTGGTGGCGTGCGCACATGCAGTAGTCAGGAATGAAGCTTTCGGACAACAGATGCAAATAAAGAACAGAGCACGGGGTGTGATATCTTGATGAACGTCACGGTGCCGTGGTGGGAGGGATGTGATGTTGGCACGGTGCGGGAAGGAACGACGGATGGCCTGGTAGGAATGAGTGCTGGTGAGGACTGCGGCGGGCGGCGAGAGGAAGAGTACGTAGGACTTACCGCGATCCCAGCACCGAGCATGGATCTATCGTGCTCACACCACCCACTTCAATCTTGCACTCCTCGCACCTCGCACCTCGCCGCTCGAGATTAATATCGTCAATCCCCGCTCACGCTCATCGATCAACCCATGCGATGCCTTCGCCCCGACCCGCCCGCCAGTGCACGCCCGCGAGGTATCTCAGTTGGCTCACCTCCGATACCCTGCGAGCGCTTTCTGGAGAGGGCGAATCCTTCAGGCCTCTTATACCTCTCGCTCGTTTGACATCTGCTGCGACCCTCCTACTTCGAGAGTGCTGTGCTTGGAGCGTGCCAGCGCGGCAAATTTTCGAGTAGAGGTGAACAGACTCTGGCGTGCGCGTCGGTCGATGTTGGTATGCACTTTATCCGCCGTTACTAGCTCTTGTCGCTCCATGACGCTCACTGATTCCCAACCAACCACTGCAGCCAGCACGAGCACACGTTATAACTGCGTGTTCGATCACACCGATATGCAAACAGCGGCCGCTGGTGCAAGTCTGTTCAAGTCAGTCCTACCCATCCCTTCCCATCTTGAAGCGACTGCGAAGTATTTAGACGAGGAGCCGTCGAGTTTCGTGCTGAAAGCCCTCCGATCTCTCCTAACCTGAAAGGAATGCTATTCTGCGCTCTGCCCGTCTCACATCTGGCACCCTCCAAGTCTCCGCTGGCAGTACTAGTACGTCGCACAAGATGGCCGGTCGCTGGCGGGTCGAGTCTGGCAGTGCCATCTCTCATGGCACTCATGTCCCGTCCTCACGTCGATTCACTCGCACGTCCCAACGCTGTGCCGCTCACCTCGGACCCGCCGTACCCTTAGAGCATCCCTGCCCATCGCTCTGCGCCTTAACGACTCGACGAGCCTCGCCTCCTCGGCGTGCATCATAACCTGCCGCGCCCATATCGTCAAATACCGATCCATTCCGTCGTACTTTTGTTCGTTCTTTTACTGTGAATGCACAAGCTCGAAGTACTTATTTCAGGCTTAGGCATCAGCTTGAATATTACGATCGCGTCTTGTCAGGAGGAAAGGATTTCAGCAAGCAGTAACATTGCGTATTGACACGTGAATACTCGCATGAAGTCTGCTCCACAAGGTTTGCGAGGCGACTTTTCAACAAGCGTTTGTCCTTGATGGCAGCACAAGTTCAAGCGAAACTCATACCTTCAACTGATACGACGCAATTGGGGCAAACTGCAACAGCAGGCCTGAAACTCCTTGCCGGAAGGTACCATCATTTTAGCAGCTAGGAGATGTCGCCAACGCGGTGCGTGCCTCGACACTCCCTCTACATGTCAGAAGAGAAGCCACTTACCGCTGAAGATGTGCATCGTCTGGCTGAGAACAGGATCAAGATGTGGCATAACGAATTTATTCGGCATCTCCTTCAGTGAACAGTGCTTCCACGTTCAATCCTCCCGTACGCCGTAGCCCAACTCCTTGTCTAAGTTCCTTTGGTGTTTCTACCTGGGCACTTATCTGCTCATGTTTTCAGGCTTTCTAGAATATATCACCTACAAGTGTGAATCATCCAGATGCCGCTCAGAGTAGGGATGAAGATCATTATATGTTAAATGTTTTGACGTACCTACAGATTAGTTGTTTGTGCGCTACGTTTGCTGGTGCATGTTATACAGGCCGAATAAAATGTGTAAGCAATGACGACTACGTATGTTCGAAAGAACCTTATACGTCTGTTCTGTTGCTCGTGCCAGAACGACTCAACATTGAGTAAAAATGTTTGCATCTACACGGATGAGGTGGTCAACTCTAAATCAACATGTTGCGAGCATTTAAAGAGATGCGTAAACTGCCAGAAAGATACTCTAAATGAATTACAATTTGCATGCCTGGCGAAAACAAATAAATAGTATGACTGACCAGTATGAGAGATAAGAGTAAATCTTGGTCATATACCGAGAAGTAAAGACAAATTCGGTCACCTAGCGACATATGGTGAATCGATGATAACTTACAAGGCTCATGCTATCAAGCAGACCAAAGCACACACCGACCGTAGGAAATAGAAGTGGCAGGGAGGAAGCACGGCACGGCAAGTGTATGATTCACATCCAAGGAATGTTCCAGCCTGCCTAGAGTTCCTGGCTCGGTGCTGAACGCACCACGATGCCAGTGTTCAGACTCTGGTCCATCTCTTCTTTCCTTCGCTGTTCGTGAATGCCACTCCATGCTGCAGTAACCGCTCCGCATTCTTCCTGAGAGGGTTATGTCGCAATGCGGCTCTGAAATAATCGTCCCAAGGTAGAAGGAAACATTAAACACCTTGGATTGAGCACTGAAGATGCTGGGGATGCTCACTCGTCATGAGGCCAGCGAAACTTCGGTGGCAAACAAATGTCAGAGAGCGCAACGAGTGGGGAGACATCGAGCGCGTCGAAGAAGTCTATCCAGTCCCTGCTGGTGAAGTCTCTATGTGGGCTGCGGCAATCGTGTTGGAGGATATCATGTCATCAGCAAAGAATGGCGTACTACACGGCGGCGCAGGGAAGTACTATACGCTTCAACGTGGTGTGTTGTGCCGCATTGGACAGAAACTTGAGCGGCGGGGGCTGTTCAATAATTGAACGGTCACTGTCCGAATGAGATGCGGAATGGATACTACGTACGATAACAAGATCGATGATGTAGAGCTCCGCAATGTTAGGACACAGATCGAGCACATTCGCTTCGACTGTGTCAAATTTGTGCGTCGCTTCGGTCGTAAGGCGTTCAAGCTTTACACCGTGACGCTGCAGGAAGAGACACGCATTTTCAACCTCGAAGCCGTGGACATGGACCTCCTTCAGCTCTGGGAGCCTAAGTGGAATAGGACTTAAGAAGCCATATACATGCAGCGGTGGAGATCTCGTGGACTTACCGCATCTCAGTAAACAGATCAATCAGAGACGATCCGTCAGGAGGAGTATCAAAGTCTATCACCTTCAGTGTCTTGAGCCTAGGCAAGGCGTCATATGGTATGTTGTTGGGCGTGAGCTTCGTCCAGCCCCTGCTCAGTGACAGGGTGCGCAGGTTTGGAAACCGCTCGAAGCTACGTGGAGGTACCAGGATGTCCTGCCAGTCTTCCTGCAGCCTCTGTGAGAGCGATACTAGAGGCGAGACGCTCTTCAGATTGTTCGCGAGCTCTGGAAACACGCGGAAAGTCGACATGACATGAGTGACCGAACTCAGCGGCTCGGAGAACGTCACTGGGCGTTCGCGCCACAGGGACCGTGTGCGCAGGACACGAACAAGAGGCACGAAGTTGGGGTTCAACCCTAAGTGTTCGGCAAACATTTCAGCGATCGACCTATCCCGTATAATGGGAACGGAGTACAGGAAAGACACGCCGAGGTTCTACATCAACACGATAAGCGGATAATGTTGGATTGGAAAAAAAAGAACGCACATAGAACCTCTTGGACACGAGAATAATGTTGCGTCTTGTTTCATTGACGCGTTCATCTAGGGACTGCCATAGCAGGTCCTCGGTGAATTCTAGATCATCGGGGTGATGCACATGTGTTGCGAACGCTAGAATTCGTGACCATATCTCGTCTGGGAGATCTGGAACATTGAGCCCAGTTAACGGTCGCACACCGGCATGATTTCGTAGAGTGACAGTACTAGGTTTTTCTGTCAGATCAACATTATACATGAGGTTTCAGACATTACCTGTCACCATCGGTGAAGTACAGAATATCACGCAATGCACTAAGGATATCTTCGCCGACTTTGCAATCGGCCTTCGCTCGTAAAAGCACAACTCGGAGATCGTGTTTCGCTGTGATGGCACTCAGAGCTTCGGATGCGTCTTGCCCGGCGAAAGATGGGCCGATAGATATTATTCTAAGGGATGGTGCACCCCGTATCACAGGTGCAAGTACTCGAGAGGACATCCTTGTGAGCGCATCACTGAAATCAACCCGCTCCTAGTAGTACACTATGAGCAGTGTCAAAGAGCATCCAAGGGAGTGTCTCACAAGATTTGACCATTGTAAAATAGACTCGACAACAGCATGTTGAGTGTCTACATCTATGTTAATGTGGTCCAAGAGGTCGAGCAGCAGTCGCTTTGGATTGATGGCCTGTAAAGAATTCATGAAGCCAGAGCGAGCCGGATGTGGGGGATAAATGCCACGACTACGACCAGCATAACGAGAGTCCACGGACAAGTAGAGCGTGTGTAAGTTGCCGCCAGCCCAGGCGATGATGGAGTTGATGCGGTCGCTGAAAAAGACCTCCACGCGGAGTCTGCGGATGTGCGCACGAAGAGTAGGGTTTTTGCTCAAGGTCTCATAGAGAGCATCCACTTGTGCCGAAGTGCGCAGAATAATAGACTCGTAGAGCCATCGCACGAGATCCTTCCAGTCTCTGGACACCAATAGGACATTGACGGTTGATGCGCATCCGCGAGAGACGAAGGTCATGTCTGTACGGAAGGCAGAAAACGTCGCATCTGGAATGATGAGGACATATTTGAGTATTTCCCTGACCAGCTCGAGAGGCATCCCGCGTTGCGGCATCCTGTAGATGAAGGGGGGACGAAACGATGGGACGAACCGTACCTCGAATAGTTCACCTTTAGTTATCCTTGGGCGCGCACTGCGGAAAGATGCGAGAGTAGGAGCGCTAAACATATATTTTCAAGCGCCCAGGTCGACACTGTAGTAGATGGCTGTCAATAAGCTTGTAAAGGAAAGGTTGCTACAAATTTAAATTCTTACCCTCGGTACTCATACCAAGATCTAGTGATCTGACAGAGACTTTGGGCCTCAGGGCTCCTACTAAAATCCACCAAAGTTTATGCATTATGAGCGGCGAAGGAGCGACGGCACATGATCTGACATGTACACGCGTGCTAAGAGGTGAAAGCACTTGAAATGGATCATATACACGGAAATGTATCTCATATTTCTTGCCCTTGGGTTTGATGATGTGTCTACGTATGCACTTCGCGTTACTATCCCGCCCTTACTAGCCCTTGACCCTCAAGTACTAATTCCCAAACAGCTACTGCGGCTAGCACGAGCACTCATTCCTATAACTACGTGCTCGATCTCACCGATGTGCAGACTGCGGCCGCTGGCGCAAGTCTCTGTTCAAGTCAATCCTACCCTTCCCTCCCCGTCTTGAAGTGACTGCGAAGGACGACGAGGAGCCGTCGAACTTCGCACTGGAGAGACGATCGTGGCTATAGCGCGTTTCCACTCCTTCCGATATCTCCAAAGCTGAAAGGTGCGCTGTTCTGCCCTCTGCCCGTCTTGTATCTGGCTCCAGCGACACCCTCTGAGTCTCTGCTGGCAGTGCGTCGCGCAACACGGCCGTTCACTGGTGGGTCGAGTCTGGCAAGGCCATCTCTCGCGGCACTCATGTCTCGTCCTCGCGTCGGTTCACTTGCACGTCCTAATCCTGCGCCACTCACCTCGGACCTGCCGTACCCTCAGAGCATTCCTGTATATCATTCTACGCCTTAACGACTCGACCAGCCTCGCCTCCTCGGCGTGCATCATAACTAGCTGCGCCCATATCGATCCATCCCGTCGTCCTTTTGTTCGTCCTTTTATGCGCAAGCTCAACGTACTTGTTTCAGGCTTAGGCATCGGCTTGAATATTCGTACGATCGCGTCTTGTTAAGAGGAAAAGGATCCCAGCATATTTTTAGAGGTCGGGAGAATGACCTTGAGGTCACACCCTCTCTCGGTGAGTAGTTTTGATCTTAACGAAAAGGCAGTGACATTGCATATTGACACGTGAGTACTCGCGTGAAGTCTGCTGCACTAGGTTTGTGAGGCGACTTTTCAAATCTTTGGAGAGGGTTGATTGATGCACTCACCATGGGATCAACACCACGAAGTAAGGCGGTGAATCGGATAGAAGCAATATGTATGTATGTCTCAGACCTTTGAGTATACTCGCGCGATTTCTCTTCTGAGAGCTGACCGTAGTTTGGTAGCACCGTACAGCTTAACTTCAATGCCTACGACCATGCTGGATATTCTTCCGCCGACTTCTAGAATCTCGCGATAACGCGACCTAGTGTGGAGTCTACCCCACGATCGTGTGTTGCCCTCGAGGCATTTCTGCACATGCCGTATGCCATGCGAACAAATAACTTTCCCGTCTTCCAAACACGTTGCGTTGCCAAACACTTTCTTCTTCCAGCTTCAATCCTGGTGTCGGCTTGTGGGGCCAAGAATGCTGCCTCTCGGATGAACTTCTGGAGAAGATCTTCAGTCAATTCTCATCCTCCATTCACTCACCTTCCTAACTTTCTGCACGAACAATGACGTACGATTTTCTCACTACGAGTACTTATCTCTTTCCAATTTCCTTCTGGTGTCCCTGAACTAGTTGCACATCGGAACCGCTTCGCTACACGAAGCCATCATCATCCGGACCTCCCACCAAGCTTATGCGCTCGAACGGGCGTTGCGTTATCCCTCTTCTTGGAGAGTTCATCCGCAGATTGGGACTGGAGGTTGCTTGGGCGAGTCTGTCAACTTCATCGTTTCGTCATCCCAAGCTGTGCGAGCTGAGTATCTTTGAGCTCTTCGACCAATCGAACGAGCTTCTTCACTCACCGCTTTTTGTCTGTTATTACCTCTCTCGGTCCCTACGCGCACTGGTAACCTGTTTCATCTGGTCCTAGACTGCGATAGGGGCTTAGTCACTAGGATCGCAGGCCGGGCCAGTCAAAGTTACTCCCTTGCGGCCCCCGCTCGTGGGATATCTAGCTGTTCTTTGACTCTTTACCGCTCGTCTATGAGGCCTAAACATGTCGATATCTGTAACGGCGTCAGCACAGCCTGGCACTACAAGACGCCCCAACGTCGTTACCTCAAACATCCTGCACGTTCGGTAATCTCTCAAAATCCCGGTAGTATGCATGGGGCCTCACTTTACCTTCAAGCTCAATGTTGACAAAAGTTTGCCCATTATTTGCATGGAATGTTATAGTTCGAAGGTCGCTCGCCCTGACGTCAGCGATAATATCATGGCGCCAAAAGTATAAGTGCGCTGGTTTTGCACCTTGTTCAACACTTCTTTTCCTCTGTCATGCTGCCTTTCTATCTGTCGAACTGCCACTCCCATCAAGTTCGGTGATATTCTTGCTGTGTTCTGAGCAAGATAAATCTCAGAAAGTTGGATGTCCTTGTGTCAGTGCAGCTCAAGTGATATTACCCCCATTTTCGACAGGTACGTTTCTGCTCTCGTGGACATACCGACTCTTAACAACATAACTGATTCAGGTACCTAGAGACCAACCTGTCATGGCTCTTCCTACCTTTTTCCTGTTCCCGTCGGGCCTTAAATCAGAGGATGCCAAGATTGGCCGCATCGTTGCCAATCCATTGCTACCCAGGGAGTCCTATGTTCCCGAAGATCCCTCACCATTCATCCCGGACGACCTGGTCCACGAAACGTCCCAGCGATCCGTACATAGCCTACTAGAGTCCGTTAAGAAGGTGGAATTCCGTTCCGCGCTCAGCAAGCTGTTTCATGCAAAGTACAGCAAGTCTGGGCGCGAACATACTACCATCGACTCTGCGCTCTCACGCACGGTCGTTCTCCGCAATGCCGAGAATGTTCTCCCCGAATTGCTCAAGGACGAAGCTATTAGGGCCTGGATCACACGTCAAGGGAGCACGAAGCTATATCTCCCCACTGGCATCAAGCTCTTCGTGGACGCTTACGTCTCTACCGGGGAGGGTTCGGATATGGATGCGAGCGCCGCCGCTACCATTCCGGTCGTGGAAATAATCGCGGCGGCCGCGCCAGCTAGCCTCCCCTCTACCGGGGCTGGTGATATCGCTATTGCAGGATCACGCCGCGGACACGCATTTTCGAAGACGAAGTTCACTGCAATGGGCGAGACTATTTTCGCAGTCGAGTATCGCCAGCTGAAGAATTACAGACGGCGGTTCTTAGGATACGACTTTGAGGGTAGTCGCCTCGGGTCTGGGCGGACGTTCCAGTGTGCGGTGACCCCCTTGCCTGTAGACAAAGACGAGGCAGGAAGAGCTGGCAGAAGAATAGGAGAGGCAGCAAGCGCCGCTGTTGCGATCACAGGGGAAGAATTAATGTCAGAAATTGGAGTGTCTGTGGGTAAAGGGATAAATTTCACGGACGTCGCTAGAAACGGGTTCAAGGTGGAAGATAATGAAGTGCTTGAAGAGGTAGATAACCTGCTTACGCTCGCGGTGGACGACTTCGGGCCGAACATCGGAGGAGTGTATGCAGTGGAGGGAAAAGGTCATGAAATCTGGTTTTTGGGAGCCGACAAAGGCCAAGCAGTGTGAAAGAACGGTATGCAGACAATGCAGTGCTGTGCGTGGTTACATTGACTGAAATTTATCTACATGTAGGCTGTTGATACGGCGTTCTGCGATATACGTCTGAGCTACGATGGAATACGTACAATTCTGGTTGAATACTTGACGGCTTACCCAGGGTTGACCTTTACTCGTCTCCACTTTGGATGCTGATTCGTAATCGACAACGCCTCGGAAAATTGTTTCTCTACTCCATTCCCACCTTCTCAAGTTTGGCAGCCATGAGATTATTCTGCACGCATCTGGGAAGAGCCCCATCTCGTGCAGCTTGTTCACGTACTTCCCTTGCATTGTGCGTACAGCCTGCATGATCGCGCCATGACTTGCGTCCACAGCGCCATTCATGGCACTCACGCACGCGGAGTACTTCAATTGGTGCGTGTCCTCCCCCAGCTCGCCGGGTATTTTGCAGACAGCGAGTATTCCCACTTGCATCATTGTCTCAGAAGTGCTTGTGCCCCCTCGCAGCTTTGAGCCTTTCTCGCATCTCCTCTTTTTGGGGCTCGAACGATTTTCTCGCCCGACGACGTGCCATATGATGAATTGCCCAGACTCGAGACACTGAAGATGTTCGACTGTAGACCTTCCTTGATTCAGCTGTTCACTGGGATGAAGTATCTGCATTACAGACCACTCACCCCAACCCGCATTCTAACGCTCTGCCGCTTCTGCAACGGCATGGCATAGGGCTGAAGTGCCTCTCGACATGCGCGACAGGAGATCTAGACAAATGTGAGACCAATATACTCGATCTGTCTCCACACGTCATCGAGCTCGTTATCCTGGACTCCGTCGTAGTAAGACCTCCCAATATCCATATTGTTAACTTCACGCAGCCAACCCAAACTGTTGTCGAGAGACAGCGCATTAGCGCGGATTTCGCTCCCAAACGCAGCACGTACTACCCACCTTCGCGAATATGCGATTATCATCGCTGGATGCCACGTGGAACACCAGGAATGTGGGCAATGATGACAACCTTATTGGGCTTACGAGAAAGAAGACGTGTCAGTACATTCAAGTTCAGGACGACTGTGCCCGCAGAGGACGCCTGAGCAGAACCTGGCAGTATGCAAGTGTAACGTCTTGGTGGATATCACGGGAAAGCGCCGGACGAGGCTCTAGCTGTTCGTGGGGTCCGAGTTGTGGGAGATGGAACGCTGCGTATGGTGGATGTTTTGGAGCGAAACCGCTGTGCAGCCGAAGCCCCGTCTATATTGCTCGGACTTGATTTTAATATTCATAGATTTTGAACGCACATTAGCCACGTACCCAGTAGTGCGATGGTATAGTCCTTCCGTGGAACTGGCGCTTGCCAAGCATAATATCCGGTATCGTGTACATAGGATATGCCTTTTCCAGATATGCAAGCATGGTGATGGCCTGGGCCATATCTAAGGCTGTTTCGCGCCCTTCATGATGCTCAACTCGGAATGGCGAGTACACATGTAGATTTTCCAGTTCAGTGAACGTGCGTGGTTCGGCCGGCACGGAGCCTCTCCACAGCCTATGTAACCACAGACCTGTGCTTGTTCATACGCGTAAACACATACTATTCAATGTCTTCGACACCATTGTCTATTCGGACTGACGCTCGTGCGGCTGAGGTGGGAGTTAATTGTCGGTCATTGTCCACCGTGCAGACCACAATTTTCGGTCTTGTGCCTCTCAGAGGCACGGTACAAATTGCATCGGATCATCTGAACCGTGGTTCACATATCCATCGAGAAAAATAAGCTTCTGAATTGGTACTCCAGGCTCCAACCTGACGCCCCAGAGGAGGATATCTGTCGAGGCGCTCCACTGATCCAATCACTCGACTGCAACTCATGCCGACTGCGGGGCATGGGGTACCACTTCGTAGCAGATTCGTGAAAGGGGCGCACCAGCTGGCTGCATCTTGACTATGCGCAATGCGCCCTGGTAGCCAGATATCCAACTCAAATATTGGCACAGTACGATACCTGAGCGTCATGTTGTACTGTTTAAAAACAACGATGCTGCATTGTTGATGGTATTAGTTCCTCAGTCTTCTTCAGCCGGCCTAACAAGTACTCACAGAGATGCTTCCGGCATTGTCACCGATTCTTGACACAGTGGTGCGATTGGTGTATGCAAATGCCATCCTTCTTAACTGGTCTCCGAGTTACATACCGCATCTTGATGCTCTTCCCAATTCGAACGACCCTTGTCAGAACTCGCACCAATGGGTGACATTCATCGATATACTGAAGGAGGAGTGGGACTCTGCAGGAGTTCTATGCAATCTGTGGTCAACGTTAGTACCATCCTTCCGCGATAAATTGAAAACAACGAATTGCCCGTACTAATGATGTCAGGATCGCAATTAGCATCATGCAATTATCCCATGTTACGGAAGTCCCAGTATGCACGATGTTTGGGGAACTCACCGTTGTCGCCACTCTCCTCAGCCACATATTCAACTATGTATATCGCACTCGCATGCTTAAGTTAAAGGACACACAGCGTGGACTGCTGTGGTTCCAGGCAAGTGTCAATGCATCCCCGCTGTTGATTCATGTTGACCTCCTGTACGGTAGACCATTTCACGAACCACAACTGATCGGTCTGATGCAACCGCGCTGCTAGCGGCTCCGGCTGCATGGATGAATTGGCGAGTAGTCCCTGGACGCTGTCTATACCTATCTCGCTCATACGTGCACAGGGCGGGAATCTTTCTGTTTTCGTTGGTGGTCTCATCTACGTGGCCCCTAATGAGTATCGAGGAGCCGGATGTGTCAGACAAGCCGCTCACCTGTAAATGTTCGCGAGCGACGGTCATGTTTGTTGCATTGTACGGGATCGCACACTTTGCTTGCGCGATGTGCGCCTTCTTTCGGCTGGAAGCACGCATGGTTGTCCAGGACTCCGCGGCGTAATTCCTGCAGCTACATCAGTTACCTTATTGGCAACACTTTGATGACCTACATTAGTTAGGACACTTCAACAAGCGAGGTTGCATTTATGCTCCAGCAGATTGACCAGATCCCGGATTCTGCATCCTATCCCTCTACATCTGTCAGTCGATCCTTTGTGCAAATACGATTCAGCGGCGAACGGAGCCGACATCGACGGGTGTGTGAGATTTCTACCGCCACAGGCACAAGCTTTAACGGTACTGCGGTGGATGCACCAATCTTATTTCTGGTGACGCAAAAGAGATTCACACCAAAAGCACTCTGCAAGAAAGGTAACAACTGGGTCAAACTCTGTAGAACACAGATGCTTTGTCTCCGTACCTTTGTCAAGCAGTGATGTATTTTGATTAATGAAATTCTGCGAGATAGAATTTGTAGGCGAAGAAGTTTTTAGAGCAGAACACCACAATTGTGATGTTCTGTTTAAATTTTCACGACAAGTAGAAATCGAGATGATAGATTCCATTCCTGCTGAGGCCCTGAGGGAAACGTAAAAACTTATCAGTGAGTCGCATCGCATATTCAGAGAATTGTAGGGGTTCCAGACACGAGAACGACGGTGCACCTGTATCAAGGATTCCTGTCTCTGGTTCCTCGTCGACAGAAAACGACCACAATACGAGCGCTTCAGAGGTCAGGGGTGTCAATCGCGGAAGGACTGTTCACGATCACGATGATAGAATCGATCGAACGCCTGCGACATGGTTCCAAGATCAACGTAACTGAAGAGCAAACCGATCAGCAATCAGAGCCCTAGTCTAGTGAGTAGCTTCAGGTCGGATAAAAACCAAACATTTGGGAGGCATTGAAGGAAATTGCGAAAATAAGACACTGACGCAGGCACACGACCATATGCATACACGGCTTGGCCTCAAATCAATTGAGTGGGAAGATGGACTCACCTGCAGGCGTGCCGTCAAACAGTCCTTCTAATGGTGATATCGATAAAGGACTTTTGTCGGTCGCGTTGAGCGACGTGCCCGCGGCTGGCAGGACTCAGGCGCCCATCACCCAAACACTCCTGCGACGCGCATACAGCGCCTCCTCGTCCGCGCCTAGTCCGCGCCCTCCCATGGGCGCCATGTTCACGCCGGGTTCCAAGAACCTGACGAGGGATCTGCCTGCGTTATCCTTGCTCATGCACGTCGCGCCGCTTCCACGTTCGCGAACCTGCCGCTTGAATTCTGTGCAGCTCGCGGAGGCGTTCAATGACGGCAAGAGCTCTTTGCTCCTGCCGGCGGTGCAGTAGCTCTGCGATGACGTGCAGAATATGTTCCTGCGCCCGCGAGGTGCCCTATCTCGAAGGATTAGCGCTTAACCGTGGGCACACGAGCTTCGAACTGGCGGACGTCTCCCCGCGACGCACGACGCTCTAGAGATTAGACTGTGCGCTGTGGAGCTGTTCACAGCTGCTGAGAAACGGGTGGTGATCATGGCTATCGATCTTCGCTGGATCCATACTGGGCGGCTACCATCGTATCTAGCCTCGTTTTCTCCGTAAGCTCGTTTTCGAGAAGGTTCGCACGTATGTGCGAAACACTGCCATGGTCGCCCCAATATGAGCGGCACGATCTCGGCGCCAGAAGCAAACTTTGCGCACGGTGAGGCTGCTTCTTCCATCGAGTTCTGCCATCGCCTACTTGAACTGTGTCCTGAAGAAGCGAATTTCTGCTCTGTACGCGTAGCTCAAAGCAGTATTATCATCATCTCCCAGAGGTACGTTTCTGCTCTCATGGGCAAGCAAAATCCACTATTGTGAGTTGACGCAGGTGATATCAAAGCAATATGCATCCTACCTTTATCCTGTTCCCGTCAGGCCTCACGTCCGATGATGCCAAGATTGGCCGCATCGTTGCCAATCCATTGTTACCCAGGGAATCCTATATCCCCGAAGACCCCTCACCATTCATCCCGGACGGCCTGATCCACGAAATGTCCCAGCGCTCCGTGCACAGCCTACTCGAGTCCATTGCCAAGGTTGAATTCCGTTCCGCGCTTACCAAGCTGTTTCACGCAAAGTACGACAACTCTGAGCGCGAACGTACCACCATCGACTCTGCGCTCTCACGCACGGTCGTTCTGCGCAACGCGGAGGATGTTCTCCCTGGGCTGCTGGAGGGGAAGGTGATTAGGGATTGGATCAAACGTCAGGGAAACATGAAGCTGTATCTTACCACTGGCATCAAGCTCTTCGTGGATGCGCAAGTCTCTACGCGGAGAGCTTCGGACGTGGAAACGAGTGTCAGCGCTACCATTCCCGTCACAGACGTAGTCACAGCGGCCACTGGAGTCGCCCTCGCCTTCGCCGGTGCTGCTGATGGCACTCTTTCGGGTTTGAGCAGCGGACACAGCACTTTAAAGACGACGTTCACCTCAGTGGCCGAGACGATTTTCGCGATCGAGTATCGTCAACTGAAGAATTTCAGAAAGTTCCTCTTCGGCTACGAGTTTGAGGACGTGCGTCTGCAGCCTGCTGTGCGCACCCCTTATCACAAGATCAGGCGCATACTCGTGACCGACTCTCCGCCTGCCGATGGGGAGTCTGATGACGAACAGGGCGCTAGTAGTGCAAGGGATACATTCATAGAGGATGATTTCACACCGGACGACGGAGGATTTGCAGAATATTGGGCACTTCCCGAGGATACTGTCATGGAGAACGACTTCATGCCGAACGATGGGGCATTCGCATTCGAGGAAAATGGTTATGAAATCTGGTGTTGGGCAGCGGCAAATGAAGACGAAGCAGTGGGGAAGTAGCGGTGTGCAGTAGCTTAGTGCTACGTGAGGTTATATTCGAGATTGCTGGATGTCAAGGTTGGTGGAATTCATCGATAATTAGTATCGGACCTTGAGATTGGTACTGAGCACGAGCAAATATGATGGCCTACCACCCCCGAGGACGCGTCGTGGTTTCTGAAGGCTGTATATCAAGTGGGTTGCTTGATGTTCTATAAGGCTGCAATTATTCACGGTCACCAGCGACGTCCAGATCCGTGTCTGCTTTGTGCACTACGATGAGCCCGTGAAGAGCACCTGGTACTCGGCGATGTCATGTCGTCGAGCTTCAGTTGATGTAACACTTTTATAACGATGTCATGTATTCAACCGCCTGTTACGAAAGTGTATGGCAGTCCGTAGCTGAGGTAGAGGGTAAATGCTGTCGAATTGAGAGCCTAGGAGACAATCTTCAGTGCCAATCTACTGAACTGCACATAGCACATCAGGGAAAACCTCCCGCGCAAATTGGTCAAAATTATATGTTAATTGTCAAGAATAGTCGAGATTCTACGTGTTCCAGCGATTATCAAGATTGTTGAGAATTACATGAAATAGACGGCCCCTGCCGATTTCACTTATTAATTCTCAACATTTCTTAACATTACACACATTTGTTACAGGGTTTTCTCTTCAATTCTTGCTATTATACATGTTGTGACAACGAATCAGGCCTCATTTACTCAATAATACAGTAGGAAAATGAGCATGTTATTAGACAGTACAAAGTATAATACTTAAAGAGATATGTTAGTCATCGAAAGGGCACTTGCATACCACCTGGGCAAATAAGGGAGAAAAATCGCCAGCATACCATCCCGTATCCTAAGAGGCCGTGAGGGTTTCGCAGTCACGTTCACAAAGACACGGTCGTTGGAGGTGCCCCCTCCGATCGTACCAGCGGGCGCATGCGGGGAAAGCTCGAACTTCTCGACATAATAGCTCGGCAAAATCGCAGCCGCGGACCTCCTGAGCCAGCCGCCCCTTCTCCGTGCATCATCTGTACCGGCAGAGACGAGATCATTGGAATTGCCGTACTCATTTGGCAGTGCACGATCTGATGGACCAGGAGGGGAGCCAGGGGGCGGGTGTGCGTAGTCATAGTCAACGGCTTCGAGGTCATATATTCCTGGTGTGGATTGTTCGTGCGCAGATGACGGCTCGGGGTCATTGTACGCAAGGGGGTGGTAACCGCTGCGGGGGTTTATGGGGTGGTGTGGGTCGACTCCAGCGTCCGACTAAATTTGATGTGTTGAGGGGGGCCGGAGTCGGAGCATCCATAGATGCCCTGCATTTTCATTTTACTAGTAACCGAGTTAGTCTTTCAGCGAGGCACATAGAACGTAGTGACGCGCCTCGAGTGTTGCCCTTGTGCTACTACACAATACTATGCCTAGCATTGCGTGCCAATATCAGCTTTGTTAAATGCATCCGTGAGGGGTGACAGAGAAAGCACGTACCATAGAATAAGTGTTGCGGGTCAACAAAGACGTGAATATGAAGCAGAGAAGACGGACGCTGCAGTGAACCAGTGCTTGCTCTTGTTTGGTCCAATCAACGTCATCACGTGCCGTTGGACTTAGCAATTCCTGGGCGATGACTTCAACTCACCCTTGCAAGTTGCATCGTCACTGGTTGATCACCTATACCCCATATCCCGCACTTATCTCGCAGCTCATATCTCCTGCCTTGCCTGGCATCTCCCCACCTTACCTGCCTCGCTGACTGCATCTGTCCAGCCTCCACATGTCATCTTGCCCTTGCATCTTGCCTCCTCCACCTCTCTCGCCTCACGTCTTTGTACACCTTGCATCTGCTGTCCCGCATTCTCACCTGCCTCGCGTTCTTACCCATGCTGCTCAGTTGGACACATCGGCAACATCTAATACGCCATTCGGATCGCTTCGAACCGGCTGCTGCATTTACAGCCATCTTTGCTGAGTGTCGAGCCGGTGCTGTTTCTGCTTTTGCTGTGTGATCATGGTAAGCACTGGTTCAGCTGATGACTCTCTTCAAGAGTGTTCTGGAGGAACTGTTTTCCAAGATCCCAGTAGAGTTTCTGATTAGCGTACAATTTACATGTAATTATGAGGTTTTCAAATCAGATTATCATTGAAGTCGAGATATTGAGTGACTTTCCTCAGTGCACAATGCACTTCAAATTTTCTCGTTCTTGTGAATTATCCACAATTATCATACATTTCTTCACAATTGTGCTGGGTGGTTTTTCCTGATGTCATTGAAGTTGAGAAATTAAGTGACTTTCCTCACAATGCACTCCAAATTTTTTCATTCTCATGGATTATCCACAATTATCATATAATTCTTCGCAATTGCGCTGGGAGGTTTTTCCCGATGCATGATGTTGTCTGCACACCACGAGCTTTCCACCGCTTCGTCTTCGTTTGCTCGGGCCAAAGCGAGAATTCACCGCCATCCACTTCGACTGTAACAAGCGATCATTCGTTACGAAGTCGTCCTCTGTGAGCATACCGCCAGTGCAATCCGAGACATCTATTTCTTCAGTTTCAGGTGCTCCATGGTCCAGCATTGGTTCTTCCTCCGTGTTTGCATCCCCAATATTATCTGTGTCATCTATCCCTTCGTCTGAAAACACTCCATCTGGGGTCCACTTTAGTCTCTGTACACACAAACCCCGAGGCGAACATCCTCAAAAGTCGTAGCCAACGACTTCGGCGCTCCCTCAACTGGCGACGCTCAACTGGGAAAATCGTCTCGCCCAAATGAACCTTGTCTTCGAAGCCCTGGGTCCGTTTTTCGACCCCGAAAGAGTAAGATCACCGATCCCGGTAAAGGAAGGACACAGCTGGTGCACCCATGTGGTTCCTGCATTTACTTCCGTGGGGGGTACGGAGGTGACAGCGCTCACCTAAGAGTCCAAACCTCCAGCAGGAGAGCCTAGAAATATCACCGTCGCAGAACAAGCGAACGCCGACGGATGTGAAAGAACGCTTTCGCCGAGGATGGTCAATACCTGACGCCCCCATTGAAGTGGATATTTTCAGGCCGTGATTCTGGAAGCGATTTGTTAAAGTCGAGATTGCGACAATGGATGAGTCGCTGTCGAATCGGGCTACAAGCGATAATTAGTGGAATATGGACGCACGGCGTCGTCACAACTCAAGTAAGATGTAACTCATTTCTAATACCGACATTGAGCTGGACATCTAATGTGAGCGACTGCGTGTATAGCAAAGATGAGACTCACGAGGACAGACCACAAGGGGACGACGTCTCAAAAAAGATTCTGTCGATAGTCTTTAAGTGCGTGGTACATGGTGTGCAGCTATGCGAATAATGCTTGTTTGGAGAGAAGGGCCGTCCTTCCCGGCGAAGGTCAGCAGACACTCGTGACGGACGCGACGCGTCCGAGAACTCTTCGTCAGACCTACTTACAGAAGTGAGCCTAGTTGCAAGTGAATCGCTCTTCTTAAAAGTGTGCCCTGTGGGGCTCCTTTATTAAAGTTTTCCAAATTTCTTGGCCTACTGCTATCGTATAGCCTGTGCATTCATCACCTCTCGAGCTCAAACACAGGAGTTCCTGAGGACCCGCTTGCTCATGTTGTTCCCCAGCCTTTCTTGAACTCCTCTCTCTGACTTTCTCTCTAATTGATCTTTCTCAAAGACCAAGTTTGGGACGATCGACCACCCATCTTGATCCGCCTTCGCGGAATCAAACTCAAACTACAGCTCCTAGGCGCTGAGCGCTGAAGGGCTCCGGTTTAGCCCATGAAATTGACGAATTTGTGTATTTCCTAACCGTTCGGGGTGGACTGGCTGTTGAGTAGCTGCTCTCTTTTTTCATGCACGTTGACAGCTTGAAACATACCGTAATGATGGTACCTTCACCAGTGTTCTCATTCGCAGCATCAAGATTCATGGGCAAGAATTTCATCGCGGGGGCTGTCATTGCGCGCCGCGCAACGCAAGTGCGACCAGTCTGACGTATCTACATCGTTTGGTGCACTAAACTTGAAGGAGAATGCTTTTTTCGGGGGGTGACTTCCGATCTAATCTGAGATATTCCTGCGATAGCCTTCTGGAAATGGAACACACAAGGAAATTCTGTTTAGGAGGTCACTGAGCAGATAGAGTGTGGTGCTCATTCGCAGGGTGAGTCCATCCAATGCTAATTTTGCGTAATTACCACCGATCTCATTGTCGGATCTGACATTTCGTCCATTCATGTCAATGTAGTTTTGGCTAGTCCGCCGCTCGGGTGATTGGCTACCGCGATGGAAGCGATATACACCCACAGAACTGTACACTGACGAAGGCTAACAGTTGAGGCGGCAGGTTTGTTGCAGGTCCTCTATCGACGAATGACAGCTTGCCCACGACTTCGAGCTATGTGCGTCCGATCAATCCGCTAGAAGATTGATTTATTCTTGCATAACAAAGGATCTCAACTATCGTAGACAACCCAATCACATGCGAAGATATTAACCAGGACTTGCAAACACTTATACGGAACCGTCGACAGCCATTTGCGCTTCCAACTGTCGGAACGCGCGCATAGCGCATGCGAAGTGCGCAATCCCGCACAATGTCACTAACACAACTACTGCCAGGCAAATATAACCCGTAGGCGGGTTCTGTAGCACCCTCGGCTCGCCGCCGCTCATCAGGAGCCACGCAGTCGAGAGTGCCAGCTTGATCAGGAAGATGGCCCCCCTGCATACACAGTAAGACGGCTTCAGTTTTAGATCCCTTCAGTGATGTCACAACTAACTGACCAGTTGACCCATGCGGCAGGAGCCGCTAGCAACGCGACAGTGTTAGGCCAAGTATCTGCAGTTTGCGAGATAGCCTACACGGACCGTCCACCACGCACAACGTTAATGCTACGTGTATCCAGTAATAAACTCGCGATAGAGCTCACCTGAACCCATAGCATTCCTTGGTGGGCGTCCTTGAGTTTGGACATGCGAGCATGATACTCATGTCCGAATATACACGCGAAGAGAGAGGCGATGATGGTGAGTGCCCCAAACATGCAACAGATCGGAGCATTCGCAACACTGGAAAGTTGCATGATGGTGATTGCGGTCCTGCAGTGGCCACAATAGGTTTGCGATCATCTTCAACTACTCGGAAGGAAGAACTCACGTTAACCATAGGCCACACTGCATTCTCGTTGAATCCCGTTCTCCTATTAATCTAGCCACGAAGGTCTCCCATTGTTCTCGGAATTCTTCAGGACTCGGTTTGCAAGTGTTCTTGTCGTTAGGGAATGTGTCCAAACGTGGGATACCATTTGCGGACCAGTTAAGAAGGATGCGGTTAGTGTAAACAAACCGCGCTGCTCGGTCAAGACTTTGCGACAACGTTGTTCGAAGCATCTAGGAGAGGATGAGTTGAAGCACGGAATGATCAGAAAGTTTTCAGTTGGAACAGTGAGCATTTCGTCCATCGCTACTTATAACAGATCCTCCGACATTTGGGGCTGAAGGGGTCCACAGAGGATCGACGTAGGATATCCTGGATGGCAAGAAGCCCTTGTTTGAATGTTGATCCATGTCGTTGAGTTTCCACCGAGCACCTGCAGTTGATATCCTTAGTTTCGATCTATCTTTGGTGGCGTGCAATTATCTTTGGATATACATCAAGTACAAATGGATACGCGCCTAGGAGGATGACTGATAACCGTGCCTCTGCTGGATATTCGGGGTTGATGTCATTGTGTTTGTCGAAATCGGTAAGTAGTTCATGTTTGAGTCTTCAGAATCTATGACAGATACACTGCGCTGTATCAGCATTTTACGTTTGGTATTCATTGTGGCCAACAGGTGCATGGCTGTTTGTCGCACGCTCAATCGGACGGACTTCAAATCCACTCGTGGCCTAGGAGCCGCGGCCCGTTCTTTCGTACTCTCATACTTGTCTTCACTCGAACAGTGCTTCTGTCATTATATGGTCCACCTCAAAGCGTATAATCTGGGCGAGAATCTCCTTTGTTCAATGTTATGGACGGCTAGAACTTATCGACGTGTATCCACCACCATCGGAGTTTAGAGCTCATCCCTCGCTCCGAAGGCCGAGATAGCAGCATATCCAGCACAATTTTCCGGATATTTGTCGTCAAGGAGTCTGAGCGTGGACTATCACACTCCATGGGTCGCCACAGACGACATTGTCTTTTGCGGTTCATATGGCCACTCCAGCACGACCTCCACTGCTTGTGCTCCTTCCGCTTCCTCTGCTCGTACGGATCTACTGGCTCTGGTGTGGGTCTAGAGTGACTTCGCGGATAATTACGGTCACCTGTGGGCCTCAAGCATTTTCTTCGGCGATGTGGAATTCTCACACAAATAACGTCTACCGAACTGTCGATATGTGGCCTTCGTCCGTCGTCGAAGCGGGATTCACGACAAACAAACACGATCGTATTCCTCAACACAGGTTCACCGAGATAATGTCTAACGTTCTTCGACGTTGATTCTTCTTTTATAGGCTTCATGTTCAGGATGTCCCAGGTGATGGCAGACTTGCGTACAACAGTGCAGCTGAAGGCATTTGATTACTACTGTCTCTGGTCATGCTCTACTGATGCATAGAATTCAAGCCTCAACGTACGTCCAGCAATCAGGGACAGAAGGCAAATGCTACGTTGTTTCTATCTCATTGTTATGTGCTGGAAACATTGTGCAGATCTCTGAATCAGTCGATCGCTTCTGGCAGTCATTCGGGACTGGCTCCTTCGGTACACCACGCTCCCCATGTCCATCTGTTTTTCATCTACCTCCTGTACTACACTGTGCTGTCTTGCGCTACTATCCAGTTATGCATCCCGCAATTTCATCATGGTACCAGTGCAAGTACCGCAGAAACACTGTTAGATTTAGCGTCACCGCATCGCAATCGTTGGGGTTGAGAGAGGGTGGTTGAGAAAGATTCATACAATCAGCAACATATTTCCTTAGTCACTCATAAGCATCCTCAGAGATCCTTGTGTTCATCTCGACTTTGATCACGTGGAGGCGCCACTTCAGGAGCACCAGTACACACCTCAGCTTACATGGACGGAGATATAGGAAATGAATGCCGATCGTCAGTGGAGCGCACCATCAACACCTTCTCCTCTTAGAGACGCGCCTCAACAAGGTGAGTTGACGTTACACGGGCATCGCGCGATACTTTGGTAGCTTCAGTCATCAGCTGAAGTGCAGCAGGCCGGTACGCACATTTTCCCTGCTCTATTAGTCTGCGATAATCAAATGCATTGAAATAGTCATCGTCAGTAGGAGGTTGGGAAGGTGGTGCGGGAAGCGGGAGAGGTCCTTGGTTCGGCAGAGCAAGTGGAGGCATAGCTGCTTATACTACGAACGGAGAAGAACTAGTAACAGTAGTGTCCAGGGAGTCGCCGTCGTTCTGAATGGCACGTACTTAGATATTATAATTCAACGTTGAAACGTTGAAGCGTCAAGCTCAAGTTCTGAACAGCAATTCGCCGAGTAGTAGCCGGTAGCGGCACCCTCGGAGTTCCGCGGGCCACTTCCGTTCTCAGCCAGAAGTTACTCAACGCCAACGATCAACCTGGGACTCAGCGCATCGAATATCCCACTTGTCTTCTGGACTTCGCGGAAGAAGTCTACTCATGTTCACCTAAGAGATATCATGGAGGTGAACCAGAGCAACTACGTCAGCTCGGGGATACTGGTCCGAGTGGCGGCCTGCCATAAAGTTGTCGTCAACAAGGGAAGTCGCTGGATTCATCCTTATATGGAAGTACCATTGTGCCCCAAATTATGGAAACGGAGCAATTGCAAGCGTTGCCATCTGATGGGAACCGAACCCTATTTGGCTTCGAATCCCATTGTGTCTTGCCTCGTGTCGTACATCGCTTTTGCTTGTTGCTCAGCTTGGGCTCTGACTCATGCATCTGGCCGATCTCAGCAATAGATCTACGCTTTGATCGAATTCACGGGTTGGTCTGCTGCGGTTTGGCTTCCAGCGTATAAATACCCCCAAGTTGTTCCTCCCCTCTTTCCCCCATCGCCTCTGCATTCTGCTCTCCTCCACGTGGACAGTTGGGCTTCTGGGTATATAATCTGGTGTCTACCGCGCTTTCTCCCATCGCTCTTTCCCTCTGTCTTCCATCATCTATCGTCAACCTCAACCTCAACGTCTTCCACATCCTCAAACCACCTTGCTCAAGCTGAAGGTGTTGTATGACCTCAAGGAGGGTTGAACAAAGGTAAGACTTCTCCGACGTCGTTGTTCGCGACATATGCTCAACGAACCTACCCCCGTCCACGTCGTAGCCACTCCAACATCCTCCTCGGCACCTCGTTGGTAAGTTGGACTGGGCCCCGTCCTTGTCGACGAACTGTATCTCCTGGCATGGCAACACAACGGCGCGACCTCTTCGTCGTTGATCCGGCTGAATGTCAGTTCTGGCGACGGTGGTCACCAATGTGGCCACATCAACACTGTGTCTTTTTCTGGCGATGGGTGGATGGTTGGGTGGGCCTTAGCTTCATTCATGCCCTCTGACGACTTCCTCCGTCGGACGACAAACTTGCCTCTTTACGACGGTTCTCTTCTGTGGGACTTGGTTCTTCTTCTTTCCATTTCCCATTCTCCCGCTTTTTTTTCTATTCCTTTTGTGTTCATGACTCTTGTCGACAATCGCGTGGACCGAACCCCCCGGGGGCTGGCGCGGACCTCTTCGTGGTCCCCGGGACGAGTACCCCGTCGCCCCTGTGCGACGGGCGAAACCAACTCGCGCCAACCTCAAGCCTCACCCGAAATTCAAGGTGCGTCATTTGATTTATTTCTCTCTCGTTTGTGACTAATGTTTGACTGTTACATTCCAGGACGGCCGTCGATGGCCCCGACGTGCACTTACACTAACGACTCTTTGTAGGTGCCCGTGGATTATCGCCATTCCGTCTGCAAGGCTAGCACAAGCTGTTCCTCAACATCGGCGATTAGCGCATGGACCCTGTAAACCCTTCGGAAGGGCGAGATCATCACAGACCAGTGTGCAATGATCTGGGCATTTTTCTGCCCTCTGCACCCTGTGAGTGGTCGGCAGGTCATCTTTCGTTCTATGTCGACTGCAGGCGAGCACAAGCTGTTGATCAGAATCGGCGACGAGCGTATCCTGTAAAGCCTCCCCAAGGGTGAGACCGACGATGTACCGGAGTGCATCGATGACGATGCACAACGGTTTCCGTGACTGGTCAACAGTGATCGCTTCGTGGGTTTTGTTGACTGCAGTCTAGTGCTCGCTGTCGACGGGTCGGCATCGGCGAGGGGTTGGACACTGTAAACTCTTCTGAAGGGCGAGATCGACGGAGAGCCGGTGTGCAATGATGCGGGCGTTTTTTGCCCTCTGCACACAACAATGGCTCTCTGTGACTGGTCGGCAGGTCGCTTTTCGTTCGGTGTTGGTTGCAGTTTGTGCTAGCCTTGCGGTGCGGTTGTCATCAATGCAAGAGAAGGTGAGATTTGCAGCAAGTTCATTCTGTCGGCACTTTTACTGACAATGTCGTTGTGCAGGGTCGCCAGATAAGCGCGTTGAAATACCCTCAATCACATCAGGTGCGTCCCGAGGACGGGCAGCACTTGCGATGCAGCTGCTGTCCGGGCGCGGACCTTTACGTGGTCCTCGGGATAAGTACCCCGTTGCCTCCGGGTGGCGGGGGAAACCAACTCGCGCCGAATCGTGGTTTGCCTCTAGTTCTATGCATTACTTTTGGCTGACCATTCTCCGGCCTTCCAGATGTCTACTTTTGATCACGGATGTCTGGCTCGAAATGAAGGTGCGCTCTTCATTGTGTTATCTCGTTCACTGACCAATGGTCGTCCGCCCAGACCGAGGATGGCCGTCGCCGTCCCTGCCGCATGGTGAGTGTAAACTGCCAGCCAACGTCGCGCAAGGAGCATACACACTGCGCCCTTCCTCGAAGGAGACCGACGGAACGACCCGGTGCGGTCCGATGACGGCACTTGTTGCCTCCGCGCACTGTAGAGCTCTCCGTGTCCGGTCGGCAGGTTGCTTGTTGCTCGACGTTGGTTGACGGTTTGCGCTTGCCTTGCGGTTGTCCTCAAGAGGAGACGGATTCGCCGGAGGATACCTTGTGGCTTTATATTAAGGTGTGTTATCTTAGTTCTGGCTAACGGTTGGTATATCTGCGACGCTGTGAGTGCTGGCTGGCCCCGGTGAGTACTTGTCTCTCTTGTCTGGGCTACACTTGCTCTGGCGACTGCGTCCACCTGTTCGGCGTTTTCTGGCGACACGGCTCTTGAGCGCCGCCCGCTCGAGTCTTCGGCAAATGGTCTGCGGCCATTCTTAGGCGACTATTCATTGCTTTTCTGCTTGTCCGTCAATAATCTGCAAAATGTGGCTCCTTTGCTACTAGTGCTTGGCTCACTGGTGACTGTCATATGTCGGTGAGCGCTGTAGCATGATATAATATTTGTTTCGTTTGATTTCTCTCAGAACGAATTCACGAGTCAGACGATGCGACGTCACAGCGATTAAACGATCTATTTCACTGTGTGGTGAGCACTCCCTTCACTTCAGTTCGGCGAGTGTGCCGCGTTCGTCTGCTTTGACGACGTGTTAATTGAACGTAGACGCAACAGCATTTTGCGCCTGAATGCCGTTGTCAGTCGACTGCATGTTTTTTATTTGGTGAGAGCTCTCTTGTCCTGAGTTGGGTGACATGCTATTCTCGTTCGCTTTCACCCTGGTTAAAGGTAGAATCGCGACAAGACCGCTATATCCAGTAAAGGTGGGTGTTTCTTTTCCCGAGGGCGGGCAGCGCTTGCGATGCAGGCATTGTCCGGGCGCGGACCTTTACGTGGTCCTCGGGATAAGTACCTCGGTGCCTCCTGGCAGCGGGGGAAACCAACTCGCGCCGAACTCCAGGTATGATTTCTTTCTCATATCCGCTTACATGATTCCCCTTTGCCGCTGCAGTACGAGCACGAACGCATTTCTACAGCTACATTGGATGCCATCTTTGTGCCGCCAATACTGTTCGACGGCGTCGGACAAAGATGGTATTGGTAAGTCTCATTTGTTGTTGCCATCTTTTATTTCTGCCTGATTAATTACTCCTGAGAGTAGGTAATCAATGCCCCTCTGCTTCCCGAAGATCGTGATATTGGTTCTGATGTTCCCTTTCTCGAGCTCGACGACCTACTGGGCGATGCCATTCGACCATTTTCGAATTTTATTCTGGCGACTTGGGCTGTCGTGCTTGTTTGTGCTCTGCTTCGGAACTAGTGGCAACATTTTACGGCGACGAATGAACTGGCTAGTTTACCGCGGCAACCCCTCCTCTTCTGCTTGTGACTGTCGTAACCACGGCAGTTCTCTTTCGGCTCGTTTCTTTGTCGCGTCACCAGCTCTGGACTCTCTGGCGACGGCCGACTGCACTGATTCCGCTCTTCTACGGTGAAACACTGAGGTCTGAAAGTCAGCTTGTGTGGTGCGATTGTCTCTGGCAATGTTATCTCGAGTGCGACTTCGACGACTTCTATCGGTCAACGGCTGTCTGGCGGCATGGCTTGGCATTTCTCGCTCTCGGAAGTCTTGTCTATGTTTTTCCCCTCTTTTCTATATAAGTCTCGTCTGACAATCATGTTGTATGTCCCCTCCTGTACCCGAGGACGGGTGGCACCTGCTTTGTGGGTGCTATCCGGGCGCGGACCTCTACGTGGTCCTCGGGACGAGTACCTTGTCGCTTCGGCGCAGGGGAAACTAACTCGCGCCGAAGTCCAACATACATTCGTTCGTTTCATCCGCTGTCATTCACTGATCTACCATTGGTTTTGAAGCTAAAAAAACTCACATCTTAAGACGACTTCCTCACTATGCTAAGCTCGACGACTCTGGTTGCTGTCGACTTCTGCTGCTTCGTCTGGGCGGCACACCACTCTTCTGGTCTGGCTCGCTTGCGTCTTGAATGCTAGAACATGGCACGTCTGTGGCGGCGACGTCTTCACCTATGGCGAACTCTGGCGGCACGACATCAAAATGTATATGCTGTGCTGTCGGGCTCCGTGTGCTGTCGTTTCTGGGTTTGTGTTATTCATCTGCCTCCTGTATTACACTGTGCTGTCTTGCGCTATTCTCCAATTATGTATCCCACAATTTGATCATGGTACCAGTCCAAGCACCGCAGAACAACTGTCAGATTTAGCGTCACCGCATCGCAATAGTTGGGTTTGAGAGGGTGGTTGAGAGAGATTCATACACTCAGCAATATATTTCCCTCAGTCACTCATGAGCATCATCAGAGATCCTTGTGTCCGTCTCGACTTTGATCGTGTCCCTCACGACCGTAGTGTCCGGACGATATCCAGACATCCGTAGTCTAGTCCTGCTACGAAAGTAGACATAACACTAAACAACGAGCCTCAGAACAGCTGCTGCACTAGCCTGACGGATCGGAAAAAAAATGTAGGTTACAAGTCGGGAGAAAACTGGTCGGTGACAGTCAGAACGATCACAAGAGAATTTTCAGGGGACGCACTGAGGCAATGCGTACGACTGTTCCTAGCTGTCCATGGCAGACCTGTGAGATAAATCGAATGATGACTGTAAGGAAGGAATAGTAGCCGCATAGAGCGACAAAATTACCAATCAGCTGCACGGGGTCGCTTCGAGGTTATATTGCACGTTCTTCCGGTACTTGGTGAAGAGGTCGGCTGCTATCTGTACGTGCGCATTGGCGCGAGTAATCTCCTGTGCTACATGAGTCAAGGTAACAGAGAAGTCTGGTCGACATACCTCAAGACAATGATTCAGCTCGACGATGGTTTCCGTGCACTTATCCTGAAAATTTATCCGATACTCACAACTACATGACGCAGAAAGTACGAGTAAACTCACAGCATTCTTGATGATGCGTTGAAGAAGAACGTTTTGACGTTCAGCATGCGGATTCTCCATGGTAAATGCCTGACAACAATTCTACTGATGAAGTGACGGGGGGTGAATACAGATACAGTTGACAGTGAACAACAGAATTAAACCTCGAGTCGCAAGGGAATGTTGGCTGAGAACGCGTCGGTGGCTGAGTATTTCGGCATTTTCCGACGCTGAACCTGCGGTTCTATGTAAGCACCTGTAAGGGTGTTTTCTCGCACTATATTCTTTTCTAATCAGGATGCAGAGCTCTGCATTCCCTACAACTTCCTCAAAGTGTCTTGGGTTGCCAGGTGGGTTGCTGATATTGGTCTCGTTGGAGCTCAGTGCGCAAGACCCTGACATGCAAGCGGGCGAGATATATATGATCTTCTCGTCTTTGCGTGTTACTGAATTCTAACAATATGTAACGCGTTGGGTAGGTACGTCGCGACTTGTGTGGTTTCATCTAGGATTCCACGCGCCTGCAGTACGAGATTGAGCTGTTTGCTGCTGGCCTGATAGACGAGCCCACTGGAAGACTTTTAACAGGACAGCGACTTACTAGACTGAAACAGTACCATGTAAGAACTTTGATTTTTCGTATGAATTAACCGTGGAGCTGTCACAAGACCATGTCTTGTCGGTATCGGTGTCGGCAGTCACTGCGTGTTCCGTCTACTGGAGTTCGCAGACGCTGAGAATTTCCTTGTGATCAATAGTCTCGCGACGCACTCCACATCGTATCCCTCATCTTCACCAAGTGAAGCCGTGCCCTTCCAGCTTCCACCAAAAAACAAACTTTTCTTAAAATACGCAGTCACAAAATGGAACACAGGAAAGACACTTGAGCTCATCACGACTGCTTCTTCGTCCCGTCGAATGGGTACTGACAAGTATAATGTAAAGCTCATGCCCGTGCTGGGGTCGAAGGCTATCGTCGCGTATCATCATCCGAAGTCTCTGCCAAGCGACGGTTTGCAACCTCAACTACGGTCGTTAACGAGCCAAGCACATTCAAGCAGATTCACACCGGCTTCCGGGAAGAGATCACAACGAGCCTGCCGTACCGAAAAGGGGGTTACGTGACTGGAAGAGTCCGTTCTCCTTATGTCCAACGGTGTTGTAACATGGGTAAGTACTTTCCATACGATACGATTTTTGGGGTGCGTCATTAATCTCTGATGCATCGTACACAACGAGGATTTTCGCCGTGTGAAACTTGAATACTTAAGATGCGCTGTACACGGTGAGTGGATGCTCTCTTAAATGGATACTGAACAAGGAGGATCAGTATCTCGATTAATCAGCACCGGAAGACTTCCTGCGTTATGCAGGAACGTGATTGCTAAGGACAGACCATCAAACGAGATCATCATTCACTAAAGACCGTTATAATGGTTGCTTATCCTGTCGGTCTCGACGAAACGGTACGGCGTGATGACAACGCTACAATTGAGCAGGCACCCGAGACAACAGCCGATGTCATCTCGGGTGTGTTCTCCCAAGTCGACACAGAAATGTTGGTTTGACAGCTCCAGGAGTGAAATCGAGCAAGCACAAGGAAATTTGACCCATCTTTGGTTCTTCATCTGGTGCAGCATGCAGCGAGGCCTCTCATACCTCTCGAGGGGACGGTCATGTTGCCCTTCCTACATACGCTCCACCATTCGTAGAGTTTGTCTCCGCATGCTCTGCGAAGAACGACCCATCTATTAGGCGCTACAACCTACTTATCAGCAGGAGTAGACTCTAAATGATCTAGAATACTGTTCACTGGTATGAGTTTTGAGTGGCTACCCCGACAATTTTAGCTCCAACGTAATCGCGGGACTCACAATAGTACAGCCCATGGTATTAAGCTACCAATGCGCAAAGTCGCGGAGGCTACTACAGAAAGTGTGGCGACGACGCCATCGAAGAATCGGCGTACAGCAGGATCACCGATATGGTGACCAGCTAGTAATCAAGGTATTCTGAAGAAAGGGACAGTTGGCAGCACCTGGCCAACATCAGATGAGAGATAGCGTGCAAGCAAACAAAGAGAGCCCATTAAATGACATTGACAGGCATGGCTGCGTCTCACTTCAAATTGTAAGCACTCTGAATTGTGGTCCAGAGTCCTGATCCGAATTATGATGTGAATGCGAGCAAAGGCAGAGCAGAGAATGATATACCTGAACCATGACACCGTCAGCCATTAGCACAGCTTTCTCCAAGCGGTTCTCCTCCGAGGATAATGAGATCCTCGTCCTGCTGAGGCAATACGGCAGGGAGGTCACAACGTCACGGACGAAACTACTCGGTTTACGGATCGTGGACGGGCCAGTTACGTATGTTGTCGATGTTTCAGTCGGCCGTATCGTCCGAGTCGGGAGAGACGTCAGAGGCGTCAGTTGCCTGACTGCACCGGGCGTAAAGTCATACACTTCCAGCATTATTGGTTGCTCTTCAGTGATGATCCAGCTGGCATACGTGACCAAGCCCCTCAGACCCGATGAGGTGCAAACGTCGTCGACAAAAAGGTGCCAGTCATCCGGAGCCGGGAAGATTTGGTGCAGGCCATCTGCAAGCACCTCTATCATCCTCGACCCCGTCGGCCCCCATGCGTCCCAAGGGAGATTGCGTCGTGCACGTCCCGCCTCTACCTTGGCTAGGCTAGAGAGAAATGTGCTGGAGGGCACGAAGAGTATGAACACATCATGTCTGTCTCCGTCATCGACGCCAGTTGGGAGCAATATGATTGTAATGAGAAATAACCGTTCAGAAGCGTCGGCGTGGAAAGGTGCAGGTGAGAGCTGGCGCTGTTCGGAGAATGGGATGGCTTGCATCGCAATAGTCAGCCCGCGAAGTGCGTTCGAGGAGCGTTCCGGTAGATTGAATGCGCACACGTAGTCCCCGTCACCGCTGGGAACGCATGTCATTTCTTCGCAGTCGACATCAACAGAATACACAACAAGTTGATCACCAAGGCAGACCAGGAAATGATCGCAATTGAGGAATGCAAATGAGCGCGGGCATCTTGCAGAGTATTCGGAAGACATTTTCTAGCCATTTATGTCCTCAGTATCACGAAAGGTATAGATACAACGGGAACGAGAAGTCTGCTCACCCAGATCAGGTTTCCGGTTTTCCAATTCCACAACCGCAGGACAGACCTCCCGTCGTCCTCATAGATATCGCCCTCCAGTTCCAACCAGGCCAGAACGTCAGCTTGAAGCGACAAGGCGTGATCAGGATCATAGAACATTTCTACAGGAGACAGAGCCGAGACACGGGCTAATGGATGTGGGTCACCTGTAGCCAGAGACCGAAACTGGATCCTTGCCGTTTTCGTAGGCGGAAATCTGTGAATGACCAATGGGCGTGTGTCGTGCAGTGATCATGAAGGATACTGACGCATGCTCGTCCTCGAGCTCTTGAATCAAAACTAGGAGGTCCTGGTCAATATCCACCTCGATCAGGACCGTGGACATGTCAATCTTCTCGTCCTGAATCAAACACTGCCAACGCTTCTCTTCGAGTCCCCTAAGGCGAGATGGGAGATGCACTATCTCGATCCCGCTACGGGAAGCCTCAGGCTGAGCAAGCGCGCTGGGAGAGATGGAGAGAAAGCTGACACCTTCGGGAATTGTCACTTCAGCGGAAAAATCGAGAGCTCGCCAGGCACGTTGGTACTCTTTCAATCTCTGTAACCTCTCAACGATGGCCATTCTTCCTGGAGGGCCATTGATCATCCCAGCAGCGTACAGCTCGGTTTTGTACTGTAGTCGAACAGAATCCTCTATGAGTCCGTAGAAAAAGCGGTTGACCTGAGATTCTATGTTAGTTGGATAGGCAATGTATCACGATCATCACTTTCCTGCTTAGAGGTGAGCATGCTCGGCACGCTGAGATAGCCCAGGATCATCTCCAGCAGTTCCGTTGACAGCGCTTGCAGTAACATACCCTCAGGCTACTGGTGTCTATCTATGCCCTCTAGACCGCTGTGTAATGATCCCGTCTGTACGGTACGTGGCTGGGGATGGAGACAGATTGCCTAAAAAGGCATGCGTCGCATTTGAACCCATACACCCACCGAACACAGAGGACGAACATTCGTGAATAACATACAACAGACTCTTCTCTAATTGCCACCATAATGAAGGCTACGGTACGTCAACAACTTCCAGGAGAATCATCTAGTGAGTACTATGCCAGGACAGCTATTTTGCGACTCCGCATCATTGTTCAAGTTTCGAAAAGAGCTGTAAAGGCTTACCTTTGTCTAGTGTCCCATCCTTTATCCTTTGCTGGACTTTACTGATGTCTCAGGCAGCCCGGTTTGACGGGATGATTATCTGTCTTCATTTGTCCTGATTCTCCGACAATGACTGCTCTTGAGATCTGTCCGGTCAAGGAGTAATGACGCGCCAAAGCCGGATTTCCTGCATTCTCTTCGGTTTTTGACTATTGAGGAGCTCAATGATCTGTATGCGCAACGAAAGACTAAGAAGAATTAAACATGTAGTGCGTATTTAACTCTTCGGATGGAAGCTACAAAATGAGATATTGCGCTCATGAAAATCTCTTCTCCACTTTCAGCACGTAAATGGAAGCCTATCCCTTTACCAGACTCGTTAACAGCCTCAGGTAGATAGGAGAAGCAATTGTTCCTCTCTATGCCACATTTTGGCTCCTGCGGCTAATGCAGTAATGGCCAGCCGAGAAACATGCCGCCCACTTCGCCCATTTTATCACACATACCAGTACGACACATCGGCACTGCGGACCTCTGTGTCGATTGCGCAGACTCCGGTGCGTTGGTTCAGTCCTTTACATAGGAATTCGCACCTGGTACACGCTGAGTCCCTGATCATTGGCACTGAGATACTCCCGTTAGCCTTAGTGATCACCCGACCTGGCATGCGTGCCCAATACGATGTAAAAATTACGGGTCCTGTGGCCGCATATCGCACCTGAACCTCCGAGATGTATGGTGTATTCTAGCGCAGGGTCATTTCTAGAGGATGCCTAGTGCAAAGGCTCAATTTTATTGCTCAGTGTCAGTCTAATGGCCTCCTCTTCGGCTTGCTGCAGTAATAGGACCCGCGCTCGTCATCTGGCCATGCCCTTTCACTTCCGATACTGTATTTGTGTCACTTTCCGTACGGTTCCTTCACCGATCCGGGTTCCGAATGATGCACTCTGGCGAATCGGCCCATCCGCAGATCATCCAGTGCGGCGAGCATACCATGATCGTCGTTGCCGTAAAAGTATATTCATTTACTGCATCACACTCTATCACCCTCTTCTCCTTATCCACAGGTGCAGCTCATGGCTTGAAAACCCACCCAATCGTATGCTACCAGTCCTGACAGGCCTTCAAGTTTGCGAGATGGCAGCCGTGGTCACCCACTCATCATCGTTCTTGCTCCATCGCGCATTTTGCTCATCTCCACGGCATCCTGCAGATCACGATGATTTGTAGGGCCTTCCACGCAACACGTACGTATTAAAACCTGACGGTGATAGACCTGGACGCACTAACCGCATTTCGTCCAGGTCCTCTCACCGCGCACTCGCGCTATCGATCGTGGCGCTGCATGCTTATAAGGCCGCGCTTCGTCAGCGCCCACAATACGAATAATACCACTAGCTTCGGGGGCGCGAAATATAAAGTCCGGGCATCCGCCGTTCAAGATGCCTGTGGCTGGATCGTCCCAGCCTTCACCACCGGCGTCCACGAAGGAAACCCCAACGCGCACTATCATGTAAACGCTGCTCACTGAGAGGTAGTCGCGCGAGCTCAAGGCACAGGAATACAAATACACAAATTTTCAGCGTTAACACGTCGGGAAGCCTGAGAATCGGGCACCTTACTACCTCGAATCTCTTCCCTGAGGGCCTGCATGGGTTCCCCGAACACGAAGTACGCACCGTGTGCAAACCAGGAGGCTGAGATCCGGCTCTATCTCGTATTTGGACAGAACACCGCCCGCAGAACCGCCTCAGGTCCGCACGATTATGCAAAGGCCTTCTCGTCGTTCTCATACAAGGCCGTAATCGCTATTCGATTAGTCGCTCGAGCGATAGTGGCTGATACGTGCCGCTCCGCACTCGAAAACGTATCTTCCCAGGGACACGCTGAAGTTGCGCAGCGCTCGAATTCATAGGAAGTTGCTCGCAGAAATTCGAAAATTCAGTATACGATGCGATCTATTGCAAGCAACAAGACCAAGCGCGTATCGTAACCATCGACCGGAAGCGCACATCCATCCAAGCATGGTAAGCAGAACGACCAACGACCATCGTCGAGCCGCACATAAATCATAAACAAACGTGAGAAAATCGTACCGTACGAGCGTATGCGTTACAAAGTCAACTCAGTCAGTCAGTCGTACAGCACTAGCACAAGCATACATGCCTTCCCAGAAGCGGACAGACGCGACAGCAGACAAGCGAACCGAGCCGCCTGGCGAAGGCGGAGCACGCAGCCCCTGCCTTTCGAGCGTGGAGGTCGTGGGGAAAGGCGTAAATACGATCTTGATCGCGCGGGTCGTGAGACGGTCAGTGGTGGGATTGATATGAACGAGTGGACACGGACGGGCGTCCGCACTTCGTTCGGGCATTCGGAGATAGCATTGCACTGCGCACAGACGCAGACACAGCCCCGCATGCGAGGACGGGTGCGGGCGGGAAGTGGGTTGGGGTCGGCCGGCCGATATCGCGATATTCGAGGATGAGAAGATGCGAACAATGAAGGAGGGAATGAGTGGAATGCGGCGAGAAGGAGACAATGCGTGAGTACCGGTAGAAGTGCGAATGGTGAACCATGTAAGTAAGATCAAATGAGCACGAGCAGGAATCCGAGGTCGAGACGAACAAGCAGCAACGACGGACGGTGGGAGAAGTGAGAAGAACCAGTCGGGGGACGACGATCCAGAGCGCCGTCGAGTCGAGTCAGACAGGACATGAGACGCAAGCTCATCCCGACGCAAAGCTGCTCGCACTATCACTGCGCTCCCTCCGCTTGGGAATAGTCAACCACCCCCACCACCGCCCGTGCTCCTTCACGCTCTCCTCGTCCTCCTCCTCGCCCCCGGGCACGCCGAGCCCCTCGATGTTCGCGAAGCTCACGTACCCATCCATCGCGCGACAGAGCGCCGCAGCGGTGTGCGCGTCGAACGGCGGCGAGTCCGGTGGCGTGCGCGGGCTGCCCGACGTCGACGATGGCGAGACCGACGGCTGCGGTAGCGCACCGCCCACGCGTGGCGAGCGCGGGGAGAAGCCCGTGCGATTCTTGGGGTACTTGGCGTCCGCCGAGCCGAGCGAGGCGACGCTCGACTGTACGACCTTGTCAGCACGCACGCAAACCGCTGGGGGCAGCGCGGCACTCACGTCTTCGACTGCCCCAAAGAACAGGTCGCCCTCCGCACTCAAATTCCGGCTGCTCGCCATCGAGTTCCCGCTCCCACTTCCACTACCGCTACCTCCGTCCCGTCGCTCAACGCTCTGCGTTCTGCGCTCTTGCTCCTTCGCACCGCGCAGCACGCCTTCTAGCCGGCTGCGTAACACCGCCTCGTGCGGGGTCATCGCATACTGATGTTGGTGCTGGTGTGAATGCGGACGCTCCGCATCGAGCGACGCCCGCTTGGACACGGGCGACTGCTGTATCTGGGGCTGGCGGGGGCCGTGCGCCGCGTACGTCAGCGAGCGCTGCAGGGGCACACGCTTCGGACTTGCCTGGGCCCGGGTCTTTATCGCATGCGCATTCTTGGGACTGTCCGCACTCGTCATGCTCCTGTTACGCACGAGCGCCCGCCCATGCAGCTGGTGGGCGTACTGCGCCTGCGCGTGCTGCGCGTGGTTGCACGAGGACTCGCTGCTCGCAGAGGCCGTGCGCCACAGATAGTCGCGCGCGTCCCCGTCGTCCGTATCCACCTCCTCGGCCCGCTCCGCGGGATAGTCGAACGAGTCGCTCGAGGACGTGCTGCGGCGATGGCGCTGGCTCCTGGGCGTCGAGGGGTGGCTCCGCGCGCCCACACCAAGGGGGCCGGCGGGGTAGAGACCTGGGCTCAGGGGAGGCAGCGGCGGGCTCAACATGCGGTCGTGCTCTTCGGCACGGCGGAGCGTGTCGCGCAGGAGGCGTTCGGAACGGCTCGGCGGTCTCGGCATCGGCGGTCGCAGACCCGGCAGTTGTGTTGGCAGAACCTGAGGGGACGTTGGTCGACTGCTGGAGGGGCGCGAGGGCGACCGTCCGCGGTTTGCTGGTGGAGCTGGTGAGAAGACGCGGGAGGAGGAGAGGACGGGGGAGGGTGCGTGTATTTGCATGGACATGGCGAGGGTGGGGCGGCCGCACGTCGGAGCGAAGCCGCGACTGAGGAGGAAAGTACGTGGGGGCGTGGAGGGTGATCTGGAGGAGGAGTTAGGGGGGGCACGCTCATAAAGGGTAGAAGAGGGGTCATGAAATCAGAGGTGAGTGGGAACAGTGATTATACAGGGGAAAGCTGAGAAGCGCGCCAAAGAGAGTGAATGTGTCAATTCAGTGCTGGCCCAACGTGGACCGGGTCAGAGACCGGCCACGAATTGCGAAGTCCAGAACAGATGAACTTCGACGAGGATAAGGTTCACCCGAGCTACTTGTGAAAGTCATAACCAAGACAAGGGGATGCGATCACGAACGCTGAAAGCACATGACGGGCGTGCAGCAGCGCCTTCAAAAAAGAAAAAGAAATATACGACATCTCACCTTTGGGGACGCGACCGTTGGACGCGTGGGGACGGCGACGGCGTCGAAGGCTCAAAGGATGCTGGGGAAGGCTCAGAGACGGCGAAGGAAGCGATAGAGGCCGATGGGGGAAGATAGGCGTATTGACTATTTCCAAATGTTCTCCGGGGGGCACGGTGTCGGTGCGGGGAGGCGGGAAGAGTGTTGGTGTAAAGGTGGCGAGAGGAAGAGGGTGCGGTGGTATTAACAGAGATTGCACCGTCACGGGGAAGAGAAGGAGAGGCCCGTGGGGGAAGCCAGCCGGAGGATGCGTGGTGGACCTGATGGGCCTGGGTTCCTGCAGCCTGCAGCTTACCCGAGCCGCGGAAGAGCCGGGCAGCCTCGTTGCATGGTGCGAATGCTCGGACTTTAGTCACGGACTTGGACTCAAGGACATCTCGAGTTTCGCCATGATTTGAATCTGACCCTTCAAATCGCGCATCGTAGCGCGGCAGAGCGTGCGCGAACCATAGGCTGGACGAGCTCGACTTGGGCGACTGCCAACCCTCCGAAGACCCTCTGCTACTGGTCGTGCGAGCGTGTCGCGCGCGAGACGCGCTCTCAACGCGCGACCCGCGTGCCTGCGCCTGTTTCCCGCCCGGGAGACGCGAATAGAGAGATGGGGGCGGTGATGCAGCAGAGATGGAGGACAGCGAAGAGAAGGTGGACATCGCCCAGGACGGCTAGCTCGAGGCTCGCTGGGTTCGAAGCCGGCAGAACGCGACGACCTGTCCAAATAGGTGTGCGCGATTGATTTGGTCGAACTTTGGCGGGAGCGAAACGCGGCCTGCGTTGTGGCAGTCGAGCTTGCGGTCGAGTCGGTCGTCGGGAGCTTGGTGGACGTCGGGAAAGGAGCGTCGCAGACAGGGCGACGGCCGTAGTGTCGGTTGCTCAATTTCGATACCCCATTTTCTTGTGGCAGTGCGTCATCTGTGACATTTTTGTGACAGGCTTTCGTCGAATATCCTTTCCTCGCCCGACGCTTAATTTGGACACCCCACACTTCTCTCAGCCGACTCCACACTCCATCATCGCGCTCGACCGCCAGCTGTGCTCGAAAATTTACTTCAGCTTGCGGGTTCCACTTTGGCTCTTTTTCCGTCCAAAAATCGCAGCCACGATGCAGCCACAACACCCGGCCGCGACCCGGGGCCGCGGCAAATTGGTACCCCAGAAATGCAGTTGCCGCGCCACCTCGGCAGGAGCATCCGGGACTTGCCGTATTCCTGGCCAATAGTGGGGCCTGGATCTCAGCGGCGCTCGGCCCTCGCCGACATCCCGACTCTTCGCTGGCACTGCCTGTCCATCGACCACAAATCATCGTGGCGTCTCGCCGACAGTCTCGCGCGCATCTATGTCTCAACCCTGGCCCGGGAATTGGTACGTACAAGTGCACAAGTGTACAGCTTCAACAGGTGATGTACAGCAGTACTCCTGCAGCTGGACCAACTACCGTGTCCAGAAACACCGGCGATCCAGAATAGTGTCCGTCGTTGATGCGTGGGGCGACGAGCCTGATCCAGCTTCGTGAGTTGTCCAGATATCGCACACCTGACATCGTTAACCGAATCAGACAGGTCGTCTGGTTTCTCGTCTTTGACCTCCGGGATTAAGGTCCGACGGGCGAGCGACCTCCGTGTCCGGTTTCGCGATGCGGATCAGTCGTCGAAGCCAGATCGATGCGCACCTGCTCGAAGTTCTGCACCTCCATCTAGCAATAACCGCGCAGACGCGTGCAGACCCGACACGCCGCAGGCTGTCGGTGCACGCGCATGACGCATCGTGTGACGGTGGCGATCGGCTGTGCAGCTCACAAGGTGGCTCGCGCAGAGCTTGAAGCTTGAGCTTCGCCGCCCGTCGGTTTAACTCGACGTGCCTTGATGCGAGCTTCGCCACGCGTCGGTTTACCTCAGACATGTCTCGATTTTGTGAGTCCCTTGCGTACTGTTGTTGTGCAGTGGTCTGACGTCTGTCCACTCGGATGTATGCGCTTCTCAAGCAGCGACTCATAGCAAAAACAACGCTGCGGGGTGCACCGTCCCATGACGCAGCTCCCATGCTCCACCTCCCTCCAACCTGGTGCAGCAGCTACCTCAAAAATTATACGCGTCTCTCCGCCGCATCTGCCGATTGCGCTCCTGCAACGATCCCATTGGGTGGACAATTCATTATACGCCTATTATCACACGCCACCCACGGACACCCGCCCGGCGCCCATCAGCAGCACCGCCGCATCCAGCAACTCACTGCACGTTGCAGCCACGCAGCCCGCCTCACATGTATATCTCTGGAAGTGCGACTTCGGAGCGCTGCGCGATGCAGCTGATCGCGGCCCATGAGAAAACGGCTTTGCATATATGCAGAGGCGTTTTCTCGTACGCCGCGGTCATCCTGCATCTTTCCGTCCGATCGTCCAGCGGCTTTGCGGAGAATATTCGTTCGATCGGGCTGCGGTGCCACCCCGCCGCAACGGAATTCAACAGCTAACGCACGATGCAGATTTCGAGCATGGATGTATGCTCGGTCGTTGGAGAGTCCCAGCTCGCACTGTGCTGGATAACACGTTCTATGGACAGTGATATTCTCGCACGGCGCGCGGTCGCGCTGAGGGGTGACCAACTCTTATCAGCCGCCTCCTAGCGTGAGTCTCGTATTGAACGTTCGTGGTTGATGAAACTTTCGCTCTGTTTTTCTCAGGCTGCGCTTCACTACACGCCTGTTGCATCGTGTGCTTCTCGTTCATCTGAGATGTGCATTTCTGCCTTCGCCTTCTCGTGGGTTACGTGAGGGTTCGTTGTTCGCTCGAAGTGCGAGCGTCGTGCATCGACCCGCACGGCTTCCGAGATTCGATCACAATTCATTTCTCGATATCCGCGCGTCTCTCTCGCAGCGGCGCGTTTCCGCTCGGGGGGCGCGAGAATATCGTATCGTGGTTGTGAAACATCTCATTTTTGCGATTTTGGTCTTCAGAGGACTGCGCCAGCTCTGGAGCGTCCTCAAATTGATAGCCGGGTCGGCGTTTTACAGCGCAGACCAATACGAAGTTCCGTCGAGTTGCGCGCTTTCGTGAGTCGATTTGTAGTCTCTTCGGATGGTTGGTATTTGTTGAGATCGCAGCTTGGCGCGGGCGCCCCGTAGGAAGACCCTTCACTGAGAAGCCCTCCGATATCTGTATATAGTAGGGAGGAACAGCTTCACCGCCTATCGGCGTGAGTCTCGTCTTGACCGTTCGTCGCTGAGGCAGATTTCACTCTTGGCTTGCTGTGCGCTCTTCCCAGGCCACGCCTCACTTAACGCGTGTTGCATCGTGTGCTCCTTGTTCCACTGAGATGTGCGTTTTCGCCCTCTCGTGGTATACATGAGATAGAATCATAATTCATTTCTCGATTGCGATTACGGCGCGTCTCTCTCGCTGAGGCGCGTTTCCAGCACTGAGGAGGCGCGAGCATGCTGGCAGGAGGCGGGTCCTGGATGTGAAACATTTCAATTTTTGCGAGCTTTGGTCTCTTGAGAAGCGTGCAAGTCGCCGAGCGTCCTCAAATTTACAGCTGGGTCAGTGTTTTTACAGCGCAGACGGTTGTCGGGTTGTCGAAGAGACGCTCCGTCGGGTACTGCGCTTTCGTGAGTCGATGTGCTGTGTCTTTGGATGATTGGTATTTGATGAGATCGTCGCTTGCAGCCCCCACGTAGGATCCGAGATGCCCTTCGGCATCCGTGGCAGGGAGGAACGGCTTCACCGCCTCCCAGCCTGAGTCTCGTCTTGAACGTTGGTGGCTGACGAAAATTTCACTCTTGGCTTGCAGTGTGCTGTTCCCAAGCCACGCTTCACTTAACGCGCGTTGCATCGTGCGCTTGTCGTTCGTCTGAGACGTGCGTTTTCGCCTTCTCGTGGTTTACATGGGAAGATATTCCGAGGGTTCGTTGTTCGCAGCCTGCGCGGACGGTCGTGCATCGACCCGTGGCATCTGAGATTTGATCATGATTCATTTCTCGAGTGCGATTACGGCGCGTCTTTCTCTCGCAGAGACGCGTTTCCAGCGCTGAGGAGGCGCGAGAATACTCTCAGGGAGCCGGTCCCCGGTTGTGAAGCGTTGCAGCTTTTGCAAGCTATCCTCAGAAAATCGAGCCCTCCCACCGAGGCGTGTTTCCGGCGCTGAGGCGGCGCCAGAGTACTGCCAAGGGGCGCATCCTGGCTGTGAAACATTTCAATTTTACAGTGCAGACGGTTGTCGAAGAGAAGTTCCGTTGGCCACCGCACTCTCGTAAGTCGGTTTGTAGTGTCTTCGGATGGTTGGAATTGGATGAGATCGTCGCCTGCAGCAGTTCCCACATAGGAAGGTTCTTGACTGAGAGGCCTTCCGACACACCTGTGCTAAGGAGGAATCGCTCAAGCTTCTCGCACTGCAGCGGTCCCCTGGCTCGCATGGATATCAATATTCTCAGGTCCGCTACCACTCAGCCGATCTGGCATCGCTGTGGTGAGCGCCCTGCAGCCTGCACACGGGCTGGTCAGCTGGTTGACCTCGCGCTTCGTCTCTGCCGAACAGTATCGAATTCGTGTGCCCGCACAGAATATATTCCTGGTCGATTCAGCGCACGCATGCCAGAAACTTTCGCTTTAGTCTGTGGAGGCTGCGAAGACGTGAGGTCAGAAGTGATAGTACAGCTCCCAGGCCGGTTTCTGCTCGGTCTGATTCTCTCGCATGCCAGAATGTGTCATTTCATTCCAGCCGGGGCGTATATGCACCCTGCGAAGACGCGGCTTGCAATGCGATACACGTCTCGCGATCTACGCGTTCGGGATGGGTTTGTCGCTAACTGAGCAGTGTCGTGAGGAAGACCAAAAGACGAGAGACGTACTCCCAGAGACTGTCACCGCCGGATCGCCGACCAGCTCATCTCCAGAGGCAGGCCGAATTTAAGAGTGAATGGTGCAACAACTCGGCCCCGACGGTAAGTCTGCACCGTACCTCCGGCAGCACACCCTCCCCCTCCTCACTGTCGCTCGCAGGCCCTGGCGGGCAGCCTCCGTACCTGACTATATGCGCTCTACTCGCATTCATATTCGTCCGACTTTCCCAATATCCTTAACACGACTCAGGACTGCTTCAAAATTTAACCACCGCACCGATCGTGAGTACATCGTACCTTCAGAGCGTGTTCTAGCGTGTAGTAGTCTCGATCTCGCATCCCAGACGCGCCGATGACAAGGCTGGTGGGCTCTAGCGTCCCTCTCATCTTCTGCACAAGAGACACGCTGGAACGCCACTGGACTCTGCTTCTCATGATTTGGCGTTTACTGGCCGCGGTGAGAGATCATACCCCACTCATCCTCACCCGAAGTGATGAAATTGAATAGAGGAGTCTCGGCAGAAGGGTGCGCTGCGCAGAACAGAGCGGTCGAGGCAATCTCAGCGAATGCCATCCGCCGGACGCCCGATGCTGCAGGTGCAAGTTGAGTTATCGCCCTATCGCCCTCCAATCGCACGGCGAAGCGAAACACATCGTCGTTTCGTAGACGATGCAGTTAGTGTGGCCTGCAAAAAGGGCCCCCCTCGTGTGCTGGACCCCACTTTAGGTGCGAGACCTGCTTATTCCACTGGCTGGCCCTGGTCATGAGATTTGATGATTGCGCGAAGGTGGCTCGACCATTGAAGTGCGTGAGAGGCCTACGTTCCCTTCATCGTTATTGGAACAGCGCAATTCGCGCTTACTCCGCTCCACTGACCAGCAGACGTCGCTGTGGGACTGGATATGTGGATTGGATGGCGTTTCGCTCAAGCGTGGAAGCTCGTTCGTACTGCATGGTCTGGACTGTAGACTCGCGATCGGAGCTGGTGGACGAACTGTCCTGTGACGACGCGCGCTTCGCGTGGTGATGCAGGTGCGTGTCTTCGAAACCTTCGTATTATAATGGGTCCTCACGTGTGTGCGTGTCTTCGGAACCTTCAACCTTCGTCCTCACGTGTGCGAGCGAAGCCTCCTACGGCATTTATTGCGCACTGTTCCTTGGTGCGACGTTCTCTGCCAGCCACAGGCCGTAATGAGCTTCGCACGGAGGTACGTCATTCTTGGCAGCCCCTTGCAGATCCATAGCATTACAGATGCTCGCTTTGCACGTGTGGGAGGAATGCTGCAGCGCCATCGAACGTGCTGCATTAGATCAGCGACGACGCACAGGTGATATGACCTGACCGCAGTGACCTGAACACAGCCGGGTCTGTTGTTTATGTTACAGCGCCTTGTGGGCTCATGAACGTTGCAGTATATACGCGCACTGCAGAAATGTCTTGGGCAAGTTGAGAAGTCTCATGATGAAACCGAATGCAGTATGCCCGCTGTGCAAGAAGTCGCAGGTCGGAGATCATGTATAACCCTTTCCGACTTTCAGCTGCTATTTTCACTGGCCATGGTGCGTCATCGTCTGAATGTCAATGACGTTGACGTTCCGAGGTCAGTGCGGCGTATATGTCTCATCGGACTCATCAATGCATCAATCCTCTCGAGGTGCTCTCATGACCCACAGTATGTTCTCTGTCCTCCGAAGAGTATACAACCCGTACGTAACACAAGCGCCAGCTCATCATGTCAACTGACCCAGCCGATCCGCTGTGCAAGTTGTTTGAGCTGCAACAGGAAGAATTTTTTTGATGCGGGCTTGCTGCTTACAATGTTCGTCAGGTAAGTTTGCAAAGACATTGTGATGATACTTATCTTAGCTGAAGACGTCAAGCTGTACGCATGACACTCCGTGGCCCGATGAAACGTCATCTCCTTTTTCTTCACGTACTGCTCGGACAATCCTTCTTCCTGAGGCCCTGGGAAGCCCTGGGATGTTGGCCATGCTGCGTGGCGTGTCCTTCGACAGTCGAGCGACAACGGCACCTTAGCTCAAGGACGCCCGTTCATGACGAATCGTGCGGATGGTAATCGTCATGCGAGCGCTTTAGTCACTTCTTCGGCTCTTTCGCGGATTCGTTCGTCATGTCCATGGGCTATGTTACTCGAAGTCGGATACTTCTCCATCCAAAATTCCTTGCTGCTCTCTGGCACCCCAATCACATCACTACCGTGATTTAGCGAGGCGTATTGTCCAACTTCCGCCCTCTACTGCATATTATTATTATCCAAGGTATGCCGATCCGAGGGAGTATAGCCGGCTGCCAGTTGAATCAGCTCTTTCTACAGGCCACCAAAGCCATCCCGCAGGTGCCTTTCTTTCGATTTCTGTTGAAACGCCGTGCCTCTTGGTGTTCTATGGTTACCATCGGCATCGTTCATTAACGAGTGGTGCGATCCTGATCCTCTGCACCTATTGGGACATATCTTCTAACAACCACGATACCTGTCAGCTGCAAAATTCCCAGTCTCAGGCCAGAATTCTACAGCCCTTTCGTGACATTGGTGCGAGCAAGCGATCTCGGGTTACACGCCAAGTCAATCATCATGGGCTCAATTTCTGCTTTGAGCTAACGAGGATCCTATGGTTGTCCCTTTATGCGCGGCCAAGTCTATCAGAATGCAGTGCCACTGGACGGCCTCACACCCTCTCTCCTATGTTTAGGATAATAGGCTTCAGGGTCAATCTTGCTCCAAGCCGCGGCGTCGCGAACCAATGCTGGACAATGCCGCTCTCCGCTGTGTAGGTTCGGGTTCGAGACGTTCAAACTAAGGATCTGCAGCTCCCAATTCAGAATGCCTCGGCTTCGACGTTACCCAATGCCTGGTTCTCGCGGGCGGGACGCATGCATACCCGGATTCCGTGGGATGGTCTTGCAAAGTATGGCGCAATTAGGAATACGGGAAATACAGGCTAACCCAAGTTTAGAACGCATGTTGTGCGACTAAACTATTTTTTTCGTTTTAGGCTCAGGCCTTTCAATTAGCATTCGCGGACCTGCACCGAACTCTTGTGTCCTGCTGCTGCCTATATGGCTAACAAGCGACTTCCGCCGTCTTCCATCGGCTTCTAGCTCTGTTCTATTTAACGTTGAACAACAGGGTACGAACTCTGAGGGGAGTCATCTGTAAAGAGCGGTCCGTACAAGCCCAAGTGCACAAGGACCACATCGAGGGAATAAGCATCGAATGAACACGCCAAGAAATATTTGACTTGCATTGCAGAAAGTTCCTCGCTGAACGAAGTGCGAGATAGGTATGTGACCGTAGTCGACTCACAGTGTTAGTGTATAGAGTATTATGTAGAGTCGTAAGATCGTCGTCACGTTGAACATAGAGCGATCGCCATCCGCATGTCCATTCGCAGCTCGAAGTACGTAGAATATGGCTAAGATGAGCTGAGTAGGAGGTACGGAGTTTCGTTCCTTTCGTCAAGCACTGGCCTTGGGCTTTCATTGCTGTCAATAACATATCATGTACCTGGCGGGTGGCGGGTGAGAGCCAACCTGAGCAGTGGTTACCTCATAGAAGATAGCATGCCGCGCCCGAGTTCTTAACCGGCAAGTATAGCAACCCGGAAATGACAGCACATGGAGCCCGAAGCATAGCGTATATATTTTGATGTCGTGCCGCCAGAATGGTACCGAGTTGGCCATAGGTAAAGACGTCGCCGCCACAGACGCGCCATGTCCTAGCATTCAAGACGCAAGCGAGCCCGACCAGAAGAGTGGTGTGCCGCCCAGACGAAGCAGCAGAAGTCGACAGCAACCAGAGTCGTCGAGCTTAGCATAGTGAGGAAGTCGTCTTAAGATGTGAGTTTTTTTAGCTTCAAAACCAATTGTAGATCAGTGAATGACAGCGGATGAAACGAACGAATGTATGTTGGACTTCGGCGCGAGTTAGTTTCCCCTGCGCCGAAGCGACAAGGTACTCGTCCCGAGGACCACGTAGAGGTCCGCGCCCGGATAGCACCCACAAAGCAGGTGCCACCCGTCCTCGGGTACAGGAGGGGGCATACAACATGATTGTCGGACGAGACTAATATAAAAAAGAAAACAAAGCAGAGAAAACAAAAAAGGATAAAAACATAGACAAGACTTCCGAGAGTGAGAAAGGCCAAACCATGCTGCCAGACCGTCGTTGACCGATAGAAGTCGTCGAAGTCGCACTCGAGATAACATTGCCAGAGACAATCGCACCACACAAGATGACTTAGAAACCCCAGTGTTTCACCGTAGAAGAGCGGAATCAGTGCAGTCGGCCGTCGCCAGAGAGTCCAGAGCTGGTGACGCGACAAAGAAACGAGCCGAAAGAGAACTGCCGTGGTTACGACAGTCACAAGCAGAAGAGGAGGGGTTGCCGCGGTAAACCAGCCAGTTCATTCGTCGCCGTAAAATGTTGCCACTAGCTCCGAAGCAGAGCACAAACAAGCACGACAGCGCAAGTCCCCAGAACAAAATTCGAAAGTGGTCGAGATGGCATCGCCCAGTAGGTCGTCGACCTCGAGAAAGGGAACGTCAAAACCAATATCACGATCTTCGGGAAGCAGAGGGGCATTGATTACCTACTCTCAGGAGTAATTAATCAGGCAGAAATAAAAGATGGCAACAACGAATGAGACTTACCAATACCATCTTTGTCCGACGCCGTCGAACAGTATTGGCGGCGCAAAGATGGCATCCAATGTAGCTGTAGAAATGCGTTCGTGCTCCTACTGCAGTGGCAAGGGGGAATCATGTAAGCGGATATGAGAAAGAAATCATACCTGGAGTTCGGCGCGAGTTGGTTTCCCCCGCTGCCAGGAGGCAACGAGGTACTTATCCCGAGGACCACGTAAAGGTCCGCGCCCGGACGACGCCTGCATCGCAAGCGCTGCCCGCCCTCGGGAAAAGAAACACCCACCTTTACTGCGTGTAGCGGTCTTGTCGCGGTTTCATCTTTAACCAGTGTGAAAGAGAACGAGCACAGCATGCCACCCAACTCAAGACAACAGAGCTCTCACCAAATAAAATGAAAATGCAGTCGATTGACAACGGCATTCAGGCGCAAAATGTCGTTGCGTCTACGTTCAATTAACACATCGTCAAAGCAGAGGAACGCGGCACACTCGCCGAACTGAAGTGAAGGGAGTGCTCACCTCAGTGGAAATAGATCGTTTAATCGCTGTGACGTCGCATCCTACGTCTGACTCGTGAGTTCGTTCTGAGAGAAATCAAATGAAGCAAATATTATATCATGCTACAGCGCTCACCGACATATGACAGTCGCCAGAGAGCCAAGCACAAGTAGTAAACGAGCCAGACTTTAAAGATTATTAACAGAAGAGCAGAAAAGCAGTGAACGGTCGCAGTGAACGGTCGCCTAAGAATGGCCGCAGACCATTTGCCGAAGACTCGAGCGTCGGCGCTCAAGAGCCGTGTCGCCAGAGTAGATTTGACCCGGCCATCGTTGACTCACCTTTACACAAAGCGGCGCCGCCACAGTCGATACCAGCCATCGTCAACTTACCTGCCCATAAACCAGAACCAGTACACGCAAGGGGCCGCAGTATCGTGTCGCCAGAGAACGCCGAACCGGTGGACGCAGTCGCCAGAACAAGTGTAGCCCGGACAAGAGAGACAAGTACTCACCCCGCCCAGCCAGCACCTACGCTCACAACGTCCCAACTATACCAACCGTTAGCCAGAACTAAGATGACACACCTTAGTATAGGGCCACAAGGTATCCTCCGGCGAATCCGTCTCCTCTTGAGGACAACCGCAAGGCAAGCGCAAACCGTCAACCAACGTCAAACAACAAGCAGCCTGCCGACCAGACACGGAGAGCTCTACAGTGCGCGGAGGCAACGAGTGCCATCATCAGACCGCACCGGGTCGTTCCGTCGGTCTCCTTCGAGGAAGGGCGCAGTGTGTATGCTCATTTGCGTGACGTTGGCTGGCAGTTTACACTCACCATGCGGCAGGGACGGCGACGGCCATCCTCGGTCTGGGCGGACAACCATTGGTCAGTCAGGGGTCCACATGATTAGGCTTGAGTTTAGCATTAGAAATTTACTTTATACGAATTTGAGCTTGGTCAAAAAACTGTAAAAGAGTCTAGGATATATTTTCAATGTCTAAAGAATGTATTAGTAGAGGCTAATATCAAACACCAAATACAAGAGAAAATAAGTTCTTTAAAATTAACAGCATGAGCTAAACTTATAAAAATAACAGCATGAGCATTGAATTTAAATATGAGTAAATTTTATTTGTTCAGTTTGTGATAGTTTGAGTAAAGCCTACTTTCAGCAAGTTATTAGATTGTATGAGCCAATCATGTAATCAGAGCTAAGCTTCTTGACTCCTATATTTCTGATAAGCTTAGCTTATATATTCCTGTTGAGCTGAGCTTATATATTTTTATTGAGCCCAGCTCCTAAGATAGACAATAGGAGTCTATAATTACTAACTCATTTTATAAAATATATTATATAATTTGGCTAAATATATTCACATAAAATAAACATCATATTATCAAGATAAATATGTTGAGCTAGTCTCAATCTTTGTAAAATGTAGTAGATCTCCTGGGTAAATATATCAGCATAAAATAAACATCATGTCCCTGAGACGTATATATATAAAGCTGCACTCACTATAAGTTTATATTGAGCTAATAACTATATGAGCCAGACTCATTAAATTTAAATATACATAGATTTTATTTGTTCACTTTGTGAGTATTTGAGTGTTATACTAAGATAATTCATCTCTTTTGAGCCTAACTCAAAGTTTTTCTATTGAGCTTGCCTGACATCTTTTTCAGTCCATCTGGATTATATTATTTCTATTGGGCCTAGCTCCTACTATTTTCTGATAAACCTAACTTATAATTTTTCTTGAATGTGACTCGGAGTTTTTATTGATTTTGCTCTTATATTGACTTCAGAGCAGTTTTGATGTCTAGCTTCTTGCTACAAAATAATCTTTACTCTATTGTCTTTTAAGTGTCAATGCTACTTCATTTAAATGATGTATAATTATTTGTGTTATTATTTATAGTAAGAGACATTTGTTCCCAGTCTTAGTAATCTCTGAGCTGTTGAACTGGCCAAACTGAGGGTCACATGTCACAGTGTGTAAACAGTTGGTCAAAATAGTATAGTATTAGCAGGGTACTAAAGCTTTGATTATTATTTGAATTTTATTACAATAAAATATGAGACAGTTGTCACAGAGTGCTGAAAATAAGAAGGGAACATTAATTTAAATAGTATGTATAAGACTCATACTTTTGAAAAAATTAAGCTGCTACAGACCAGAAAATAAAATAAGATTACTTCACTCTTGTAATAATAATTCTGACATGAGCTACTTATGGCATCAGTAATAAGCTAAAGTAAATTAATCTTAAAAATGAAGTAACTGGATATGATCTTAGCATGAATGCTGAAGAAATTGTAGTTAATTAAAAATCATAGTTATGCACTCAAGAGGAATTAGCTCTGAATATACTTTGTATAAATTTATTAGCATCTGCACTATTCACAAGGCTAATAGTTATTTCTGTTGAGCTGGGCTAAACTACAGTAATTTACTAATTTTTGAGATACTTAAATCTTCTCAAGTTTAGCAAATATTCATACTGTGTCCAATTAGACATCACATGAAAGATTCTAAATGTTGTGTATTTTGTAATATGATCACATATTTTGAACTCTATCCACCTTTAGTACATCTGTCTGAAAAGAAAGCAGTGACAAAACTTATTAATAGTGGTTGTACAACTTCTAAAGACAGTGTGATATCTCATTAATTTTTATTTAATTAGAGTTAGATTAGCTGACAAATTGAAACACTGCCCAGAGTTGTGACCAGACAGTGAAAACTCAGAGATGAGGATCACACTAAACTGAACTAGATGAGCATGTATTAAATAAGCAAGGTAGAAGGAGATGGCTAGATTTAGGTATAAGAAATAATAAGAGAGTGAGAGCAGATAATGATGAAAGATCCACAGGATAAAGTCAATGTGGCTTCAATGTAGTACAAATAAGGTACAATATGATGAGTAACCATGTGTCATAAGCAGCAGGCTTACATCCTTACATCCTCTGTGTAATTAAAGAAGGAGCATGGGGTGAGGTAAAGAGAATGAATGTGAGCAAGGAATAAGATAAAAAGGAAAGTAAGAGAAAGTACTTTGTAGCACCAAGGGAACAGCCTGCAAATTGGTGCATCAAAACCCTGTGAGAAAAAGCTATTGAGTGAGACCATTACCACTCTAAGTCAACTAAACATCCAATGCTGTGCAGTCTTTGCAGTCATGACATAGTAGCCAATAATTGTCTTTGGAGTCATACTCAGCTCATCTAATAAGGAATTGCCATTTACAGCCAAGTAGGAGTCGAGGATCTTGTTGACTGTGCATTCTTTCAAATCTTCTGCAGAGAGTACAGGGCCTGGATGTTTAAGTTTGCTGCTGGAGAATAAGAGGGGATCATTATATTTATGTCACTTCAGTTCAGATGCGTGGAAGGTGAAGAAAGTGTGGAGACTGTTAGGAAGCAGCAGAGTACAGTTTGAAGTTTCAGGGCATGTAACTGTCACTGTGAAGGGACTGTCTCACTGTGAAGGGACTGTCTCACTGTGAGAACTTTGCTGCCTGATAGAATCTCTTCTTTTTGAAGGTAGTTTAGTGATGGAAGATAAAGAGTCAAATCTTGTTGCTCACTGTAAAAATATTATTGGGCCCACATGTGACATTGGTGAAGCGCACCTAACATATTTTGCCCTGCATCATATTATCTCATACCTCACCCATGTCAAGCTCAATGGATACCATTATGTTGATAGCAAGGTGCACAAGTGATTCTGAAAAGATGTCAGAGAGTGCATTTGATATGACAGGATAATGAGGCAGGGAGATCACTCAAGTCTTAAGTTAGAAATTAAAGAAATCAGTAAATCTGTTAAGCAAATTCATTATGTCAAAGTGTTTGTAAAATAGCACACAGAACCCAGTCACACTGGGTTCAATGGATATGATAGCGTAAAGCCTGATTAACAGTTTTGTTTGTATATTCACTAAGACTGTTGATATGATAATGATAAGTAGATAGCTTCAGTTTTTACCCAGTGAGCTTATGCACCTTGGTCCAGATGCAGAAAGTGAACAATTTGTTATGATCAGAGATGATGTTGAATAACATGCCATTGACATAGTCTCACTAGTTAAAGGATAATACAGAGAGCTCTGAGGCAGTGATGTTCATGCAATTTGACAGAATGCACACATCAGAGTGAATGTGATCAGTGATAAAGAGAATATAATCATACCCTTCATCTTCTGGCAGCAGCCTGATCAAATTCAAGGCTACTGATATGTCCTATTCATCAGAGCCTGGCAGGAGGTGAAGAGGACTAGCAGCCTTTATTGTGCAAAACTTGTTTTATTGACATTCAATACGAGAGAATGTGACATTCCTCAAGATTCCTGCACATGCTTGTCCAGTAGTAAGTATTATGCAAAGGCATGTAGCACTTATAAACACTTTAGAGTACCCTTCTGATCTAGCTCTTAGCTTTAACATAATCTATAGTGTGTTATAGCTAAGAGCCTGTCCAAGGGCATTATATGAAATTACTATATGGGATATCCTATAGTAATAGGGTATTGATATTTATATCCCAGTATTACTAGTTGTCCCATGGTGCCAAGGGTATGTAGGAATGTCTTGCTATTAGTAAAAGATGTGTTTTCAGGCTATTATATGTGTAGTTTTTTATGCTTTATTTTACTATCATATCGTCCAAGCTTTGATTATACAAACAGTGACTAGAATACTGTAACTACATGCCTGAAGTGCGTATAAACTCAGAGGATCAAAGATAATTCAATAGCTAAATAGCAGAAGCAAAATATTCCTGGCCACGAAGTGGTATAGGTCTTGTAACCAGTATTCCCGTTTAACTGTGTAAAAATCACCTTTTATGGTAAGCGATGTTTGGCTTTGCTTCCGAGACCTCTAGATGGTACTTTCAACTTTCAATATGGTGTTTTTCCTTTATTTCCTTTGACTTGGTATTCCTGATCATGAATTCCTGACCATGAAGTGGTACAGGTCTTGAAACCAGTTTAGCCATGTTAGAGTCTCCTGTTATGGAAATTATTCAGTCCTGGTTGACACAATGCATTCCAGAGCCCACAGTAAGTTCACAAAAGACTTTTGCACATCCATTATCTCAGTACATATACTTGAGTACCTTGCTAGATGGGCTATTACCTTGTAGTGGTGGGTGTTCACTGCTCAACTATCAGGCATTCCACCTAAGTATTGTCTCAGAGTTTCATGCAAGCCCAGAAGCTGTCAACTGCAGGTTGACAGCAGAAGAGTGAACAAGACCTATGCATATGAGACTGCATGCACACCATTAAGTTGTTTGAGAGGTCTTGAGTTTCATCACAATTTTTGATTTCTTATTGGGATTTCAACTGGATACAGTCATCACAGCAAAGTTGTAGCACTCAGTTGCAGGTGTGCTTTTAACCACCCTTTTAAAGAAATTTCAGTTGCCAATTATTCTCATCAATTCATGCTCTCGTGGTCAGGTCTGCCCGGAGGGCCTCTGCTATATTATGATGTAAACTATTATATAAAGTATAGAGTGAAAATTTACAGATGACTATAAAGTGAAGAAAAGTGTCAGAAGAGTAAGTAGTGAGGGCGAACAGATAAGATAAAGATCTTATCAGCTATATTGGGCAATGTTGGGGCAAGTCGCGCTGGTTTTTAATACAAAAATTTCACAGTCCGACTGAATGCAAATTGTAGACAAGTAAGCAGAGCAGTAAGTAACTTTGTTACCAGAGTGGACCCTAACTCTAGGTGTTCCATACAAATTTTGTATTGAAATTTTGTTCTCACAGCTTCTTGGGGCAATTTCTCGTCACATCCAGAGTCCAACTAGAACGATTACTTCGTACCTCAGTCATTGTAACAATCAGTATCACATCTGCCACTGCGTGGTGCAGCAGTACAATGAACAGCATGATCATGAGAGGTTGGCACAGCAGCAAGCTATTTGGTACCACGCTGAGCCTTTAGTGGCATATTGTCTGGGCTGTCATCGATCACCTCAATATTATTGCTGGAAGAGAACTCTTTGCGACACCGTTTCAGTGGCGCCGAGTGAGAACTCTTTCCCTTATGAACAGTGCTGGCTTGAGATCAATTTGCGAGGAGGCATGACATCCTCATCGGATGACACATGTTTGGGGCTAGCCTTATGGTGTTTACCCTTCACACCAGCTGCATCCTTAGCCTGTTACAACGCTCCTTAACTATGGCATGTCTTTTCCTTTACTTTTCTTTGTTCCCTTTACATTACCAGACCACGTGATCTAACACGTGACTCATCAGAGCACAACCTCTGATTCTCTATCCAGATAACCAGAACCCCTAGTCTAGGATTACACCGGATCCAACTCCGGACCTTCTTCTTATCACACATGCAAGATGTGCATGCATGCCTCATTTTTACCTTATTCTGACACACAACTTGTTATTCCCATTAGTACTGATTATCTCTCATGATCTTACTCAGCTTTCCCATACATATTACTTCCTCGCTGTTACCTTGCCCAGACATCGTTTCATCTTATCTAGCCAATGAACGATCTCGTATTACTGTGTCGTACTGTGGATACCTTTTGTATAAGTAGACGACCTCATCGAGCTGGGTCCCCATCTCGACCTGGTTACCATTAAACCAGTTTTTCACTTGCCTTTGACTGAGATTGACCGTTAGTAGCAGACAGCTACTGCGAGTCATAAGAACAAACTCTGATCGACCTTCAGTGCGAGGACATTGCCAGAAGTGTCTCTTGAACGGACTTGTGTCTTAGACTAAGACCTTGTCTCGTGACGACTTGACTTGACGCTTGTGTTTCACTGCCGCGTAACATTAGGTCGAGATCTCATTACTCTCTGTGACTTCCCAAAGTCTAACAACGAACTACTGACCGGACCGAACCTTGAAGACTAAATGATACACCCGATTCGATTGCTAAAGCACCGTTTGAGATTACTTTGTAATCGAGGCAGCTGAAGGGATAGACTGATCACTCATCTTCGGAGAGAGGTCTGTCCGAGAGACCAATAGGCCGAGGAGGCTGAGGTAATCACTCGAGCAATCAGCAAATAGGTGTATCAGTTTGAAGATAGAAGACACTCTACGGGCTTGTTAGCCAACGACGAACGAACCCACTTAGTTGAGGATGGTGTGCAGTCAACATGTAGACATAGGCCACACAGAAGAATTTATCCACGCTGGCTTTGAACTACATCAAACCGACTGCTCTTCCCAGGCAGTACATCGATCTCCTTTTATCTCAGGCAGAGTGGGATGCACAGAGGAACGTACACATTTTAAACGGACGACCTTTACTCATCAGACCAGATCAACACATTGATCACCCAAGTGGTGACTACGAAGCAGCCCTACCCCATAACGTTGGAGGGCTCGTACTATCACACATCGCAGACAGTGGCATACCTATCTCTTATCCAGGAGAAAGACCAGATGCCCCTTGGAACCTCCCTGTCCAGGATCCCATACTCCAACCAACTCTTGCACCAATCGTACCCGATTACGCTCTACCGATGGCTACAGTTACCATGGATGAAGATTGTCACCATGTCAGCCAGAAGGAACTTGGTTTCAGAAAACCCGAAATCTTCAACGGCTCAGACCGTTCAAAGCTTAGGGAATTTATAAACCAATGCAAGAATTACATGGCCGGGAATAGCCATATCTACCAAGAGGACAATCAGAAGATTGCATTTGTGCTGTCACACATGCAAGGAGGGACAGCAGGGTCATGGGCACAGAGTTTCATAGAAATGAAACTCACTGATGATAACTTCCTATCTTACGGAGATTGGAAGGAGTTCATTACAGATGTGAACAAAGCATTTGGCGATGAAAATATTGAAGAAACCGCTTGTACCTTGCTGCATAACATCAAGCAAGGGACTCGTACCGTGGACGACTACATTGCCGAATTCCAATCACTTGAATCTAAGGCGAAATTAGAGGATGCCGGAAATATCGAGTATTTCAAGTGGGGGCTTAATAACCCACTCCGACAAAGGATATATGGGATGGAAAGCATGCCCAAGACACTTGACAAGTGGTACAAATATGCCTCGCAGTTTGACAACCAATGGAGATCTGCTCAGATCTTCAAGTGAGGAGCCACTACGACGACACGAAGAAAAGGCCGATCTACCCATCGTCCCTACTACTCAACTTCTACGAAGGATCCAAATGCTATGGATGTTGATCGTATCAATATCTCGCACTTATCCCCAGATGAGCAACAGAAGAGAATGAAAGAAGGATTATGTTTCCTATGCGAAAAGAAGGGCCATATAGCCAATGACAGACAATTCCACCCCCATTCTGGAAGTTTCATCCATGCTAGAATGATACAGCCCGGGTTGGACAGAGACACATGGATCAAGAAGATGCGAGAAGACCTCATACAGAAGAAGGAGATGCCGAAGGAAGAAACCAGAGAGGAAGAGATTGCCTATGTGCAAAATGTCTTCAACGACATGACTGATGAAGAATGAACCCAGTTGGGTTTTTGAAATGATGGCCATTAGTAACGCATGGACCGTTGCACCTTACTATATCTCCCCTCGTTATTTGTAACACTAGCGGAAATTCAATCACTGTGAATATTTTGTTGGGAGAGAAGGAAGACGTTGCAACTGAAGCCTTGATTGATTCCGGTGCAGCCGAAATGTTTATGAATATTCACTTTGCGGAAGAAAACGATTTTATCAGATGGGAATTACTGAAACCAATTAAAGTCATAAATGCGGACGGCACACCAAATCAGATGGGTATCATTACTCACTGTACCTGGAAGATGATGAAGATTGGAGGAAGGAAGACACTTACTCGCTTTCTCTTGACTGGCATTGGCAAAGAGAATATACTTCTCGGCATGCCATGGCTTAAACACCTCAATCCGATGATTAATTGGGTGACTTTTGGTTTGGAAAAGACGCCAAATGGCCACCGAAACCCACCGTTGAAGATGCACCAGATGAAGAAGTTTCAATTTTCAAGGAAGATGAACTCCCGGAGTTAATCTCCACCGAAACTTCTCCTACCTCGTTTGGACATTCAGAATCTATGAGAGAAATCATGGCCGATAACACTGAGCGTGACAAGTTACCCGCAGTGTGGAATGATACCGAACCAGACGACCCACCATTAGAACCCTCTATGGACCAGCTTGATGACGATGATCCAGTTATCTCCTATATCGCAGGAGAACCAGTTATTGGGATATTTGAACCCATCAGGAAGGAATCGCCTTTGACGAATGAAGAGACTGAGATTGCAGTCTTCACGATACAAAGAGGCCCCACCATTGGAAGGATGACGCACAGTACTCAATTCCCATTATTCTGTAATGCACAGAATATGGTCTTTTATAAACCATCCGGTAAATCACAGGAATTGGCACAACAGGCACACAAGGAAGCATCAGCTGCAGACAAACCCAAAACCATTGAGGAGTTGGTCCCCGACTACCTTCATAATTTGAAGTCGGTCTTTGAAAAGAAGGCAGCTGAACGCTTTCCAGAAACCAGGCCTTGGGACCATGCCATTGACTTGAAACCCGAGTTTGTTCCACATGACTGTAAAGTCTATCCGTTATCACTCAAGGAACAAGGAGCAATGGATGACTTTTTAGAAGAAAATCTGCAGAAAGGATACATTCGACCATCAAAATCCCCCATGGCCTCACCATTCTTCTTCGTTGGAAAGAAAGATGGAGCACTACGTCCCTGTCAGGACTACCGATACCTGAATGAAGGGACAGTGAAGAATGCCTACCTCCTTCTGCTCATTTCTGAGCTCATAGATCAACTCAAGGGTGCATCAATCTTTACAACAATGAATTTATGCTCGATATAACAACGTCAGAGTCAAAGATGGTGACCAATGGAAGGGCACGTTTAAGACAAACCGCGGACTTTTCGAACCTATGGTCATGTTCTTTGGACTCTGCAACTCCCCGGCAACTTTCCAAATGATGATGAACGCACTCTTCGAGGACATGATCGATGAAGGATGGATAGTCATTCACATGGATGATATCCTCATCTTCTCGAAAAATTTGGCAGAACATCATGTTCGAACCCGACGCGTACTCCAACGATTCAAAGACAACGACCTATTCCTTAAACCGGAAAAGTGTTTCTTTGACGTTAAGGAAGTCGAATTCCTAGGCATGATCATTCGAGAAAACTACATCGGCATGGACCCTATCAAACTTAAAGGAATTGCAGAATGGCCTGAACCAAGCACGGTAAAAGGTGTTCGCTCTTTCCTCGGGTTTGGAAACTTCTACCGGAAATTCATTGTCAACTTCTCGGATATTGCCAAACCATTGACGAACCTTATGTGTACTGCTGCTGGATCTCCACCTTTTGGATGGACAACAGAATGTCAGACAGCTTTTGATACATTGAAACAATGATTTAGTACTGCCCCAGTGTTGTTGCTGCCCGACAAAGCAAAACCCTTTATTATCGAATCCGACGCTTCCAAGTTTGCTACGGGTGCAGTTTTACGACAAGCTGATATCAATGGAGAACTCCATCCTTGTGCCTACATTTCACAAATGCTCAATCCAGCTGAATGAAACTACGAAATCTACAACTGCAAACTTCTTGGAATCATTTGAGCCCTTACCAAATGGCACCATTATCTAGAAGGCTCTCCTCATTCTGTTGAAGTTCGCAGTGATCACAAGAACCTCACGTACTTCCGTACAGCCCAGAAGTTGAACTGCCAACAAGCATGATAGAGTCTCAAATTATCACAATTTGATCTTCACCTCATCCATGTCCCTGGCACTCAGATGATCCAATCTGATGCGCTATCTTATCGTAATGGACTTGATGACAGTGAAAGTGACAATGAAGATCACATTCTTTTACCTGATGCACTGTTTGTGCGATCTATTTCCCCGACACTATTTGATGAAATCAGAAATCATGCAGCAAAGGACCTCATTGTTCATGAAGCCCTTGAAGTGATTGCACACAAAGGGCCATTCCCAATGAAATCCTCGCTCTCCGACTGGGAAGTTCGCGATGGTGTCATCCTTTACAAGGGAAAGATTTATGTTCCACCATCCGAACCTCTTCATCATGACCTCGTTCGACTACATCACAACTCCCCTGCCATGGGCCACACTGGAAAGTTCAATACTCTTGAACTCCTACGTCGTGAATTTTGGTGGCCCAGCATGTATGCATTTGTCAACAATTACATCAAAGGCTGTGCCGCCTGTCAACAGATGAAACCAAATACTCACCCAACTCGTATTCCTTTGGAACCAATCCCCGCAGACCCACACACATTACCATTTTCCTGTTGCACCACAGATTTTATCACCGACCTTCCCGTTTCCAACGGCTTTGATTCAATTATGGTCGTAGTAGACCATGACCTTACAAAGGGGGTGATTCTTACACTCTGCCTCAAAATGATCACAGCTGAAGGGACAGCCAAGATTTTTCACGACAAAGTTTACTCGCGATTCGGATTACCTGACCGAATCATCTCGGATAGAGGACCTCAATATGCATCCAAGGTCTTCCAAGAGTTAAATCGACTACTCCAGATTAGATCATCAATGAGCACAGCTTATCACCCTCAGACAGATGGAGAAACAGAACAAGTCAACCAGGAGCTGAAAATCTATCTTCGACTCTATTGCGGAAACAACCCTGAAACATGGGCCGATCACCTGCCAGACCTCGAGTTTTGTCATAACACGAGGAAACACTCGGCATGGAAGATGAGCCCATTCCGCATCATGATGGGATACGAACCACGTGGACTCCCTTCCGTATTCCCAAACACGAACATTCCATCGGTTGAATCCAGGCTTGACATGTTGCAGAAGATAAGACTAGAAGCACTAGCCATGCACGAGTTAGCCCGACAACAGATGGCGGACCAAGTCAGACAAGGATCACCGAAGTTTACACTAGGACAGAAGGTCTGGCTAGACTCAAGGAACCTGAAGGTCAACTATGCCTTGTGCACGATAGCTTCAAAGCATGAGGGGCCATTCGAAATCGTTGAAGTCATCGGACCAGCCAACTATCACCTCAGACTCCTGAAGACCTGGCGAGTTCATTCCGTATTCCACGCCGCCCTTCTATCTCCTTATCGCGAAAACGACATACATGGTCTGAATTATGTGAACCCACCACCTGATGTCGTGGATAATAAAGAAGAGTACGAAGTCGAAGCCATCCTGAATCACAAGGCATACCGAGGTCACCTAAGGTACTTAGTCAAGTGGAAGGGATATTCGTCAGCAGAAAACTCGTGGGAACCTGCCCACAATTTACAGAATGCAAAGCACACCCTCGACGCATATAAAAGGACCAGGGGAATCAAGTAAAGGATGAGGAAACTGGAATGACTACCACGACGGCCTTTCTCGTCATCTTCCTAATCGTCCTCCACTGCACAACCCTCGCTTTTCTTTGGATCATCCACTGAATCCTTATCAGATGACTCGTTGAACACACACTCTTCACACGAGACAACCCACACGCTAATGGCTGGGGTGATCAGAACAATGCCTGGAACTGACCAGGCAGTTCTTATCTCCGTGGGAATACTCTTTATCGCCCAATGGATTTTCATTTATTTGATTGTCACCCACATCCACGACATTCTATTTCACATCACAGATAACCGTGATCCCCTTAATGACCGAAAGGTATAAAGGGAGGAGAAAACAACGTATCATCAATGCCCACTTCTGCTATAGACGACCTTGTTCACAACATACTCGCTGAAGTCGCTTCTACAATTATGAGCATCCCCGCATCACCTACGCTTGTCAATGGAATACCCTTCCGAACACAGACACCCTTCATCCATGCTTCATCGCCTTCACCTTCGATCGAACTCAGTCACGCATCAGACGAACAAGAATTTGCTACACATCTGATCTCTGCCATCCGCATCCCTGTCAACTTCACAGATATTCTCGTCGCCCTATGGAATCACCCGCAAGATCGACAAGCGGTGGTTTCTATGCAACGAGCATTAGAAATGGTCGAGTGGATGCAGATGGCCAGACAAGAGCTCATCACAGCAGAGGAGAGGACAAGTAGAGCCCGAACCAGAGTTGACCAAGTCTGGTCTCTGATGCGCAGTACGGTCAGTCATACAGCACAAGAGATCTGGAGGGAGCATGGGGATGAAGACATCGGGCACATCCTCGGATACACCATTGATGGGAGACCTGCATCCACTCCTCGTTCATCACCAGAACCAATTCCTGTTTGACCTCTCCCCCCTCGTTCACATGTACAGGTCAATCCCCATTATCGCAACCCTCCTTCTCACACGCATCGACTTCTTCGCATTGCAGTCATCCCTATCGTGATGGACATACACATGAACAAGGACCATGAACTGGCTGGCAGATGTGCTACAGATGTGGAGGTGATCATTATGTTCGGGACTGTCCCCGATGATGATGAAGGCTATAATATATCTTGTGGGACAAGAAATGTTAGACGGGAGCTGATGTTACAATGCTCCTCAGTTATGGCACATCTTTTCCTTTACTTTTCTTCGTTCCCTTTACGTTACCAGACCACGTGATCCAACACATGACTCATCGGAGCACAACCTCCGATTCTCCACATCTTTCAGTCATGTTACCTGAACTGAACTCCCATTTACCCTGACATTGTCATGAACTGGACTGCCAGCGGACGTCGGCCCATCGGTTTGTGTAGAGAGCTGTCAGCGATGGGCCCATGGCGATGAAGGGAAGGCTGGAGTGATGGGTCCACCGCCATGGGGGTAGTTCTGAGCAATGGGCCCACCGCCATAGGAGTACTTCTGAGCAGTGGGCCCATCGCCATAATGCTATTATTTAGTGATGGGCCCACCGCCATAAAGGCACTTCTGAGCAGTGGGCCCACCGCCATAGGTGATGTTCTGAGCAGTGGGCCCACCACCATAGGGGTACTTCTGAGCAGTGGGCCCACTGTCATAGATGTTATTCTGAGCAATGGGCCCACCGCCATAGGGGCACTTCTGAGCAGTGGGCCCACCGCCATAGGTGATGTTCTGAGCAGTGGGCCCACTGCCATAGGTGATGTTCTGAGCAGTGGGCCCACCACCATAGGGGTACTTCTGAGCAGTGGGCCCACTGTCATAGATGTTATTCTGAGCAATGGGCCCACCGCCATAGGGGCACTTCTGAGCAGTGGGCCCACCACCATAGGTGATGTTCTGAGCAGTGGGCCCACCACCATAGGGGTACTTCTGAGCAGTGGGCCCACTGTCATAGATGTTATTCTGAGCAGTGGGCCCACCACCATAGGGGTACTTCTGAGCAGTGGGCCCACCGCCAAGAGTGTAAGATGAAGGATGGGCCCACTGCCAAAAGTCAGAGGGTTGGCCATCGCCAGAGCATGTTACTGCCAGCAATGGGCCCATCGTCAAAGTACCCTCAGTCAGGGCCTTAGTGCAAGCACCCATGGCATAGGTCATCACCAGAACATGTTTTCGCCAGCAATCAGCCCACTGCCAAAGGCCAGAGAGTTGGCCATCGCCAGGGCATGTTTCTCCCAGCAATGGGCCCACCATCAGAGTAGTCAAAGGTCAGAGGGTTGGCCATCACCAAAGCATATTGTCGCCATCAATGGGCCCACCGCTAGAGTATAATCAAGGAGCAGTGGGCCCATCGCCACGAGTGTAAGATGAAGAATGGGCCCACTGCCAAAGGTCAGAGTGTTGGCCATCATCACAGCATGTTTCTCTGAGCAATGGGCCCACCGCCAAAGTATGATCAATAAGCAGTGGGCCCATCACCATGAGTGTAAGATGAAGAATGGGCTCACCACCAAAGGTCAGAGGGTTGGCCATCACCAGAGCATGTTATCGCCACCAATAGGTCCATAGCCAGAGTACAATAGCTGAGCAGTGGGCCCATCTCCAAGAGTATCAGATGAAAGATGGGCCTACTGCCACTGGGCTCACCGACATGGTGTTATTAGTCAGTGATTGGTTGACCATTATAATGCTGGCAGTGCCTGGACTCAGCAAGACACCTAATCGCTAACCTGACACTATATCTCTGGTGGAGTTTTTACAACATGAAGTCCTGCCTGAAACTTATTGTAGCTGTCGTATAAAGTGCAATGCCACCATTTTATGAGTTTCTGATATATGGTGAACCATGGCTTTACGTTCTGGTGATGGCGAGACTCAATTTGCCAAAAAGTCGCCAACCTAGCTCTCCTTCTTTGGCAAAGTTTGTTAAACTTGGAGGACTGTCTGAAACTTGTAGAAGAGGATTTATAAAGTGCAGTACTGCTATTTTAGACTTCCTGCATATATGGAGAGCCATGGCTTTACATTCTTGTGATGGCGAGAGTCAACCAGTAAAAAACTCAGCAATCTGGCTCTCCTTTGGCGAAGTTTGTCAAACTTGGAGGTCTGTCTGAAACTTGGAGAAGAGAATTTATAAATACCATTTTATGAGTTCCTGATATATGGTGAGCCATGGTTTCACATTCTGGTGATGGTGAGACTCAACTAGTACAAAAGTTGCCAACTTGGCTCTCCTTTGGCGAAGTTTGTTAAACTTATAGCACTGTCTGAAACTTGTAGAAGAGGATTTATAAAGTGCAGTGCCACCATTTTAGACTTCCTGGGTATATGGCGAGCCATGGCTTTACATTCTGGTGATGGTGAGACTCAAGCTGCCAAAAAGTCGCCAACCTGGCTCTCTTTCTCTGGCAAAGTTTGTTAAACTTGGAGGACTGTCTGAAACTTGTAGAAGAGGACTTATAAAGTGCAGTGCCACCATTCTCTGAGTTCCTAGTATATGGTGAGCCATGGCTTTACATTCTGGTGATGGTGTGACTCAACTAGTAAAAAAGTCGCCAACCTGGCTCTCCTTCTCTGGTGCCATTTGTTAAACTTGGAGGACTGTCTGAAACTTGTAGCAGAGAATTTATAAAGTTAAATTCCATCATTTTATGAGTTCGTAGTATATGGCGAGCCATGGCTTTACATCCTGGTAATGGTGTGACTCAACTAGTAAAAAGCTCACCAACCTAGCTCTCCTTCTGTGGTGAAGTTTGTTAAACTTGGAGGACTGTCTGATACTTGTAGTAGGGGATTTATAAAGTGAAGTGCCACCATTCTATGAGTTCCTGGTATATGGCGAGCCATGACCTCACATTCTGGTGAAGGTGAGACTCAACCAGTAAAAAACTCAGCAATTTGGCTCTCCTTCTCTGACAAAGTTCACAAAACTTGGAGCACTATCTGAAATTCATAGTAGTTAGTATATAAAGTAAAGCATCACCATTTCATGAGTTTCTGATAGACGTTGAGCCATGGCTTCACATCCTGATGATGGCTAGACTTAATCTGGTGATTCTCCACTAACCTGGCAGTCCTTCTCTGGTAAAGTTAATTCAACTTGAAGCACTGTCTGGAATTGATAACAGCTGTTATATAAAGTGAAGGGCCACCATGTTATGAGTTCCTGATTGATGGCCAGCCATGGTTTCACACATAAAATGCTAAACGACCAGCTGCTTCTGTAATGAAGTCTGTATGCAATGGAGTATTATCTGAAACTTATGGCCAAAGTTATATACTGTGGAGTATGAACTGCAACTTGGAGTAGCAATATCATATTGTGACTTAACAGCTATTAATTCTCAATAACAATTAAGTGTAATTCTTTGGAGAGAGCTACACTTAAGTTTATAAAGTGTGTTTTGCTTTTCATATAACTAAATGCCAGAGATTTATTAGAAAATGACAGATGTATCTTTTTCAAGACAACATGTAGTCAACTGTAATGTTAAGTGATTGGCAAGCTTTACTTCTCAAAAAACAGCAAAGTTCACTTCCGAAGAGTTAGCAATATTTCACTCTGAGCTCTATAGACTTCTTATAAGTGTGTCAAGAATCTATCTAGCTGTGATATAAGGTCTATGTAATCACCATCCTTTAATGTAGATAGAAAAATGTATTGAAGAAGAATCTCAAATATATAGAAGAAAACACATATAGGAGCCATTATGTTCATGTAGATGTGTGTGCACTCGGAGACTAAAAAGGAAAGTGTGATTCCTTGACCAGTTCAGCAAATCACGTGAAGTTCATTAAAGGTAGACAATATTGAATTCTTCACATAACACTAAGTGATTATGATAAAAACTAATCACAACTTCATATCTCGCATATAAAGTGTTGTACTTTATTACACATAGTATCATGCAGAGAAATGGTAAGTTGTATGCTGAACTTCTCAAAGTGTTCACAGATCATTAGAATGGCTGTGTGTATCTTGCTAAACTTCAAGAAGTAATGCAAGACTTCTAATTTAGAGCATACAACTGCTGTTGTAAGATTTAGTCACTCTTCCATATTATACATATATAAGATTATCACAGCCGGTTAGTATGCTAACTTGTGAGTGTATTTAGGATGATTAGATGTGGCTCAAAACCAACTACGAAGTCATACAGCACTGGCATTGAACAGTAATGCAACTGCTGCTCTAAGTTTTGAAAGGCTTAGATACTTCACTTTATAATAAATAGCAGATTGTCAGCATTGAATCTCAGTGCATCCACACTTTGCCAAAATGTACAAACACAGCCTGACATCAGCCAGAAGTCCATATAAAAGGACATCACAGTATATAGCTACTGCTACAACTTATAGTTAGTACTTTATATCATATGAAATTCATCAGTGTATGTGAAAAAAGAAGTATCAGATTGCCAGTTACATTTTCCCTGTGGCTCACCATCTATAAGGAACTCATGAAATGCTGGCACCACTCGATATAACATTTACTTCAATTTTTAAACAGTGCTTTAAGTTAGACAACCTTTATCAGAGAACAAGTGCCAGATTGGTCATTCTTTTCCTGGTTAAGTCTAGCTATTATCAGGATATGAAGCTATAGCTCACCATTGATCAGAAACTCAGAAAGTGATGGCACTTCACATTATGAAATGTCTACCATAAATTCCAGACAGTGCTTCAAGTTTGACTAACTTCATCAGAAAAAAAGAGCCAGGTTAGCGATATGTTTATCAGTTGAGTCTAGCCATTATCAGGATATTAAGCCATAGTTCCCATCTACAAGAAACTCAAACAATGACGGTGCTTCACTTGATATCGCAGTTACTATCAATCCCAGACAGTCCTCCAAGTTTGACAAACTTTACTACAGAAGGAGAGTCAGATTGCTGAGTTTTGTACTAGTTGAGTCTCACCTTCATCAGAATGTGAGGCCATGGCTCGACATATACCAGGAACTCATAGAATGGTGGCACTTCACTTTATAAATCCCCTACTACAAGTATCAGACAGTCCTTCAAGTTTAACAAACTTCACCAAAGAAGCAGAGCTAGGTTGGCGAGCTTTTTACTAGTTGAGTCACACCATTACCAGGATGTAAAGCCATGGCTCGCCATATACTACGAACTCATAAAATGATGGAATTTGACTTTATAAATTCTCTGCTACAAGTTTCAGACAGTCCTCCAAGTTTAACAAATGGCACCAGAGAAGGAGAGCCAGGTTGGTGACTTTTTTACTAGTTGAGTCACACCATCACCAGAATGTAAAGCCGTGGCTCACCATATGCTAGGAACTCATAAAATGATGGAATTTAACTTTATAAATCCTCTGCTACAAGTTTCAAATAGTCCTCCAAGTTTAATAAACTTCGCCAGAGAAGGACAGCCAGGTTGGCGACTTTTTGGCAAATTGAGTCTCGCCATTACCAGGATGTAAAGCCATGGCTCGCCATATACTAGGAACTCATAAAATGATGGAATTTAACTTTATAAGTCCTCTTCCACAAGTTTCAGACAGTCCTTCAAGTTTAACAAACTTCACCAAAGAAGGAGAGCCAGGTTGGCGAGTTTTTTACTAGTTGAGTCACACCATCACCAGGATGTAAAGCCGTGGCTCACCATATGCTAGGAACTCATAAAATGATGGAATTTAACTTTATAAATCCTCTGCTACAAGTTTCAAATAGTCCTCCAAGTTTAACACACTTTGCCAGAGAAGAACAGCCAGGTTGGCGACTTCTTGGCAGCTTGAGTCTCGCCATCACTAGAATGTAAAGCCATGGTTCACCATATATCAGGAACTCATAAAATGGTGGCACTGCACTCTATACGACAGCTACAATAAGTTTCAGGCAGGACTCCATGTTGTAAAAACTCCACCAGAGATGTAGTGTCAGGTTAGCGATTAGGTGTCTTGCTGAGTCCAGGCACTGCCAGCATTATAATGGTGAATCAATTACTGACTAATAACACCATGTCGGTAAGCCCACTGCTCAGAGGTACCCCTATGGCGGTGAGCCCATCACTAAATAATAGCATTATGGTGATGAGCCCCACCGCCCAGAAGTACCCCTATGGCGGTGGGCCCATTGCTAAATAATAGCATTATGGTGATGGGCCCACTGCTCAGAAGTACCCCTATGGTGGTGGGCCCACTGCTCAGAATAACACCCATCACTCAGAACACTACCTATGGCAGTCGACCGATGGCTGTATAATAGCCCCAGTGGTGATGGGCCCATCACCCAGAACACTACCTATGGCAGTCAGCCGATAGCTGTATAATAGCCCCAGTGGTAATGGGCCCATCACCCAGAACACTACCTATGGTGGTGGGCCCATCGCTCAGAACACTACCTATGGTGGTCGGCTGATGGCTGTATAATAGCCCCGGTGGCGGTGGGCTCATCGCCCAGAACACTACCTGTGGTGGTGGGCCCATCGCTCAGAACACTACCTATGGCAGTGGGCCCATCACTCAGAACACTACCTATAGCGATCGGCCGATGGCTGTATAATAGCCCCAGTGATGATGGGCCCATCGCCCAGAACACTACCTATGGTGGTGGGCCCATCGCTCAGAACACTACCTATGGCAGCCGACCGATGGCTGTATAATAGCCCCAGTGGCGGTCAGCCGATCACTCAAAAATACACCTATGGCAGTGGGCCAATTGCTCAGAACTATCACCGTGGTGGTGGGCCCGTGCCTATATAATAGTAGCACCATGGCGGTGGGCCGGTCACTCAAAAATACTCCTATGGCGGTGGGCCGATCGCTCCAGCATTTCCTTTCTCGCCATGAGCCGATTGCTTACAACTCCTTACACAGACCGATGGGCCGACGTCCGCTGGCTGTCCAGTTCATGACAATGTCAGGGTAAATGGGAGTCCAGTTCACAAACATGACTGAATGGGCTGGATTCTCTATCCAGATAACCAGAACCCCTAGTCTAGGGTTACACCGGATCCAACTCCGGACCTTCTTCTTATCACACATGCAAGATGTGCATGTATGCCTCATCTTTACCTCGTTCTGACACATGACTTGTTATTCCCATTAGTACTGATTATCTCTCACGATCTTACTCAGCTTTCCCATACATATTACTTCCTCGCTGTTACTTTGCCCAGACATCGTTTCACCTTATCTAGCTAATGAACGATCTCATATTACTGTGTAGTACTGCGGATACCTTTTGTATAAGTAGACAACCTCGTCGAGCTGGGTCCCCATCTTGACCTGGTTACCATTAAATCAGCTTTTCACTTGCCTTTGACTGAGATCGACCGTTAGTAGCAGACAGCTACTGCGAGTCATAAGAACAAACTCTGATCGACCTTCAGTGCGAGGACATTGCCAGAAGTGTCTCTTGAACGGACTTGTGTCTTAGACTAAGACTCTGTCTCGTGACGACTTGACTTGATGCTTGTGTTTCGCTGCCGCATAATATAGCCCATTTGGAAAGGTCATGTAGCAAGTGCAACTTGTTGCCGCAAGTGTCCTTGACCAACTTGTTGGGAGTTAGCGCTGCATCCGCATGCCCAGTTCCAATTCCAGTGAGCACTTACAGAGGTGGGGTCGTTCAGACAAGTTCTGTTAGTCATTGCAGTCAAAGTCCATTCACATAACGATACAGTACATGTCCATGTCATGAAGACTATAGGATAGTAGCAAAAATATTTTCCATAACTTAGATAAATTCTTTGATCTCTCCTGATTCCCGCATCTTGATTTCAATTTCAGGTCCAATATTGAGGAGGTTGATGGTGAGCAACTCAAATGCTGTACGCCAAAGTCTCCAATCATCAGTGTAGATTGCCTTTCCTTTGTTGTCGACCCTCCAGTGGCAGACATTGCATTCTAAGAGTACAAGGTCATTTTTCTCTATATTTCAGATCGGCCAATACTCCCTGTTACCATCTCCGAAGTGTGTCATGGCATTGAATGAGGTCTTGAATTCGGCTGCCTGCAGGTCTCTGGTTAGCGAATTAAGCGGCTGTGATGAGTCCCTTGCCTGTTTGATACCTGTTTTGGAAGACTTTTCCATGAGCTTGTGCTGTGTGTGGTGAATTGGTTTGGCATGGTTTGTTAACATCAGTTAATCGGGTGGACATCAACTTGGATATTCTTGTCGTCACAGGCAATGGAGTTACTAGCATTAAACGGCAAGTTACTCATGATGGTTGTGGTGAACTGGAGGAACCGCTTACAAGAAACGTCATATGGGCCAGCAAGCAGCCTCACCAATAGCAGAAAGGGATGTAAACTCACACCAATCAGATATGAAGTGCGCAAGATCATGAACACTAGGAGACTTAGGCAGAAATCTTTCAGCCTCTGCCCTGTATGGAAGGCTCGCACTCTGCACCTCAGCAACTCTGCCTACAGATGCAGTATTTGGTACAAATGGTAGAATAACCACAGGAGGCAAAAACATCGGAGTAACCGGTGCAGTACAAGACACCATGGTCCAAAAAACAGCACAGAAAGGCGTGCAACAATGTGATTTGAGAGCAGCCACCACGTTCTTCAACTTCCAAGAATAATCCAGTTTAATATGATACAACCTCACTAGCTCTAGCAGACAATAATAGGGTAAAATGTCTGTCAGCGCCGGGATGAGAATATCGACCATGACACAAGACAGGTGTCCATCACTCATCTCACGAGATTTTCAGTTGCACTGCCTCTGGTACTCGAATGCAACAGCATCTGACACATGCATGCAGTGCCCTTCCAGTATAGGACAGGACTTAACAAGTGTCAACAGCAGATACGTGGACCGCTTGCCACCACCAAACTGCTGAATGTACATGTAGGACAAGCAAGCACCACCACCCTTCACATCCAAATCGTTTCACCTTATCTAGCCAATGAATGATCCTGTATTACTGCGTAGTACTGCGGATACCTTTTGTATAAGTAGACAACCTCATCGAGCTGGATCCCTATCTCGACCTGGTTACCATTAAACCAGCTTTTCACTTGCCTTTGACTGAGATCGACCATTAGTAGCAGACAGCTACTGCGAGTCATAAGAACAAACTCTGACCAACCTTCAGTACGAGGACATCGCCAGAAGTGTCTCTTGAATGGACTTGTGTCTTAGACTAAGACCTTGTCTCATGATGACTTGACCTGATGCTTGTGTTTCACTGCCACATAACAATAGTATCCTTCCTGGCATTGAACCCATAAACGCGCTGTCCCTGCTCTGCACCCAATATTATTGAATGTTTTCCAAATGTGCGCGAAAGGCACGGGAATGCGCTTCTGTCTGCACCCTGGCCTAGTATTGCTACCGGTCTCATGGGAACTTCCGTGCGTCGTTTTCATCTTGCATTCCCTCTTGAACCTATCTCACACTCTCTGGACTTGCATCATGTCTTCTGAGTTCGCCAATCTGGAAATGAAGGACTACACTGTCTTCATCTTGGGGGTCATTGCTTCGATGAAGGTCTCATACATGTGGGATCACGGATGGGCTGAGGGGCTAAAGGATCGTATTGTACATTACCTGTCCTCTTCTGCCTTTCAATGGCTAACATGTGGTGTATTCCAAACTTGCAGGAGCGCGTGCGGGCGATGCATGCACATTTCACTGTGCAGGGGTCTGAAGTCCCCCTTACACTCGAGAGCTGCCCGGACCTCGAGGATGCTTTGACTGCATACAATTCCCTCGTGTCGCTCCCTCTGGTGTCAAGCATCCTGAGGATTCAGGGAAAGATTGTGATCTGCATGCCGCCACTCGATCCACCCGCTAACAAGGGTCCAACTGTGGGTGTGCATGGGGCCAAACCTGGTAAGCCTGCCATCGCCTCACCCATTCTGCAGCCCGCTTTGGCAGGGTCCACTCCCCGCGCACTACAACTCACTCCGAACTGTGATTTGGGAGGTGCGCATCTGATCGATCATGGATCTGGCATTCAGCATGCCCCCAACATCACCACCATTCCTCGTGCACCATCCGCACAAAGTCGTCAGCCATCCCCGCTGCCGATCAGATCAATTGTAGGTGATGAATGCCCAATGAAACCTCATGCTGGCTCCCCACTGCCAGATGCCATGCTGATCAATGAGCTGGCACCGATTCGCACCGCATCGGCCGTGCCTCCCCCGCAGCTTCAGATGAGTGCGCCCTCGCGCTCGCAAGTCATCACGGCCGATCTGATGGATGTATCATATGCCTCGCCCCCTCCTTGCATCACTGCTGGCCTTCCCAGATGCCCATCTGACTGCTCACTCAGTCAGCAGCCCTCCACGTGATCCCTTCACCATGCATCATCCTCGATCAAGTGCACTGGATCCCAGGGAAGTCTTGGCAGTCTGCAGGTTCTGACGATATCACTTGATGATATTGCTCGATGATCCACCTCGTCCCCCAACATCCAGCACATACTTTGCAGACGTCCTTCTGCCCAACTTTCGATTATTGCAACCGGGTAAACAAGTCGCGACACTCGAGGCTGCACTTTGGCATAGCTGGCAGTGCATACGCTCCCTCGAGGATAGCCAACACACCATGCATTCACAGCTGGATGCCACATGGGCGCACTTAGCGGCAATCCTGCTCTGTTCGCTGCTCGCTACGGTGTCCTTGCCACTTGCATCAGCGCGATTCCTTCTAACCACCGCAAGGTGACACAGGCTTTGTTCCAGTTGGAGAAATGCATCAGAGAGTTGGAGGGTTCAGATGACGAGTTTCCCTCCAAGGAGGAGGAAGAAGTCATGCACAGCATCTCGACAGGCACGTTCGATCCCGGTACAGGTTCGCGCAGCAGTGGTGATGAACGATTTCGATGGGGAGGATTAGGAGCTGCGATGTGAGAGGACTGCGAGGCATCGGAGATCCATGGGCTGAATTCCAACAATAGTGTATGATATTTTTTGTTGTGTTCCGCGAAACTCACTTCTGGAATTAGAACTTGTACAATATTCAATGTGTTGAGATGGAGTGTTCTCAAGGAATCTCATAATCAATTAAACAAGAATTAAAATTCTTGAGGAAATAACTGGAATAGATACATGCTGATGTCAAGCCTCATCATCTGATCCTGCAGCACTGTCCATCTCATCTGCATCGGACAACGGGGTGAAGTGGAGATCGGCACGAGTTCAGTACTTGTAAGGAATGACGCGGAAAGCTGCAAACTATAGCTGAGACATTGCACCGTCTGGTTCCGTGAGGATGTATAATCCGCCATCGGTTCATCGAACAACTACCATGGGTCCCAAGTAATGTGGCTTTGTCTTACAGTTGAGCTCCATATTAATTTGGGAATTTCGAACCAGCACTATATCACCCGGCTTGAAGTCGTAAGACTTAATTGTCATATGAAAGTCTTGTGCAAACTGCTCCATCGACTTGTGCTCATGTACTTCCTCCAAGTCCTCTTTCCGCTTTTGTAGCCAACAGGCCTGGTGTGCCAAAAATTCAATCCAGGTCATCTGCACTCCTTCGTATGAAACCAGGTACATCACTTCTGCGATGTCAAAGGGGAACAAAGGTTCAGTTCCATGCATCATGTAATATGGGGAGTATCCCGTGGATTACTGAATCGTGACACGCTCAGCCCAGAAAACTGCAGGCATGACTGTAGGCCACTTTCGCTCGTCTCCCAGACATGTTTTCATTGCAGCCTCTCGCACATCCAGATGTCAGCATTCTACAAGCCTGTTTGCCTGAGAATTGTACAGGGATATTCGCATATGATGAATCTTGTATTGCTGAGCCAAATAGTCTAATGCCTGAACAAAAATGGAACTGTTATCGGTGACAATTTTCACAACTGCCCCCCAGCGACAAAGGATTTCTTCGAAGATGAATGCACCAAGGGTCCACCCATTTTCCTGTTGGAGCATCTGCCATTTGGGATACGATGTAAGTGAGCAGTGTGCTTGTACGATATATCGGTACCCTCCTGCCCATGGCATGAGCATCGTGTCCATGTGCGCCTTGTGAAAGGGTGCAGAAGGAAGCACAACCGTTGGTGAAATGTGCACCTTTGTCATCTGGTGGACCTGGCATTCATGGCATGTGCCCACATATCATCATACATCCTGGTGTAAGAGCGGCCACCAAAGTGTTTCAGTAAGCGTGTCTGCACTGTAAAAATTTTCTTGTGGCCGAGGTTATCATGTGCCTGTCGGATAAGTGTGTAGCGTCTTCCCTCATCAACAAATAGTTTGTGCCTGCCACTCGGGTCTTTTCACCAGAATTCCCATCCCTGAGGAAGAAGTCCGATGTATCTGAGGAATTGATGATGGTCCTTTATTGGCACGCTCATAGCAACCTCGGGATCATGTAGGAAATCGCAGACTTTGAGAATGTGTGAATTCCTAGCCATGGCCTTGGTCGTTCGCGGTATCTCAACGTCTTCCGGGGCCGAGGTGTAGACTGTGACATCTGGTGTCCTAGGACTCAAGGCAGTCAAGACAGTCCCCAGAGTACAGGTGCACCACCCTTCACACATTATCCCGGAATTCGTGGTATCAATAGTGAAGGTGTTAGCTTCATCCAACCACTGCTCAAGGTCATCATCCTCCTTGGGGTCTTCGTTCGCGCGGGGCCGACATGATAAACTGTCAGCCCCAGTGTGGTGTGAACCTGTGTACGAGGCGGAAGTTGAATAGCAGGAAACCAGCACTCTAATGGTTGATCGTAGCATTGGGTTGGATGTCGGGATTATTTAACATTCCTTTGATGTATTTCACGTCGACTTCTATGACGAGGTTTGCGACCCCAATGACGTAGATCTGAACTGCGCAGAGAGCACGAAAAAGACCATACAATTCGACCTTCGCTTGTGAGTACTGGGACTTGTGCTCATTCCAAGTGATGAATCTGAAACAGTTTGGGCAACATTTCCCATCTTCGCCAAGTTGAAAAAGGACAAAACCGACTGCAATGTTTGATGAGTTGACTGCGAGGATAATGCTGCACAATAAGGCATAGTCAATTGGGACCAGCACCCCACAGGACTGTACAGCCTGTTTTATCTGCGCCATGGCTGCTTCCTCCTCATCACCCCAACTAAACTCTGTCTCCTTACACATCAGGGTAGTCAGAGGCCGCGCCATCTTCGTGTAATCTTTGATAAAGACCCGAACGAGCCCGCAAGTCCCTAGAAATCCACAGACCTCTGTGACAGTCGTGCATGTTGGCCAATTGACAATCTTCTGTATGTGAGATGGCAAAGACCACCGACCTTCATAGTTGTACAACCCGCCAAGGTATTCAAGTTCCGGTCTGCAAATGATGCATTTCTTTCCTGACAGCATCGCACCAGCCATCTCCAGATGATGAATCACGCAGTTGACATTTTCTGCATGCTCTCAGATGAAGTGACGTATTCCGGAGTTCTGAGGGATGACTTCATATCCTCCATCAGATGTCTCGTATTGTGTTGTCCCATTCTTTACAGGGACGTCGTTGATGTAGGGAATTGTGACATGCAGTATCTCTTTTTGCAAGATGAAGGTCACGTCGCCATGCATGATCTGGACTGAGTTGGTATATCCCATCGGAATGGTGGTCAGGCGGAGCACTCCAAGTGGGCTCTGGAAGGTCATCAGGTCACAGGAGTCTGGGTGAAGAGTCCTTTGGTCGAACGTGATGAACAGGTCAGAACTCGCATAGCAAGAGCATCCGCCAATGCCTCCGCTATATCCTCGATCTGCGGCGGTGCTGCCGAATCACGAATCACAACAGCATTTAGTGGCTGGAGATCATGTACCAAACGTAGTGACTTCTCGTCCTTCTTCAGGATGCAGAACCAGCATGATCGGTAAGATGAGTTCAATGGCTTGTATACACCCGATGTGATCTTATTGCGAATGACTTGAATAACTTGCTCGCGGATCCCCAGTGGAATAGAGATGTTGTGCAATGCCCAAGGGACATGCTGCTGATAGGGAATTCGGATTGGCTCGAAATATTTGTCACTAAATTTGCCTTTTTCGGACTCATCCCAAGCAAACACTTGCTCATGGAGATAGAGGATATGATCAAACAGCTTCACCTCCTCCTCCCAGAGAAACCCATCCCTGTTGATGTTAAGGTCCCACCGTCATTCCTCAACATGATCCACCAATGAAGTCTGGCGGGTGAAAGGGGAGTGATGGGAGGTTTTGCATGGGGTCACCGGGAATGCACTGCATGATCCAAAACTCATCGGCCAGTATTTCTGGAACAGGCTTGACACGCTTGACAACCTTTTTATATCCATAACCATGGACTACGGTCTCGTGCTCTATCTGGAATGCACCAGGCCACTGCAGGTGTGGTCACACTACTGACCGCTCCGATACTGCAAAAAGATGAGGAAAGGGTATAAAGAATGCAGGGCTCTTTGATTTGCAATGAAACAATGTGAGGAAATAATTCTTGAGAGGAAGGGAGGGAGGAAACCAGAGCCACAGAGGAAGAGAGAGAGGAAACCAGAGCTGCAGAGGAAGAGAGAGAGAAAACCAGAGCTGCAGAGGAAGAGAGAGAGGAAACTGAAGACGCTAATTCTGGAACATGGGGAGCTCTACCATCCACAAGAGACTGCTCCCCGATATGTCCCGTCATTTTAAGGGTATCACTGGCATGCTGGTGCCTGTTCATTGTCGACCCTCCTCAGATCAAGCCTGACTCCTCGAGTCTTGAAAACCCATTCCTGGAGGTGGCATTGGCCGTGGCTTCGGGTGACGCTTGTGAGTGGGAAGTGTGACTACTTGATGCGTGTTAGGGTCGCGCAGAGTAATGTGTTGTTCACCATTGGTGAAATCGAGCATCTTGCATGCCATCAAGATAAAGAACAGCCGGCCCAAGAGTACCTCGAATGGGGCATCATTTAGAACATGGGCCTGAAGATACAAATCCATCTCGCCAAACCTGAACTGAATGTTAGCGAGGCATCTGAGCGTCTGATTGATACCCATGTTGGCTGATTCCATGTTGAGGGTTTTCTCAGACTGCAGCGCTGACCCAATGCATTCCCAGATGTCCCATCACATTGCGATTATCTGCAAGCCTTGGTCAAGGATACATTTCGCTGATTCCTTGCCTTCAACCAGGGCATCAATTGCTCGCAATGAGAGAGAATCGTCCACCACCACGAGTGGTCCGCCGCCATCACTCACGTCCACTAAGAGAGCCTCCGCAACCTCCTCGCCGTCCGCACCCTCGAAGCTTCCCATCGTCGCCACTCGCTTCACAGTAATCTCCTCCTTCTCAAGCTTACGAATCTCTGAGCACAATGCCATCAGTTCCTGATGCATTAGTGAGAGATGCGGACTTCTTTTTGGACACTCTTGAATATATCCCGCACATTCACCTTGTCCTCGACCGGTGTCTTGTAGCTGTATTGCATAGCCCAGTTTCCCGAAGATGCAAAAGATGCCTTCGCACCCCCTTTCAGTGTCACAGATGGATCTGACGCCAGCTTAAGGATTGAAGCGGGAATCTGGGAGGCCGGAACACTGGGAGGATGCTTTGCAGACTTCCCTGCGGTGCTGTCATCGAACTGAACTGTCTTTTTCTTCAGAGCCATGCTGGCTTCTAGTACTGATGCTGCAGAGTCATCGAGACATTCCTCAATGTATGCAGAGGATGGTTTCTTGGGGTTAAGGGCCTCCTTCACAATCTCCCATATGCTAACCATATGCAGAGGCTGGTCACGCCCATCCCTGGAAACATTGGGTGGAGGTGCTGCGGATGGCCCTGGACCATCACCAAAAAGGTTCCCAGGATACATATCATGCCATGCATCAATGCGCTCTGCCATGCTATGTCCAGGTAGGTCATGAGGAACGAACTGTCCATTCGGGAGAATGATCCTACTAAGCGCATCACAATTAATCTTCCACACCCTGATGTAATTCTTGATGCGCGGACAGTTTTGCATAAAATGGTCGATAGCTAGACAGAAGTTACAGGCATGGAGTGCTTGTTGAAGAGGGTTTTGTGCGACTGCCACCTGAATGTTGGCCTGCATTATCGGTGCCTGTCCCCCTCCCGATGTTCGCATCGCTTGCTGCAACACGTTCACTAGAAACTGCATCGCATCTGTCTCATTCCCTTCCAACTTCACTGTCTCTGCACTCGGCTTTGACACTGCCACAGTGCTCAATGCACTCTCACTCCCACTGAGAACATGCTGCGCTGCAGAATGGACTTCCGATATCATGTACAGATTGTCTGGATTCTGATCGGGAACCTTAATCACCAGTCGATTTTTGATGGCATGTAAGGAGGATGCTTCGAATCCCTCAAGGTACAGCCGGTCCCACTCATAGGCTGATAGTCGACCCCTGAACAATAAGAACAACGTGACATGAGTAAAATCCTGATAGTACTGTCCCTCCTCCACGTGACTGGACACTCCTCTCGTCCGTGCTGCCCATACAATCTGGGTTAAGTCGGACTGCATATTGCGATGGTCATCCTCCACTCCTGGGTACAGTGCAATGACTGCAGTCTTGCTTGTACGTCTCCCGCTCCATGACACCCATTCAAAGATCCACCTCGTCCAATGAGATGTACTTGCAAGCTGCTCGGATTTTTGCATCATCGTCCAGCTGTGCTCGTGTCGCCAAGTCTTCAAGATCAGCGAAATATCACATCAAGGCTCATGGGGATCCATCAAAGGTGGGTGCCATTGAGTGACCACGTGCTGGCATCAAGACTGGTCTGGGGGCTGGTTCCTGGTTCACCATGGCTGTCGCGTCTAGCTGTTGTGGTGATAAAGCTGGGGATGAGGGATGAGATGGAATAAGTAAGATGTCCTCCGGAAGTGGTAAAAGGGGAGACAATTCGCGAGATCTCGAGGAAGAGGGAATCGGAAGACGGGCATCAACAAATGAGTTCTTCGGATCATCAAAGTTGATAGGTGGTCGGTATGCGAAATTGTCGAGAAGTGGACCCGTGAATGCTGGGGACCCCAGGGTCAGCGGCTGGGAAGCTGCTAAGGTAAGCTCCTCTTGGAACGATCTGAAAGCAAGGTGATTGCTCTGCCATATTGCACAAAGACCCCTCGCGGTGGGCTCCAGTTGACGAGATTGTAGTTCCATCACAAGCCGGAAAGATGGAGTATGAGCAGAATCAAGTTCGCGTGGGGTCTGAGATGCAATGAAGGAGAAGAGTCTATTCCAGAAGTATGAGGTGGGTAGCCCAAAAGCATAGCTAGGAAAATCTCTCTAGTCGCAATAATCGCTAGAAACACGTCGGAGTAAAATTGCACTGCTCTAAGGAGAATGCTGAAATGCGGAAATGTAAAACTGCCCAGAAAATGCACAAATGCAAGACTGCCCAAAGACGCACTAACTGAATGGGATGAGAATGTGAATGAGGCTTTTGCAAGCATACCTTCTGGGATGGTGGATTCTCCCCTTTCCTCTTCTCCTGCCATCATACTTAAAACTGGTCCTGACCTTTCCTGCCCTCCCGATACTGCATGCATCTGCTTAAGAATGGCTCTGCTGAACCACTGCCCATCACGCCATATCTCGCAATCCCGTCCCCTCACGCCATATCTCGCAATCCCGTCCCCTCACGCTCCTACTCAATCTGAGGGGTCATCTATCACCGGTCTCGCCCGAGTGCCTAATAAGCACCCACCTGCCTCGGAGGCATATCTTCTATCCTGAACTCAATCTCCCATCCATGGACGCCAGCATCATCCTTCGCAAATACACCCTCATGGAAGCACTTCTTCGCATTGAGATCTTTACTAAGCCCTTTGATCCAATCCTGTGGAAAGCATGGGCAGTCCGGATGCACATCCTGCTGGTGAGGCTCCTGCAATTATACGTTCCTTCACTGTCCGACCCTCACACATCCCTCAGGTCCTCATGGTCCAAGCTCAGTCTGAGGCAGCCAGTGTGAGGATCATCCTACCCATCCCGTGCGATATCCCTGTCCTGGCCCAAGTGGAGATACACCTTGCGACAGCTCGCACTATAAAAGGTGGTTATCGGATGATACCTCAGATTCCAGACCACCTTCCTGCGGTCATTCCTCATAGTTTGACTGCCCGCATTCTGTACGATGACCTCGCTGTCTGCGAGGACTTCAGTTTAGGGCACCCGCCGGATGGTCTCCCTGACATTGGTGCGCGGTCGTCCTGTCTATATTTTTCCTGAAATCATGTTCCTCAGCTTTTTATTGCCATCAGGAACCTTGCACCTTCGGGTTGAGACATTGCGCAATGTGGCCCGTGAACTGTACGATGTCATGCGTGGAATCACCGGTAGACATAAGTTGGCAGATGGTACTTCAGTGATGTCAGTTATGAGGAATAATCTTTAGTGCTTATAAGTTACAATTAAGGCTGAAATCCGGGTTTAATAAGCAGGCCATGTACAAGGATAATCTACTGGAGGATTATCCCTTTGAAGTATTCTAAGCTAATCTGAAGATAATCTAAAGGGATAATCCAGAGGATAATCTTAAAGATCATCCAAAGGATAATTTAAAGGGATAATCCAGAGGATAATCTTAAAGATCATCCAAAGGATTATCTAAAGCCAAAATTGATTTAAAAACTTGCACTCAGCCAGGATTGAACTCTCAACCTCAAAAGAAAGTCACATGACCAAGAAACTTCAGACACTTTAACCACTACTCCATATAACCTTAACAGTTTACACTCATGCATAATATATATAGTAAATTTTGCTGAAAGGACTTAGACAAATTCTGCTCATCACAAAAGTAGTGACTGAGTTAGACATAAGAAAAAGGATGTTTCTAGTCACTTTAGGGTACCCTTCAGACCTAGCTCTTAGCTTTAACATAACTTGTAGTGTATTGTAGCTAAGGGCTTCTCAGATGACTGACTGACCATTGTACTAACACATGTTCCAGGGCATTATATGTGACTATCCAGTATAGATATGATATAGGCTGGTCCATCTTATAGTACTAGTGTATTTACTAGTTGTTCTATAATGTCAGGGGTACAGAAGATGTCCCACTGTTTACTTCAGAGTATCAATGTTCTAGCTTAGTAAGATATCCCTCACAAGATTCATCACATATGCCCAGCTTACATCCTATCTATGGCCTGAGCAATCTTTTAATGCTCTGAGACATGTATTGATACTATGATCATACTGCACTTAAGAGGCACTTAGCAATGACATACTATAGAACATTTTGTTGCTGAGAGCTAGAGATAAAAAGTACTCTAAAGTGAACAGTGGGACATCTTATGTACCTGACATTATAGAACAATTAGTAAATACACTAGTACTATAAGATGGACCAGCCTATATCATATCTATACTGGATAGTCACATATAATGCCCTGGAACATGTGTTAGTACAATGGTCAGTCAGTCATCTGAGAAGCCCTTAGCTACAATACACTACAAGTTATGTTAAAGCTAAGAGCTAGGTCTGAAGGGTACCCTAAAGTGACTAGAAACATCCTTTTTCTTATGTCTAACTCAGTCACTACTTTTGTGATGAGCAGAATTTGTCTAAGTCCTTTCAGCAAAATTTACTATATATATTATGCATGAGTGTAAACTGTTAAGGTTATATGGAGTAGTGGTCAAAGTGTCTGAAGTTTCTTGGTCATGTGACTTTCTTCTGAGGTTGAGAGTTTAATCCTGGCTGAGTGCAAGTTTTTAAATCAATTTTGGCTTTGGATAATCCTTTAGATGATCTTTAGGATTATCCCTTTGGATTATCATCAGATTAGCTTAGACTACTTCAAAAAGATAATCTACTGAGGAGATAATCCCTCAGTAGATTATCCTTGTACATGACCTGCTTATTAAACCCGGATTTCAGCCTTAATTGTAACTTATAAGCACTAAAGATTATTCTTTATAACTGACAATGATGGATACTTTAAGACGGTTGCAGATCGTAGTCGAGGAGTTAGAAGTAGTGTTTGAGCTCATAGTGTTCCCTCCTCCGATAACCAGCTTCCAATTGGTGTCAGACTAGGGTCAGTTATGTAGCACCCTGTAGTATCTCCGAAATGTGAGACCGCTTCGCGGATGTGATTCCCACCTGAGGGCGCTATGCATCCCTTCATCAGCATATACAAGGAGAGCATGTGCCTACTGGAACTCAAGTTACTTGGGAATGATGATGATATATTCAGCATCGAGAGTGAATGTCAAGCAAGCCTTGCAACATAAGAAGACTGCATTAGGAGTCAGTGAGCAGCTGCAGGTCTCACATTTGATCAACAATGCCTTTTTGAAGCTGTGTATAAATGTGCGTGCAGTCAAGCAGTGCATCCGCAACTGTCTCCATCAGCACAAGTTCGAGCTCGAGCGGCTCGAATGCTCGTATCATTAAACGGTCAACAGTAAGTCTCCACATGTTGGATTCAGTCTAATAACTGATGACATGTTGAGATAACAAGCTCAGCTTTCATGCTGAGTCATCAATCAAGCATCACAAGCCCAGCATCCTCAAGCTGGCCAAGACCTACAACAACTTGTGCAAGCAGATGGACCTTCTCATCAAGCAACGCAAGGCCCCACAATATGCAGTGTCACTGCAGCCGATTCAAGACAACGGCCTCTTCAAGCTTGATGTCAATGATGATATTTGGCAAGATGTCAGCCTCGATGATAATGATGACATCACGTGGTCCCACGTTGGCTCGGTGATGAGACTGTTCATGAAGGCATCAAGAATTGCCTCTTACTAGATCGCTGCAATGAGGAGAAGGAGCGGTTGCAGGAAGAAAGGTGTTCTCTGCAAGAGTGGTTTGTGGAGGAGTGGACAAGCAATGAAAGGGCTTACATGGATGCAGGTAAGTCTCACTGCAGTTCTCTCTCTGTCACAGTGGTCTGATTATATGCAGGTGACAATCCAGGCCTCCTCTACCAGCTTGACTGTCAACGTGAGTCATTATGCCAGCTGTGTGTGACGTGGCAGGCCTGAGTATGCATGATCTCTTGAAAATGAGACATGACTGAGACCTGGGGTCCATCCGAAGCACAGCTAGCTGCAGCAGCTGCATATGAGGTTACCGGAAGCTGGAATGATGAAGGTGATGGTATCTGCTTCATGAATGCTGTGCAGGATGCCAATAATGAAGATCAGATGAGCTTTGATGAGGCCACACATCCTGAAGATGATGGTGAACTCCTTGATGCTGCTAAGGATGCTGCATTGATGGATATGTATCATCCCAGTGCGGTAGATTTTGACTCTGATAGTCTCTTCAATGATGAAGTCATGCAGACAGTTAGTCAATCCCCGCGCAAGCAGGTGCTTCACCTCTAGAACTTTGTAACAAGTAGGATTGCACAAATTATCTAGCGAAAACTGCTGCACAGATGAGTGGGAGGTATATAACTTCGGAAATCTATATATGTCTGTATATCCCTGATATAGCCATTGGGATGTCCATTTGCCCAGATAGGAGTGTTGTACCTCTCTAGAATAACTTGTTGGGAGATCTGATGGCCCGTTGAGACATCCGTAGGCCCATACAGGAGAGATGTAACTCCTCAGACTGACCTGTCGGGAGATACATGAAGACTGGCATGGCCCTTTGGAACATCTGTAGACCCATATGGAAGAGATGTAACTCCCCAGAGTGACCTGTCAGGAGATACTTGAAAACTGACATGGCCCTCTGGGACATCCGTAGGCCCATACGGGAGAGATGTAACTCCCCAGAGTGACCTGTCAGGAGATATGTGAAGACTGACATGGCCTTTTGGGACATCTGTAGACCCAAATGGGATGTAACTCCCCAGAGTAACCTGTTGGGAGATCCACATATGTTGCCATGACCCTTTGGGACATCTGTAGGCTCATACAGAAGAGATGTAACTCCCCAGAGTGACCTGTCGAGAGATCCACGTATGATGCCATGGCCCTCTGAGACATCCATAGGCCCATACAGGAGAGATGTAGCTCCTCAGAGTAACCAGGAGATCCATGTATGACTGTAGACAGCCCAGCTGGTGTGCAGAACCTGCTTGATAGGTGTACAGACAGCACCAGAATGGCAGTCCTATTCATCAGTGGCAGCATCAGGACAAAATGAATCACGACAGAGATTTACTCAGAGATGATGATAATGCATGTAGCATCGTGACGGTTGTCCTGTATAAACTGGAATGAGTTGATGAAGAGGATAAAGAACATCTAGCCACTGAGCAAGAGGAAGAAGACTGAAGGTGGAGAAGGGAGGAGTTAGGACACTCAAGAACACCTGAGCTAACTGGGATGGGCATGGGTGATAATGATGAGGACTATGATTCGCATCCCATCTATCTTCAAGGTGGCAACTCAGACCTGTCTCACTTTGTGCTCATCTGCACTTGCCCTTATCTCCACGCATCCCCCATGTTCCTGCTTCTTCCTCAGAGGATGTCACTGAACACCTTGACACACTGTCAAAGCAGCTCGAGTCTGTGCTCGAACTGTCTCGCTCATTGGAGGTGCAGTATACAAATGCTCCATTGATGATCCTAAATCTTGAAGCAAAGGTGTCTGCATTTGAGACATTGGTGCTTGCTACCCACATACAGGTGGATGTACAGAAAGAGAAGACACAGCAGTTGGTGAAAGCTGCTGAGGCTGCCGCACTAAAATGACCTATACCTTTGGCACAATCAAGAGAGGAGGAGTGTGCACCCTTTGGACATGATATCATTGTGTCAGAGACTAATATTGATAGTTTGCAAAAGGTGCAGACTTAGTTCACTTTTTTGTTGAGATATTGCTTGGCAGTTTCTCACATCCTCCTTACTTAGTTACTTTTTTGTTGAGATACTGCTTGGCAGTTTCTCACATCCTCCTTACTTAGTTACTTTCTTGTTCAGGTACTGCTTGGCAGTCTCTCATGTCCTCCTTACTTAGTTACTTTCTTGTTCAGGTTTTGCTCGGAAGTCTCTCACATCCTCCTTACTTGTTATTACTAGTAAGAACATTCTATGTGTCAATGCAAGTCTTGCTTATAACTGAGACTAGTGATTTGAGTAGACCTGATGCTCATGCTTCAACCAGTGTGCTGTTGTAGACTATGATTTCCTCCTTGCTCAAACAATGTGATGAAGGCAAGGACAAAAAGTGAGAAGTAACAGCTGACAGCAAGCAGCTATTTTCATTACAATAAAATTCAGATAACAGTGTTCATAGTATATGTAGAAAGTACCTACTATAGGTATACAGTCCCAGTGGCTGCCAATTTGGCAGAGAAATAATGAGGTGGATTTGAAATACTCGAGGAGTTAACAAAATATCTGACCGTAAATGGACACTGGAGGCAAAAGTGGATGTTCTGCCTTGGAACAGTGTCTGAACATCCAAGGAACAGATTACATTTTTGGACATGTCACATGTTCTGAACATGATAAGGAACATCTAATATGTCTCGCACAATGTTCCATTGGAGAGCATGCTGGAGACATGTTGCATGTACCATTCTGGAACATATAATATGTCTCACACAATGTCTCATTGGAGAATGTCCTGCAGACTTGCTGCATGTTTCATTCAGGAACATTTATCATTTTGCTACTATATTCTGGGCTTGTCTCTTGATGCAATATGCTCTGTATAATAAGGATTTTCCATGGCCAAACACATTACATTTCTGGCTGCCATTAATTTTCAGAACATTGTGAGAAGATGTTAGGTGCTCCTACTCCAAACATATAAGATGTCCTGGGCACCAAGAACATTTGCAGTACATGTATGATACATACTAAAATTTTACTAAAATTTTACATGTACTACAAATGATTGTGTCATGGCTAAGAGCTTCTCAGGTGTCAGACTGACCATGATACCTGTGTAAGTCCCATGACCTTATAGGGGAAGTACCTGACCAAGGGAAGGCCATGAAGGGCTAATACCTAGGAACATCCAATAGTCATCCTGTTTAACCCTGTGTTATCCTATTGCCATAGGAAATCTATGGAGTTCCTTGGTCATTATCACCTGTCACATGATGGTAGGGGTCAATATCTATTTCCCACTAAACTGTATGGGAATAACCATGGAAACATTTGTGAATATAGTTGTGGGTTATTATATAATGATTCAGCCTGTTCAGAATGTCCAACTGCAAGTACCTTGCCACCTTGTCTGAAGTGTGCTATTGCTTTTGCACAAACTTTTTGTGGGTCATTCTTGAGTAGTTCACTAAGTTCATCGCTTGTCAAACTATGCACAGTAAATGGACACTGTCCTTCCAATGTACCTTAATCTGGCTTGAGATCATTTACTGCCACTTCAGGGTACCCTTTATCTTTAGCTCTTAGCAATAAGCTCTTCTATAGTATGTCATAGCTAAGAGCTTCTTAAGTGTCAGACTGACCATGGTACCTATTATGTCTCAGGACATTCTGTGGGATTGCTCAGGGTATAGATAGGGTATAGGCTGAGTGTATGGGATGATTATTATGTGGAATATCCTACTAGGCTAGGACATTAATTGTTTATCCCAGTATTACTAGTTGTCCCATGGTGTCACGGGTATATAAGGATGTCCCACTGTTAGCAGAAGATGTATTTTTAGGCTGTTGTATATTTGTTGTTTCATCTTTTCATCTACTGCCATACTGTATAAACCTTAATTACATAGTACAGTAAACCAGTGCTTTACAGATACTTCAAATGAGATGGAAGATCCACAAATAGTGAGATATCTCATACTAAGTTTTATATTCACCTGCAGTGTTATAATACTAATTACTATTAGTGGTATGTATAACATGTTCATTAGATCAAATAACAACTATAACAGGCCAAACAACAGTTTTTATTCTCGTGTTTCAAAAGTAATTATACCTTTTCTGATGCAATGTTCAAATTGATATGATGTCACCTTTAGTATATTGCATCTAACAAGAATATTCTATAACTTTCATTAATAACCAGAAGAAACACAATAACTCTGTCTACTTATACACTAGCAAATAAGAGACGGTTTAGTTAAGTCTGCTACTATAGAATGTACCTGAACAAAGCAAGGAAGACATTTGACCTAAGATTGCAGTAAAGTTACATTCACAAACACATTCACCAAATGACTTCTTATACTCTGGAACATTATGCTATAGGAGGGGATATCCCATCTAAGGACCTGTCACTCTCCAATCTTAATAATACAATGACTAGTATAGGTTTTTAGGTAATTATAATAGTCTAACAGATATATTCAGACAAATAATAGCCTGAATAGCTGTCAGCATACAAATAAATCACACTTGAGAATGTCCTTACAATGGGATGTCCTTAAACTGGGATATCCTTAAAATGGGATATCCTTAAAATTGAATGTCACATTTTTATATAAAGTGTTAATAAAGCTCTGATTTACTGTACTATATAAGTACAATTTATGTAGTATGACAGTAGTGAACTGGGATAAACAATTAATGTCCTAGCCTAGTAGGATATCCCATATAATAATCATCCCATATGCCCAGCCTATACCCTATCTATGCTCTGGGCAATCTCACAGAATGCTCTGGGACATAATAGGTACTATAGTCAGTCTGACACTTAAAAAGCTCTTAGCTATGACATACTATAGAAGATTTTGTTTCTAAGAGCTAGGGATAAAGAGTACCCTGAAGTACTGAGCTCAACAGAAGATGTATGAGCCTAACTTAATAGAAATAAATAAGCCAGGCCCAACAAATGTGAGCTAGGCTCAACAGAAATATACGAGCTAAGCTCAAAAATATATATATATATGAGCTGAGCTCAACAGAAAATATATGAGCCTAACTTAATAGAAATAAATGAGCCAGGCTCAACAGAAATATATGAGCTAAACTCAACAGAAAATATATGAGCCTAACTTAATAGAAATAAATGAGTCAGGCCCAACAAATGTGAGCTAGGCTCAACAGAAATACAGGAGCTAAGCTCAATAAAAAAATATGAGCTGAGCTCAACAGAAAATATATGAGCCTAACTTAATAGAAATAAATGAGCCAGGCTCAACAGAAATATATGAGCTAAACTCAACAGAAAATATATGAGTCTAACTTAATAGAAATAAATGAGCCAGGCTCAACAGAAATATATGAGCTAAACTCAACAGAAAATATATGAGCCTAACTTAATAGAAATAAATGAGCCAGGCCCATTAAATGTGAGCTAGGCTCAACAGAAATATACGAGCTAAGCTCAAAAAATATATATATGAGCTGAGCTCAACAGAAAATATATGAGCCTAACTTAATAGAAATAAATGAGCCAGGCTCAACAGAAATATATGAGCTAAACTTAACAGAAAATATATGAGCCTAACTTAATAGAAATAAATGAGTCAGGCCCAACAAATGTGAGCTAGGCTCAACAGAAATATACAAGCTAAGTTCAATAAAAAATATATGAGCTGAGCTCAACAGAAAATATATGAGCCTAACTTAATAGAAATAAATGAGTCAGGCCCAATAAATGTGAGCTAGGCTCAACAGAAATATACGAGCTAAGCTCAAAAAATATATATATATGAGCTGAGCTCAACAGAAAATATATGAGCCTAACTTAATAGAAATAAATGAGCCAGGCTCAACAGAAATATATGAGCTAAACTCAACAGAAAATATATGAGCCTAACTTAATAGAAATAAATGAGTCAGGCCCAACAAATGTGAGCTAGGCTCAACAGAAATACAGGAGCTAAGCTCAATAAAAAAATATGAGCTGAGCTCAACAGAAAATATATGAGCCTAACTTAATAGAAATAAATGAGCCAGGCTCAACAAATGTGAGCTAGGCTCCACTTCAGGGTACCCTTCTGACCTAGCTCTTAGCTTCAACATAATCTATATTGTGTAGTAGCTAAGAGCCTCTCAGGTGTCAGACAGACCAAAGTACCAATACATTTCCCTGGGCATTATATGGGATTACCCAGGGCAAAGGCAGGGTATAGGCCGGTCCAATGGTGTAATTATCATATGGGATGTCCTATAGTACTAGGGCATTGATATTTATATCCCAGTATTACTGGTTGTCCCATGGTGCCAGGGGTATGTAGAGATGTCCCACTATTAGTAAAAGATGTATTTTCAGGCTATTATATGGTAGTTTTTTAATACATTGTTATACAATTATACATCAGAAAAAACCCAATTCACTCTAGACACCACTATGGTCTCCCTAGTCTCCCTAGTCTTGATAGCTCTGACTAGGTGATAGATAGGCCTCATTAGTAATAGAGAGCAGTCTTACCAGTCCATCTGGTCCAAGATTGTCTAGAGAGCTTCAGTGAATCTTGTATCATTGTTACAGCCTTCAGAGGTACTGAATGCACTCTAATGCTAGGAGATGTACATCTGAACTTCCCCAGTCATGTCAGTGAGTACTAGGAAAGTGCGGTTAGACATAATCACAAATCTATGTATTTAATTCTTCTAAGTAATGGAACATTAAGAAATCATCATGCCGTAGGTATAGATTCACATAAAATGATGTAGCCTGGTCCAGAGTCTCTGCAGATGTCCATGATGGTACCACTAATTGTCCTTAGTGTGGTATCAAGTGACAACTCTGTACAATCTGTGTGACTGGAATGATTGAACTTCGGCGGGCATTATGTCAATGAGAATATGGAATCTTGTACATACTAATATCTGAGATCAGTAAGCGAAAAGGTGTAAACTATTCAACATAGGCCAAAAGGTCCTTGAATTGTCTGCCATATTCTTCAGGAACTCTGAAAATTGCATGGACTCGAGCAACACATAAACCTTGGAACTATGTCAGTACACTCAGGCAGCACAGAATGGTAAATAAAAAATTTGCCTTCAAGTGATTTATTTTACTTCTTGTCCAAGGGATTGAGGAAATGTTCTTGTGCAATCACTGTGTCAAAATGCCCTGAAACTGCCTTATGCAATCCCCTCATGGTGGTGTTGCCTGGATAGTATCCTTTGTTAGAGTACATGAGACTTGTCGTGCCACTGGAAGACTGATTTACACATATTTGTAGACTGCAAACTGTGTTCGATCATGAAGACCTTGAGCTGCAATAGGGACTTGCTGGTTAGGTGAGTGTTTATGCAAGAAATCCTCCAGATTTTGCACAAATCTTGTGCATCCAAAGTTCTTAACTAGAGAGTGAACAGGTGTGTTAGGAAAGTCGGGTTGCTTGGCAATTTTGTAAGGAAGATTTGAAGGTGAGTTCTGGGAATTTTGGTTCTGAGGTTTAAGTCGTGGCAGTTCAGCTCACTGCAAATAGGCATCAAACACTACTGCCAGGTAACTGGGGTATTGTTATACAACAATGGCCACCACTGGTGCAAGGGCATGCTCCGAAATCCCGACATCGCTCCCAGTGCTAGCATCAATCGCTGGATAGTCGCGATCCTCATATTCCATTTCACCCTAGTTCATGTTCCTGGTACCTCTCATGAACCAGATGGCCTTTCGCAATGTCCCCCTCAGCCAGGCGATAGTGAAATTGAAGAAGATGACGACTTTGATGATTGGATTGACCACATACACAGTTTCCTATATTTCGTCAACCCGATTCATCGCATCGCGCCCTCGAGAACTATTGCGACATTTTTGAACGAAGAAGTCTCCGAGATCTGCGAGAGTTCCAACCTCATTTCTCACACCGATATTGCAAAAGCTGCTGACATTTATCTTGACTTAGTTCGCAACTGGCTCAATACTCTCGTTCATCCCCCAGAGCTTTCCGACGTCGAGTATATGAACTTCACGCGATACTGCGTCAACTTCTTTATAGATGATCAGCGACTTTGGCGAAAAGATTCGCAAGGAGCGCACAAGCTTGTTGTCAGTCCAGAAGATCGCATGCAAATTCTCCACTCTTGTCACGACCTACAAGGACATCATGGTATTTTCGCGAAGCGCTCTCTCATCTGCGAGCGATTTTGGTGGCCTCAGTCACATAGCAACATCACATGGTATGTTTGCACTTGCCATATGTGCCAACAGCGACAGACGCGACAAGTTCGCATCCCTCCGAGCGTTGCGACATCTGCTCTGCTTTTTGCGAAGACTCATATGGACACAATACATCTTCCGACATCGAATGGGTACAAATATCTCATCCAAGCTCACTGCATTCTCTCCTTCTATCCAGAATGGTGCGCACTTCATGCTGAAAATGCAAAATCTCTCAGAGAGTGGATTTTCCAGGATATTCTATGTCGCTGAGGATCTCTGAGCGAAATAGTCACAGATAATTGGTCAGCCTTCATGAAAGCGACAGCATATCTCGCAAAGTGATACCATATCAATCATATTCGCATTAGTGGCTACAAATCACGAGCAAATGGCATAGTCGAGCGACCTCACTTCGATATCCGACAAGCCACCAGTCCAAGTACCCAAATTATAATACCCTACAGTAATTACTGCCAAGCTCAATACAATGTGACCAGTGATACCCATACCAAGAGACATTATAATGTCCTGCTAAGTCTCCGTAGCTATCATGATGTGCCTTGAAAAAACATACGACAGGCTCTGACATGCAGAATAAAAAACAGAAAGCCTGTTTTGGCATTAAATATGATCTAAAACATATGGAAAATAAAAAAAACAAAACATACAGAATTTTACACTTCGGCTACTTCCCAATGGACAGCTCAATTGCCAAATTTGGCAAAACATATCCTATTCATTTTCGAGCAATAGCATACGGATTCCGCACAGTGCAGCACGAAATACTCGGTTTCTGGGTGCATATCATGGGAACTAACATAATGGGCCCACAGGGCCACTACACAGAGACTCTAATATCAAGCAGCATGGCAAAAGCAAAAAAAAGCACAGGTAACTAATGAATGCGCAAAAAGCGAAGCGGAAAGGGTAAGAACGAGGAAAGCAAGACAAAGTGGCGACAACAATGACGAGCGAGAGTAACTGCATTGTGGAGAGAGTGACGAAAGCAAGAGCGTGGAAGAAAGTGCGACGAATGTAAACAAAATGGCGATATGCAGCTAGATATGCCAGACACAGATCCTCGACGACACGATGGGGGTGCAAACAAGAGGTCGACAACGCGGGGGAAGTAGCGAGCAGATCAAGCCTGCGACTTCCTCTTCTTGGTGATAGAGCTGGAGTTCTGAGTCTCAGCCTTCCTGTACAACGTTTCAGTACACATACACATGATGAGTCAATGCGATCCATATCTTTTCGACAACACAGATGAGCCCTTCCATGCAGACAGTGTTGATGTCATGCCGTGGAGAGACAGACTCTCCTGAGAGGTGGTAGAGCCATCATGGTTGGACGAAGAAGAGCCGCTCAGTGATGACAAGATCTGGTCGAGTGTCCAAGCCACGTCAGCGACAGCAGCACGGCAGTCATTTTCCTAATCTGCAGAAGCCTTTCCAACAACCACCATGCCCCACCATGCCAGGCAGACAACCACTAGGAGAAGGCCGTTGGGGCCCGTGATGCAGAGTGAATCCCAAACGACAGCACTCCGATCCTGCTGCAGCTTCCCATCATCGCCAACTGCCCGAGTAGAGGGCTGAAGAGATGTCCACCAACCCCACCACCCCTTTGCAAATGCAACGGAGTCATCAATCTCCATGTCCCTCGCCAGCCGCGCTATCTTCATCCAGCTAGCCACCTCGGCCAGACGTGCCTTATTTCCTCCCAACCTCTTCACTGTAGCCGGCGCCTCCTTCTCGAGGAGCACTAGGCTTGTCAGCATCCGCGACCACTCGCTGCCCCAACCTCGTTCACGAATGAGGTTCTCGTAAAGCTTCTTCTCATGGTCCGAGAAGCATGTAAGGTCGAGGACCGGGATCGTTGCTACAAGGTCACTGTCCCTCGCAGTTGAGGTAGAGCTGGGAATGGCAGGAGTGACGGGAGATGGAGACGAATTGATATCAGACCTGGAGTTCGAACTATGTAAGGCGGACTGGCTCCAGAGAGGTGTGGCACCGGGTAGAGATAGCTGCACAGAGGTCTCTGTCGCACTAGCAGAGATCAGATCAATCACAAAAGGGTGTGTGCCTCCAGTAACAGGTTGGGAGGATATAGAGGTCTCCGCTGTAGTAATGGAAGTCGGAGCGGACAAAGAGGGGAGTGCGTCGCTAGCCACGGGTTGGGGTGGCACGACAGCAGCAGAAGGAGATGAAGTTGCAGAGGATGAAAATACATCGCCCGACCTCCCAACGGTGAGTGACTGGAAATCAGTCAGCGGCACCATGACCCTGTTGATGACAGTCGGCAAAATGAACAGACCTCTGGCACACGCTGTCTCATGCACGCGTCCATCCTCCCGTACCAGCGTGGGGATTGACGTCAATGTTGGTTGCGAGGGCGTCGGGAATGAGGCAGTGGCATTGCTGGACACGTCAACCGATTCCGCCTGAGCAGAAGGAACTGGAAGGGATACCGAAGCCGAAGAAGTTGCAATGACAGCCCCGAATGGGTTAACGACCACAGACGCAGTGGACGATATGCGTACAGGTGAGGATGAACCAACGTGAGAGGACGAAGAGGCTTGACCAGAAGGACCGGGCTCCGCCTTGGCCTGAGCAGAGGTTTTGACTTGAGGGGCGGGACTGCCATCTGCCATGGCAACATCAGCAGTGCCTGGCGCAGTGCTGCTGCTCGCCATGCACAACACCCGCTTGTCGCATTCAGGTTGAGCTTAGCACGGAGGTTAGAGGAGGCATCGAGAGCGGAGGATATTGGGGGAACGTACGATACAGGCACTCGGCAAAGTGAACCATCGAGGCCTTCACGTCGGCGTAGCCAATGGGATCAAACTCTGGCCAGCAGAGGTTCACGAGACCTGGGGTCTGGCCCGCGTGGGCGCTGCGTAAGCAACGGTGATTAGCCAGCGATCAACGCGTGCATAAAAATAGGCAGCTTACCTGCGCACCTCGATAGCGCCGTTGAGGTCTGCAATGGGTCCTGCAAGCAGAATAGAGACGGCCATACTGAATTTGTCAGACAGGTAGTCTGCAAGAGGCTTCAGCCAATACATGGCACTGGTAAGCTCGCTGAAAACATACACATTAGAGCAGCAGGGAAGCAGAGAAAATTGACGTACTGATGATAGCGTTCGGCTTGCTCTGGGCCATCAGCCAATGGCATCTCACGGAGATGCTTCCAATTCTTCACTGCCTTGGCGTGGTCATCGGCAACGCTCTTCTCGAAGGTGGTCCGACACTAGTAGGCACCCTTTATGTATACAATATCCCCACTTGACTGGGAGAGAAATTGTGCACAACCTGGCCACCATTGTAATGTGCACATTGTAGATATATTGTACACAATATTGTCCAGATTGTACATGCATTGTATAAATGTATTGTACACATTATTAACAAACCTGTACATGCATTGTGCACATTGTATACAACATGTACAAAATAAAGTTACACTCAGCCAGGATTGAACCGCTGACCTCCTGACACATGCTTACATAAGCCACTATTGTATACACACTTTTCCACTCAGCCATTTTGTCTTATTGTTTTTTCAACCTCAGTTGTATATAAGACTACAATCTATGTTAAGAAATATTATAATGTCTTGTAATAGCCACTACAGTTCACTTATTACACATAATCTAACTCTTTACTAATAAATATTGAACTTATATAATAGCTTTATTACAACATATTTTAGCACTTCGTAGAGGATTAGATTATATGTAATAAGTGGACTGTAGTGGCCATTACAAGACATTATAATATTTTTTAACATAGATTGTAGTCTTATATACAACTGAGGTTTAAAAAAACAATAAGACAAAATGGCTGAGTGAAAAAGTGTGTAAACAATAGTGGCTTATGTAAGCATGTGCCAGGAGGTCAGCGGTTCAATCCTGGCTGAGTGTAACTTTATTTTGTACATGTTGTATACAATGTGCACAATGCATGTACAATCTTGTTAATAATGTGTATAATACATTTATACAATGCATGTACAATCTGGACAATATTGTGTACAATATATCTACAATGTGCACATTACAATGGTGGCCAGGTTGTGCACAATTTCTCTCCCAGTCAAGTGGGGATATTGTATACAAAGGTGTGGCCCATAACCGGGTCCGAAACTCCAGAGGCTCTGCAGCGTACTTCGCCTTCGTGATGGTGGCGCGAACTGCGACATCTTTGGGCATGGGGCCACCATTCGCAATGGCCTCATAAGTTAGCCTCTTCATTTCGAGGTTGTAAGCATCTTGTATGCGCTCGCGATAATATTCACGAGAGTAGGCGTGAAGAATCTGCGGCTTGTGCGGCATGCCAGGTGCTAGGTCCGTAAACGCTTGCATGATCTTCGCGCAAGCACCAGTGAGCTCGGCCTTCTGGTCGGAGTCAGACGTGACGATCTTCTTACAGTGGTGGTGGTACCACTGGCCCATACTCTGCATCGATCGCAAAGTGAGCTGTTAAACACGCAAGTTATGAAAAAATGAGTACGCACCAAACACAACTTCTGGAATACCTCCCGGTGATGCGCTGCCTCAGCATCTTCGAGCTCGGAGAAGTCCATCAGAGCCGCGATTTCCTCAGGAGAAGGATCTTCGAGGCCGTTGGGATCATCCGCCACAAGAGCATCATTGTCGGTGAGCAAGAAATCTCAGCCATGCTTGGCGAGTAGGTACTTGGCGACCTTTGTGTAAAAATCGCCTGTCTTCTTCACGGAGTCACAGGCCTCCCACTCGGTGCATTTGGAATAGAGATACTGGAGGAGGGTGCCACCAAACTTGCCTTTAGGACTGGGCTTCTTTCTCTTCTTGCCAGTGTATATCTTCATGACCTTGGGATGTGTCACCATCAGAGATAGACTTTAGAGTAGGAGCTATGTAGCACGCACTTAAGGTGAGGATGAGAGATAATACCAAATGGGGAAAGGAATAGAAGCGATGATCCTCGTGATGGCCAGTTTGACGCTCTGACCCGAATCATTCCGAGCCTCTTAGCCGACAGCCCCATATGAACCCCCACCCCACGCCTTTCACTCCTTGCCCCCGACCTCCATGGTCACTGCCTGCAATGATGAGTATGACTCCTACCTCTCTCCTCTGTCCGCTCAGGACATTTCTTCCATTGACCACGCCGCTGCAGATGCTCTCACCAGGCTGTCCATCACCTCTACGCCCTCTTCACCATCACCGTCTCCTCGCTTCCACAGCCTTCACTCTTCATTGTCGCAGGAGGCCCCGAAGACCACTACGTCTGGGCTGGTAGCAGACACTGGTAAAGTTTTTTTTTTTGATCCTGTCTTGATTGCACTCACGTTGACGAGATTGTAGTTCCATCACAAGCCGGAAAGGAGGAGTACGAGTGAAATCAAGTCCGCATGGGGTCTGCGATGCAATGAAGGAGAAGAGTCTATTCCAGAGATATGAGGTGGGTGGCCCGAAAGCGTAGCTAGGAAAATCTCTGTAGTCGCAATAATCGCTGGAAATGCATCGGGGTAAAATTGCACTGCTCTAAGGAGAACACTGAAATGCGGAAATGCAAGACTGCCCAGAAAATGCACAAATGCAAGACTGCCCAAAGACGCACTAACTGAATGGGATGAGAATGTGAATGAGGCTTTTGCAAGCATACCTTCTGGGACGGTGGGTTCTCCCCTTTCCTCTTCCCCTGCCATCATACTTAAAACTGGTCCTGACCTTTCCTGCCCTCCCGATACTGCATGCATCTGCTTAAGAATGGCTCTGCTGAACCACTGCCCATCACGCCATATCTCGCAATCCCGTCCCCTCATGCTCCTACTCAATCCAAGGGGTCATCCATCACTGGTCTCGCCCGAGTGCCTAATAAGCACCCACCTGCCTCGGAGGCATATCTTCTATCCTGAACTCAATCTCCCATCCATAGACGCCAGCATCATCCTTCGCAAATACACCCTCGTGGAAGCGCTTCTTCGCATTGAGATCTTTACCGAGCCCTTCAATCCGATCCTGTGGAAAGCATGGGCAGTCCGGATGCACGTCCTGCTGGTGAGGCCCTCATGGGCATATGATCCTTCGCCATCTGACCCTCACACGTCCCTCAGGTTCTCATGGTCCAAGCTCAGTCTGAAGCGGCCAGCGTGGAGATCATCCTACCCCTTCCATGCGATATCCCTGTCCTGGCCCAAGTGAAAATACACCTGGCAACAGCTCGCACTGTAGAAGGTGGTCATCAGATGATACCTCGAATTGCAGATCACCTTCCTGCGGTCATTCCTCATGGTTTGACTGCCCGCATTCTGTATGACGACCCCGCTGTCCGCGAGGACTTTGGTTTAGGCCACTCGTCGGATGGTCTCCCTGACATTGGTGCACGGTCGTCCTGTCCCTATTTTCCTGGAATCGTATTCCTCAGCTTTTTATCACCATCAGGAACCTTGCACCTTCAGGTTGAGACATTGCGCAATGCGGCCCGTGAACTGTACAATGTCATGCGTGGAATCACTGGTAGATGCGAGCTGGCAAATGGTACCTTGAGGTGGTTGCGGATCATAGTCGAGGAATTGGAAGTAGCATTCGGGCTCGTAGCATGCCCTCCTCCAATAACCAGCTTCCAACTGTTGTCGGACTAGGGGTCAGTTGTGTAGCACCCTGTAGTATCTCCAAAATGTAAGACCGCTTCGCAGATGTGATTCCCACCTCAGCGCACTCTGCATCCCTTCAACATTGCAATACGTGCAGAGGCTATGCCCGGGCCTTTATGTGAAGGCCCGTTGGGAATGCCAATTCAGGCGAAGGGCGAGACATTGTATCATGTGGAGCAAGCGAGGGAGACGGGCGTGACAGACTGCTGGTACGTTAAGTATTGTTTATAACACCATTTACTCACACTTTCTCTACAGGTACAAGGCTGTTGCTGCGATGCAGTTCTACCAAAATGCGAAGTTCCATTCCTTCTGTCCTCTACCATCCACCCAAGGCTGCGCAGCGCCGTGGGGAGAAGATGTACATCGTGTTCAGGGGTCTTGCTCTGGGGCCCGGTGTATATGAGACTTGGTACGTACTTACATTGTTCAGTACCTACGGGTATATAGTGACACAAACAGGGATGAGGTGAAAGCTATGTGCATCGGAGTCAGCAGATCCCTCTACCAGCAGGCCCTCAGTGAGCAACAAGCCAATGAGTTTCTCACTGATGCTCGCACTGTCCATAATTTAGTAGCGTTGTTGCCGCCATCTGCGCAGCTCAAGCAGATCCCATACGACTGTACTAACATACAGCTTCTATCATCGGTCGCCCGTACAATTAGCGGTGCATCCGTCACATTAAAAAGCCCCATAGTCGCATCGGGGGGAAACTCCTCGAGTCCGGCATCAGGGTTGCCAAGTCCTACCGTGCCACCATTGTGCACACCATCGCGTTCAGTGCTGCAGTCCCCAGGTGGCCGTAGTGCGAAGCGTCAGTCGGCATCAGTTAGTACGCGTCGGGCACAGACTCCGACGGGAAGCACATCATTGTTGTCGGTGGACTTTGCTAGTGACAGCGCATGTGCCATCTCGTCTCATGACTGTGAAGTTACCTGTGCGTGTGACCATAAGTGGTTTGCAGTATTTTGCGGGCGTGCTCCTGGTGTATTCAGTTCTGAGTAGGTATTTTTTTTTCTTTCGCTGCAGTTCTCACAGCCACACAGGTCTGTTGCGAATCAATTGACGGAGCATTCTCCAATTGGTTTCTACCAGGAGTTCGAAACTCAGGACCTCACAGTGGCGGAGTTTGTCTTTGCGCACTCTCGTAGCCATGTTCTCACTCTCGTGTGAGGGAGGGCCCTTCGTCGAATAGTACATCGCGCGGGGCTTGTACGGGCTATGTTGCATTGCGTCTCTTGTTGTTAGTGTATGTTGTGTATGGTCACGCTCCCTGCTGTTGCCATTGCTCGCCGTTGCTGTCGATGTATTTGTCATAGATTTGTGCATGAGAATATTGCAATGCATGTTTTTTTGTCTTTATTTTTTGAATGTTTGAATCTTCACAGTGAAAGAATCGTGCTTTGTTGGTTAGTGTGTTCCATTACCAATCGAACATCCTTGGTGGTGACGTGTTGGGCGTAGAAGTGCATTCACCTTGCGATTTTTTGGTTGTAGGGAGAGGAATTGTATTCTATAATGTATCTACAATACGAAATATAGTAGACAATACAAACGTATTACATCACATCAAAAACTGTGGTGAGAAGCGTTGAGATGCTGCAGAAACTGAGTGGAAGTTGAGTGAGTGTCTGGAGTAGCCTGAGGGAACTTGACGCGTCAAGCGACGTGTCGAGTGTGCCACAGCCAAGGCTCTATCTTGACTCTCACATCGACCATCATTCTCGCCACCCAAGTCGCGCTCTGTTTTCTATTTTCATGTAAGTGTGTTTGATTACATGCTTTTTTGTTTATTCTTCACATCCGTTAAGTCTGCTACTCCCGAGGAGACGTGTACGCTGGGTCAACACTTGGCCCTATGGCACTGACACTTGAGTCGTCCGTTGCGGCAGCTGCTCCTCCGCTTTTTTTCTTTCTTAGTTTCGCAGTGTTATATAGTGTTATGTGCACTGACCTGCTTTTTTTCCAGCCCCCACTCCTCTATTTGAATGTGATATGTGCAAGGTAGGTCTTTTTCAACACAACATGGCAGGATGGCTGAATTCTCGAACAGACCCACTCGGGGCATTTCTTCTCGCCCTATGCCACGATCGTCTCTACACCTCTCTCTCTGAAGCCGCTCATGCAAAAGGCAGTTGGTGTTGAATTGCTGCGGGAGGTCATAGGTCAGAACTGTTCGCCTCACCCAGTGTTGCCTCTCACATCACCACCATCGTTGCCTCTCTCACCACTGCCGTTGTTGCCTTTATCTATCTTTTCCTCCCCACTGTCTTTGTGCTCATCAGGAAGGACAATGCCAGTGTATGAAGGCGAGATGCTCCCACCTCCAATCCTCGAACCTGCGAGAACTTCGCAACCTGTACTTCCCTCGCTGTGGACTTCCCCTGCGTCGGTTTCTTTTCCACCTGCCACATGAAATACCGGTGGGATGCACGCAAAGAATGGGAAGAGGAAATGCAGGCAGGCTAAACGCCTGCAACTCAAGGCATCGCAAACTTTCACGTACAAGGTGCGCTCTTCGACAGCTTTGCAGCTGTGCGAGTTACATGCCATGGTGTCCAGGCTGCGTAGAGCCACCCTCCCGATCTGCAGTGATGGCTTTGTTGGGAAGGTTGTGGGGTCATTGAAAGAAAGGAAGCTGTGGGAGATGGACAAGTTGCTGAGACGTGGGTTTCGTGTGCATGCATGGGATGGCAGGTGCGTCACACTGTTGTCGCGCCCTTTCAGATCACTGACATCCTGCTCGATACGTCAGGACACCCCACGCTCTTCTAGATGCTGATAGGCAAATCATCGCCATTCTTGCAGGGCAGCCCAATGATGCAATGTGGGGAGAGGCTGTATCAAATGTGAGCACCACGTTAGCGTCTGTGGAGAAGACGTGCACTTTCTCACGCCTCCAGAGGAGTCATAGAAGGGGCCGCTTCCCGACACTCGCTACCGGCATCTCCCACGGAGGAGGCCAGCGCAAACCCCAAGACATATACAACACAGCCGCAAACCAGATGAAGCTGACAGAGCTCTGTTGCAATTGTGGAATCCAGCAGATCGCCAGCTTTGAAAATGGTAGGACAATATAATCTACATTGCGCTGAGGGATGCTCACATACATACATAGGTGCATTTGCAGCATTTGCGCCAAAGGCCTTTGGTCGAGCAGCAGTATGCCTGCAAGAGCTCTACAATCACAAACCCTCTCTACGCCAAAACTTCCCGAATAGTATCTACCCCACTGCCACCTTCAATTTTGGCCCCAACGCCGTGTGTTTTGACCACACCAATGAGAAGAATAGCCCAGCTACATAGTGCGCTAGTACTGCGCTCGGAAGATTCGACCCTAAACGCGGCGGCCACCTGGTGTTATTCGACCTCAAGTTGATCGTCGAGTTTCTGCCCAGCTCGACGATCCTAATTCCATCAGCTTTGTTGTGGCACGGAAACCTCGTGATCCGCGAGGGGGAGACTCGCCAGTCGTTCATGCAGTATTGTCCTGGTGGTTTGATCAGATGGGTGGAGTATGGCTTTCAAACTGAGGGGCAGTTTGCCTCTGAAGATCCAGCCGGCCAATGCGCATTTGATGACGCAGTCGATACGAGGACTAGCGATTCTCTCGGCCTGAGGTCTTACGTCTTGAAGGCTGAGGGCCCTCTCATTCCAACATTTGTGTGCTCTATGACGCGGAAGCAGACTTCTTTTTTCGCTGCAGAGATTGTTGTGCCAGCGACGTCCTCTGCCAGCAGTGTATTGTTAGCCACCATCTGCATTCTCCGTTGCACACCGTCGAGGTATGTTATAATGTTTCAACTTGAATCTTCCAATATCTGAAAATGCAATAGTTTTGGACAGGGACGTACTTCAAGAGGACTAACCTGCATGAGCTTGGACTTGTTGTGCAGCTCGGCCATAGGCCGAGCGTCCTCTGTGGTCTGCGTGACGAACCACGTTCCATCACTGTCCTGCATACAAACGAAATTCATACCGTGAAGGTCACGTTCTGTGTGTGCTTGGGCATGCCAGAGCACAAGCAGTTTCTACAGTTTGGGTGGTGACCTGCGACACCTCTGGAGCTGCAGTCCTGCACCACCATGCGCCTCCTCTGTCTTTTTCACACTCTCAACCTTCAAGGGAAGGTTACAGCATACAATTTCTACAAGTCATTGGAGCTGATGACGGATAACACGGGTCTCCTGAAACTTTTGGTAAGTGGCGAGTCACATATCTGTGGATTTTTCTCACCACATTTGTCATATTAGGACCGTCTTCCTGCCTTCATGCTCATGGTGAGGCAGTGGCGTCACATCAAAATGGCTAAGTGTGCAGGCCATAGCTATGACAGCGGAAGTATCAGCTCCACCAACCCTGGGGCTTTGGCCGTCCAGTGTCGAGCCTGCCTGCATTCTGGCATCAATTTATCTGACAGATGGAAGGATTCTTCTAGTGCAGATAGGTGCGTTTCTTCTATATATTTGTCATTTGTGTGCTCATGATCTTAATAGATGGCTATATACACTCTTCATCTCACACGAAGCCAATTTTCGCCTCTCAAATTGTGTGCATGCTTGTGACCAGCGAGACCTCTGGCTTGCACCCGGCATGGTGTACTTCGTCCACAACGAGCAATATGCAGATTTCATCAAGAATTTCATCAAACAAGAGGAGATCCGCACCTGTGTTGGGTTTGCCGCGCTGATGAATACTCTGAATCGAAAGGCGAAGGGCTTGCGATCTACTGGAGTGGGCAGTGTGAGCTGCTCGCGGCATGAGCTTTTTCGACCAATGGGATTAGGTGACTTGCAAAAGGGCGAACGGTATGGATGCACCATTATGATTTTTTTTTGTTGGCTCACAATCATACAGGTATTGCAACATGGACTATATATTCATCTCCAGTGTTAAGTCCGTCGAGGTCAAGAGGCTTATCGTGTCGTATGACATAGCCTGCTAATGGTACCAGAATTTTTGGCAGTGACACGAGCAAATTCCTGCCAGCCTTCAAATGATGCTGCCTGCAGATGCCCTAGATGCATTTGTTCCGAAGTTCCATCTCCCGGCTCATCAAGAGGAATGCCATGCGCCGTACTCTTTCAACTTTGCAAAGTGGTGTAGGCGGACAGACGGCGAGGGCGTTGAGCGCAACTGGACCGCACTGAATCCTGTAGCTCCCAGCACAAAGGAGATGGGTCCGGGCCACAGATGAGAGACGATCGACGACATCTGCGGCTTCCGTAACTGGAGGAAGATGGTCGAAGTCGGTGAGTTCCATTTCTGTCCCTACTCTGTTTTAAAGCCTTCAGCTGACGAATGCATTCATATAGGCAATGCATTTCTGTGTCAGATGCTGGAGGCTATCCCTGAGGCTGTCGTGCACTATGAGGATTTTGCAAAGTTCACAAGTGGATTGCGAGTGCAGCGTCCTGCTGATGTCGTGGCATGGGGGGTCATAGTTGAGGAATGGGAGGCAGACATATTGAAGCCTAACCCATACGCGTTGCCCAAGAGCAGTAAGTATTTCCCTTTTTTTGTTTCAATTCTTGTGTTGACGTTGCTTCTAGAGATCACACTCGCCAACGTTTATTTGAAATTGGCCAAAGAAGAGCAGGCTAGGATTCAGGAAGGCCAAGATGCACAATCGGACATTAGTCTGAGCTCATTTTTGCTGTTAGGTATGGAGCTCGAGGAGCAGCAGTAAGTACATCATACAATATATCACTGTCCAGTACTGAAAAAATGTTTGTGCTGCAGATGCAGCCTTCATCGCCTCGTGCGTGGTGAACTGACCACACTTCAGGATGCTATGCTGCAAGAGCAGCATGCAGCTCTTCTCAAGAAGATCTTATAGTTTCAAGAGGTTCGTCTGGCCTACATGCCGTCCCTCCCTACCTTCCGCGATGCAGACTCAGTCCACGCTGAGGCAGAGAACATCGAACTCACCATGCCATCTACCTTGTCTGTGATGCTTCGTGCTCGGATCTGTGTCCCTGGCTTGGGAGAGATGGAAGACGAGCTTCGATATGCTGATGCAATGGAGGCTCTGAACAACATCCGCTGCCAACTGCGTACACGTACTGTGTACAGTCACTCGAAGATGAAGAATGTCAAAGGACAGCGGCTGAACATCCGGGCTCATGCAGCTCAATCCAGTGTGAATGTGCACATACGAGCAGCCACATTGCGGTATTGCCACGTGCGTTCCACGTTGCTCTCTCTGCATGCTTGAGAGGATACTTTACAGGAGCTCAATGACGCAGATGTGCGGGGTCTGGGGGAGCGTGCTTTGATGAATGAAGAGAGGGCAGAGCAAGAACGGATATGCGAACTTAGCGGCTCCTCATCGAACAGCTTTGGCGTCAGGCACACGGGGGTGGTCGCAGTTGGAGAGGGCTGCTGCATGCTTTCTTGGCTGTGATATGATGTGGCGAATGAAGGCGGAGAGGCCGGGTTGGCTGACTGTGAGTATTGTCCACTGTGGCCATCTACATACTCGAACTAATTTTGTGAATACAGCTTTGAGAGTGGAATGGGTAAAGGTAAGGGCTCGTGCAGCAAGATGGCATGAGGAGGTCCGTTTACTCAATGAGGAGATGCGCCGTGTCATGGAGTATAGCCGCTGGCAGGCTGCCATCTGGAATGGAAGATGCGATCATCTCGACAGTGGGATGGATGCGGGTCTCGTCGAAGATCTTCGGGCATATGTCCTGATGGGGAGGAAACCCTTGAGTTGGCTGTGAAATCTGCCTTCGATGCAGTTGAAGTAGACATCGATCTCGGACTGGATGAAGATCTCGAGAATGATGTCGACCCTGTCTAAACCCGACGTCTCACTTCTGTTGCGTTCAATTCTCCTGTCCTCACACAGATTTTTGATGGCACGGATGCATCTCATATTTGCTCAGTTTCTGTCCTGCACCTTTTGTTCATCCCCCCTCTCCTGTGCTGTTTTTCTCCAGTGATGTCAGTTATGAGGAATAATCTTTAGTGCTTATAAGTTACAATTAAGGCTGAAATCCGGGTTTAATAAGCAGGCCATGTACAAGGATAATCTACTGGAGGATTATCTCTTTGAAGTATTCTAAGCTAATCTGAAGATAATCTAAAGGGATAATCCAGAGGATTATCTAAAGCCAAAATTAATTTAAAAACTTGCACTCAGCCAGGATTAAACTCTCAACCTCAGAAGAAAGTCACATGACCAAGAAACTTCAGACACTTTAACCACTACTCCATATAACCTTAACAGTTTACACTCATGCATAATATATATAGTAAATTTTGCTGAAAGGACTTAGACAAATTCTGCTCATCACAAAAGTAGTGACTGAGTTAGACATAAGAAAAAGGATGTTTCTAGTCACTTTAGGGTACCCTTCAGACCTAGCTCTTAGCTTCAACATAACTTGTAGTGTATTGTAGCTAAGGGCTTCTCAGATGACTGACTGACCATTGTACTAACACATGTTCCAGGGCATTATATGTGACTATCCAGTATAGATATGATATAGGCTGATCCATCTTATAGTACTAGTGTATTTACTAGTTGTTCTATAATGTCAGGGGTACAGAAGATGTCCCACTGTTTACTTCAGAGTATCAATGTTCTAGCTTAGTAGGATATCCCTCACAAGATTCATCACATATGCCCAGCTTACATCCTATCTATGGCCTGAGCAATCTTTTAATACTCTGAGACATGTATTGATACTATGATCATACTGCACTTAAGAGGCACTTAGCAATGACATACTATAGAACATTTTGTTGCTGAGAGCTAGAGATAAAAAGTACTCTAAAGTGAACAGTGGGACATCTTATGTACCTGACATTATAGAACAATTAGTAAATACACTAGTACTATAAGATGGACCAGCCTATATCATATCTATACTGGATAGTCACATATAATGCCCTGGAACATGTGTTAGTACAATGGTCAGTCAGTCATCTGAGAAGCCCTTAGCTACAATACACTACAAGTTATGTTGAAGCTAAGAGCTAGGTCTGAAGGGTACCCTAAAGTGACTAGAAACATCCTTTTTCTTATGTCTAACTCAGTCACTACTTTTGTGATGAGCAGAATTTGTCTAAGTCCTTTCAGCAAAATTTACTATATATATTATGCATGAGTGTAAACTGTTAAGGTTATATGGAGTAGTGGTTAAAGTGTCTGAAGTTTCTTGGTCATGTGACTTTCTTCTGAGGTTAAGAGTTCAATCCTGGCTGAGTGCAAGTTTTTAAATCAATTTTGGCTTTGGATAATCCTTTGGATGATCTTTAGGATTATCCCTTTGGATTATCTTCAGATTAGCTTAGACTACTTCAAAAAGATAATCTACTGAGGGGATAATCCCTCAGTAGATTATCCTTGTACATGACCTGCTTATTAAACCTGGATTTCAGCCTTAATTGTAACTTATAAGCACTAAAGATTACACTTCAGGGTACCCATTATCCCTAGCTCTTAGCAACAAGATTTTCTATAGTATGTCATAGCTAAGAGCTTCTTAAGTGTCAGACTGACCATGGTACCTATTATGTCCCAGGGCATTCTGTGGCATTGCCCAGGGCATAGATAGGGTAGTGGCTGGGCATATGGGATGATTATTATGTGGGATATCCTACTAGGCTAGGACATTAATTGTTTATTCCAGTATTACTGGTGGTCCCATGGTGTCAGGGGTATATAAGGATGTCCCACTGTTAGCAGAAGATGTATTTTTAAGCTGTTGTATATTTGTTGTTTCATATTTTCATCTACTGCCATACTGTATAAACCTTAATTACATAGTACAGTAAACCAGTGCTTTACTGATACTTCAAATGAGATGGGAGATCCACAAATAGTGGGATATCTCATACTAAGTTTTATATTCACCTGCAGTGTTATAATACTAATTACTATTAGTGGTATGTATAACATGTTCATTAGATCAAATAACAACTATAACAGGCCAAACAACAGTTCTTATTCTCGTGTTTCAAAAGTAATTGTATCTTTTCTGATGCAATGTTCAAATTGATGTGATGTCACCTTTAGTATATTGCATCCAACCTGAATATTCTATAACTTTCATTAATAACCAGAAGAAACACAGTAACTCAGTCTACTTATACACTAGCAAATAAGAGACACCTTAGTTAAGTCTGCTACTATAGAATGTACCTGAATAAAGCAAGGAAGACATTTGACCTAAGATTGCAGTAAAGTTGCATTCACAAACATATATCCAATGACTTCTTATACTCTGGGACATTATGCTATAGGATGGGATATCCCATTTAAGAACCTGTTACTCTCCAATCTTAATAATACAATGACTAATATAGGTCTTTAGGTAATTATAGTAGTCTAACAGATATATTCAGACAAATAATAGCCTGAATAACTGTCAGCATACAAATAAATCACATTTTAGGATGTCCTTAAAATGAGATGTCCTTAAAATGGAATATCCTTAAAATGGAATGTCCCATTTTTATACAAAGTGTTAATAAAGCACTGATTTACTGCACTATGTAATTATATTTTATATAATATGGCAGTAGATGAAAAGATGAAACAACAAATATACAGCCTAAAATACATCTTCTGCTAACAGTGGGACATCCTTATGTACCTCTGACACCATGGAACAACCAGTAATACTGGGATAAACAATTAATGTCCTAGCCTAGTAGGATATCCCACATAATAATCATCCTATATGCCCAGCCACTACCCTATCTATGCCCTGGGCAATGCCACAGAATGCCCTGGGACATAATAGGTACCATGGTCAGTCTGACACTTAAGAAGCTCTTAGCTATGACATACTATAGAAGATCTCACTGCTAAGAGCTAGGGATAAAGGGTACCCTGAAGTGAAAGATTATTCTTTATAACTGACAATGATGTTTTCTCCCATGTATTATTTATCTACCTGTCATCTTTAATGGCATACGACTTGTCCTCCCTTGCAGAAGGGATGCAGAGTGTGGATTTCCCCACCCCGTATTTGAGCTGCCAGCTGCCAGGTATTTTTTGTATGTTTTGCCAGCATGGCAAATTTCAGTATGTTTTTTTCTTTTTTGGTATATTCCGTATGTTTTGCCAGCATGGCAAATTCCAGTATGTTTTTTCTTTTTTGGTATTTTCTGTATGTTTTAAGCATCCCAAAAAGAGATTTTACATTTTATTCTGGAGGGCAAAGTACCCATATGTTTTTTTGACACACATCATAATGTCCGCAGAGAATTAGCGGGAGATTATAATGCAACCCGGTGTGGGCTGTACTGGTCACATTGTATTGAGCTTGACAGTGATTACTGTAAGGTATTATATTTTTAGTACAAGGACACCTGAGCTTCCTATCTTCGACTTTCGCGACTTTGTCGTAGATTGTCGCCTGACTTTGCGTTTACATCGCGAGCCCTCGTTTCTTCACAGGTTGCATCCCCCTTTGGCTTAGGTCGAGGTTCTGGGACCCACTCGCAATATTTTACAGTTGCGATGCCCTTCCCTTACACACAGAGCGACCCTGCTTCTCATCTTGTTTAGTTGAGTTTAGGTGTTTGTGTTGGGTGTGCGCTCATCAACATTTTTGCACAATCTATGAAGGCTCTTTTGGTCACTCTCACACCTGAAGAGCTGCTTTCTATTTCGCCTGAAGTTTGAGTGAAGTATCATGATGCTGTTACTCCCCATCGCGTTCCAGTCTCGAATTCACCTGTAGTCGCAATGAACACAATACAGGTCAGTGACGAGAGGACATGATGACCAACCGCGACTATTGTTGAAGATGAAGACGAGGACTCCGACCCTTTTCCTTTCACATCAAATTCACCCAATGCACCTGCGATCCCAGTGCCCTCATACTTAGTTTGCGACGGCATTCTGATGTGCCCAGGGGTCTTAGTCGTGCCAGACCCTTATGAGACATAGCTTAAAATGCTCGCACCTGTCCAAGAACCAGAGATTCTTATAGTCACAAAGGAGTCTCATGCTTTGCGATCAATTTGGGGGCCTTGTCGATAACAAGAAGCGAATAGAGAGCATCATCAACCCAGGTTTCCAGATTGTCACAATGTCGGAAGAAGTGTGCCATGCTCTAGGGCTCGCATATGACCCAATTATTCATCTGAACATGCAATCAGCTAATGAAGAAGTTGATCCTTCACTCGGCTTAGTCCACAATGTCGCATTCCAAGTCGCCGACATTGTTGTCTATCTTCAGATTCATGTTATTCGCACTGCAGCCTACGACATTTTATTAGGTCGCCCTTTCAACGTTCTTACAGAAAGTGTCATCAAGAACTACCACAATGCAGACCAGAATATTACAATCTCATGTCCGAACACAGGACAGCGCGTGACAATTCCTACTTTAGCATGAGGTGCTCCAAGATTTTTGTCGGGTCTGGTTTTTTGCAACTCGAGGATTTGACCAAAAGTCGAGAAGATATTGCGATATTACTCAGATATGATCCAGGATCCATCGACCCTCTTTCCACTTTTTCTCTAGCCCAGCTTTCTTTCTTTAGCCCAGACTCTCTTACAGCTCAGTATCTCTCTGCTTGCAATTTTCCTTTTCCAGCATCCAGTTATCTAGCATCCACCAATCCCCTTTCCATATCATCCAACAATCATTTTAGTATATCCAGCGACTCATTCTCGAGAAGTTTCGCACTTCGCGACTTTTCACGCGACATCTTTGTCACTTCGAAGAAAAAGTATAAGCCAGTAGCTCAGAAGGTCCGACCTTTGCTCGCAACGTTACCTGACAAGTTTCGCATTATCCACCACATCAAAGGCGACCCTCTCGTGATGTTACTGCTACTCACTCCGAATCCTCCGACTTTCATTCCCACTGGTCGATACACCCAAGAACGTCGCAACAAATTTCAGAAAGCACACAAAGGTGATTTCCTTTCGCAAGCTGAGTGCGATCTCATAGATGATTTCATGTGCAAGCATGACAAAGCTTTCACCTGAAACGACAACGAGTGAGGTCGATTTCGTTCTGACTTCTTTCCTCCAGTTGAGTTTCCTGTCGTTGACCACAAGCCATGGGTCGAAAGGAATATTCCGATACCACCAGGCATTACAACGAAGTTTGTTGCATTATTTGGAAAAAGATCGCAGCTGGAGTTTATGAGCCCTCCAACTCATCCTACAGGTCACAATGGTTTTGTATTCTCAAAAAGGACGGAAAGTCGCTTCGCCTCATTCACAGTCTCAAGCCTCTCAATGCAGTCACAATTCAGCATTCAGGTGTCCCTTTGATTCCAGAACATCTCACTGAAAAGTTTGGAGGTCGCACTTGTGGTGCGATGCTCGATCTTTATGTCGGATATGATGAACGACTTATCGCGGAGTCATCACGAGATCTCACTACATTCCAGACACCCTATGGAGCACTTCACCTTGTCACTCTACCCATGGGATGGTCGAATTCTGTCCCAATATTCCATGACAACATTACTCACATACTTCGCAATGAAATCCCACATGTCACTATTCCCTATGTTGACGATGTTCCTGTTGCAGGCCCAACTTCATGATATATCATGTTGGATGGCACTTGCGAGACTCTCTCCAACAATCCAGGAGTTCGCCGATTTGTTTGAGAACACTTGCAGAACCTGAATCATGTCATTCAGTGAATTAAGTACAGTGGAGGCACATTTTCTGGCACCAAGAGTATTCTCTGTGCTGAGAAGATTATGGTGGTCGGACATTGATGCACATATGAAGGATGTCTACCCGACGAATCGCGAGTAGCTGTGATCCGAAATTGGGGACCTTGTTAGTCTCTTTCCGAAGTTCGCACTTTTCTCGAAACAGTCGGAGTCATTCGCATTTTCATTAAAAACTTCGCGAAGTGTGCCAGCGTATTCATAAAGCTCACACGAAAAGGAGTTCCTTTCGAATTCGGCGAAGAACAGATAGCTGCACAAAAGTCGCTCAAAGATGCACTTCACACGATCAATTATACATCGTCCTCTCCAGTTATTCTCGCTGTCGACTCTTCCTACATCACCATCGGATTCCACCTCTGTCAATGCGATGAGAAAAATCTGCGACTTCACTACTACAATCGCGAATGTCGCTTTTTGCAAGCAAAGCTCGAGATATACAGACTCTTTCGCACTCTTCGATATTTGCAACTTTACCTCATTGGAGTGCAGAATCTAGTCATCGAAGTAGATGCTCACTATATCAAGGGCATGCTCCGAAATCCCGACATTGCTCCCAGTGCTAGCATCAATCGCTGGATAGTCGTGATCCTCACTTTGCATTTCACCCTAGTTCATGTTCCTGATACCTCTCATGGACCAGATGGCCTTTCGCGACATCCCCCTCAGCCAGGTGATAGCAAAATCAAAGAAGATGACGACTTTGACAATTGGATCGACCACATACACAGTTTCCTACATTTCATCAACCTGATTCATCATGTCGTGCCCTCGAGAACTATCACAACATTTTCGAACGAAGAAGTCTCCGAGATCTGCGAGAGCTACAACCTCATTCCTCATACCGATGTCGCAAAAGCAGCCGACATTCATCTCAACCTAGTTCGCAACTGGCTCAATACTCTCATTTATCCCCCAGAGCTTTCCGACATCAAGTATACAAACTTCACATGATATTGTGTCAACTTCTTTATAGATGACCAGCAACTTTGGAGAAAAGACTCGCAAGGAGCACACAAGCTTGTTGTCAGTCCAGAAGATCGCATGCAAATTCTCCACTCTTGTCACGACCTACAAGGACATCAAGGTATCTTCGTGATGCACTCTCTCATCTGTGAGTGATTTTGGTGGCCTCAGTCATATAGCGACATCGTGTGGTATGTTTGCTCTTGCCATATGTGCCAACAGCAGCAGACGGGACAAGTTCTCATCCCTCCGACCATTGCGACACCTGCTCTGCTTTTCGCGAAGACCCATATGAACACAATGCATCTTTCGATGTCGAATGGGTACAAATATCTCATCCAAGCTCACTGCGTTCTCTCCTTCTATCCAGAATGGCGTGCACTTCGTTCTGAAAATGCGAAATCTCTCAGAGAGTGGATCTTCCAGGATATTCTATGTCGCTGAGGATCTCTGAGTGAAATAGTCACAGATAATGGGTCAGCCTTCGTGAAAGCGACAGCATATCTCGCAAAGTGATACCATATCAATCATATTCGCATCAGTGGCTACAAATCACGAGCAAATGGCATAGTCGAGCGACCTCACTTCGATATTCGACAAGTGCTATTTAAGGCAGCTGATGGCGACATGAAAAAGTGGTCGCAAGTCGTGCACTCTGTCTTTTGGTCAGAGAGAATTACAATCTGATGTCACATGGGCTGTTCGCCCTATTTCGCAGTTACTGGAGTTCATTCTATCATCCCACTGGACATTTCCAAAGTGACATATCTCCAACCCCCTCCGACTTCAATTCTCTCCACTACCGATCTTATCGCACGTCATGCTATTGCTTTGCAAAAGCATTCAGACCAACTCGCGACACTTCATTTGAAAGTCTACGAAGCCCGTATCCAAGCCGCGATTCATTTTGAGCATGACCACAATCAGACAATTCACGACTACAATTTTATTCGCGGAGTTCTCATTCTCATTCGCAACACACAGATAGAGCAGGCTCTCAATCGCAAAATGCATGCAAGATACCTCGGACCTCTCATTGTTGTTTCGCAAAATCGCAGAGGTGCATATATCCTTTGCGAACTCGACAGCTCGGTACTCGATCGACCCATTGCTGCTTTTTAAGTAATTTCCTACCTTGCGCGAAAGTATCTTCCACTCCCCAATGATTTCTTTGACCTCCCCAAATCGCAACTTCCGAGATGCAGAACTCGACAAGTCAAGGAGACGATGATGATTTAGATTTTGACCTTGCAGCGACTCCAGAAGATGACTCCGAAGATTGTGATGATGAAGAAGATTAGTTTTTATCCACAGACCACCTCCTCTCAGTTTCCTCCATATAGTTCCACAGTTCAACTCTCTCTGACTTCGCGCTCTTGTTTAATCTCTCACAACTTTTCTCTCTTTCATTATAGATCATTGCCTGACCTCACTGACTGAGGACAGTCACAGTTTCAGTTGGGAGAAGGACAAGTATACCATTCATAATGTTCCGACATCACAACATTTTTTGATTCTCTCATTTTTCTCTAAGTCCCCACTCAGTTCCTTTGCGATATTTTTCCATCTCTCAAAAATCACAAAAAGACGTATTCCCTTTCGCTTTCCACCAGAAATTTTCTCTTTCATACAGATACTGCATTACAGGATGTTTACAAGGACAGAAGATGACGAAGAAAGACGATGAAGAAATGTCACGACATTGCGCAGCATCGCGAGGACTCGGTTTACTTTGCACCAGCCCCTACTCCTCATCCTCATCCTTGCTTTTGCTTCAGATCTCAGTCGACCCCTCCAGCGACAGTTTTTGTGATCGTGCCCACGACATTTTCTATTCACAGTGATATTCTCGCGACTTCAGAGATCGCACTACCATTTCTATGCAGACTTGGATTCCAGTTTCGCATTTTGCATCACAGATATCGGAAGACCTACCAGAGCAGAGACGAGACAGAGAGCGATGAAGAGAGCACTAGGTCGACTTTCAGGCACAATCTTGAGGTAGCCTCAAAGCATCGGAAGTCATCGTATCATCACATTTCCAGTTCGCATTACAATGCAGACACTCGAGTGACATATTCGACTACTGCGCTTCACGATCCGATCAGACCGAGGACCGAGGATGGTTCATAATTCAGTTGGGAGGAGATGATATGCTCCCAGACCTCCTGGCCTCTAAAAACGTGTTTTTCAGCAATCGCTCAGACCTCACTACTCTATGTATTAGCCTCTGAGATGCATCCGACCCTTTTGCGACCTTCTGCAAACTTTCCGACAATGCGTGACCTCTCGTTTGACTTTGCTCAATTCCTCGCGACTTCTCTCTGAGATTCGACATTCTTTCGTCACTCATACGCCACTCTTGCATCTCTCCACTGTCGGATATGACTTACCTGTTGTCCTTTGGTCTAGTCCAATGCGCTCTGGCTAATTTTCTTCTAAGTCCGTACCTCCCCGACATCGTGCCACCTTTTTGGATGTCGCACTGACTCCCTGGTTCATCATGCCGACTTATCGGTGTCGCACGATGGTCGTGACCCCTTGTTTTGCAAATCTCATTCCTTTTATCGTTCGACTTTCCCCTTCAAGCCCCCTACCTTTGTGCTGGACTGGAGATGCCGTTAGAGTGTTCCATGTGGTTCAGGACAAGTAGCATATGTTGTCTTTCGATTTTCCTCTACTTTACCATTCTTCTCTATCGCTAACGTACGACATTCACCTCTCCACTCCCTTTACCTATTTTTCCATTGGTCCTAGACCATTGCGACTCTTTCTGATGTTAGGATCTATCTTTCGATATTTCACGACTTTCGCATTTCACTTCCCCATTTTCCCCCTCTATAAATACCTGCTGTATCTATGTCAATTATGGTCGAAGACCAGTAGGAGACTTCCCCCTTCACTTCAGATCACCGAGAAACTGTGTTTACTGCGATAGCGACTTCGAACTGCGATATACCCCACTGTGATATAGCGAGACTGCTATACTTTGAGACTGTATACTGCAACTGTTACGCGGCAGTGAAACACGAGCGTATAGTCGAGTCGTCACAAGACAAGGTCTTAGTCTAAGACACAAGTCCGTTCAAGTGACACTTCTGGCGATGTCCTCCCACTGAAGGTCGATCAGAGTTTGTTCTTATGACTCGTAGTAGCTGTCTGCTACTGACGGTCGATCTTAGTCAAAGGCAAGTGAAAAGCTGGTTTAATGATAACCAGGTCGAGATGGGGATCCAGCTCGATGAGGTTGTCTACTTATACAAAAGGTATCCGCAGTACTACACAGTAATATGGGATCGTTCATTGGCTAGATAAGGTGAAACGATGTCTGGGCAAGGTAACAGCGAGGAAGTAATATGTATGAGAAAGCTGAGTAAGGTCGTGAGAGATAATCAGTACTAATGGGGATAACAAGTCGTGTATCAGAATGAAGTAAAGATGAGGCATACATGCATGTCTTGCATGTGTGATAAGAAGAAGGTCCGGAGTTGGATCCGATGTAACCCTATGTTAGGAGTTCTGGACATCTTGGATAAAGAATCAGAGGTTGCGCTCCGATGAGTCGCGTGTTGGATCACGTGGTCTGGTAACATAAAGGGAGCAAAGAGAAAGAAAAAGGAAAAGACGCACCACAAGTGAGGAGCATTGTAACAGCAACTGTGATAGCAAACTGCGACACTGCAATAGTGACATAGCGATATAGCGATAGCAACCTGTGTTAGTCTTAATCCAACTTTTGCATTAGACTGACTGCAACTTCGTCGAGATGGTGAATACTGTGTTTCCTCATAGTGTTCTACCCCCACAGATAGTTCCCTTCCCATTTGCAATTTAGTTCGCCTTCGCCTACGAGTTTATCGTGTTGCGACTTTAGCTTCCTACCTTCGACTTTCGCGACTTTGTCGTAGATTGTCACCCGACTTCACGTTTACATCGCAAGCCCTCATTTCTTTACAGGTTGCATCCCCCTTTGGCTTAGGTCGAGGTTCTGGGACCCACTTGCTTTATTTTACAGTTGTGATGTCCTTCCCTCACACACAAATTGCACCCTACTTCTCATTTGTTTTAGTTGGGTTTAGGTGTTTGTGTCGGGTGTGCACTCATCAGCATTCCTGTCGACTTCACAGACATTCTAGTTGCCCTACAGAATCGCCCACAAGATCGACAAGCAGTGGTTTCTATGCCAGCTGTGGTTCCCACCATTGTATTACAATTGCCCACAACACTGGGTAGGCCATTGTGCACAACTCATGAACCATTGTAATTGTAATAACACTGGGCACATTGTAATACAATGACAATTACAATGCCGGCCACATTGTAATACAATGACAATTACAATGCTGGCCACATTGTAATTGAAAAAAAAAGTATTCACAGTGAGAGTTGAACCCCTGACCTCATGGCCAGATATTTGCTTATGTAAGCTACACAAGTTATGTGCTCTAACCACTACATTATTGGTGCTTGCTGTTGCTTCAAGCTCAATTGTATATAATGAGTCTGTCCACTACAATATAATATACAAGCTTCTATTACAAATACTTCTAATGCTTTAAAGTAATAGTATTAGATATAATATTAGAATGTGCATTATATCTTAAAAGGATATTAGAAAGAAACATAATGAGAAATAAGGAGTTAGAATGTTATATAATGGAACAGTAACAAGTGTTAGTATTTGTAATAGAAGCTTATATATTATAGTGTAGTGGACAGACTCATTATATACAATTGAGGTTGAAGCAACAGCAAGCACCAATAATGTAGTGGTTAGAGCACATAACTTGTGTAGCTTACATAAGCAAATCTCCGGCCATAAGGTCAGGGGTTTATCACTGTGAACACTTCTTTTTTCAATTACAATGTGGCCGGCATTGTAATTGCCATTGTATTACAATGTGCCCAGTGTTATTACAATTACAATGGCTGGTGAGTTGTGCACAATGGCCTGCCCAGTGTTGTGATGCCCAGTGTTGTGAGCAATTGTAATACAATGATGGCCACCACTAGTGTCTATGCAGCGAGCATTAGAAATGGTCAAGTGAATGCAGACGGTCAGACAAGAGCTCATCGCAGCAGAGAAAAGGACAAGTAGAGCCCGAACCAGAGTTGACCAAGTATGGTCTTTGATGCACAGTATGGTCACTCGTACAGTGTAAGAGATCTGGAGGGAGCATGGGGATGAAAACATCGGACACATTCTTGGATACACCAATAATGCAATACCCACATCCGCCCCTCGCTCATCACCAGAACCAATTTCTGTTCGACCTCGCCCTCCTCATTCACACGTATCTACAGGTCGATTCCCACTATCACAACCCTCCTTCTCACTTGCATCGACTTCTTCGCATCGCAGTCATCCTTACTGTGATGAACGTACACATGAATAAGGACCACGAACTGGCTGACGAATATGCTACAGATGTGGAGGTGATCATTATGTTCGAGGCTGCCCCCGATGACGATGAAGGCTATAATATATCTTGTGGGACAAGAAATGTTAGACGAGAGCTGATGTTACAATGCTCCTCAGTTATGGCACGTCTTTTTTTTTTCTTTTCTTCGTTCCCATTACTTTATCAGACCATGTGATCTACCACGTGACTCATCGGAATGCAACCTCCGATTCTCCACCCAGGCACTCAGAACCCCTAGTCTAGGGTTACACCGGATCCAACTCCGGACCTTTTTCTTATCACACATGCAAGACAAGCATGTATACCTCATCTTTACCTTGTTCTGATACATGACTTGTTATCCCCATTAGTACTGATTATCTCTCACAATCTTACTCAGCTTTCCCATACATATTACTTCCTCGCTGTTACCTTGTCCAGACATCGTTTCACCTTATCTAGCCAATGAATGATCCCGTATTACTGTGTAGTACTGCGGATACCTTTTGTATAAGTAGTTGACCTCGTCAATGTTACGCGGCAGCGAAACACGAGCGTCAAGTCGAGTTGTCACGAGACAAGGTCTTAGTCTAAGACACAAGTCCGTTCAAGTGACACTTCTGGCGATGTCCTCGCACTGAAGGTTGATCAGAGTTCGTTCTTATGACTTGTAGTAGCTGTCTGCTACTAACGGTCGATTTCAGTCAAAGGCAAGTGAAAAGCTGGTTTAATGGTAACCAGGTCGAGATGGGGATCCAGCTCGACAAGGTCGTCTATTTATACAAAAGGTATCTGCAGTACTACGCAGTAATGCGGGATCCTTCATTGGCTAGATAAGGTGAAACAATATCTGGGCAGGGTAACGGCAAGAAAGTAATATGTATGAGAAAGCTGAGTAAGGTCGTGAAAGATAATCAGTACTAATGGGGATAACGAGTCGTGTATCAGAACGAGGTAAAGATGAGGCATACATGCACGTCTTGCATGTGTGATAAGAAGAAGGTCCGGAGTTGGATCCGGTGTAACCCCAGACTAGGGGTTCTGGACATCTGGGTAAAGAATCAGAGGTTGCGCTCCGATGAGTCACGTGTTGGATCACGTGGTCTGGTAACGTAAAGGGAACAAGGAAAAGAAAAAGAAAAGATGTGCCACAAGTGAGGAGCGTTGTAACATCAGCTCCCGTCTAACGTTTCTTGTCCCACAAGAAATATTGTGATCTTCATCGTCGTCGGGGGCAGTCGCGAACATAATGATCTCCTCCACATCTGTAGCATGTCCGCCGACTGGTTCGTGATCCTTGTTCGGGGATACGTCCATCCCTGTAGGGATGACTGCGACACGAAGAAGTGGATGCGGTCGAGAAAGATGGTTGGGATAACGGAGATCGTCCGCTGGGTACGTGCGAACGAGGAGGGCGAGGTCGAACGGGAATTGGTTCTGGCAACGAGCGAGGAGTGGATGCGGGTATTCCATCAGTGGTGTATCCGAGGATGTGTCCAATGTCTTCGTCCCCATGCTCCCTCCAAATCTCCTGTGCTGTACGAGTGACCGTACTGCGCATTAATGACCAGACTTGGTCGACTCTGGTTCGGGCTCTACTCGTCCTTTCCTCTGCTGCGATGAGCTCTTGTCTGGCCGTCTGCATCCACTCGACCATTTCTAATGCTCATTGCATGGAAACCACCGCTTGTCGATCTTGCGGGCAATTTCGTAAGGCGACGAGGATATCTGTGAAGTCGACAGGAACACGGATAGCTGAGACCAGACGTGTGGCAAATTCTTGTTCGTCCGATGCGTGACTGAGTTCGATAGAAGGTGAGGGCGATGAGGCGCGGATAAAGGGTGTCTGTGCTCGAGAGGGTACTCCATTGACAAGCGTAGGCGATGCGGGTATGCTCATAATTGTGGAGGCGACTTCAGCGAGTATATTGTGAACAAGGTCGTCTATAGCGGAAGTGGGCATTGATGATATATCATCTTCTCCTCCTTTTATACCTTTCGGTCATTAAGGGGATCACGGTTATCTGTGATGTGAAATAGAATGTCGTGGATCCGGGTAATAATCAAATAGATGAAAATCCATTGGACGATAAAGAGTATTCCCACAGAGATAAGAGCTGCCTGATCAGTTCCAGGCATCGTTCTGATCACCCCAGCCGTTAGCGTGTGGGCTGTCTCACGTGAAGAGTGTGTGTTCGACAAGTCGTCTGATAAGGATTCGGTGGATGATCCAAAGAAAAGTGAGGGTTGTGCAGTGGAGGACGATTAGGAAGACGATGAGGAAAACCGTCGTGGTAGTCATTCCGGGTTTCTTCTCCTCTACTGGATTCTCCTGGTCCTTTTATATGCATCGAGGATTCGCTTGGCATTCTGTAAATTGTGGGTAGGTTCCCACGAGTTTTCTGCTGAAGAATATCCCTTCCACTTGACTAAGTACCTCAGATGACCTCGGTACGTCTTGTGATTCAGGATGGCTTCGACTTCATACTCTTCTTCGTTATCATCGACATCAGGTGGTGGGTTCACGTAATTCGGACCATGTATGTCGTTTTCACGATAAGGAGATAAAAGGGCAGCGTGGAATACGGAATGAACTCGCCAGGTCTTCGGGAGTTTGAGACGATAGTTGGCTGGTCCGATGACTTCGACAATTTCGAATGGCCCCTCACGCTTTGGTGCTATCTTGCGCGAGGCGTAATTGACCTTCAGGTTCCTCGAGTCTAGCCAGACCTTCTGTCCTAGTGTAAACTTCGGTGATCCTTGTCTGACTTGGTCCGCCATCTGTTGTCGGGCTAACTCATGCATGGCTAGTGCTTCTAGTCTTATCTTCTGCAACATGTCAAGCCTGGATTTAACTGATGGAATGTTCGTGGTCGGAAATACGGAAGGGAGTCCACGTGGTTTGTATCCCATCATGATGCGAAATGGGCTCATCTTCCGTGCCGAGTGTTCCCTTGTGTTATGACAAAACTCGAGGTCTGGCAGGCGGTTGGCCCATGTTTCAGGGTTGTTTCCGCAATAAAGTCAAAGATAGATTTCCAGCTCCTGGTTGACTCGCTCTGTTTCTCCGTCTGTCTGAGGGTGATAAGCTGTGCTCATTGATGATCTGATCTGGAGTAGTCGATTTAACTCTTGGAAAACCTTGGAGGCATATTGAGGTCCTCTATCCGAGATGATTCGGTCGGGTAGTCCAAATCGCAAGTATACTTTGTCATGAAAAATCTTGGCCGTTCCTTCGGCTGTGATCGTTTTGAGGCAGGGCGTAAGAATCACCCCCTTCGTAAGGTCATGGTCTACTATGACCATAATTGAATCAAAACTGTTGGAAACGGGGAGGTCGGTAATAAAATCGGTGGTACAACAGGAAAATGGTAATGCGTTTGGGTCGGCGGGAATTGGTTCCAAAGGAATACGAGTTGGATGAGTATTCAGTTTCATTTGTTGACAGGCGGCACAGCCTTCAACATAATTGTAGACAAATGTATACATGCCGGGCCACCAGAATTCACGACGTAACAGTTCAAGAGTATTGAACTTTCCAGGGTGACCCATGGCAGGGGAGTCGTGATGCAGTCGAACGAGGTCACGACGAAGAGTTTCGGATGGTGGAACGTAAATCTTTCCCTTGTAGAGGATGACACCATCGTGAACTTCCCAGTCGGAAAGCGATGATTTCATGGGGAATGGCCCTTTGTGCGCAATTGCTTCGAGGGCTTCGTGAACAATGAGGTCTTTTGCTGCGTGATTCCTGATTTCGTCGAATAGTGTCAGGGAAATGGATCGCACGAATAGTGCATTGGGTAAAAGAATGCAATCTTCATTGTCACTTTCACTGTCATCGAGTCCATTACGACGAGATAGCGCATCAGATTGGATCATCTGAGTGCCAGGGACATGGATGAGGTGAAGATCAAATTGTGATAATTTAAGACTCCATCGTGCTTGTCGGGGGTTTAACTTCTGAGCTGTACGGAAGTACGTGAGGTTCTTGTGATCACTGCGAACTTCGACGGGATGGGGAGAGCCTTCAAGATAATGGCGCCATTCAGTGAGGGCTCGAATGATTCCGAGGAGTTCGCGGTCGTAGATTTTGTAGTTCCGTTCAGCTGGATTGAGCATCTGTGAAATGTAGGCACAAGGATGGAGGTCTCCATTGATGTCGGCTTGGCGTAAAACTGCACCCATAGCAAACTTGGAAGCGTCAGATTCAACAATAAAGGGTTTTGCCTTGTCAGGCAATAACAGTACTGGGGCGGTACTGAATTGTTGCTTCAATGTGTCGAAAGCTGTCTGACATTCTGTTGTCCATTCAAAAGGTGGAGATCCAGTGGCAGTGCGCGTAAGATTCGTCAATGGTTTGGCAATATCCGAGAAGTTGGCAATAAACTTCCGATAGAAGTTTCCAAACCCTAGGAAAGAGCGAACACCTTTTACCGTGCTTGGTTCAGGCCATTCTGCAATTCCTTTAAGTTTGATAGGGTCCATGCCAATGTAGTTTTCTCGAATGATCATGCCTAGGAATTCAACTTCTTTAACGTCAAAGAAACACTTTTCCGGTTTAAGGAATAAGTCGTTATCTTTGAGTCGTTGGAGTACACGTCGGGTTCGAACGTGATGTTCTTCCAAATCATTTGAGAAGATGAGGATATCATCCATGTAAATGACTATCCATCCCTCATCGATCATGTCCTTGAAGAGTGCGTTCATCATCATTTGGAAAGTCGCCGGGGAGTTGCAGAGTCCAAAGAACATGACCATAGGTTCGAAAAGTCCGTGATTTGTCTTAAATGCGCCCTTCCATTGGTCACCATCTTTGATTCTGACATTGTTATATCCGGAGCGTAAATCCATTTTTGTAAAGACCGATGCGCCTTTAAATTGATCCATAAGGTCAGAAATGAGCGGAAGAGGATAGGCGTTCTTCACCGTCCCTTCATTCAGGTATCGGTAATCCTGACAGGGACATAGTGCTCCGTCTTTCTTTCCTACGAAGAAAAATGGTGAAGCCATGGGAGATTTCGACGGTCGGATGTATCCTTTTCACAGAGTCTCTTCCAGGAAGTCATCCATCGCTCCTTGTTCTTTGAGCGATAATGGATAGACTTTACAGTCGCGTGGAATAAAATTGGGTTTCAAGTCAATGGCGTGGTCCCAAGGCCTGGTTTCTGGAAAGCGTTCAGCTGCTTTCTTTTCAAAGACGGACTTCAAATCGTGGAGGTAGTTGGGGACCAACTCCTCGACGATTTTGGGTTTGTCTACAGCTGATGCTTCCTTGTGTGCCTGTTGTGCCAATTCTTGTGATTTACCAGATGGTTTGTAAAAGACCGTATTCTGTGCGTTACAGAATAATGGGGATCGAGTACTGTGTGTCATTCTTCTAATGGCGGGGCCTCTTCGTATGGTGAAGACTGCGGTTTCAGTCTCTTCATTCGTCAAAGGTGACTCCTTCCTGATGGGTTCAAATATCCCAATAACTGGCTCTCCTGCGATATAGGATATAACTAGATCGTCGTCATCGAGCTGATCCATAGGGGGTTCTGATGGTGGGTCATCTGGTTCGGTATCATTCCGCACTGCGGGTAACTCGCCACGCTCAGTGTTATCGGCCATGATTTCTCTGATAGATTCCGAATGCCCAAACGAGGTAGGGGAAGTTTCGGTGGTGATTAACTCTGGGAGTCCATCTTCCTTGAAAATTGAAACTTCTTCATCTGGTGCATCTTTGATGGTGGGTTTCGGTGGCCATTTGGCATCTTTACCAAACCAAAAGTCACCGGTTTCCCAGTTGATCATCGGATTGAGGCATTTAAGCCACAGCATGCCGAGAAGTATGTTTTCTTTGCCAATGCCAGTCAAGAGGAAGCGAGTAAGTGTCTTCTTTCCTCCGATTTTCATCATCTTCCAGGTACAATGAGTAATGGTACCCATTTGATTTGGTGTGCCATCTGCATTCATGACTTTAATCGGTTTCGGTAATTCCCATCTGATGAAATCGTTTTCTTCTGCAAAACGAATGTTCATGAACGTTTCGGCTGCACCGAAATCGATCAAGGCTTCTGTTGTAACGTCTTCCTTCTCTCCCAACGAAATATTCACAGTGATTGAATTTCCGCTAGTGTTACAAATAACGAGGGGAGATACGGTGAGATGCGACGGTTCATGCATTACTAGTGACCGTCGTCTCAAAAACCCAATTGGGTTCGTTCTTCATCAGTCATGTCATTGAAGACGTTTCGCATATAGGCGATCTGTTCCTCTCTGGTTTCTTCCTTCGATGTCTCCTTCTTTTGTGCGAGGTCTTCTCGCATCTTTTTGATCCATGTGATCGTGTCTGTGTCCAACCCGGGCTGTATCGTTCTAGCACGGGTGAAACTTCCAGACTGGGGGTGAAATTGTCTGTCGTTGGCTATATGGCCCTTCTTTCCGCATAGGAAACATAATCCTTCTTTCATTCGCTTCTGTCGCTCGTCCGGGGATAAGCGCGAGATATTGACACGATCAACATCCATTGCATTTGGATCCTTTGCAGAAGCCAAGTAGTAGGGACAATGGACAGATCGGCCCTTTCCTCGCGTTGTCGTAGTAGCTCCTCGCTTGAAGATCTGAGCAGATCTCCATTGGTTATCAAACCACGAGGCGTATTCATACCACTTGTCAAGTGTCTTGGGCATGCTTTCCATCCCATATATCCTTTGTCGGAGTGGGTCGTTAAGTCCCCACTTGAAATACTCGATATTTCCGGCATCTTCTAATTTCGCCTTGGATTCAATCGATCGGAATTCGGCAATGTAGTCGTCTGCAGTACGAGTTCCTTGCTTGATGTTATGCAGCAAGGTACGAGCGGTTTCTTCAATATTTTCATCGCCAAATGCTTTGTTCACACTCGCAATGAAGTCTCTCCAACTCCCATAAGAAAGGAAGTCGTCATTGGTGAGTTCCGTTTCTATGAAGCTCTGTGCCCATGATCCTGCTGTTCCTCCTTGCATGTGCGATAGCACGAATGTGATCTTCTGATTGTCCTCCTGGTAGACATGGCTATTTCCGGCCATGTAATTCTTGCATTGGTTTATAAATTCCCTAAGCTTCGAACGGTCTGAACCATTGAAGATCTCGGGTTTTCTAAAACCAAGTTCCTTCTGGCTGACATGGTGACGTCCTTCATCCATGGTAACTGTAGCCATCGGTGGTATGTAATCAAATATGATTGGTGCAAGAATCGGTTGGGGTATGGGATCCTGGACAGGCAAGGGGCGTCTGGTCTTTCTCCTGGATAAGAGATAGGTATGCCACTGTCTGCGATGTGTGATAGTACGAGCCCTCCAACGTTATGGGGTAGGGCTGCTTCGTAGTCACCACTTGGGTGATCAATGTGTTGATCTGGTCTGATGAGTAAAGGTCATCCGTTTAAAATGTGTACGTTCCTCTGTGCATCCCACTCTGCCTGAGATAAAAGGAGATCGATGTACTGCCTGGGAAGAGCAGTCGGTTTGATGTAGTTCAAAGCCAGCGTGGATAAATTCTTCTGTGTGGCCTATGTCTACATGTTGACTGCACACCATCCTCAACTAAGTGGGTTCGTTCGTCGTTGGCTAACAAGCCCGTAGAGTGTCTTCTATCTTCAAACTGATACACCTATTTGCTGATTGCTCGAGTGATTACCTCAGCCTCCTCGGCCTATTGGTCTCTCGGACAGACCTCTCTCCGAAGATGAGTGATCAGTCTATCCCTTCAGCTGCCTTAATTACAAAGTAATCTCAAACGGTGCTTTAGCAATCGAATCGGGTGTATCGTTCAGTCTTCAAGGTTCGGTCCGGTTGGTAGTTCGTTGTTAGACTCTAGGAAGTCACAGAGAGTAATAAGATCTCGACCTAATGTTACGCGGCAGTGAAACACGAGCGTCAAGTCGAGTTGTCACGAGACAAGGTCTTAGTCTAAGACACAAGTCCGTTCAAGTGACACTTCTGGCGATGTCCTCGCACTGAAGGTTGATCAGAGTTCGTTCTTATGACTTGTAGTAGCTGTCTGCTACTAACGGTCGATTTCAGTCAAAGGCAAGTGAAAAGCTGGTTTAATGGTAACCAGATCGAGATGGGGATCCAGCTCGACAAGGTCGTCTATTTATACAAAAGGTATCTGCAGTACTATGCAGTAATGCGGGATCCTTCATTGGCTAGATAAGGTGAAACAATATCTGGGCAGGGTAACGGCAAGAAAGTAATATGTATGAGAAAGCTGAGTAAGGTCGTGAGAGATAATCAGTACTAATGGGGATAACGAGTCGTGTATCAGAACGAGGTAAAGATGAGGCATACATGCACGTCTTGCATGTGTGATAAGAAGAAGGTCCGGAGTTGGATCCGGTGTAACCCCAGACTAGGGGTTCTGGACATCTGGGTAAAGAATCAGAGGTTGCGCTCCGATGAGTCACGTGTTGGATCACGTGGTCTGGTAACGTAAAGGGAACAAGGAAAAGAAAAAGAAAAGACGTGCCACAAGTGAGGAGCGTTGTAACAGTCAAGCTGGATCCCCATCTCGACCTGGTTACCATTAAATCAGCTTTTCACTTGCCTTTGACTAAGATCGACCGTTAGTAGCAGACAGCTACTGCAAGTCATAACAATAAACTCTGATCGACCTTCAGTGCGAGGACATCGCCAGAAGTATCACTTGAATGGACTTGTGTCTTAGACTAAGACCTTGTCTCGTGACGACTCGACTTGATGCTCGTGTTTTGCTGCTGCGTAACACATATATACTATAGGTAGTGATACCCTCCAAGGGTACAAGGGTTTGAAAATCCATACCCCTACCCTTACCCTTTGATACCCTTACCCTTGACCCTTAAGGGTTATCCATACCCTTGCTCTGCACTACTTATTCCACCGTCCAGACAAAATGTGGTTCCGGAGGACCCTCATCCACCATCCGGACAAAAATGTCAAAAAAATGCTGAACCATTATCCAATCCGGACAAAAACATCGGATTTGGCCTTTCGGCGCTTGGACATTTTTGCCTCCGCTGGATAAGGGTTCCTGGCTTACTATCACGTGGGCGAAGTTGCAAAATCGTAAAAATCAGCAACACTGCTGTCGCTGCTTCCACACCCAATAAATAAATCAGATAAAATTGTAGGACGATACTATACATCAGTAGATGTGTTCTACCAAGCCAGGGGTTCAGGCATTCCGGGATTGCTGAATGAGACGTCAAATACCACATTTGCAACTATGGTAGATGTACTAATATCAAAGATCTCTCTTGATACTGAGAATGACTGACCCAAGTGATGTTTGGGTGATAGCAATATGTGCTACAGCACTGTGTTCCACCATCCCGATAAGTGTTTTGGGCAATCAGACATGCTTCAGCCTGCATTTTGTAACACTCCCGATGAAAAGCGTGACGACGTATAGCCCGATATGGCAGCCGCGTGAGCGCTCCGTCCGCGAGATGAGCGTGACATCTGTGTGACAAAATCAGCAACACCACCCCCCGTCAACACCCACCACCGGCATCTTGCCGTCTCTCCCTCCTCACCACGAGAACATGTAAAAAAATTTGCAAAATGTAATGTGGAAGTGCATACATCTGCCCATGTAAAAATGAAGACAAAGCATCCCGGAATACAGAAGAGGAAGCCCGAGCGCTCAAAGATCGGTAACTCCCCCCTCATGATAGTATATTCCGAGGTCCTCGGCTAGGCCACGGCGCGTTACGGCCACCAGCGGCATATACCGAGGGGCACCGGCCCGGGCGTGGGAAGGTACCACGGGTCGGTCACCGGCCAAGCGCGGTGACCACCACAGCCCAGGACATGGGTGTATATCTCGGGGCGTCTTCGTTTGCTAGAATTACTGCTTGAAGCGGGCTGGGTGGACGTGAAGGTATTCGAATAAGAAGCCTATGGAAGTGTGATGGAGGTGTGTGCGCGCGACGAGGGGGATGACCGGCACCGGCTCGGGTACGTTGTCGTATCGTTTTTTATTCGCGGTTTTGCGTGTGCCATGGGCTGACTGGTGGTCAGGGTTGATGGCGCGTTTGAGCTGTGGGTAGACAAGCTCGAGGACGTGCTGCTGGCGTTGCACCCCTCCCGCCCGACGTGGTGATCCCACCAGTTCCCTTTCCCCGAGTGTTGCTCTTTGACGCGGACGGGGCAAACTCCAGTGCTCTCATGGGTCCGCTCCTGCTGGACTACCGATATCATACCGCGGCGATGTCGTGCAACCGCTGGATCACCGTGGAGGACTGGTACCAGGATTTGCGGCACTTTTGATTTTGACTTCGAGGAGGATGTATGGTGCGTGCATGCGCCCGGGTTGGTCATGTTCTGTTGCTGACGAGATGAGGCGGTGGGCAGGTATGAGCCTGGTGACGTCCTTGTTATCCACCCCGAAGCTGCAGCGCTGGATGTGGATGTGGTGCTTGTGATGCTCGGCTTCACGTTTAAGTCATTCGGAGGTGGCCTCGTTCTATACATGGCATGTTCTTGGACACTAACGCTCTATGATCAGGCCTTTACTACTACCTACTACCTTGGTTCCGTCGTCAAACCCAGCCGGGATCCCGAGGTTCACTTCAAATACATTCAGGTGGCCACCCGTACAGGCCATATTCGTGAGGTCGCTTGTAGTGAGAGCAACTACTACAACCCGGAGAAAGTCAAGAACTTCCTGAGGCAAAGCTTTCGGACCAACCTCTCATCATCGTCTGCGACCGCTTCGACTTCGTCCATGACCTCGTGCTGTACCTGTATCAGAATGGTCTCACCAGCTTCCTCGAGGTTTACTTTCAAACGGGTCAACTCGGTCAGGATGCCGCAGGTCATTGGGGGTCTGTTAGATGTCGAGACGACTATCGAGTCGTTGCTTTTGTTCCCGGCAACTTTCCTATCGGCAAACTCGTGAACGAGGTAGAAACAAGGAACCAGCTGAAGTTGATCCTTCCGTGGTTGGAGGCACACGTGCAGTCGGGAAGCCAAGACCCTGCTATGCACAATGCACTCGCGAATCTATATCGACTGGAACAACAACTCGGAGGCGTTCTTGAAGGAGAGCAATGTAAGTCAGTTCAGTCCTCACTGCTAACCCTTTCTAAAATGTGACCGTTCAGCTGTACGAGCCGCTGGTTGTCGGCAAATTCTGTGAGGCCAGAGATCCGTACCTTGCCTACACTGTGTACATGAAGGGCCTGTGTGACTGCGAGCTCATCGCCATCACGAATGATAACTTGATGTTCAAGCAACAAGCTCGCTATCTCATCAAGTGTCATGAACTGGGACCTTTGAGCGCAAGTTCTTGCACCGGACAACATGCATTGCCGTCAGCTGATTGATCAGGTGAGATTTCCGCGTCGTTTTCGTCTGATTCTCCTACTAACTTCACTGCAACTAGATCATTGCAACTGCCCTTCCTGAGTCTACAGACCCCGATGATGTGTCCGTCACTGTGAAGGCATTCTTCACAGCAGATCTTCCCATCGAGTTGACCGAGCTGCTCGAGAAGCTCATCCTCGAGCTTTCACCATTCAGTGACAATCACAACCTTCAGAATTTGTTGATGTTGACGGCCATTCGCGCAGACGAGGGCAAGGTCATTAGGTACATCGACAGGCCCAAGAACTACGATATCGCTAGGATTCCCAAGATCGCGACCGACCATAGTCTGTATGACGAGGCATTCCTCATATACAAGAAGTATGAACGGCACGCCAGGGCCATCAACGTGCTCGTCGAGCATATCGTCTGGACCCTGGCGTTGAGTATGCCGTTAAGGTCAACAGGCCCGAGGTGTGGAGCAGGTTCACGAAGGCACAGCTCGATGGTCTGCGAATCAAGGATGCCATCGGAATCTGGGCGTGAACATTTCGGGTGCTAATCCCAGATAAATGTTTGCAGGTTCGTACATCAAGGCTGAGGATCCCTCGAACTACACTCAAGTCATCGAGATTCCTAGTCACGCTCGTAAGCATGACGACCTCGTCAGGTGCCTCCGGATGGCGTGCAAGGCTCTGCCCGAGCCTAAGATCGCCATGGAGTTGGCGTACACCTGTGCGAAGACGGGGCGTCTGCACGATATGGAGGCCTTCTTGGGTGTAATGAATGTTGTTGACATTCTTGAGATCGGAGACAAGTGTTTCGAGGACGAGCTTTATCAGGCGGCGAAGTTGGGAGCACAAACAGTTTAAGGACGTGATCGTTCATGTCGCTAACGTCGAGATGTAAGTGTTAGCTTTGTTCAATCTGTAGCATCATGGTAGCTATTACAAGTCGCTTACGTTCTATCTGCAAGAAGAACCGACTCTCCTGACACATCTTCTCGCTGTCTTGATTCCTCGTACTGACCATGCCCGCGTCATGACGATGTCCACCCAGATGGACCACATCCCCCTCATCCACTCGTATCTTATCGCCATGCAACATGTGAGTTATTCAATACTAAAGGACAAGTCGAAGTTAGTCTAATAGTTTTCAAAGCTGAACATCGAGGCTGTCAATACCGCGTTCAACGACTTCCTCAACGAGGAGGAAGACTACATAACGTTGCGGGACTCTATCGACGGCGTTAACAATTGCAACAATATCAAACCCTGCTCAACAGGACAGTCGAGGAGATGGAGGACGACCGCAGGGGCGAACGCGTCGGGCGAAGATCGTGAGTGTGTCTCGTACTTTGCGCCACGAGTATCAATTTACCTTGCCTCGCCGAAAGTGTCGACATCCATCAGCACGCTATTGTCCGCAATGTCGCCCTTGACCACTTCGTCCGTGTCATGTCTACCTTGCATCTTTGGCTGTGCCACTCAGCATTCGTCCGCCGGTTCTTCGAGCGCGTGCTCGCGGACGAGACGCGTTGCCTTACGAAGATCGTATCTTCCCCACACTGGTCTTCAAGTATGCGGATGGGACGGCTCTTCTGGAAGAGCTGGTTCCCCGTCGGTGAGGACTTGCTCGACGTGCTCAAGATGAATCTGGCTGCAGTGCTTTTTCGGCTGCACAAGCGACACATCAAACAAGGCCTGACGTGCTTCAGGCTCGGCGGTGTCGCGCGCGCGCTGAGGTGGCGCACCATGAGCAGGCTGGAGGATGAGACACTCGCGATCGTGATCCTGCTGGATGTGGATGCATTCGAGCTGGTGAGCCCCCCTCCCGGAGGTACGCTCTTCAGAAGTATCTGCATTGGGCCCGGCTTGCAATGACGTTCGTCTATCTCGGTGAGAACCAGGCTGCAGTGGAAAGTGCGCGGAAGGCCGAAAACACTCAGTCAGAATGATTTGCAGGTTCGCAGGCTTCTGAATTCTGATCCACCGTGTTATCTCGGATATAATTCAACATACCGCGCTCAACTTCCGCGGGCACGTAGCCTCTTGTTTGCGTTCGACCACGCTGCAACGGCGAGGTGGATTACTCTCAGATTAGTTATTATGTACTTCGCTGTGGCATTGTTGAGATGGACAGGCCCCGTGACCATACCTCAATCTTGTCATGACCTCCACATCGCCCTTCATTTGCTTATCGGTGAGTTCTTTTTCGTGAACATTGACATGTGCTGTATGTGCTACCATTGACAGTGCAACTCTACAAATTTCTTTTCTTATGTACAATGCCTAACACAATCCAAGCTAGCGCGTGTGGCGAAGTTCAAGTTGCAATAAGTCTTTCGGTAGAAAGAAGGGTGCACCCTCCGGTTCTGTTTTTGTTGGATCTAGTACCGCAACCCCTTACCCCCGCGCCAAGATGAATGGAATGGATTGTCAGTGCGATGTTGGTGCAGTATCTCATCTTCTAGCGGACGCTGCGCTCAAGGTCTGGCCGTTAATCACAGTGCACACCATAGAAGGGGCACGGCCCACCTATCTGGATCGGACAGGCATGCGCTCTGCGTTTCAGCATGTCTCTCTCTGTACGCCAGGAGACGCAGGAACGGGGGTCATGAACACCTCACTTCGTACGCGTGGCTGCTCGGCGTGCAGTGCCCTTCATCGATTCCCAAGTAATGCGAGCACACAATAGACAGAACTTGACCGTTTCCAGGTTCTCAACGTGCTCGAGCACCACTTCGATTCGCTCGTGACGATCGTCCGCCATATCACCTCATTCTCCGGTCCATTCCTTACTGACCACATCGGGGCTCGAGGCGTTTCCTCTCTATCCTGGTGTCACAATCGCCTCTATCAGTCACCACTGGTCTCCGTCGACTGCGCTCTCTAAGATGCCTTTTCTGTAGCTACGGATGGTCGAGGCGCTCTTTTTCTTGACCTGAAAATTTGAACGATCTTGCAGTTTTCGAGCCAAGCATTTTCTATTTGCCTTGCGAACGTGAAGGACGATAACATTACGCCTATCCGCCCTCGAGAACGCCACTTTGAATAAGGACAATCGCCATTTGAGGTCACACCCTTTGCTCGTCCCATACAAGGGAAGGATGGCTGCAAAGAATAACCGGAAATCTTTGCAAGCTGTTCTCCGAATGCACCTCCTGGACTACACCGAGGATCTGACGCGCTTGTTTGCAGAAAAATGTAATCGGTATGATATCAACCATGGTCATGGTCGAGGGATTGTCGTTTTGAAGCTTTCTTGCGGGTATCTCAATTCTACCATTTTTTTTTCTCAGACCTGCATGTCCATATCTGTGGCTGAGCGAGTTCATTACCGATTTGAACATCTGATTTTGGCCAACCAAAATCAGGCTCAGGTGTGCAGCGAGACTAGGCGGCCTTCACTGATTGACATATATTAATCACACACTACTTACAGTGCAAAGTCCCGGACTGTCCTCATATAGGCTGATGGCGCTCGCCCGGAACTCGCTAAAAGTATCAAGACGTCCCTCGCGTGTGCCGAGCTGGCGTTCTTCTTTGTCTATGAAATCCGCCCATGGTGATTAGCAGCCATCGGAAGAGGCGATGCACCTGACTGCGGGGATGCTGTTCATTGCAACGATGTGGTCGATCAACGACGGCGCAGCTCTGAAGATCGTGGAGGAAGCGTATACGCACCATTTCAGGACCCTTGACTCGGAGCTCCAGCCTGATAGCAGAGATGCTGCGTTTGCGTGGTACAACATCATCCGGAGATTGCGCGAGGGGCCCGAGTTCCATATCTTCACGTCGGGCTACGAGCGCATTCTCCAAAGTTTTGAACTGCTGCTGCTGGCCGGCGCACGTGAACTGCGTTCCAACCGAGACGTGCATGCCCTTGTGTCACGCCATACACAGTCGCATTGGACTTCGTCAGTGTCCAGATGAAAAGCCAGAGGTCCTGAAAAGTGAATATCGTTCATAATGATGATCTAGGAAATTTAACTGAACACGTCTATTAATACAAAAAATCAGTCGAGGTCAACCAGACAAAAAAGGACCGCATACACCTGTACGAATCGTCCGGATGACGCATGACGGCACTGAGTGGGCTGAACGCACCCCACACCTCGTGGACACGATGGCGCTGGCGAACTGTGAGCAAGACGATCAGCTTAGACCCCGTAGATCAAGTCTCGTGTCTTTTCAAATTCACCGAACACTTTCCACCTCCACCACGTAGGACTGTGTTCAGAGAAGGTAGAACAGTGACGTCGACCCCGACCGATCCCAGCATAACTCCCTTCCCTCCGCGGCTTCATCTGCGTCGCAAGAACCAAAGTCACGCCGAGCGCAGTGTCCCTCAGCCTGACCCTCCATTTCGTACCCGAGCGTGCGGGTTTTGGCTAGCAGATTCTGCCACCGCTGTTTACGCGCCAAAACCTGGAAGTTCGCGGACATCGTTGAGCCTGAAGTTGAGTGCTAGCGGCGAGGTGAATCTCCACGTGTGAGCTAGTTACGAGAGACCGCAAAAGCACAGCGGGTGGATGCGAGAGCAGATGGCAAGCAGAAGGTGAGGAATAACGAAAGCAAGTTCTCGCGCGGGTCATTCATCTGTACAGTAACAGTGCTGTTCGTGCTGTTCGTGCTGCATGGGTGGTAGCAGGGGAATAAACTTTCCAGTAGGACGTAAGACTGGAGAACTGCAGAGCAACAAGGAAAGGAAACACACGAGAAATTTGACAACACCAAAGACCTAGAAGACTTTCCTTCGTCGCAGGAACAGAAAAACAAATTACTATCGAGCATCAAATCTGGACGATGTCCCAGCACAAGGAGACCTCGAGGCGCAATCTACATGTGAAGGGTCACAGCTAAACGTGAGTTGACAGTGGTGGAAACGAACGATGTACACAGAATCTTGAGTGATGCTTGTCGTCGTCCCAGTCGGCCAATAATTTGAATGAGTAATGGATCTGACGATTCGACACTCACTCTCGCTGCTCCATCTGCCCTCGAAATAAACATCTCATCATCCACCGTTGGCGTCCAGATTTGTTCGTGATCTAGTGATTTCTGGGACGACGACTTCGATCTCGTCGATCTTGTCAGGTAACATCGGTGTAGGGATGAGCTACAGTGACCTTGACCAAAGCGTCCGGGATATGAGCGTCTAGACTCTGCCCTGAACTCACTTTCCTGCTGGCACAGCTGGTCGATGAGGATTAGTTTGTATCTTGGTCTTTTTCGTTCCGTGACGCTTGACGGTTCGAGGATTCACCCTGCTGCATCATAGCATCCGCAGGTAATTCTTCTGCATTTACATGTCGAGTCAATAGTACTGATGGACATCCGCACCAGCTTTCCTGCTTCACCACCATGCAATAACCTTTCCTGACAAGATTGACTACATGTGGAGACGCAAAACATCCGGAATGACGATTTCTTCCCTTTGAACCGTTTTCTCCTTCGTAATGTCTGTGAGCTTTGTGTTGTTGCTACCCTCGTGGAGTACAAATCCCGTAAATACTAAATACTACTGCTCGTCCACTCACCATCTACTAGAGGTATGGTCATTTATTCAGGAGAAATAGAGAGCTACTCATTCTCTCGCCTTGACAGCTGTTATATCTACTAGCTGAAGCCTATCTCGATGCGCTTTCATTGTCTGAGCTGGTACGTCTCGATAGCGGCTTGACATCTCTCACAATCATCACCGATCTGAAGCATTCTCGGCTCTCTGAGTGTATGCAGTAGGAGGTCGGGCTTGACTTCCTGCTGCAGTAGTGTCTTGGTGCGTTTTGCAACAAACCTGGTAGTGTTGATCCCGCTGGAGTCTATGTAGCATGCACTGACTTGTGACGTCTCAGTATAGCCATGCCACCATATCCTATTTCGTCGCCGCCATCCCCAAAATGTTGGTGTACGTATCCGCTCTTTCGAGTCGAGTCTTCTGCCGATCAACTTGCAGATGTGCGCTTTGTTCATTGTGTACAATGGGCATGTCACCCACTAGACTCTGCTGATCCTTCGACAGTCACCATTGCGACACGAGGTAGTAGCGTCGTGGCCGACATCATTGTCCTTGTGGTAACCTAGATGAAGACCTATAGCACCAAGAGATATGTGAACTTGGCACACATGAAAGTTCCGCTGGCGAATCTCATGTTGCAGAATGGTACCATTAATCGAACATGTCAGCTCAGTCTTCCGCTAATTCGCACAGGCGTGCCGCACTTTGCAAGCACTTTGGGTGTGTGCAACATACTCTTGATGAAGCATTAACATTCAAGGTGACGGTGCATTTACAGGTCACTTCTTTTGCATAACGTTGCCCAAATACTGTCGACTACTACGGCATGCATTCCGCAGCCAACCTATTCCGCCTACCATTGACATGCTTTTCCCGTGGCAGGCCTCCGCGTACATCATCTCAATGTGAGCCCTAGCTGACCCTAAGTCCTACAGGTGTCACAGTGTTCTACAGGGCCTCAGAGACTATATGACTACAGTACTAGCCAACACTAGCCAGTTCTCCTGTAGGAATGGCCTTTTTACAGAGTGCTACATAATCGGGGACATTGCTACAGGCCTCTCGGGCCTACGTGAGCTACATAGCATGACATAGGTATTGTCCCTTTCTCAAATGAAGATTAAACTGGATCAGGTCCACTAACTGATTTAGTCTTTATTGATTCGATCTCAGTCCAGTCTCAGTCTTTGAGGAGTCCTAGGACTAGATTTTGCAACACTATACAATAGCCCAGACTATAGAGCCTGAAGTTGATGCCATTTAATTGAAAATGACTTCAAAAGTTATAATCTCCAGTAAAGCAACTAGTTCATGAGCCAGTCACTAAAAAAACAGGATCAGATTTTCTTCATACTTTACATATAGTAAACTTACTTATCACTTTGTAAGATGACCTTGTTTTCAAAACTGTTAAAGGAGGCTATAGTTTTGGAGATGTAAGCATTGATGCCACAATCCACTTGTGATAAAGGATTTATAATCTTGAGTTTCTCCCATGCTTGAGCAAAAAACTGATAGAATGAAACATATCTTTGAATCTCTATCTCCAAGATTTTCACCTCTTCAGTCCATCTATCCATGTTTGCTTTACATTCAAACCATTCAACTCGCTTTGCTATTTAATTATTTTAATAATGAATCAACTTAACTAGCAAAGCTTACTAACCTTCCAAATTCCACTGATATAACTTTTTTGAGTCTGTGAATTTGACCTTCCAGATCCAACTAAGATTTTGATATCCTCTTCCTAAAATTGAATTTATAAATGGCTTGCTTTGTAGATCTTGTTCTGTCATAATAGGATAGTGGGCAAGATCTATTTCTGAGTCTAATTTCTTCAAAGCCTTGTGTGCTTCATTATAAATGTTTTGAGAAGTGTAAAGCAGCGAGGATAATTGCTTGATACGCCTATTTGCTCGTGTATTGACAAGTTTTGGTCTTTTTTGACCTGATTTGTCATAAATGAGAAACGTTCTTTGTCGTAGAAGCATCTGAGCATCTTGTAATGCATCTTGAAGTTGACCCATTCGAAGTTGTTTTTCTAAAGCAGCAAGTTCTTGAAGCCGATTATTTTTGACTACATCATTGGAGAGCATGGAAGGCATTATGGGCGAGTTGATCTTGTGCTTTTTAAACAATGGTGACTCTTCCTCTAGCTGAACCAAAGGCATATAGATATTCTTGAGAGTTTCCCAGGATGAATATTGCTTAGAATACTCTGTGATCAATGAAATAGTTTGAGTTGGATCACTTTCAGCTAATATCTGATAGCTGGTAGAATTAATAAGTCATGTGTAACTTTCTCAACTAGAAATATGTTACATACCTAAGATTTTCCAGCTGAAGTGCTTGATGTACAAAAGTTGTCATGCCCTGAGAATTTAATGAACTTGAATTTGGACTTTTAGAACATATGAGGGTTTCAAAAATCTGTGTTTGAGAAGGTACTTTGTGAAATGCATTAGAATATAAGAAAGATCACCATTAATCTGAATAGACTTACATAAATCACTTCTCATTCTATATACACTCTGAATATTTGCTCCATTTATTGTGAGGGTTTTGTCCATGTCTTTCCATGTATCTACATGTTCTTGACTTGCAGTAGAAAGTTCTTCAAATTCTTGTGAAACTTGTGTCAATTGATTAGTTGCATGTTGCAACTTTGATTGTAATGTTTCACCTAATAAAAATTGAGTAGTAATTTATATATGCATATATCTAACTTACCAAGTGTTGTAGTCTTATCAAAATTCAGAGCTGAGTGCTGATTATTAAGCACATCATGCCGATGTCCACTATCCATTTCCTTTGTACTTTCAATATGTTCATTATCTTGCTTCCAGACACGTTCAGGAGCCTCTCCATCAGTTCTTCCCACACCTTCAGTATAATTGAATGAATACTGCAATTGACAGACTTCCTTATGCCCCAAAATATGCATTTTGGGCACAAGAAAAACCAGTTTGTCCAGAAGAGGAACTAAATCTGGAAAGTGTGTTGTGAAGCGTTGACGTATGTTGACACAATATCCACAAATTTCATCATAGGAAAGATAGATCTTGTCAATATTTCTTGCCTGCTTGAGGACACCAGCAAGTGCATAATCAACATTGGCAAATCTGATAAATTTATATAAGCAGAAGTATAAAATATACAAATGATTTACCTTTCTCCCTTTTGTAGATCGACTGTTCCTTGTGGTAGAAATAAACCATGCCTTGAACAAACAACAGAGACAATTCCAGTAACATCAAGTCCAGTTTTCTTCTTATACATGTCTTCAACAACTTTAGAGGTGTTGCATGTAATCACCTGTGAAAATGGTGAACAAAAAAAGTCAAGTTATAACAGGTATAAAGATCTACCTCATAATCATCAACTGCTTTCTTTAAATATTCATGGAAACGTTGGTTATTTGGAAAATAGCCCACACCATCAGAAAGTGCTTGAGTATGTTTTGAACTGTTTTTATGTTTTCGAACAAGTCCACGATTGCCATCCATAGCAATGAAAAGTGCTGTATGTTGCCTATAGATCTGTTCAGACAACATATAAGTAAATAAAAGGACAATTCACATACTGCTCCACTTGATTGATTATAGCTGTCGTGTTAATACCAAAATGGGGGCAAGCAGGACATAGGACACAAAGTTGATTTTGATAGCATGAAGGTAAATGATCTGAGATTCCTAAAGCTTGTCCACTTCGCTTCTTAGCCTGAAGATGTTGCCACAGTCTAGACACTCGAAGAAATTCTCGATATCGGCTCTGTCAAACATTGTCAGTAGAGTTGGATGAAAATCAAATAACCTTAACATACTGAAGTGGCTTCAGGTGAGATACGATCGGTCAGTCGCTCTAGCTTGCGAATATAGTCATATGCTGTAACCCGAGAGCATGTGGTATCCATATGAAAATCTCTGAGCATTTTCTCAGTGAAAACTGTGCGAGGACGCTTAGCAGTTGCAGGGAAAAGACCATGTTGGATTAGCTGAATAGGATAACCTGAGCTTTGAGGGCAGCCACAATAGACAATAGTACATGGAACAACTCCATTGGTGTCAAGCACAGTAAAATGCTTCTTGGCACCACCAAGGGGACATTGCACACCACCGTGGCCTAGAAAAACCACTAGCCCTAATTGCTGGAGGGATGTTCGTTGGAAATAAGTCCCCGTCCAGGTTTCAACAGAGTGAAATGGAGTATCTTGATGCTTCTGCACAAGACATGCCGCACACATGACTTCTGCCCTCCAACAAGTGCGACAGCGTGTTGTAGCAACACTTCCCGAACTGCCACATTGCTGACATGATGTGCCCGTCGTAGTGTCGCATTCACGGGAGAATATACTTGCAAGAATGTCCTTCTCCATGGCCAAGAGGTCATCAAGTGGTTCGTCTTTGGCAAGCTTCAAGTACATGAGTCAAGATGCCCCGAGAAATAGTAATGACAAGCGTACTGTATTCTGCTCGTCGGCATCCTGACTACCGCCATCCTGTGCGTCATCCATACCAACACCAGTGACTGCGTCATCATCTGCAGTCTCCTCGTCAGTGAGGGCACCATCTCTAGTAGGATCATCGGGATCCGACATAATCCAGTCCTCGAGCGGGTCGATCGGACGGCCTTCATTGTGACCTCCGAATGTCGTTTCCACCACATCTCCTCCGAGCAACTCGACCTGTGGCTCATCAGCCAACGACGAGCTGATTTGCCTTCTTCGAATACGACTAGATTTCATGGATATTGCGAAAGGATCAGGTATGGATCAAGTATGAATGAAGTGTGGAAAGACGCGCAATCCACGGCGCCAGAAGAAATATCGTCACGGAGCAAATGTTGTGCGACGTTCCACAGACACGTGGAAGTCGCTGAAAGTCAAGTAGACGCTCCAACTGGCCATGGTCAATGCCAAAAGCGCGTTGCGTCTTGCATCTCTCCGCCTACTTCGTCGACACCTCCGCGAGCCTGACTCCGTAGTGCCCAGGCGGCAATGGCGAGGCTTCGAAGAAATCTATGCGTGTGTTATCTTGCGGAGAAGACCAGGTAGCTACCTCTGACTCAGCCACGCTGCCACAGTCCACAGCCGATTTTCCACCGGATCAGTTTCCTTGAACCACCGCAGTGAATGCGGTGCCCTTCACCGCAATGCAAGCGTTCTTCTCGGATCCATCTCCGCGTACTCGAACAGCCTTGCACTGACCACAGCACTGCCATTCCAAGCCGACGTCTAATTTCTCAACTTTCATTTCGTGAATCTATTCTGCCGCACTTAGGTCGCCTGCGAGGGTAATTGATCGATTCGCAGGAGTAGTGTGTAGGCGTCCCAGTGAGGGTGCAGAGCAGTGGTCCACAGCCTGTGTCAGCACACCGGGTAAGATAGTCTGAGAAATGCTGGCCTGTTGTGGTCCATAACTCTAATGTGGATTCGTTACTCAAGCATGCCTTCTACTTATTAAAACCATCCCACAACTTAGGTCCATATGGTCTTCTCCGGGTTTATGCTGTCGGCTGCTGTATTTCGACATCTTGCGAATGGCCTTGTATCCAGTACCGCATGTCCCTTCTACAAGACGAAATGAACGAAATGGGACACTCCGGCGATGTAGGTGCGTGACCTCGTCTTCCTGCGTCTCAGACTTGGCCGTCTAACCACAGCACACAGCATATAGAAGGCGGATAGCCCGCACATATGGACTTCGACAGGCGCGCACTGCGGGATTCACACGTGTTTCTCGCCCTAAATACTAGAATACATAGGAACAGGTGTCATGAACACCTCACTTCGTACCCATGCCTACTCGGTGTGCAAAGCTCTTCATCGGTTCCTATCGCCCAGTAAGGTAATCACACGATAGACAGAAGTTGACCCTTTCGAGGTTCTCAGCGTGCTCGTGCACCTTCACCCATGTAGATTCGCGAGTGGCGCTCGTACATCATGTCACATCATTCTCGTATCTATTCCTTACACTCCGCATCGACACTCGAGGCCTTTCCTCCCTGTGTCACAGTCGCCGGTTCGCTCGTTTTTCAGGACCTTGAATGATCTTGCAATTTTTGAGCGAAGCATCTTCTAACTGCCTCGCGAACATGACGGGCGATAATATTACAAGTTTGGTCCCGTTCTAGATGTGCGCTGTTGCCCTTACTTATCAAAGCTCACCGCTCACGGTAAACCACCCACGCTCGCAGTCCCAGGTGCGCCGTTTGCAGGTTTAACATTCTGAATGTACCTACGCGACCTCGAGGACGCTACTTTGGATGAGGACAATCCTTTTGACGTCGCAAAGTTTGCTCGTCGCATATGCTGCGAGGGATGACAACAAAGAATTAGTGGAAATTCATGGACTACACTGAGCATCATACTTTTTTGATGTCATTCGGCGGATCTTGTCGCGAAAGGCGGATGCCTTACGGATGGCGATATCCTCGTTTGTACCACTGACGCGCTTGTACGCGCAGAAACCTCAATGTAACGCGTGTAATTCTAACCTTGGTCAAGGGATTTTGGATTTAGAGGCCCGCTCTACGTAGTTGAGAGTAAGCTATGTCGTCTTGCACTTTCTCGATTCCATCACATTTTCCTCAGACCGGTATGTCCATGCTTGCGACTGAGCTCATTCATCACCTACGTGAATATTGATACTCGTTAACCACAACCAATCCACTAAGGAACGTAGTGTGCGGGCCCTGCGTATTATCAGGCTGGATGTCTGGGTCCCGCCTGAAAAAGTGTGCATACACGATACACGTCTCTACCTGCAACGATCAGTCACTGATCGACCAGACCTGGCGCCAGCCAGGACGAGAGGCGTCCTCGCGGTGCATCTCCTCCGATAACCGTTGGGCCCAGGCGGCGGGTTTGTAAGGCGGAGGGGAAGCCCAGTAAAAGGAATATCTTGACGATTTCATTGTGTTCTAGGCGGGCATGGTTGGCCAGGATGAGCATGCGCTCTCCAGTCGGGCTACTCGCTTCTGCTCACCGTAGCACGCGAAGGACGTCCAGCTCAAGGTGTACTTCACGTCACGGCGTATACTATCATGAACCCTCCTCCAGGGCCATCAGGAAAACTACACATTGTCTTGAGCGTCTTGGACGAGACGTCCAAGACACTCAAGACCAAAAGACGAGTGTCTTGCCCAAGACGGGTCCCTTTTCTTGGGCAAGCAGCTTGGTCTTGAGCAAGATCAGTAAGACGGTCAAGACACTACAAAAGACACTGTCAAGACTGTCTTGTGTGGTCTTGCTCCCATGTCATCATGTCTTAGGCCATTCAAATAATGTCAATAGAAATATATATTGCCCTCTGATATATTGCCTATCACTACTGCCATCCATCAATACAGTATCTACACCCTCTGCAACTTGAAATTCATTGAAGCTGGAACAAGGCAATTAGTGACTGAACGACAACAGAAAAATGGCATTCACTTACTAGCCATGGCCCATTGTGCGAAACTTGTCTTAGGCATACCTTGTGCAATGTGAGAGCGGGCAAACTGAGTCCTGCCCGAGCAAGCTGATCTGCACACACACGTGAATCTGCTCGCAAATAAGTACATCAGCACCCTCATTTGAAATCGCGGCAGGGAATTGGAGTCAGTCGACAATCCGAGATACGAGCATTGGCGCGCGTGCAGAGCCTGTGGGAGTGGCGGACACAGATGCCTACCCTGGCTGGCCGTGTGCATGGATGTCGGGTGCGAGCACCGCAGTAAATCTGCACATGAACGGGCAGGGGACAACGGCTCGGGCCGGCATCACGTCAGCCATGGATTGCGCTCGGTGGAAGGTGCCTGGTGAACATCAGCGATGTCGGCAGGCTCTTCGACATTGGGTTCTGGGGCACCAGGTGAGAAAATTCAAAGGGAATCAGCGTCCGCAGTGCAAGAGAAAAGAGGAGTCCTTACATATGAAACCGTTGAGATGTGTCCATTTGGAAAGACATGTCGGCCTGAAGGCGAGACTGAATTCTCCTATACTTGTTCCACGCTCAGAGGTATTGTCATACCTCTTCCCAAGACGTTATACCCTATCTCAGTCCATTCAAATCAATTACTTTTTGTTGCCTTGTCAGGAGAGCTGTCGCTCGTCTTCCGAATGGAACAAGGAAAAGTTCAAACGTGGGAGGATCAGCACACCTCGGGGGTATTCCCCGCGAATCTTGCAAGGATAACGAATTCCTCAAAGCAGCAGGAAGGACGTACAGTGAGAGATGAGAGTTCAGTCGCAAGTATTCCGTCAACAAGCGATTCTTTGTCGCCACCGTCCAGCCTGACATCGCTAGACTCGTCTGCAACCGCCTGGAAGGCTCAGAACCGATGTCCGCCGGCGAGTGCCTATTCTCCAGAAGGTATTAATTCCAGACCTGGGAAATGGCTCTGATGTCGTTTCAAACGGAGGTTCAGACCGGGTTTAAGGTGTAGAAGAAGGATACATTCCAAATCGGGCAAGATCTTGTAGAACCCGCTTCTTCGCTGGACTTCGGACGTTGGCTCACTCAGCTGATTCTGGTTCACTGGCAGGCCGCATCGGCGCGGGAACATCACTACACTAGGTCGGACTTGATGTGATCACCGCTGAAGGACGTCCACAGGGATATTCTGGAATTTATGCGCTCCTCGACAGCCATGATGGAGTCTAACTGACGTCCACATGCGAAGGTTCTCTATCTGATCGGAAGCAATGGTCGAGATCTCTTTTTCTCTGGTTCAACAGGCTCTGACGGGCTGGAATGGTCGGTGGGTGTACAGTGTCCCTTTTGGTTGCTCTCTCCCTTGACATCGGTCGGCCTTCGTAGGTGAGAAAGCCTTTGCGATGTGTAAACGTCGACGCTCGCTAATTCCATCGCTTACTGTCATGGGTGGTGCTCTTTTCCTCCGCGCTTGCTTAGGGGTTCGTCCAGTAAGTTCCTACGATGCGTCACCCATGGTACGTGAACGATGACACTATCTGGTTCCATCGTTTACCGTTATAGGTAGTGGTATTTCCCTCTTCACTTACGCGGAGTTCGCATGACTCAGTGGCCCTCCGAGCACACATGACCGACCATAACTCGTGAGTCGCTTTTCGCTGCCTGTGACTATAATAATGTCGACGCTCTGACAAGGTGAAAGGCAGTGCGGTTGCGTGGCAAAGTAAGGAACATCCGTGCGATGGTGATGGACAGCGCGATGGAAGCTATCTGCTTCATTCTCCACTCCGCAGGTTGGTCCTGAAGCGCGGGACCGTGAGCCCAGGAATATTCGGTACAGTACATATCCAACAAGGGGGTGTGCTTTCTTGCGCTCTCCCTTCGCATCTGATTACCGTCGCGCCAACTGTCTATGGCAGCTTTTTCCATGGAACGTGCTGCGCAGGTTGGCGTCACTGTCGGCCGTCGCGCTTTCGGTCTCGTTTTATTTCTAGATTTTCTAGCGACCGATGATGGCTCCACGAGCGAAAACGCCGTGAACTGGCCAAGTCAATGGCCATGAATGGTAAGAAGTGCCTTATCGCTTTGCCGCACGGCTCTGCGTGATTCCTTCCCTTCTGGCGACCATTGTATTTCGGATAAATGGTCATACAGCTTGTTGTCACGCTTGAGCTGAAGGACAAGTCTTGAAAGGTACGCTTATTCGAAATTGCGGTAGTTCTCCTGCTGATTTGGGAGGTCAGGAAGGACCTGGAGCAGGGTTTTCCCTGTATTCCTTCGGTCTGTGACAGTCATCTCAGCGCGCTTCTCACTACGCCGGTTTCCTGGACTTGATCATGTGGTACCATGCCCATGCTAGTACCGTTGGGTATTCTTATTGTCACTCCTGATGACTTGGGCTGTTTCCTCTTGCTCTCGTATGTAAACCCTCCTGGCTTCAACATGCATTGCATCGTGGTCTCTTCGCTTGAACGTTGCTCCATCCGGTCCAGATTTGGAGAAGAATTCCGGCAATTTGTTGGTCACGTTAATGTCATTGGATAGATACGTGAAATGGCGGAGTATGATCTTGTCGTACTTTGTTGACATCTTGGATTAGGCCGCTACCCCATTTGAGGATAAGTAAGTGTCGTATGTTGTGAGTGGGAGGGTATCCCATGCTTTGATGCAACTCTTTTGCTTCCACGTCAATGTATCTGCTGACAGATCTACCCTTCCACGCAAAGAAAATGAGGCTCACGTTGTCATCGCTCGTCGTCGTCTTCTATGTCATTCTTCGCGAAATACGTTGTTTCATAACGCCTATAAGACTCCGCAGCGTTTGTCACATGTTCTAAATTTCGGTGTGGATCTGGCTACACGTCTCTGTAGATCTCTGCAGAACTTCACAAGGTTTCATTGGCTTGGGTTATTCTTGTCATGGATTACATTCAAGGGACTAAGCTGATTCCGAAGACCTCTTGAAGCCAGGCGACCTACATGGAGTTATCGAAGCGTTTGTGGTTCTGACGGTGTCGTCACCTGACGTCCATAGCCTAGTTGGTGCCTAGAGCTTAATCTCACACGTATATTGCTAACGCAGCCCAAGTAGTTGTTGCATCCTGCCTCTCCACACCAACTTCAAATAAACGCTGGCGTCGATAGCCATATCCTACCACAGAGGAACCAGCGTCTGAGAATAAATTTCTACTCATGCCAGAGACAATACCCTTGTAGGTTGTTCTTTATTGTCGCCGCTCTTTGACTTATTCAAGTCATTTGTGTTCTCCTTAGCCAATATAACGACGTTGGTGTCACAACACGCACTGACAAAATCACTGTTTTCTCCCGCAGTAATGATTGGCTTCATGATGTCCCATGCTATTGCACTGGTCAATATGTAAAGCTGGTGGTGCCCACCTCCGGCATGCATTGCGGTGATCCCTGCTTGTGTTGCAAGAAATGGGATTCCAATGACGAACGAGGGTGTACCTACTTCGGTGAGCCCGCAATCGTTCATGTCGCTCACATTGATCTGAAGATAATCAGTAAATTTGCGGCTCTTCTTAAGCTCCCGGCTGCAGGATGCTCTTTTTGTATATCCACTTCGCCCACGTGCCAACAGCCTTCCTTCCGATGCCACATACAAGGTTGCTTCAACAATTGCAGGGCGTGGCACTGGGAGCCCAGGCTGCACCACGGAATTTCGTGCGTCATCTGGTGGTGATTCCACACTCTACTTGAACTAAAGTTGATTACAGAACCGAAGAGTCACTTTGACGAACTTCCCGACAGTAGCCAAGGATGCCCAGGCTTATCTGTGGATTTAAGGCAGAATTTCGACCCGCCATTGTCTGAACCATCGTCATTGAGTCAGACGCCGTCCGAGTCAGACATTCTCGATCAGTCCGTACAAGAGCTCGCTACACTTGACATGGAAGGTAATACACCGTCATTCACTCGAGCTTTACAGTTCTCTCAACCTATATACACAGGCCTAGTCCCAGGCTATATCCATGATGCGTCGAGGCTCTGGTCGCCTCCGCCTGATGGGCTTGACTTGGTCCGTGTGCATGACCTGCCTCCGCCGACTTGTGAAGATGTACAGTCTACTATCTCTAAGTTGATCTGCCGCGATAATCCGGGGGTAACCTACACAGACTTGATGCGAGTGCTTGGCGCATGCCGCATTTGCGGATTGTGCATGAGTATTCCTTTGATTCCTAGTCATGTATGTCCCCCGCATGATGCGTGCGATTGATCGTCTGTCCTATGCAGACTTTTACTGTTTTGTGTATCGATCAGGCAGAAGGAGAGCACATTACTGCTACTCAGATCGTGGGCCTTCCATAGCCCTAGAGAATGTGTCGAAGTGGCTTCTCCCGAGGGGTGTCGTGTCTTCCCATACACCTCCGCAAAACCACATGGCATACGCACGGCAGTGTCAAAGCGGGGTTGTATCAAATCCGAGTCCACCTTTCCTCTTCAAATTGGAAACGTCTCCGCGGGGCGTATCCGGTTCGGTGGCGGGCAGGGAGAGCCTCAATGACAGCATCGTTACCGCTGTTCCTGAGGGCGTGCTCGACTGTTGATCTCTCTGCTCCAGAATTAAAACGAATGTAGGTGCCTTATATTTGAGCTCATCGTGCGTCTTGCTTTGCTCGCTGTCAGGGACGGCGCCGATGAACCAGATGTGGCCGAGCGGCGGCAGGAGACGACATCAACCCTCGGTCACCTTGCCCTGCTGGCGGAGAGTCATGTATTGTGACGGGGCGAAGAGGCGGAGGGGCGAGGGTTCCAACATCGACATGTCCCTCCATCCTGGGCCTTGAAAAGTGCTGCTTCGTCCGCACGGTAAGGTACAGGTTGGTTATAAATGTGGACACTCGTCAAAATTTCCTGTCTATTCTGTATCGTCTAATCTCAGCCATGACGAGTCGTTCCGATCCCTGATTCAACACATTGACAGACCGTCAAGCGATCTAATAGCCAACACTCCTGAAATTCACCATTGTCCACAGAGAACAAAATTCGAGACGTAGCACGTCGCATTATTCTCCCTGACTTTGACTCATGTATGGGAACAAAACTTGTGGGTGATGAATTTGAGCTGGAGCACATCGTTCGGTGCAGCAGTCACGCACACGATGTCAAACGTAAGTTTCGGTAAGTCAGTTCTTTGTTTATAGTGGATATTGTTACTGAGTTATTTGCACCATCATCACCCGGCCGCGCTGCGGATCCTGACTTCGAATGGATATTCATTGCCACCAAATCCACACCCCCTGATGTTTCTGCAACTGTGTTGGCAAACACTGTTGCCCAATGGACACCTCAAACACTTCAAATGACCGCTTTAGGCTCCAGTCTGCCTGCGATTGAGAGTTTTCCGGAGTGCCAGAGTGCATGTGCCCTTTCTCATGGTCCTATTGCTCGCTTTTCGCTGCTGTGCGTGCTCCAGTACTGCCAGGGATGTGTTATCATTTGTGCTGGGATCCTCTTGTTTGTGGGCTCTTGCTTCTCGGTGGAGTAGCCCGGGTCCTCGCAGATTGCTGTCTCAAGCTGTCTCAAGGATGCATCCAAGTGCATCTACACACTCCTCCTGCACAGGATTTATCTGCAATGGAGTGGGACATGAAGAGATATGTTATTTAATGTATCCAGTCAAGTTTTTACCTTGTCCTGAGCCAACAGGGGCTCAAGATCTTTTGAGAGAAATTTCGGAATCTAGGCAAATTCACACCTTTCTGGTTCTGGAAAAATACCTGCAATAAGATTCTCTTCTCTAGTCATGTCATAGTAGCCTATACAGTACTTCTACACATGTGAAAAAACTCCGAGGCCAAAAGTGAAAAAATGTGCGAGAAAAAGCCAACTGTCTCAAGGAGTGGTACTGTCTCGGACCGGTATAAGGCAGAATTTTCCCACAATTTCCGCAGATGCAATATTGCCCGCCATCTAGTCCAGGCGTTTCGAAGCGCATGTAGGCTTTGTACGATAGACTTTAATTTCCGTTCATCCACCCGCCTTAGTGCGAACTACGTACCTCATCCATCCCTCTTCCTCTCCCCAATTTTCCTTGCGCAGTAGCTGACGAGATATCTCTTAATTACGTACCCGAGCTGTAGTCAGTTAAATTTACTCGTTTTCTCGTTTTTTCTAATCATAGACTCTAACAGACGCCCGGTTGGAAATACACTGTATTACATAATGCCACCGCTTTCATGTCGAGCTCGATAGTCATATCGATCTCCGTCCCTCCCTCGTTGCCGGTATGGTCGCTGTGATGCGAATGCCTGCTAGACGTACGTCGTGTGGAACAGCCGCCAGCACAAGCTGCGCTGATCGTGATGCCGATGTCGACTGGTTGTGCGTTGTGCGTAACGCGGCTTGTACGAGGTGCGCGACAGCCATTTTCACCAAGAAGGCGAAATCGGTGGATTACCCGTCCGCTACCTTCGTCGTCTCGACCGTACCTTCTGAGCTCGCTGGAGTTGTGAATCTCAACGGCGGGTTTGACACCCAAGCGACCACCGTATCACCAGTCATTCCCACGAATCGGTGGTGGCGTCGATCCCTGACACTTGAGACCCTCCCGGATTTGTATCCCTGAGTGAATGTAAGGTTTGCCTGCCTTACAATGTCACCATTTGTCACCAGTACAAATTTATTGATAAAGTTTACTTGTGCGATCAGGACTGAATAGGGACTCAATTGACCAATCGAATTTGTTACTACGGCAAATAGAAACTGTGTTTCATCTACAAACAGTCACTTTGTAGTGAGCACGAAATTCATCATTTGTCGGGGTAGCAAATTTGAGTTGGTCTCATGAGTGATGGTGCGCACACGGTCGACGCGCGAGGCCGCACGCTCCTGCAGTATTCGGTCGGTATCTCGAAACGGGCGTGTTAAAACTGGAGGGGTACTTGGCAATGTCGGTACCTCACTCTCGAACCTTCTGATGTACACGCTACGAGACTCATCCTTAGCAATGTGTCTAGAATCCTTCGTGCTTCAAAGCATCTGAAATAATTGTAGTGGTCGTGGACAGTTGTTCGTCTCTCTCACTCCACATAGTGAGATGCCTGAACAAATACCAAGGCAGGCGTATACGACTCGCAAAGCGTCGTGATATCGGTAGTCTTCTGCTGTTTTTGAATCGTTACACAGGCGGCACTTCGGGCATACTAATCTACGAGCCGGTTTTAGGATTGGTGAGTGCTGGGACACTGTCAGTACCTGTTACCTCCACGTTTCAAAGTTCAAAGATGTGACGATTACTCCCGAGTCTCCCCTTTCGTGTCAGTTCTAAAGTCACTATGCTCACGGAACCCTTGGGCTGTGACATTGTTAGTGGTCTAGTTGTTGTAATCCCCTACATATTCGGCGGTTGGTCCGACATCTGTTTCCTTCTCTGTCTGGGGCTATTCTTACCGTCTTCTGAATAGCAGTGTATTCCTCGCAGCGTATGCCTTGCGATATCAGAATGACTCTTGAGGAAGATAATGCCCGCCGGATTCAGTACTGCTTCTTCTGCTGTGTGTATTTTAGCTATTGTCGACAAGTGCAGCATGCACTGCGGTGCGCGTCATTCGGTATGTTGGTGATATCTTTAATGTGTTGTACGTTCTGATCTGTCAAGGAGGTGCAGCGTCGTTCTCTCAATTAGAACTGATTGTTTGTGCCTTTCCTTTAAGGACCTCTTCCGGTGCATCACGGTAGCCCCACGCCTCACATCCTCCGCTTCAGGCCTTCTCTTGCGACACATAAACATAGAATTGGGACGAAGATGACCGGGCCATGCGACCGCAACATGTTTAAAGCCATCTTGATCCGGACATCTACGCCCCAAAGGGCGACAGCATTGATCAGACTAGGCTACTAATCAAAGGTGGTGTGATAGACCAAGGTGTACGCTAGGTTCCTCATTAACTGCACCGTGTTGCTTTGTGCAGTTTGCATGCATAGAAAGCACTGTCTCACGATGCGCCCTGCGGATCCATTCAGACCACGAAGAGTTGTTTTGGCTCAATCTGTATAGAACGTTGATCCCCAAATTGTCTGGAGGGCATACCGTTTCCTTTATAACGAACGGAAAGCAACTGCATCCATGCTATCGAGCAAGGCAATTGTCGATGGGTACAGTCGCCATTTATTTGCTGGTGCCATGTTTATATTCTCTTCAGATAACTGCTTCATCATCATGTACAGCAACAAATGCAGCGCCAGGAGCCTGTCGAGAGATCACCAATTAGCGGGAATTTTCAGGGACTGTCGCCTTATATGAAACCCGGGGGTTTCTCAAGTCTGACAGTCTGGCCTGCAGAACAACGCCTTTACCCCCCTGATTCTGAGAGTCAGGTGTGATATTTTCCTGGACTAGGAAATGTTGGGGCATCTAGATGGCTATTGCACTTGGCTACTGTCCTATCGGAAAGTTGCGCTCGTGAAGAATTCCTCGTTTACGGGGAGGAAGTTCGCGAGCGCGGTGATGGATACAGCGCTAGTGAGCTGGACGAGAATGGCGTCGGGAGAAATGCTGTCCAACCCGTGAGAGACCTGGCCGAAGTCTCGCACCTACAAATTCTTTTCCAGTATTGAAGCACTCCTGGGAAGCAATTATCTCTGCACCGTGGGGTTTCGTACCGAGGAGTGGGGAGAGATACAGGAAAATGCTCGACTAGTCATTTTACGAATTCCGTGAACATAGTGACAGACGCTGCAGCTCCTGGCTATCATTCGTGGATAGCAGCGTGGATAGCAGGGCCAAGGCATGACTCCCGTTTCGTCAACCCGTCGGAATACACCTAACTAACAATGACGTGATCTGGTCGCAAACAAAGCGGCCTTTCCCACTCAATTGCGGGCGCTGCCAGTTATCACAATGCTCGCGGGACTTGGATGCAACCCCGAACGCGCACTGCGATCATCCGCTGTTGTATCAGGCCACACTCTCCTGTCCCTACTGTCCATTTCCTCTATTCAAGCGAAAGGTTTTCCAAGACCCAACGAACGCCCAATTCGCTTTAGCATCGCAGTCATACTCTGAAAGCCGGTTGCTATCAGCCATGCAACCTTGGAATAGTCTCACATATCAGCCTCATCTGCTGCACCAGCGCTTCCGAACGCCCTCGAATTTGACCTCTGCAGCCCAACCATTCGCCTCTAACCCCCCTTGCCGTACGCCGATTCCCCCATCCACGGGCCAGCTTACGCACCCCACGCCCCAGAACTCGCTCACGCCCCCCCAATTATCGTCCTGCTCCTCCGCGAGCGTGTCCTCTCTGTCTTCGTCCGCGGCATATCCCCTCCTTTCCTGCACCGGGAACATTCTCCCCTCGTCTGAGCCTCAATCCTATAGCAGGTTCGACAAGTTCGACTCGCCGACTGGTATGTACCAGCTTGTGCCAGGGCCCTGCACCATTAAGCGCGACGACCCGCGTATCTCTACTGTCGCCGTTGGTGTCTCAGTAGCACCATCGCCTGCCGCCTCTGCGGTTGACTGCCATTGCACAGCTTCCGACGCGCATGGTATACTCGATGGCTACTCGACCAACACGTCGCCGGCTTGTCGTCTCTTACTTGCGGCCGCAGAGCCACTGAAAATGCGCATCCTCTCCTCTCCTTACCCAGCGACGGCCGAATACCTCCCGCATGCTCGCATGCAGGGGCAGAACCAGATGCAGCAGCATACACGGATCCCCAACGTGTATATCAACGGGCTGCCACCGAATTTCCCTGAAGATCAGCTGTACGCGATAACGCGTGAGTTTGGAACCGTCCTCAGCGTGCGTACGTTTACACGCTATGGGATCGACAAGCTTTCGTGAGTAATTTGTCCATTTCGAATCCCTAACTTGTGTGCGGCACGTCGCCATCGAGTTTCGTTTCTTGGGATCATTATCTTCTCGTAGTTATTTTGGGGTTATTACGTGGCGCTCGCTTTTGCCCACCAGCTCCATGGAAATCCTCACGCCTGTAGTCTCCCGGGAGCTTGACGTTCTGTCACCACTTGTCGCCACCACGCTCAGTCTTCCGACACTGACATCCTACGCGATGTCGAGCGTTGATTTTACAGCCGTGTTTCCTTGTGTGAACTAGTGCGATGGCTATGTGCGGCAAATACTTGTATATTGTGCATTTATTGTATCGAAGTGCTCTTCTCTAACGAGCTCTGGCGTTTGGAGCGGCCTCACTGTCAAGGCATCGGGGTTCAGTAGCATACGGAGTGCTTTGCACTCAACGACACATTTTGGCTGTTCATGTACTGCTTCTGATGAGTTGCTCGCATCACTGTTTAGTCAGTCACGGATTTCTCATTGGATCGAATGCCGTTGTCGTCTGATGCCCATGTGGGGTGCGGCACCTGAGATGCTGAATGGCCAAACCTTTCTTATGGTTTAGCTGTCTCGTGCTCTAGGTCATGTTTTGTCCACGACGAATGTCGTGTCTTCACTACATCAGATGTTGATATACACTCTAGCTGTGCATCGTATTTTCTGCGTCTTCTTCATTCTCTGTCTATGAACACCGCTAACGCTTGCCGCTGACAGAGGGTATGGATTCGTTCTGTACGTCTCAAGTTCGTACGAGCTCATGGAGGTGCGGCTGTGACGAGTTCATTCGGTTTTATACAGGCTAGACAGCATCGATGCCGCGGAGAAGTGCATTGAAACCCTGGGCAAGTATCGTCGTTTGTATCCGTCATTTTGTAAGGTTCGTCATTTCACTCATCCTGTTTGGGATTCATATCGCTAGCTGTGGGCATCTTTGTCAATTATATTGTCTTCCTCAATCTGGCCTTCACTTCCATCTCTTCCTCGTTTAACTGCATCGACTGCTTTGACTCATCCCAGCCCTTCCGACCTCCAGCGAATCCACTATATTCCCAACATGAATACCCCAGGTACCCATGCACCGGACTCGTACAAGGCGCAGTCGACGCAGGACTTATCGTCAACAAATTTGTACATGCAGGACCTGCCTCTCAGCACTGATGAGACCGATCTGGCGGTGCTCGTGCGTCCGTACCGAATTATAAGCAGTCGAATCTTCCGGACCCGGTTGAGTAATCCTCCGGGCATCATTGCATTTGCCAGGTGAGTTCACGATGTTTGAGGTAATGTGGAAGGTCTACGTGTGACATTGCCGATTCTACGTGCAGATTGGAGACGCGTGCGGCGGCTGAAGAGATTATTGAGCGATTGGATGGTAGGATGGTATACGACGAGCACGCGACGCCGCATAGGATCCAGGTTCGATTCGCGGATACGAACGAGCAGCGGAAGTTGAAGGTGAGCGTTTCGTGCTTCTATGTTGGGCGACCGGGTGTATGGAAGCTGTTTCGATCGGTCTGCGAGGTAGTAACCGAAGGCGCTCGCATTCCTTCCTCTCGGGTTCCAAACCTGTATGTGAACTGGATTGTAACGGAGCGTGTTCTGTGTCTTCCAGTATTCGAGCGGATCTTGCACATGTGCATGACATGCAGACGGGTTCCTTCCACTTCCAAAAGGATAACTCTTTTTGACGCCGATCTATTTCTAGCGCGCACAATACTTCATTGGTAGAGAACCGTCCTTGGCCCCATTCACCCTATCGCAAGCTGCGAACGTCAACTTAAAGCACTCCCATTTTAACCCTTTCTTGCCTCAATTTCTTCAATCGGGCCTAGACCTGGACATGAATGCCAGCCCTTGCCTCATGTCTGATAGGCATCTGGTCGCGCGGGGGAAGAGTGTAATACCTCCGCTACTGCATGAGAGTGGTATGCGTCAGCGCCAGCAGCTTTTTGCACGGGCGGACAACAATCTGCCAGAGCTTGTGACAGTGCCAGATCCAAATGATGCTCTCGGGAACCATGCTGCATATGCCACCCGAGGTGACTAGCACGTAGATATTATATCCACAATGTTAGATGCTCAATTCCTGATTCTCTTCAGCTCTTCACGATATGCAGAACCTCCCATATGCGGATTCACACCTGTTTGATGCCGAGGCACACATGCAAACCGCGATGAGTATCAATATGTCAAACCCATTCCGTGCACACAACCACTTTAAGCGCATGGAAGGACCCATCGTGCGGGAACACGTCCAACAGCAACAAGCACAGCTTGCCCAGCATGCCGTCCAGGAACGACCTTGCAGGCCCTCCAATTTAATGGCTTGCTCGAATGTGTCTCAGGACGATTTTATGGCGAGCACCGTGGGTGCTCACCATTACGTCGCTACAGACTTCACTAGACCTAGACATGTTGGCCGCCATAGGAATGGCCTCAATTTCGGTCTCAAGAATGACTTCAAGCAGGTTCATTTCCCTCGTGAGCAGCACCAACAGTACCAGACGCATGCGTTGTAGTGACGAGCCAGTGCATTCGACTCACTCGGAAAGTGTTCCATTCCCGCAGACTTGTACAGACTCCCCATCACTCCGCTTATTCGCGAAGTGGAATTTTTGTGATGCAACTTCCATTTGGTTTTTTTCACTTCACTTTGATACATTGCGTCGAAATTTTGTGTAGTCTATAATGTGGTGATCCTACAATTATTGCTCATCACCGCAGCAGTCGCAAGTAAGGTCACTGGCTCCGCCAGGCGGCATTTTTCTAGTCACTGGGAAGGACTTGAAAAAGACAATTCGCAGAGGTTGTCACCCCGCAAATATTTAGTAATGACTAGACGCATCCAAGCAAGGGAGGCTACCTTCTCAACATCTGGCTGAACACCCAGCTGACATCAAAGACACATCTGTGCCACTGTGCCTTGGACAACCCATGTGATCGATTTTGGGTTGGGTAACACAACGCAAGTGCACGTGGTATTGCCACCACACCGTCCGGCCCACCTTTCATTAAATCCGTCCATGCAGTGGCCGGTAAGCCAGCAGGATGCGGTAAGTCATCTAACTGTGAGCCACGGCGTCTTGGTGGCTGTAGTGAAAGCCACCACGTGGAACATTCCTGACCGAGAGTTGCTGGTGTTTTGTTATGTCGCGCTAGGTGATCTTGGGCTTCTGAGAGCCAATCGCTCACCGGTAGTTCCAGGACATCAGATGATAGCCGACCATGCTGCTTATCGAGATCATGTGAACCGTGAAGTTAAACGGAGGGATGACCACGCACAGGCAAACAATGGTCGAGTTTCATCGCCATTCTCAACAGATTACGCCATGCCCCACAGTGCCTAGGAACCGCTGCGTGTTTGAAGTACAGGAGGACATTCTTCAGCCAACTCGGACAAGTTGACATGATCAGGTCATATTCCTGAGATGTCACAATGGAAAGATGTCGTGCCCAAGGAGGGCAGAAGGCTGAGCAATTGCAAGAGTGTTGATCTGCAAGCACTATGGATGGACTGGCCCATCAATCAATATGGGCACAGAGCTAGAAAAACTTACCCCTAGCATTGTGAATCCCGTGCAGTTCCCCTAATCCATCCAAGGTTTGCGAATCTTCAATCTCAGCAGAATCGCTCACACGCGTGAGGGAAGTGAAAGCTATGATAAAACAATCTATTATCGGGTGCGATTGTACTAGAGACAAAGAATCAAACCGTTCTTTATTGCATGACTATCGTCCGCAACGTGGCCATCCTCCGTTTCCATGAGCTGTGATTGCAGTGCATATTGTTCAATTCGTTCCGGAGTCCAATCGATACTGACTTCACTCTGATTATCAGACGCATCTGGATGAAGAAAATACGCAAAGGGCGGGAACGGAGCATTACGAACTGTGAGACAAAGCGTTGTTCAAGCAACACATGTCAACACACCTTCAAGGATTAGCGACGGAGATGTAACACGTGTGAAACACTCGTCTCCATGCCGAACTTGGGTGTGCGATGGCACCGCTGAAAATCGACTTTCAATATACACCCGATGCAAGATACAATGTCGCTTACCCTCTGATCGTCCTGGTTCTTCGTTCCTCGCCTTGACCTCCAATGCTTCGGTATCAGATTCAGACTCATCTTCGGAAACAGAATGACGTCAGCGCTGTCAAAGACAATATGATCTCTGTGCTTACCACTAGTTTCAACTCTACGGAGGCGCTTTCCCTGGGTCCAAGGTCCCAGCGAACGGCCGGTGTTCACTAGTGGTCAACGATCCAGGATTTAGCGTCCTTCGGCAACAGATGTGAAAGAAGGAACTACTTGCCCTCCGTATGCGCCCTGAATGACCGCACCTTCCTCGTATCGGAAGAACGCGAATCCGATTGTCGGCGATGAGAATATGTGGGCGAAGTGGTCGGCGTATTTAGGTTATCTGAGCTTAGTCAGCGCAACATACGGAACAGATCTATTGAATAATTCGCTCACCGCTGGTACGACTGACTGCGTTGCCTTTCCGCCGAGTATAACGCACTGCTTCATTTGAAAATATTACCGGGGCCTCGAGTAACTCTTGTTCAGCGACCGAAAGATGAGAGTATAGTTCGATCAGTTCGGGGAAGGAATAATCGCTCGGGCGTTTGAAAATGAAATCAGCTGGGAGGTCTATCGCAAGGAAAGCAGAAGGATCCTCGACGATACTGTCCCAGGGGATGGTCGTCGTGTTGGTCTGGTGCTCTATAAGGGTGTCATCAACCAACGGGGAGCTGATTCGTCGACGACATGAACAGACTTACCCCAGTGCCGCTCGAAGTAGAGAAGCAGTCGCTGAAGGAAATCGTCGTAGGTCCACGTCTTCTGGTATGGGGGAAGCATCGTATTTCCCGCATCGTCGCTCGTCCAACCCTCAGAAATTCCTAGATTAAAATCAGTGTTAAGCAGGTCAAGTATCAATCGGTCGTACGGTGTTGGTGCTTGAGGTATGACATGAAGTGGTCATCGAACTTCTTCCATCGACCTGTGCCATCTCCATCTGTGAACTGGCGATATTTTATTCCTCCGAAACACGGTACGTCAAATCTGAGATAGAAAATAGGATGTGTTACGTGCCAATAGATATGGATAGCCACATAACTGACTCCCAGGACTTTAATCCTCCATTGACCCCGAACGTGCCGCCCATCTTCAGGTGGACACTCCAACCAGGAAGGTGTTTCTGCCACTCCTTGATAGAAGTATTTACGACCGCACTCATTTTCTTTGCCAGCCTGCATATACATGAACCAAATATTAATCTCACGGCCAGAGATTCATCAATTATCCTCGTACTCACATTGCATAATCATCAGCCGACGCAGGACTTTGTCGCTTCGCCTTCTCTTCGTCGATTTGTTTCGCCTTCTCGCTGTATTTAGGGTGTTCTTCCGGAGGCAATGCTTTCCACCGTTCATCCAGTATCTCTGTCCTTACCTTGAGGAACGATTGCGACGGAAGACCTAAGTCTAACCGGCGCTGCATCGCAAGATCGTCTAATTCGAATGTTGAAGCAAATGCGCTCTTCGCCGGGGTAGACCTCGGCTTCCGCGTGGAGACCTTGAACTTGACCACTTCCAGTCGTCCTGTGTGCTGACGAGCTTTCCTCCGGTTCTTATTGCTAAACCACTTGTACAATCGCTGCAGAAAATTCTAGAGTAAGTCCAGGACTAGATCAAAAGGGAGTCATTTACCGAAGTAAACGCCGTGTCGGTAGGCATGCCAAACTTCGTCACCCACTTGGCCAGTACGACCTGCAGCACGAAGACCTTCGGCGCACCTCTGCCGGCATGGTCAACAACATCCCAGTATTTTGGAAGATATTTCTGTAGAAATGTTTCCTTGACGACGGAGTCAGCAATGCCTCCCTTTGACGAGCGAACCATCAGGATGGTTTTCAGATAGGTTCAAGCGAAGAGACCACGATGCAATGCATGTTGAAGCCAGGGGGGTTTACATACGAGAGCAAGAGGAAACAGCCCAAGTCATCAGGAGTGACAATAAGAATACCCAACGGTACTAGCATGGGCATGGTACCACATGATCAAGTCCAGGAAACCGGCGTAGTGAGAAGCGCGCTGAGATGACTGTCACAGACCGAAGGAATACAGGGAAAACCCTGCTCCAGGTCCTTCCTGACCTCCCAAATCAGCAGGAGAACTACCGCAATTTCGAATAAGCGTACCTTTCAAGACTTGTCCTTCAGCTCAAGCGTGACAACAAGCTGTATGACCATTTATCCGAAATACAATGGTCGCCAGAAGGGAAGGAATCACGCAGAGCCGTGCGGCAAAGCGATAAGGCACTTCTTACCATTCATGGCCATTGACTTGGCCAGTTCACGGCGTTTTTGCTCGTGGAGCCATCATCGGTCGCTAGAAAATCTAGAAATAAAACGAGACCGAAAGCGCGACGGCCGACAGTGACGCCAACCTGCGCAGCACGTTCCATGGAAAAAGCTGCCATAGACAGTTGGCGCGACGGTAATCAGATGCGAAGGGAGAGCGCAAGAAAGCACACCCCCTTGTTGGATATGTACTGTACCGAATATTCCTGGGCTCACGGTCCCGCGCTTCAGGACCAACCTGCGGAGTGGAGAATGAAGCAGATAGCTTCCATCGCGCTGTCCATCACCATCGCACGGATGTTCCTTACTTTGCCACGCAACCGCACTGCCTTTCACCTTGTCAGAGCATCGACATTATTATAGTCACAGGCAGCGAAAAGCGACTCACGAGTTATGGTCGGTCATGTGTGCTCGGAGGGCCACTGAGTCATGCGAACTCCGCGTAAGTGAAGAGGGAAATACCACTACCTATAACGGTAAACGATGGAACCAGATAGTGTCATCGTTCACGTACCATGGGTGACGCATCGTAGGAACTTACTGGACGAACCCCTAAGCAAGCGCGGAGGAAAAGAGCACCACCCATGACAGTAAGCGATGGAATTAGCGAGCGTCGACGTTTACACATCGCAAAGGCTTTCTCACCTACGAAGGCCGACCGATGTCAAGGGAGAGAGCAACCAAAAGGGACACTGTACACCCACCGACCATTCCAGCCCGTCAGAGCCTGTTGAACCAGAGAAAAAGAGATCTCGACCATTGCTTCCGATCAGATAGAGAACCTTCGCATGTGGACGTCAGTTAGACTCCATCATGGCTGTCGAGGAGCGCATAAATTCCAGAATATCCCTGTGGACGTCCTTCAGCGGTGATCACATCAAGTCCGACCTAGTGTAGTGATGTTCCCGCGCCGATGCGGCCTGCCAGTGAACCAGAATCAGCTGAGTGAGCCAACGTCCGAAGTCCAGCGAAGAAGCGGGTTCTACAAGATCTTGCCCGATTTGGAATGTATCCTTCTTCTACACCTTAAACCCGGTCTGAACCTCCGTTTGAAACGACATCAGAGCCATTTCCCAGGTCTGGAATTAATACCTTCTGGAGAATAGGCACTCGCCGGCGGACATCGGTTCTGAGCCTTCCAGGCGGTTGCAGACGAGTCTAGCGATGTCAGGCTGGACGGTGGCGACAAAGAATCGCTTGTTGACGGAATACTTGCGACTGAACTCTCATCTCTCACTGTACGTCCTTCCTGCTGCTTTGAGGAATTCGTTATCCTTGCAAGATTCGCGGGGAATACCCCCGAGGTGTGCTGATCCTCCCACGTTTGAACTTTTCCTTGTTCCATTCGGAAGACGAGCGACAGCTCTCCTGACAAGGCAACAAAAAGTAATTGATTTGAATGGACTGAGATAGGGTATAACGTCTTGGGAAGAGGTATGACAATACCTCTGAGCGTGGAACAAGTATAGGAGAATTCAGTCTCGCCTTCAGGCCGACATGTCTGTGTAAGTCAATCTGGAAAGCGAAATGGACGCATCTAATGGCCCCACTTGAATCAGACTTGCGCGTTTAGTACGTGACCCGGCGAGGCGGCCAGATTATTAGGCCTTTCCGTTTGCACTAGCATGCTGCCGCCTGCGTGCGTCACACAATTTCATACGATAAGTGCAATCGTGTGTTCTTCACGAAACGTATTTCCCGCTCCCAAATTATGGATTCTGCTACGTCAATATCATAGTCAGTCTACCCATTGTTCCTTTCCCGCTTGAAAGACTTATTCCGGCCGGATTCAGGTGTCAATTCGACTTTGAATACGCATATGCTAGACGTATATATACTCTTAAGCCAATTCACCCTCGACCACATTGTCCAGGTGTTGGCCTATTCTTCATGTCCCCTAGAGCTTCGCCTCCCCTCAAAGCTCTTTGTCGCTCCCTTGCTGGATCTCCTCCGTTACTAAATGCGGATGACTGTCGCGGACTTCACCCCAGTGGAAGAATAGTCATGCTCTGCTACGGGTCTAGGAATCGCTTGAATGCCGGCCGCTGGTATACACAAGTCAGTATCCTCGTCGATTCATGCTTCTTGAGGACATGAAAACAAAGTTTCGCAGTGCCGTAAACATGGGTGTAGAGGAACACCGCAAGAATTCGTATGGTATACCGATCGCTTGCCCATGAAGGATCTCACCCGCATATCTGAGGAGTGGAAGATCTGTAGGAGGGAACAATCCCGTGCATCGAGGTTGTCGAAGGCAATCGAAACGAAAAGTCAGTCCCTTGGTGACTTTCGGTGTCCTCCGCGTCCAGCGCTAATGACGATTCTTCAGACAACGGAGAGTCTACTCCGAATGACCCGGTCGATGGGTCTGTGGTGACGAATGACATCATATCGGACCTCAAGGCCATTATTCGAAGCACCCAACGGGAACTTACTACTGCTGGTAATCGAACTGATGCAAAGACAAGAGTCCTATGGTGGATCGCAGTGCGTGCATTAATTCGTGAAAAACTTCGGCTTCAAGACACATGATGCCAGGATGACTGTACTCCTCTGTCTTTCTCTGTCAACATCCAGGGTTCGAATCATTTATATTCGCACGATCTTCCTGAAGATCTAATGGAGATCGCATCAATTTCTCATAATTATTGGGATCCATTCACCGGAGTCTGGCGTGGTCCCTCAACCAAGATAGAATTACGACGAGCTCGTGCCGGTGAAATATTCCTTTTCAAGACGTGCAATGTTGCGAGTTGCCCTGGGCTAGACATCGTTACCAGATACCTAGAGTCGCTCTATAATGACCCAGTGAGTTGCATCCAGAACCCTCCAGCTTGTCTTGGTCTGAGCCGGTCGATAGATCGCATCGTCTGGAAAATCTGCATTGCTTCCTGCTTCGCCACAGATCCTTGCGAGCAGGACTGGAAGCTCATCAACCCAAAGGGGCGATAGTATCACTGTCCCTGTAAGACAATTTGAAGGGGCTCTGCGAACGCACCGGGGGAAGAGGGCGAGTACTAGACAGGGTTGATACGATTACAAACTCTTCGTATTCCAATTTCCCGCTGACCATGTCCTAGATCTAAACCCATATACCTTGGAAGGTGGAGTAGGTGGTTCATGTGCCGTCAGAAAGGAAAAGATGAAGAGAGGACCATCTTCAACCCTACACACTTTGACCGAGATGTAGAACGTATAGGTCATAGGTGCCTGCATCGCAATTGGAGCTTCTTCCGGGCCCTGAGCAACTCCTAACCCTTACATGCACTATGTCTATGCGACTCTATCTTTACTATAGTACTCCGTATGTAAGCTAAGCTTCGAGCTCTTGGTAGGGGCTGCTTCACTCAAAACTATAGTTGTGGCACGTCGTGATTGTGTTAGTGGGCATTGGTGAAGATCTTTTTGACGTTCCCCAGGGAGCTCAGCCATCTCGCACTGCGGCCGCCGCCATTACGCAGAGGCATCTATTCATAGGATTACAGGGCTGCTGGGCCTGCGTTTGCTTCACGGCTATTCTTCGGAGGCTTTATCCGTTATTGTATGAACCATGCGACTGGCTTACGAGTGACGATATATCGCGGGGCTACATACATTCAAGTGGATTCTCATAAGTGGAGAAATTTTTTAGTTAATCGAAGGAGTTAATCGAATTCGAACTTGAAGCCGTTGCTACACCACGAAGTTTACCCATGTGGACAAAGAGGGCCTGCAATTCTGCAAGGACGGGAAACCAGTAGTTAGCACTTCAGGCTGTAAATATGTGATGCGACCGCGAGCGGCGTCAGAGAGGTGACCTTGCGACAACTTCATATTCATACGAAGGCAGTGATTAAGTAGTCGCATGAAAATGGCAAAGGCGCACACACCGAAAAGTCAAGACGACACCAAGCCATGGGCGATGGACCGTCACTGTCCACACGACGTCTGAAGGTGTTTGTGCACCGCGACTCCGAGTGGAGGACTGCTTCGTGGGAGGGGGCTACACCCTACTCAGACGAGACTGCGGCAAAGCCGTTTACCGTTGGGTGGAGTATGGCCTGGGACAGTTCAAACTCCACCTGCACCTGCACCGTGACGCAGCGGCCTGTGATAACAAACTCTGAGCAAGTCTGCGTGAGCGATCTCTAGATAATCTGGGAACTACTTACGGTTGGATGTGTTTCACGGCTCTGAACTCTATGATTCGGTGTTTCGGCGAAATGACCTCATGCGGTTGATCCTCCCATTCACGCATCTACAGATCACTTTTTAAAAACCCGTCCTAGAATGAGCAGGAGAGAGAATATAGAAAATATCTTCCCCGTCCGTTCAAATATATTGGACCGGAACCAACCCCAGCACTCCAATCAATTTGGCAAAGGGCGCCTAAAACCAGTAAAAGACGGAGCGAGGATCTGTTATTGCCTTTTTAGATCTTATTTATATTTATTTTCACCCATCTCTACGTCGACGCCAATCGGTGGGATCGGATGCCTTCCCGTAGGATTTAGAGCGTTCCTAAATCACGAAGCGGACTACGAAATGCCCCATTGTGTCGGAACAGCAAGACTTGCGAGACCGTAACGACGTGAGACAATGATCACTAAAGCAAGTTCTAGACGGCCGGAGATGAACGGCAAGATGAACACCAAAGATAGGCAACGATGGGTATGTACACAGTACCAATGTTGCAGTTGTCATGACTGGCGACTGACAGGAGACCAAGTTGTGGGGCCACGCTCCATGTACAGCACCGCTGGGTGTCGGAAGCGAGTCCTGCAGCACGCCGGAGCCTGACGCAAGCCAGCACGGAGAAGGGCTTGCTCCGAACCTAGGAGAATGTAGGAGGCGGGAACACACAACGGACAGTGGCACGGAGTCTTGCCGACTGCCGGACGAGGGACAGAGGCCGCGAGGGGCATGCCGGAGTATATATTGCAATAGAAAACAGGTTGAACTTATTACGAGCTTTCCCTGAGAATTCTCTTGGGGTTTTCCCCACCTTTTTCCCCGGGGAAAAACTCTATTAAATAATCGCGGCTAAGTTGATATCGATGGGTCGCCTATACCTGAATTTTAGCGACGGGCTTATCGATACGAAGTTCTGTCCGGAGAAGTTGGAGTTGTTCTATCGAGACTCACGCGTGATCTTGGCTTCCTTGTTCAAAACCGGGTTGCTGACTCTAGGCCTTTTAGGGATGCCCGCTATCTGAGCACCGGTCTGCTCCTTCCCTTTGTGTGCGACAATGCTATCCTCCACTTGTAAGTCCGTAGGGCTGCGCAAGCACGGCAGAGCCCGCTAGCTATTGCGACATGTTCCGTTGGCACTGGCGCTGTGTGGATGGACTCCGAGCTTACTCAACCATGCCAAATATAGTAGACAAAGCGATCTCAGTTCTGTTCACAATCATATTTTCATTCTGCATGAACATTACGATAGAGATTCGTGACCGGGCGGTCGGGACAAACGAGAAAACGAGCGAGTCGAGTGTCCACCCGGGAGTTCCGTCCCTGTAAACCAAGTAACAAAATATTCAGAGTCAGACTGTTACCGGTTGTACCAAAAGCTTACTTTCTCTTCTATATAATAAGGATTGAGGGTGACTTCCCGTGCCAACGTTTCTAGATTTTTGTAAGTTCGGAACGTGCAAGCGTGACCTGCCGACCGTGACAAAGTGTGACGATCCCAGTGAGCGGGACGAGCGCTAAAGCAAAGTTCACGTCCGTAGCCCTCGGAGTCCCAGATTGGTCGGTTAGGAGGAACACGGTTGTAATTGCTGCCTATCTACGCGGTGACTGTCTGGGATGCAAAATGCAGAGAAGTCGCCTCTAAGCCGCGTTACGGAGAGTCGCCCACCACTATCTTCCTTGCCTAGACGCTGATCCGTGATTTTCTTCTACATTCAGGGCAGATTCCAGCAGATTTGGCAGTTTGTCACCAACTCTCCCACAAGACCCTCCAGCAAGCTAGCGTGAATTTCTGCCGACCTAGCAGCTTATGTCACAAGCATTCTAGCCACCGCTCAATTCGAAGCAAACAGTGAGCGGCTTGGCGCGACGGTGTCAAAGACCTAACGGGCTCATTCTGTATGTGCTGAAAGCTCATTTCCACCTTCTCAACATTGCGGCTTGATTGACGATATTCACCCACTGAATCCAATCTCCAGATATTGAATGTATAGCATGTAGGATACTTGATGTGGCACGCAATTGCCGTTCAGCGGAAATCAAGAAGCGAGTAACCGCTAGTTTATACAACTTCACATCATTGATTTTCATGTTTTATAATGCCGAATCAAGTGAGCCCAATTCACTGATACCTTTCTCTGGATGTGCTTCGGACGTCTGATTCGTGAGACTGTAGCACCGCCCATACGTTTGATAAGACTGCAGCCGTATATTGGCTTTGTGCGTTCCGTGGTTTTATTTCTCTTGAACAGGTCGACAGCATACAACTTCGGAAGTGACAGATATCGACATGCCGCCCTCGGATCAGACAGTGTTGCAAATACAACCCAACACTTCTGTCGGAGTGACATTTACTCACATGGGAGCATGAGTCTATGGTAAGCACGGCCGAGAAATTGGGACACAAATTGTGTCGGTTTTCACTCTAGCATCGTGGTCACATGCTCGTGGTATCGGAGTTGGGTTACCATGAGATACAAATACGGGCTGTGAGAGCATTGCATTGACCCGGACCATTCATTCCTTAGCCATGATCTCTCTCGTCGGTGGCCATCTACTCTCATTATCTTTCGAAAGTGTCGCTCTCGGTGTTCACACACTGACCTTGAGACACTGTCTCCGTCCTTCGCGCTGGGAGCGGAGCGGATCTCCCAAAAGGAAAAATTGGACGATCCTGTTGGTCGCCCTTATTCTCTACGCGCTCGGCGTAGTAGACGTTGTGCTCAATATTTACTATAACTTGGATGCCTTTGTCTTTCACTCTGGCTCCGGAGGGGCAGAAGCTGTATTTACAGACATCTCAAACCCGGTTAATTGTATGAGGGTGCGCCTTTAATTTCGACTCGAATATGCACGTTATTCACAATACTGTAGACCACCTGTCTTATGATGGCTACTCTTGTAGCGGATGGGATGCTGGTTAGTCCGATATCTGCCCCTTTTATCTGTCGCATCGTAATCTTCCCCTTGAAGGTGTATCGATGTTGGGTGATCTGTAAAGCAAGACAGCCCCTTCCAGTGCTGCCTATTGTTTTGTGGATTGGTGTTTTCGTTTGTGCAGTTGGCCAAGTCTATTATATGGCGACACTGCTCCCGGGTGCTTCACTCGTCGCCGCCCCCGAATTACAAGTGTTTATTTCTGCATTTGGTGCTTTAAACATCACCCTCAACATGGGAACCACCGGTGAGTGTTTAAACATGGGTTTCGTGCTTGCTCCTAATTTCAGGTTGTAGTTCTCATTGTATGCTACATATGGTTTGTCCACCAGCAGTCCGCTCAATTGCTCCAGAGAGAGACTTCTGGCATGATAGGCCTAAAGGCCATTATGCGCATTTTCGTTGAGTCCGCACTCGTGTACACGACTGTTGTTGTGATAGCATACATTGCGGACCTTACGGGATGCAACATTGTGTACGCAATGGGAGATATAGTGAGTACCTTAGGCTTTTTGAGGGTATCACCTGAATTTATTGGTTCCCCGCAGGAGTTGGAGATGGCCGGCATCTCATTTGACCTCCTTATCATCCGCTGTCGAGAAATTGCTTGTCGCAATGCTGCAGTCGATGAAGACATCCTAACCACGCTGCGGATCCAGTCACCTAAGGACACAACCAGTGATCACAACACTGGCATTCCAGTGGAGGAGGCCGCTTCTACAGTCAATCTGTCTACTCCCAGCACATCGATGCAGGTTTGATTTATCATTCCAGGATGCGTGTTCAGTTCGGGATAATGGTGTTCATCTGAATGCAGATGTGTGCGATGTGTATTCTCTAATGGCTCCGAATAAGAAGAGTTGGTGGGCAAAGGAAATAGGGGTTAGCCGTTGTAAACTTGTAGATTCGGATTTTCGTGCCGGACAAACGGAGTAGATTCCAGGGACAAGCATCGCTGCAGTCCTTCGATAAGCGTAAACCTCAGCCATACCAAAACTGTCAAACGTTCGAGCTCCTCTACTGGTAGTAGTACAATTGAGAACTACGACAGAAAATCCTTCGGAGGATTGTGTGAATATCTGAGGATGTCAGAGCCTGAAGTTGCACTCTAACATGTGGTGCCAATGAGCAAAAGTGTCCAAAGTCTGCAGCACTAGGGTATGTGAGCAGGCGGGTCAGATTGTATCGCGATGCAGCGCCCTGTAAAAGGCAGGCGAAGTGGTATATGTCTACAACTCACAGCCTTTTGGACATGGGTATGCATATTCTGGCAGGCTTCTGGTCGGGCATACAGACGTAGATCAATATCTTGCAAATCTCTGGACTTTGGTATATTTATTTTCAGTTCAGCAGTGGGTAGGCAGCGCACTCCATCCCTAAGGTATGTGCAACCCAACCAGCCGTGATGTTTGTGCAATACGGCTTTTGGTACGCACGTTAGATAGCACTCAGCATTGCACGCGTCTCTTCCCCGACCTCGTCGCCGTCCTCTGTTCCTCGCTCTCGATATAAAGAGTCAAGGACAGACATTAACGAGGACGACGTGGCCCAATGACTCGTCACGGGAGAGGATACCATCCTGGAGAGCGACAACATAGGCAACAGCTTCGTTGGGACTGATACCCTGTGAGGGTTCCTTGTGCTCTCGGTCCTCGGCACTCTGTTTGGTGGCCGAAGAATTCCTTAAGCAACTGCTGGACTTGGGAACTTGGGTCGACGAGAATAATTTGTGTGAGCAGTGAATAACCTTACTCTCCACGTAACGGAATAACGCACCTCGTCAGTGTCTTCCTTTTTCAGGTTGGCGTCCTTGAGTACCTGCTCGATGGGCCTCATGGTCTTGCGCAACAAATCCATGTTGAGCTCTTGAAACTTGGCCCTGGTGAGCATCTCCGAGAAGTCGTTGTCGCTCTCGAAGGACTCGATCTCAAGCCGGGTCGACTGCTGACTGGAAAGAGTGCGCTTGGCCTTCTCAACTTCGTGCTTGAGTTCACCGAGAATCCTCAGGTTCTTGAAGACATCGGTTCAGCGAATCTTTTTGCATAGCTTGGTCATGTATTCCATGAGGCGGTTGTCAAAGTCCTCACCACCGAGGTGAGTATCACCGGCGGTTGCCAACACCTTGAAGACATCCTCGTCTATAGACAAAAGATACACATCGAAGGTACCACCACCAAGATCGTAGAAGATGTTCTGCGACTCGCCGCCCTTCTTCAAGAACGTACGCGATGGCAGCAGCCGTCGGCTCGTTGATAACACGAAGTACCGGAAGACCTGCAATAGTGCCTGCATCCTATGTTGCCTGACCCTGAGGGTCGTTGAAGTCTCCATACGAGGTCAGACGGGGGTCAAAATTATTAACTCACAGGCTGGAACAGCGATGACGGCATGAGTAACGGTCTTGCCGAGGTACGTCTCCGCAGTCTCCTTCGTCTTTCCGAGTACCATAGCCGAAAATTCTTCGGGAGTCTGGGAAGAAATGAGACGGCACGACTTACACAGTTGACGGACTTACAAATTCACGAGCGTCACCACGGTATCTGATGGCTTGTCGCCTCTGTTTGTGAGCTTGAGTGGCCTGGGACCGTGTAAGATACTCGACCGGCTGTAACAGCGGTACACACGTACGAGTGCTTCTGGTCACGCTTGACTCCTGGTCGTTGAACTTAAGGTCGATGAGACGCTGTGCATCGAACACCGTACTTATTCTCCGGGTTCGAATGATGGGAATTCTTCCCAACTGACCCACGATGGTGTTATGAGTCTGTGACCTTGGTCATTGGTAATAATTTCTATTCGTCCTGCCTGCTGAACACTGAAGCATCTTGTGAGACTTGGGGACACAACATCGCGTGAAGGCGCTCACCCTACGCAAGAGTAGGCCGTACCCAAGTCGATACCAATGACCGTTCCATAGTCAGCTTTCTTGTCATCCTGGGCATTCGCAGAAACAGGACAAAGAAGGAGAGCACGAGAGCGTGTTCTGTTTGTTAATTTCTGATTATATACTACAGGACCTGGTAACCGTCTGCGCGCACTTCCATTGAGCCACCTCCTCAGCAGAAAATGCCGCGTCTTATATCCATCCAGCTCCTGGAGTAAGGTCATGGTGTGCGTGTAAACTGCCTTGAAGTGGAGGCGACTTACAAATGCATGTAACGCTCGATACAATACTAAGTATGCCGGATACACCCATGGATGATTTCTAGATGAGCACGAAGCAATCATTCCACAACTAGCATCCAGAAAAGAGAAACGGCTTGTGAGTCGACTGTTGTTTGTCACTTTCAACACAACACAGCACCTTATCAGCGCTTCCGGACACTAGTAAACTGACTCATCTCTCAGTGAAACAGAAACAAACATCGTGATTTCGTAGGAATATTCGGTGCTTACGTGTACTACAAAGTGCGGTCTGCCATTGGGACATACGTCGCACCGGAGGATCGACCTGGCGCCGCTGTTGCCCAGGAGCTCTGGTAATCCACTCAGCGTTGCGACCATCCCGCAGGGCCAGAAAGTGCGATGTCGGAAAGACTAGGGGATGAGCAGGACCGTGGAGTAGACAAATTCATGAAGGTGAAAGAAAAAAAAAGATCAGAGTCAGCCTCGAACTCGACCATGTCCTCAAATTAATGTTTGGTGAGGGGTGAGGGCGTCGTATGGCCCACGGAAGCCTACGGAGGCGATGCTTGAGTAGAGAAGACATTCTCACAGGAAAGTGTCCGCATAACATGTCTAACTCACGAGTGTTTGCAATGGGGCAAACTCTCCTGGGGCGCTCGTCACCGTGCGATGGACATGCGGACAACCAGATGTCTGAATCGCGGTGAAAGAGCGTACGATTCGCGCGGACCTGGCACCGGGGAGCATCAACGTTAACGAAACATCAACTACACGCGGCCAGCGGTGACAGACGCGAAAATGTGACATCTCTGTGTAAATATTCTGTCGCGGGGCTATGCACACTCTGAGCCCCTCCAAATATTCCTCTACTGGCGCTCTCGCTGCGACCTTCCTGCCGACTATAGCTATGACGACACCGCCCCGATCTCTCCCCTCAGCAAATTCATTTACGACGAAAGCGAGGAGCTGGCGGCGGCCCCCGCTCGACTTTAGCGCGCCTGTCCAGTACTGCCCCCCTCACCGCCGCCATTACGAGCCTGCGCCCAACCACGAGCCTACGCTCCGTCTTCCTCCGCGTCGCCGGCATCCACCATTAACCCTGCCGCTCCGCGCCCTCGCGGCCGCGGCGATTCTGGGGGCTGACGCGATGAAAGACACTGCACGCTATCGTTCTGGTAGGATATTGTCAGGATAGCTGGCAGCGACGTAGGGTCACTGCGTTCTCAACTTCATCATAGGAAGAAAGCGCTGTCGTAGTTCTTGGTCGTCTCCGTGTTCGCCTCTGAATTTCTGCTTCGTTGCCAGTATGCTCGTACGCGTCGTTCATAATGCTGCAGAGGATACTCAATGGTATGTAGAAGGAAGAACTCCAGGAGTGGGAAGTGAGAAGAGTACCGTACCACACAGATACCTCCGACGAGAATGTGAGTTTCTTCCGATGTCTTTGCAGTACTAGTTTGCCAGCATGCGGGCATGTGCGCGTCACCACTTGACTTCCGCCTAAAATCGCTGGCGTTCGGCCACAATCGCCAGCAATCGCGTCAAATTTGACCGGGCTTTTGCAAGGTCTTCCTAGGTTCGACTCCGAGGTTTCCATTTTCAATGTTCAGCGCTCAGCATCCAATGTTCAAAGTGCTGAACGTTCAAAACGTGAATATATTGAAACTTCGCACCTGCTACCTGCACACTATCTACTTTCGCAGATCGTTCGCAGAAGCAAGAAATCACGCAGAAAGCAGCGGCGGAAGAATCCAAAGCCCGTTACAATAGATTTGTTTTTATTGCGTTTGTCTTGAATTATCATCGAAATGTTTCCGTAAGCCCTGACATACGAAGTTTCAACGTCTGCGATAGCTTCCGTATTGCCGCACTGGGGCCCTTCCCCGGCAATTTGCTGACATTCTGGTGATATGAACGCACTCACGGCATATGGGCGTTTTCGACTACGAACTTCCCACAAGAACCGTCCATCTCGTCGGTCAGGTGGAAATACATTAGGATCTAGTTTTCTCTTACACCTTGAATTACCCAGTTCTGTGGCTGACTCCAACGCTGCCCTCTGACTTATGGCGTCGAGCCCTACTGTTTCCACGGTTACCTATGAGGTTGGGCCATTTCATGGGTACGTACCCACCACAGAGGATGCCCTCTGTCTAATAATGGTACGTTACTGCTCATTTCTCCCCTTGCAGTCGACTGACTGCGTCCTCTATCATACATGATTTTGTCATCCTACCACCCTGATTCGAGGCGGCTCGGCGGGGAATCTTACCACGAGTCACGCGCCGCCTGACCGTACCCGAACGACAATCCGTGGTTAAGAGCGGTGCTATCTTCATCTTCTGTGAGAAGGAAAGTGGAATTAAGCGATGGGTTGAGGGGTTGAGCTGGTCGCCGTCCCGCGTTGCGGGAAATTTTCTTGTGAGTGTATGATTGTAACATGGTGTACAAATTTGCGACTCCTCTATGCATGGTACTGAGTGCCGGTGTGCTGATCTATGGGTTCTTGCTGACAAGTACTCAAAAATCCCAGACCTATCGAGAGCTTGCGAATCGAGTGGATACTGGCATCAACCACGAACATTCAGAGCGATCTGCATCCCAGGAGGAGTGCTATACATCCCAGGAGGAGTGCTATACGCGAAGAGGTGTCATATGTGTGCCTAAACAAGATGGCCTAATTAAGAAGGTGAAGATACATTCATATCTCTGTTATCATCCGTGATTTTTACTTTCATGATGACAAGACAATTACTGTCAAGACTGACGGGTTGGACTACCACCTCATATCGTACTACACTGAAGAGGACGTCCGTTCAGGCAGGCTTCAACACCCGTCCAGCCGGCCAGACCTTCGGTCTATTGAAATACCAAGGGAACTCCTTGAATCCTCTGGTTTTCGGTACCCGCTGAAGTGTGAGTCGCAACACGGGAGCATGGTGGGCCATATGTATCTGCAGCGGTTCGTCACATACATACAAGCATACTCACTAGACACTTCTCACTGGTTGTTAGCAGTGACGGAGATGCTGTTAGCAATGATGGAGATGGAATTGATAATCAGCGCGGTGGCTTAGCTGTCCCATCTTCGCCTTCAAGTGGGGCAACAGGCGAACCCGCGCCATGTTTCTCCCCAATTGGTCCTGCTCATTTCCCACACACCCCTGCCGAATCTCCCAGCATATTGAATCAAGCTCTAAGCAGGAAATGTGAACCATCCTATCCATCCTTGTCACTGGCACTTCCAGCGGACATTCGGCAGTCTGCATCTGCCTCTCCCACAGAAACGGTGTACTCCCTCCTCAGCATGGATAGTTCGCCGCTAGAGCAGACACAGTCCTCGCCATTCGCAAGCCGCGCCATTCCATTTTCCTACGCTGCTGCAATATATGAAGCAGGGCAAAATGCCGTGCAGACGGATCCTACCTGGGTATCTGGGAATACCTGGCCGAACCAACAATCAGGTCGATTCTACCCCTTTAATTGTGGTGGTGCAAATGTTACAGTCAGTGCGCTCAGCGCTGGAGTGTCTGCGTGGCTGCCAGGGACCGGTCCATGCTCCGGGCATACATACACCCCTACGTTGCCACCGCTGGCCTTCATCTATGCTGGGTCTCCCACTCGAGGATATGACCACACAGATACTGAATAGCTCTGCAATTCCTTGTCATCAGATCTCACATTACTATTTTTTAATACTTGACTACGATGCACGAGGACATCATATCTCTCACTGTTTCGAGCATCTTCGAAGTGGTAGCGAACTCCGATAAGAGCCGTTGTTTGTGGACAACAGCAACAATGGATGCATGTAGGTGAAGAAGACAGTTCTGTGATTAAGGGAATCGGACATGACGTGCGAATGCAGCGCCGCTCACCCACAAGTAGATGTGATCTGCTTATGTACGCTATCCGCTATCTTTATGGCCAGCGTCCCCGGAGTCGCAATTCGAAGGTACTAATTGGGAAGATACGACTCACTCCCCTCGGATCAATATTGATTGATGAGAGGTCCAAATGCGATAGCGGTTGACGTTCTCATGTGAGAGCATGGGAAGGATAGAAGACAGTCCCTGACATTCTATCTATGTTCGGCTCCTAGATTCAGCTTGCTCAGCATGGCACATGTATCTCTCCTGAACGCTGAGGCATGTAATTCGGCCTGGTGATTCGATGTCAAAAAGCGACTCGGTTGAGCCTGAAAAACCTTCACGCTCTTTTGTCCCTTGTTGGCATGCCTTACTTCACTAGAGTTGGACCTGGGCTGCCTACGATATCGTCCTCCGAGTGCGTTGTTTACATTGCATGCATTTACCTCTGTTGATCATCACACAGGGACGATGTATGCTTTCCAATCGTGGTGAAATGCAGCGAGAAGGCCACGGCCGAAATAATACATGACAAGCAGGCGTCGTTCTTCTCCCTGCACAGTTCGAGCCTGGTATCGGATCTTCTACTATGTCGTGCCGCCAAGAGCACGATTCTTAATTCGGTACTGCCGGGCTCGCCCGTTTATCCCGTCTGGCACGTCCACAGTATGTGTGGGTACATAACCTTTGATTACGAGTACGTTCCTATGTCATTACTTCGTCTTATACCTAAATACTAACCTGGGATCCACAGCAATGATATACTTCCACTCTGCGGCAATTCAAACCGCGGTTATTGCAAATTTCGGCGCGTGGACACCTTTGGTGAAGCTGTCGCGTTCCTCCTCGCAAAGGGCAACTCGGGCAGATTGAGGATGCTCGGCATATCAAAGAAGAGTTCCAGCAAGAGCTCCGGTGAGTAGCGACCTGTCATATCTGTTTCCTATCTTTATATGCCTACTGCTCGGTCATTACCAGAGTCATCTCATCACGCGGACAACATGCCCAATGCAGTACTACCTAGCAATGTGTCTACTCTTACGGACTCTCCTCGCGTAACCCGGCGCTGCAGAACATGTAAGAAGCCGATGCGCGGTCACCCTAAAGGACAATGCGCCCAGCTCCTATTAAATGCAGTCACTGACGATATCGCGAAGATGACCATAGTCCCTTCGGGAGGATCGCTTGCCAAACCACTCGAGGGAGCATTGACGTTGCAAGCAGAAACTGATACAGAAGACACGCATCCCCTCACACCCCACGTATTTACTCTTTCTTCGCCGGATATTGTTGAGGTCAAGGATTTTTTAGCCATGAAGCAAATTCCCGTACGCATCGCGGTCGTTTATCGACCCCATTCGGATGATGGTTGGCTTGTGATCGGAGGTAGTGCCGAAGAAGTGCAAGATTTGACGAATCTCCTTCAGACTAAGCCAGATGAAAGCACCAAAAGGGGGTATGGACTTGTGCACCTGGGGTCGGCGGCGATGATTGGCATGATTAGCACCTGGGCAGGTCTGGCATATGTCTAAAATCTACATCATCGTAGTTGGCTCAGTGATAGCTTTCTTCTTATGTTGCAGTGTCTGTCGTGTAAACCGTTGTCTTGATAATATTTGTATGTTGCAAGGAAAGGAAAATAATAGACTTCAAACACGACGAGATCTATGACTGAGATGGCTGAATCGCGCATCGCAGTCAACCTTTTCTAATAGCCTGTCTGATGCCGCATACTGCGGTTGGTAGCTCCCTGGTGGAAGCGTAACACGCGCAAAGAATGCCTACCCTACTAATATCCCTGCTCCACGATCTCTTCATTCTTTGTGTCTCGCTGTCAGCCAGAGATGGAGTAACTGGTTTATCTTATCACGAGGCTCACCCCTTCCTGCGCGATTTTTGGCACTGGATGACATACTTTCAATAGAAAAATAGAAAATAATGTGGACGGTGCATTTCCACTGACAAGTTTCCCTCGTCGCGCCGATCGCGAAGCCCATTGTATTCTGGTCCTTCGATGATACCTGTCTTGCTGTAGTGAGGCTGAGCAGTGATGCACATTTCTTAGTGAGGTTATCGCCTCCTCTAACATGTTTCTGCGCTCCTGATAACCTGCTTGCCATAGGGAGATGGACTATCGTGGCACGAGCCGTGCGTTTTCACACCAGAGTAATCTCACCGTCGCGCTTCGCAGAGCTCAGGTTAAGTCCGACATGCCGCTGTCATTTACTGTTGACCTTCCTCGGCAATGTTTTGTTCTTTCATCCAGCAAACTGATGCACATCTCCCTCGTACCTCTTTCGAACTGCGAAGGAGTTGACTACCGGGATGACCAGAACGCGCAAGGAGTGCACACGGAATTCGACTGCAGGTGAATGCCATTAATATGACAGACGCTCACTTCACCGTAATTCGTTCTGCTCACTTGGTCGTGGTAATATAAAAGATACCTCCGTAGCGACTGACAGAGCACCACGAGGAGGAACATGAGTAGATGAGCAAGTATTTAAGTATACAGATGAGCGTGGACGCGACGCTAGACATCTAGGGGCTCAGCAGTTCAGATCACGAACGACGAGATTCGGGTCGGTTGCGAAGTGCTCATACGATACCTTCGTGCCTTCACGCACTTCGCCGATCTCCGGTTGGGCCTTCACGTCGAGACCGCATCGCCTCAAACTTGCGAACATATTTTGCGGACGACCTCAGAGCAAAATGATGTCCTTTAGCACTTCCATAGTACGTGGGGCATTTGAAAATGTCACTAAAATGGGCTGTTCAGCGCCATGACACATATATACTTGACGACATACTTGCCATCTTTATCAACAGGACGTTGCCCGAAAACCTCTCGGTAATTGTCCATAAACTGCCGGCTGAGCTGCCGTGCAAGCTTGACAGTATCGCCGAGGTTGTGGCCGTATTGATTGGTGTAACGCATATGTATCACGAGCTCCAAATCAGCACAATTCATAATCTCGACACAACGTGCAGCAACCTCACGGTCAATGGTGATGGGACGCCATCAATGTGCCTGTCACCGCATTCTTTAAAGAGTCTTGACTGCAGGGTGACAATGCTTGCTTTCCCCGCGTCGAACTCGATTTCGCTCCCTCGCGAACCGTGCTTGAGGTATAGCGGATAGAGCCCGATTGGTTACGCCGCTAACCGCCCTTCATCAGTCTGCAACCGGAAGAACTACTCGCTTTTCATCGTTTGGACCGCCTGCTCCGCCGACTTTTCTATCGCTCATGCTAGTAGCAGCAACATGGTGGACATTGAGTGTAATGACTGTAACAAGTCACGCCTTAGTTTCTACCTAAGAACTAAGACGTTTTGGAGGCTCCAAGACGGGCCCAGAGCTTCGCGTCTTCCACAAAGTAGGCTTTGACTGTAGAGAGGGTGAAACCGCCAGGGTACTTGCTACTACCCACGACGCGAGAGACGACGTTCGGGTTGCACTTGTCCGACGACCCCAACGACCCCAAGAAGCCGACGCCAAAGAGCCCAGTAGAGCTCATCCAGGAGCAAATCCTCTCGGAAATAGAGTTGAAGTCCATTTGCAGGCCGTGGAGAACCTTGCATTGAAGAGTCAACTGGCCGTCGAGGAGGTCTTTGATCAATTTCAAATGCGAAATTTCCTCCACCTTCTTGCTGAGTCTGCACGTTAACCGTGGAGAGAATCTCGACGGCCTTCGAGGGACCTCTTCGTTACTAGCAGCAGCCACAGCAGAGAAGCTGCGACTGCGATGGACACAGCTGCCGGTGCATGGGCTCTGACAGCTTCCAGGGCGGAGACCTTGGCAGCAGCCTCAGCCTCAATCTCACCCTCGAACTGATTTCAATTAGTTGGCATTCTGCGCATGATAGAGTAGAGCACGAATGTGACTGACAAAATCACTTCGTGCCCTGTAGTTTCCTGAAATGGCTTCGCGATCAGGTTTCGTGTGTACATTTAGTAGAGTGTCGTGGTTCAACTGCACCGGGTTGATCTTCTGCAACGATGATTAGCGAGATCATACACACGATTCAAACAACAACGTACAGGTGCGGAACATCACGACCCAACGCACAATTACCAGGAATGGAAGGGAACCTCGATCCGCGGGCGAGAGCAGGACTACTGTGAACCCGAGCTCTGACTTCATATAGCCCTCGGCCTTCTGCTGGGCCTTAGTGGACATAACGCAAGATTCCACAATGTAGTATTTCCTTCACTTGGTCAACGATGAACATATCCGTCAACTGCACAGAATAGTCAATTTTCGTATCAATGAATACAGGACCGACATACCTTCAAAGTATCCACATTCCCTATCTACAGGTAATTCAATACGTTGGCCATGGCTTGCAGGGGGACCAATTTACCGGCGCTGTTGTAGTTGACGATCTTGAGGAGACACGTTGTGTGGTGCACGACATTGTCGACCACCCCCGCATGCATAAACATCGATACGGATCGGATTCACATCACGAATCTTGACCAATTCTGCACGTCAAGTCTAAAGTGCGCGACATAACGATTCCACCCCAAGACGACGTCAGCAAGATGAGCAGAATGTTGGTGATCGAATGCAAGGCAGAGCACTGTCCAAGCGAGCGCCCAGCAAGCGCAGAGTCCTTCTAAGCGAATTGTGTAGCAGAGAACAAACCCGACGGGAGGTTGAAGGTGTAGCAGCGAGTCCGTACGTCGATATAATCAAAGAGCGGAAGCATATTCACGTTGACGTCCTTGTCCATGGTATCGTATGTCACGGCCTTGCGCCGCTGGCGGTGGTCTTCCCCAATGACTTCTCCTTGACAATGGTGACTATAACAAGTTGTAGACGGCGATAAGATGAGCGTCGGCACCACTCCACAGCGAAGGAGGAGCGGGAGAGCATTACCAGTAAACTCATGAGGCCTGCCGTCCGCACAGACAGATGGATATGACTTAGATGGTATTCAAGGGGCTGTAGAATCCTCACTTTCTTCTCGAGTTATGTAGATTCACTGAGCGAAGAGCGGAACTGCAAATACTTCGGCATCAACCTCAATCAACCTTAAGTATAAATGAACTCCATACCGTCACCAAGCCGAACTCTGGCGACGTCCTGCCCGTAGCATACTCAAAAGGACCTTGGATGCCATAATCTCGTTGCAAGGGACGTCAAATTTGTAAACGTGCAGCTAAGGCGCGGTCATACTCTCAGCTTGCGATGATCTGGCAAGGTCTGTTTAAGGAATATTAAAACTTGACATTATATGAGCTTGAGGCGCACCTCCGCAGCTGCCAATCGCTTGCAAGACTGAACCGGGCTCATCGAATTTGTATCTGCGTGCGTCCACTTCACAGAAATTTGCACACTCACGCGTCGAGGCACGATTCAAGCCACCATATACCACCATCTGACTGCCCGACAATCGCGATTAGCGATAAAGACCAGAGTTGTAGGGTGACTGGTGCGACCTCGGCACGATACGCAAACCGGTCCCGGGACGTCCAAAAGTCAGTGGGATGCTTTCCAAGCCATCACAGGCAAAACACAGATGATGTCTACAGTGCTGCAGGGAACACATACACATCACTAAAACCAAAACGGATGATCAAGCGACGTACTCATCGAATCGTCTGCATATGCGGTCAACAAGGCTGTAAGCGTGGTTGGAAAATCTTATGCCTCAACATCACGGCGTCCTTCGGAACTAGCCGAATCCTGTGACTTGTGATTCTTACAAGTTGTGAACGCGCCAAGGAAGCACTACTTGGGAGCGTTGAGCAAGTGAGTTAGGTCAATTCGAGGTCTTGACTAGTTTTCCCAATACTTCATTGTGAAAAATTGGAGGTAATCTCATGTTTTGCTCAGCAACTTGTCCAAGTTCCGCGCCTGAACAGCACCGAGAGCTTAGCCATGTTCCGCTGCAAAATCGCAACAAAGTTTATTCCAGCGCATCAGAGGTGTTCTCAAAGCAATTTTCATTTCGCAATCTCATCCTGCATAGGTAACCATATACGGAAGAGTCACAGTTCGAACCAGTTACCGCGACGTGTCTCAGAAATTATTAATCCACAATCGCGTTGAGCCTCCTCAATTAAAGCGCTGAGTATAACGTGCACATCGGCCGTCTTTTATGACAGAGTGAAAGACACAATGCCTAGACCCAGCTAAGAACATTCAGTGGAAGGTACGGTCTAAATACACGGTGTTGGGATATAGGGCATTCCAGCTGCAGCAGCTCGCATGAGGCACGTTTTTCTAATAGTAAAGATGCAAGAGAGAGGGTCAGGAATAAATAGAGGGAATACAACAGATGCATTGCGTGGTACACACCACCGAAGTTGGACACTCCTCGTCGACTTGAACACATTCATCATGTATCTCCAAGCTGTAGCTGGAATGACTTGGGGGCGGTACAAAGTGATCAGGAGAGCGATACTCCACGCTAGTAGAGGGCTGCTCAACCAAAAATTAACATCAATATACAGATAATTGCACGCTGTAATTTAAAAAAAATACCCACTGGGATTAACGGCTCCGGCATAAGGGCAGAGGATCCAGTGCCATGCATCCGCTTGATTGCTTGATTGGAAAAAACTGAGGTGGATGCCTCAGACCGTGCATATGACTGCTCCTGTCTCACATACTGGGAGGAATGATCGGACGAGGCGGATAAAGATGGTGGTGCGAAACCGTGCCGATGCGACTCCAAATATTTCTGTGAGAAGCATTGATTCTTCTCGGATGTAAGCTACTAGTTTGACCTACTGTATATAAATCCTCTGTCATTATTTTGCCAAATTTTGGGTCGACATCGATCTGTGCATTTCGCGGGAGCAAGTCAGGATGACAGGTGTCTGAGAGTTGCCTCGAAACACGTTCATCCAACTGCTGGCGAATCTCTCTGAGTTCATTGCGCAGATCACCGTTTTCTATCTGCAATTCGCGAAGCCTAAGAAGAGCCGTAGGCAATGCGACGACTTCGTCGGAAGAGAGGGAGAGCATGCTTTGCAGTTTAATCACGGTACTCTCCAACTACGGATCGGATCCGTCAGCGCGATGTCCCTGGACACACAGCTGAAGCCCTTACATTCTCTAAGTAAGCCTTGCGTTTGACGCGGTGCCTGGCTTGAGCTTTAGAGACGTTTAGCGGTGCGAATACTGTAGCAGCCAGCCTTTACCTTGCGCATTGCGAGAGCGTGTCTGTTGCTCGTTGTGCCCGCGAGCTGGGGAGGCGATCGTCTTCATGCGTCCCCAAAAAGGACAAGGGCGATCCTTTATTTGATGTAGTAGGTATGTCAGAAGGACTCTGCAGTAATGGGTGATTACCCCTGCAGGCGGTAGGTATGTCGCTCTTAGAATGGTTTCAGGTCCTAGTTAGAGCAAGTTAAGCAGCTACGCGAACTACCGGAAAACCATGAACGGCAAGATGAATCACTAAGGCAGCGAAATGATGTGCACACGACGTAACTTGCCGCCTTCAAGCATCACTTCTGAGGCTGTCACCAAGTGCGGAGCTAATGACCCGACCCAGAACCGCGGCAGCAGTCGCGGCTCAAAGCCTTACAGCATCCCGGAGAAACCAGGGTCCATATCTGATTTGTCTGGCTCTGAGGGCTCTCATAGGTAGGTTCTGAGTAATCACGACTGGTCTGCATCTCAAGCATGAGGAAGTTTGGGAGGCGGGGCGTCCCGGAGGGGAGGGGTTGTTTCAGGGGATCAGTAGTTACGCCGAGCGACCCCTGTTGCTGCAGCCCATCAGGTGAGCCAAATGAGCCGCAAACTAACTGCTTCTCGAGTCCCAACAGAACTTCCGGACAGTTGGAAAAGTCCACGTCCGCGAAAGGTGTTCCTAGACATTCCACACCGCACGCGCAGCGGCATTTTGACTATGTTTTGTCGTCCCTGTTAGTGTGTCGCTACAAATGTCAGATTTTTCTCCAACGCTGCGAAGCTATCGCTGAGCCCTGCATGTGGGAGTCAAACGTCTCAGGGCCAGAATTACATCATCTAGAATTAGAAATAGATCTAAGCCATTGTACCTCGTGATGGGCAGGCCGGACGAAGTGAAAACATCGTTCACTTTGACTGCTCGGCCCATAACGATAGACCCCATCGGAGAACCAGTCCATACCGCAGATTACGAAATAGACCACCCGAAAGTCAGGTTGGTGACACCACTGCGGCACTGGTGGTGCCGCGGTGACCAGCTGGTATCCACAGTGTCTCCGTCGCGGAAAGATGCGACAATTGAGGCCCCACCTGTCAGAAGCTGCCTCTTCCTAGGCCACCCAAGGGCCACATACACCGGATTTTTGGGCGACAGGCCTAACGACATGAACCTAGGTGAGAAGACTATGAGACCCTGACCGGCGGTCATCATCGAAACGGCTTCAACTTGCAACCAGAACCAGAGTAAAGTACCCGTACCCGACTTGGGATTCGCTGATATGGCCGGGGAGGCCGAGATATCTTTCCCTCAATTCTGCATGGTGCATTCCAGAAACCTCGTAAACGGCAAGGAAGTCGTTGGCAAATGTGGCAACACATGGAAGAGAGCAAGTAATAGCTCATAACCAGCATCATGAGGGGTTCCCTAATGAAAAGAACATTACTTAATATCAACCATAGTAAGGGCCTGTTCGGTAGACGAGTGATATCGATAATTCGCTCGAGTCCGCGATTCTCGGGATCGCTCCGGCAACAGCGGCTATGTGACCCGGTGTGACCCAGCGGTACAATTGGTCCATCCTCCATCCAGCGCGCGCCGCTCGCCATGTCCCGACGCTGCGCCCGTTGTTCAGTGCCGTGGCGGCGAGCCATATTGGGTAACACCAAATACCGACACAGTGATCAGGACCCCCATTTCTGGCCACTAAGCATAGAAAATTTTACAGAACTATCTAGCATGGCATAATTCTCACTATCTTGAGAGTGCAGAAAACCTTGTACATGGGCCTGGAAATCCTTGCCGCTGTCAGCGTTGTCAGCGTCAGCCTCATCATGTGTGAGAACAATAACCAAAAAGTGCGTGTGACAGCCGGGAATGTTCAGAGAGCCTTCGGAATATGCCAAATATCGCACATTCGAGTGAGTTATCGATATCACTCATCTACCGAACAGGCCCTAAGGTTGCCCAACGGGGTCAGGTCAAGTTTTGGCAGTTGGCGTGGTAATTTCGGGAGTCTCCTTATAGTGGTACTAGTAGGGTGGTTAGGTCCTAGCAGAGCTTGAAAAACCTAACCTACTGGCGCAGGCGGCCTCACGTCATGTGCCTGCTCAATGTAGCAGGCAACCTGCCCCAAATGGTATTTATGATGTAAGCACATACCTAAGGTTGGGCACTGCACCATAGTTACTCAAACTACACACTCTGTCACAATTCAGGCCTAGACGGCATATTGATATATAATATACCTGTAGTGGTAGCACAAGGGTGATGTATTAATGGCTGTTATGGTAGGAGAGACTCACTGCAGCACAGTGATGTATCACTGATATATAACGGTTTTGGCGGCTCCCCGGGCACCAGTGTGGCCTGACCTGCCTGTTCGGGTTCCGGTGCGCTCCTTGGCCGGGTCTGTGGGCTTCCTTGGCCGGGTCTGTGGGCTTCCTTGGCCGGGTCTGTGGGCTTCCTTGGCCGGGTCCGTGCGCTCCTGCCCATGGCGAGGCACTTTGTGGGCCCGATTGGGATGATATCCCGCCCTCCCTTGCTTCCTCGCCTCTTGCCGCTCTCTACCCCCTGATCTAAGATCTGAAATCTCACCTGATCTCGGGGATGGTGGCTCGGGCTGATCCTCCTGATGGGCTCCACCCATCCTCACCCTGCGGAGTTTGAAGTACTCTGAGAAGTTCACATTTGCGCTGCAAGAGAACGCATGGAAGGTAGGAGCACAGTTTTCGAGCACTTGACCTCATTGTAATACAGTACATAGTTTCTTTATTAGCCACAATGTTGAAAATATATTTTATGTTTTAGTTCCTTGCCAGTTTTGTGTAAGTACACCTAATCCTGAACTTTGAACTAAGTTCATTCTGTCCTTAGTCTCTGAGGATCGTCCATCATTGTGCTCTTGTCTGATCATGAACAATATTACATTGTCATGACCATTTTTACATTATTTTATCTACTACTGACTGCTATGCCGGCACTGCTGAGAACACACTTCAAGATATATCTACTACGACACTGGACGATAAATGCGAGAAAGAGATGAAACCATACATACCAAGAACACTCGCACCATGTCTATTACGGCCCCACCTTCCGCTTCTTTCTGCCCACTTCGCCATCTCCTGCCGCACCTCGCTTCTTCTGCATTTGGAGCACCTCATTCTCCTGGTCTTCTCGACGTCTCTCGCTGTACAGTCATATCGAATCAGGCGGTGCTGGCATTTTGCGCACGCGCGAAGGTCGGTCACTCATCGAGACATTGGGGGGCACCTCCGCAGGCCCTTCTTGAATATGCATGACCGGAGTTTCCGAAATGCCTTGGTCCTTCTGTTTGGCCTTTCTCCTGGGGCGGCCTCTCGGTTTCACTACTGATTTCCCCTTGACAGGCACAGAGCTGGCTGACTTGTCCACCGGTGACTGCACAGGTTCAGAGGGTGCAGAGGATGTTGGCGAGATAGGAGACAAGATGAGAGAGGATGACCTCGGTGGAGAAGCGCTCGGTGGAGGTGCAATGAAATTGGTGGTGGCAGGTGCAACAATCATCGCTGCAGTTTCTTCGATAGGCTGTTCGATGAGACTGCCGGGCGAGGATTGAGAGATAGGAGATGAGAAGAGAGACGACCTCGGCGGAGATGAGCTCAGTGCAGGCACAACAAAATCGGTGGTGGCGGGCGCAACAGTTGTTGCTACAGTCTCTTTGATAGACTGTTCGATGAGACTCGGGCTGGGCGAGGACCGAGCAACCAGAAGGTCAGGCGCTGGCTCGACTGCAGATTCAACTTGCGCATCAGACTGCGGGAAGGGAGTGACAAGTGCTGTATCAGCTGCATGTGTGGCATCAGTCGGGATGATGGGCGGTAGGAAGGGAACAAAGAGCACTGGTTCAGCTGCCAATGCAGCCCCGCCGGCAGCTGGGGCCAATGGGAAATCCATGAGTGTGGGCATGACTCCACCAATGGAAGGCAGGAGCAGACCGACAGTAGGCAGGACAGGCGGCACATCAGGTGGTGCCAAGATGCTTGCCTGGTTGAGACCGAGACCATATGCTGACAGGTCGAGGCCAGCGAAGTTCCAATCACCTGCAGGAGGCTCCAAATCCGGGATGAGTTCCCCAGCTGAAGAGCTTGTCGAGGGTAAGTGGATTCCAGTCCAGTCGAAGTCAGGGTCCCACGGAAGAACCTGTGGGTTGTTGGCGGCCGATGACACGACGAGGGAGGAAGCCACGCTGTGAATGACCATGACAGAAGTGTCATTGACAGATGAAGCACGCGCTGGCACCTGAGTGCTGACAGGTGTCGCATGTCTGCGCACGATGTTGTCAGAAGTGGTCCTGCCCGACGCGAGAGCCCCTACGATGCCAAGCTCCCCATCTTCATTATTCAAGGTGTTGTCCAGCGCCTCCAAATCTGCCACAGTCATTGCAGTGATATCAGGCTCATCTGAATCCTCTTCATTCGCAGGTTTAGGTGAATTCAACGCACGCGCGAGATGGATGTTCGGTGCTTCGAAAAAGAGGCCGCATCAGTATAATTAGTATATTTAGAACAAGGAAGATGTACGATAGACATTTTTGATAAACCGCCTGAACCCCTTCTCGCACATCTTGTCGTACTCGGAATAGCACTGGCCGAAATTGTGCACATTTTGATCTACTCTGCTGTGAAAGCTATAAGGGATCAGATCTCATTATTGGAACCGCCACATGGTAGAAGTACTCACAAAAGAACTTGAAGGTCTCCTCCTGCCTCAGGCACAGGCCTGCAGCAGACGACAGAGAACTTGAAGCCGCTGTGAAGGCAGAGCTCATCGAAGAACTGCTTGAGGATGGTGGGCAAGTCATCAATAACCCTGCATTCCTTGTAAGTAAATTTGCGTGCTGTCACCGCTGAGCGAGGAGACTCACATTTGGGAGTTGGTGTGCGATGACTCCTGCATCTCTGAATCAGTCCCTTTCTTCTCCTCCACAGCCACCTTCAAGTGTTCGACCTCAGCAAAGATCTCTGCCCTCACCTCTGCAGTCTCTCCCTCAAATTTCTCACCAGTCACCTTTTTGATCACTTCGAGTACCTCTGACCGTGTCAAATTGTGGGACTTGATCTGGTCACGCATGCTGTCCTTCACCCTCGTCTTGTAGTACATACGAGAATACACCTCGACTGCCTTCAACCACCTCATGCGTATTGTGCCAGACAAAAATGGTGTGATTAAGGGGTTGGCGTGTCCCACCTGACACATTTTGTTGGATCAGTTGTTGTACCAAGTCCGTATTTGCTACGAAAGCAACCTGCATTAGTACGAGAAGCATTTCACTGTCACCTCGACTCACCTGCTTCCGCTTCTCAATAGCGGCCCTCAGCACTCCTGCGCGCAGCACAGCGTGTTCGCTGTAGAGTGGGACAGACAGATCTGGCACTGCACCATAGATCTTCAGCTCCTCGCTGAAGCTTTGCAAGAACGCAGGGCAGACAAGGTCCCAGAACATTTGCAGCGTTCCCTTCTTCTGGTGCTCGTAAAATGACCCGAGTCTCACCTCCAAGAACACGAGCTCGTCAGCTGAGGCCCAACCCTTTGGCACCATTATTAAAACAAAGTCATCGCCAAGAGTCATGATAGATAACACAGATGAGTGAGAGAAAAGCAGCATGAGTCTGGAAGCTAGGGTATAGAGGAACGTGGGCGGACACTTATCTGGCCAATTGGAGCATTCCCCTGCCATCTCAGCATGCATCGAGGATCTCAGAAGGTGAGTTTCCATTTTCCTAGTAGGCTTATCATCCAATCAGCATGCGAGAGAGGTCTATATAATGGCCACCACTCCCCACAGATATGATCATTGATCTTAATCTCTGCCTATCCCCATGACCCAGCTCAGCTCGAAGTCGGCCGGCACAAAAGAGGTTCCTGCTGCCTTCGCACTGGGGGACCTTCTTGATGCCATCAAGCAGATCATCAACATGCAGGCGCAGCTGGTTACTGCGGTATCTGCACTCCAGGGTATGTCACTTCCTCATTACACTACTGTGGGACTGACAATAAGTATACAGCTGCAGCCACTGCATCGGTGGCGGCGACTCCTGGAGAGCCCACCGTGGAGCTCCCTGAGGATGTGCCCACTGTCGATCTGCTGACACTGACACTCACAGTCATCGCACCCGTCATTGAGCAGCTGGCTGCTGCCCCACCTCCCATGATCACTCCTGTTACCATCATCGAGCAGCCAGCTGTGGCACCCACTCATCCCATCGTCACATCCATTGCTGAGCCCATGGCCACTGTCAATCCCGTCACCCTCATCGAGCAGCCGGCCACTGCTCCACCTCTTCCCATCATCACCACCACTCCCGCCATCACCACCGCTCCCGTCCTGCAGCTGCCAACTGCTGTCCTCTTGCCTCCCGTCATCATTGATGCTCCCGTTCCTCATGCTACAATGGCTGCTGTCGCATTTGGACGTCCCCCAGCATACCACGTGGTTGCTGTCGGTGCTGCTGTGCAACCACCTCCCCCACCTCCCCCTGCTCCTCCTGTGGCAGCCCCGGTGATCCCTCTTCCTGCTGCCCCATGCTGGTACATCGTGGTCAAGGGACACGCTGTTGGCGTGTTCTAAGGATGGTAAGTAATTTATTCAAATCTATCACTATCTAGCCTTATACCCTCCCCGCTAGGACTGTCATTTCTCCTCTCATCACTGGGGTCTCCTGCGCTGTGTTCCAACAGTACCTGAGCGAGGCAGAGGCAAAAAATGCCTTCAACATCACAGATGCCACCGGAGACGTCCAGATCCTTCCATGAGCGGCATGCTGGGTGCTTGCAGCATGGTGGGACACTCATGGGAATTTACATTTTTAGCTTGCCTTCCATCACACAATTTCTTGGTAGTAGTACCATGTAGTGCTACAAATGTACTCTGACGATGCCCCTCGGGGCCTGTGTTGTGGAGTGCCGGCATGCCCTCATTCAGAAAAAAATCTCCCCGTGGACTGGATAGATGCTCCGCCATCCGAGAGGTAAAAGTTTGTTAGTGCGTGTCAGGAGTGTCAACATCTGAGTTTGTTTGACTTCATAGGTGGCTCGACCGCCTCTTTGTGGCGATTGATGGGAACTTCCGAATGAAGCGGAAGAAGGTCTCAAGTGTGGAGAAGGATCCGAGTCTCAATCATGGGTTTGTGTACTTCGTTGAACAGGGTGCATTCCAGGACTATTTGGGGAAGTTTCAAGACTGGAAGAGCCTTCGACCTGCAATGAGCATGATGTGTTGAAGCTTGCCAACTTCAAGGGCTCCACAGGACTTGCCGCAAGTGGTATCACAACTGTCGACTGCGCTCACCATGACATGAAGCATCCGTGTTTCATCGGAGATTTGCAGAAGGGAGAACGGTACGTTATCTGTCGTGCATGGTGAGCATGTGACTGACATAGTGGGTTAGATATATCAACATGGATTATGTATTTTTTGAGAGCCTTGCCAACAATGAGCTGCAGGAGATCGTGGTCTCATATGACATTACATGCCAGTGGTCGAAACACTTTCATCATCCTGAAGTTCCATGCCTCGGCACACCGCCAATCCTGCCAGACTGACTACTCTTTCTACTACACCCCCCATGTCGGATGCACGGATGGCGAAGCCGTAGAGCGTGCATGGGCATTCACCAACGCTTTTGCCATGAGCACCAAGGAGATGGGACCTGGGTCTCGGTGTGACCTTCTTGATGATATTTTTGGTGATTACAACTGGCGCAAGGTGTGCAATCAAGGTATGTAGTTCGTGGTTGTGAGATACACTAGCTTACATGCCCGATAGCCCCAACTCTTCTCGCCAAAATAAAAACTGCCATACCTGAACATGATGAGCACGTCCCCTCCTTCTAACAGTTCACTGCAGTGCTCCCAGGTGGCCTTGTTCAAGAATGGACAAAAATTGTGGAAGCGTGGGAAGCAGACCCAAAGAACGCTCCCAATCGTCTTACGGTGACGCAACCGAGTATGTCCTTTTGCATGATCTGTGTGCATAGTGCTAATCCCCATGGTTCCAAGCAATTTCTCAGGCAGCCGTACACTTGCAGCTGGCTGAGGAGGATGCTGAACTTCTCAAGCGGGGGCTCAGGATGAACATTCACCACGAAGTGTCCCCAAGTATGATGATAATGGCTGGCTTAGAATTGCAAGAGCAACAGTAAGTACACAGACACCTAATGATGATTGTCAAACTAATCTTTTATGCAGACATCATCTCAGGACAGATATTGCCGCGATGACCCAACATGCCACAGACCTCCAGCGTGTGAAGATAATTGAGTGGCGTAATGCATTGCAGCAGAAGATTGACAATTGGATGGAAACTCAACAACTGTACATGCCCGGGGTTGTAGGCTTGTGGACGGAGGATATCGCTGAGCGTGGTGCTGAACAAGAGGTGGCCGTGCAAGACATGAAGCTCTATCTGCCATCTGAGGTGGTTGGCATCGTGTTGGTGGGCCAGATATCGTGCGATGACCAGCTGAGCATCTACGAGTTTCACCTCCGTGTTGCTCAAGCTTTCAATGTGCTCAATGACATGTGTTGCCACCTGCGCCTGTGGTCCCAGATGTACAAGCTGAAGGATCGGTTCGTGCAGGGTCAGCACCACAATACAAGGGCAAAGACGACAATTGCCGGTGTCCAGGAGAAGATAGATGCAGATGTGGTGCGGTACCGACATGCTTGCACTTCTGTGGTACATCTCAGTCTGCTGCTCGTCGGTCACTGCATGGTCCCACCTGACCTAAGGGTGCTGGAAGACAAGGATATTCGTGAGATGATAGAGGGAGAGGAAGGCGATACAGAGGGATGGCGGTCGCTCTCTTGGATCTGAAGGGTGCAAGGACTCGAGGATGATGCAGGGAGCAATGATCTAAATGACACCCGAGTACAGGAAGGTCCGCACATTACCTTTTTCCATCTCAATTTGTACTGCTAACCTTTCATAACAGCTGTCCGGATTGAGTGGTGCAAGGCTCGTGCCAGGGCGCATCAATGGACTAAAGAATGCAAACAGGTCAAGGAAGAGATATGCCGCATCCCCGAGTTTCATGAATGGCATGCCCACTGGTGGGAGGAGCAGGCGGCAAGGTGAACCATGGCAACCGTGGAGGAACAGGAGGGGCTCATCATGTGCACCTATCACCAGGCCGCCATTCAGCATGAAATGGCCGCATTTGCCAAATATGCATTCCGTTTTGTGCTGGTGTGGTTGAACAGCGGAGAGATCCCTGCTGACAGTGATGAGTAGTGGGGGGCGCTGAGGCTTCGCGCTTGCTAAGCGGCGGTATATTTCAGAGTGCAAGTATCATGTTTTGTGGCCATCTTTTCACTAACGTCTTTCTTCTTGTGTATGATACTTGGCTCTACTTGTAGAGCAGACGTCCATGCGTGGTGAGGGTCTTGATATATTTTGATGTCCGTGCATTGTGGCACCAGTTTCTCCAGTTGGCTAGAGTGTTTGATAGTATTCTTGTGTGTACCTGCTCCATCTACCTATGTTGATAGCGAGATTAATGTATTTATTGCAATTCCGAGAGTATTGGCATGGATGATGTCACGGAATATCAGGCGGTGAGGCAGCGCTGACATGTCGATCTGGATCTGATCATCTGGAGGAGATCTGATACAGATGATGAGATCTGACCCATAGCTTTGGTAGCGCCAGATGGGGCAGGGCGGGGAAGGTGGGCGGGCAGGTGGGAGCTGATGTAATTGGAAATTACTCCGTTGGGAAGGCGCACTCGGCGAGGTGGCAAGATACATGGCGTGGGGGTGGCGGATGTGCCGGAAAGGCGGCCCTACTGTAGTCTCAGGCATTCATATATAAGTGATACATCAGTAGCTGTCAGGGGAGCCATTAATACATAACCATTATGCTACCAGTACAGTAGTTTATGTATCACTCTGCCAACTAGTGGTGCGCAATCTGTAGTCCGAGGAGCTCAGAAGTCCGAGGAGACAACCTGGCATGTTCCTCCAAACATGTGTTATACCTGGTTCAGTTTATCCTTTTTCACCTGTATCTACTCAACGCCTCGGCGCGATCGCTAGCTATAGCTGGCAGCGCTGATCGTGCTGTATATACCTTACCATTGCTCGTTGGATGCCCCAGAGACTCTTTGTCCTGGTGCATCCACATACATCTACCTCTGCCTATTTACATGTACTGTTACTTACAGCCATTGCAGTGACCTCTGTGTCACTGCAAGGTATGAATATATATAGAGACTCTTTGTCCTGGTGCATCCACTGACCTCCATGTCACTGCAAGGATGCTCTCTGGTCTGTCTGCCCTCCAGCCATACTGCTGCGCTCACTCGGCTTTGCCATTCTGACCTAAGTTGGTCGCCCTGTTGCTTCTCGCACTCTGATACACTCTGTGGCACATTTTAATGAAAATTAGTGTCTGTAACTGAGTGCATTATATGCTGTCTAAATAGAATAAAAAGGCTGCTTATGTACAGTTTCAGGTGAGGTGCACAACTATGATAACATTAATATGCAGTCAAATCTGCACACTGGGACTTTTCTCATATTCAATGCATGTTCTGCTGGTAAAAATCATGACTTGCAGTACTTGTGATATCATGGAAATTTTTTTAGGTTGCAGGAGAACCTCACTGCATTCAGATAGCTACAGTGAATGCAACCATACTGGGCTGAAGTTTAATTGTGCTATAAGATGGACATGCACTCTTGCCCGAAGGGCGAGGAGAAAATTTGAAGGAGTTCTGCATGCCATTGATATGTAAAACTTACAGAGCCTGGGTTTCTTTAGTTGCATCACTAGAAGAGCAATCTCCGCAGTTGTGTTTGCATGTCTTACTGTACTACATGGTTTGAATATAACTCTAGAAAATCATCTTGGATTTTGTGTAAGTGACATGAAACCCGATGTCCATACACCAAGGCACCTGTGTCAATAGATGTCAAAGGTAATCTTGAGATTATGTAGTCTGATAAGCAGCATAAATTTATAAGAGCTTATAGTATAAAGGCGATGCTCTGGCCGAGTTGGTCGAAATGCTACAGTATATTGACTTTGTGTTTAATTGTGACAGTGAACAGAACTCAAAAGAAAATGTTTTTAATCAGCAGCATAAAAGCTTGTATGAAAAAACTATAAGCACTTACACATGCAGACTATAAGCACTCACCTAATTGAGCTACAAGTACTTATACTTGAAGTAAGTAAAACAGACTATATAATCTTAAGATTAACAATGTTTACTATTGCCTGTGTGCAGGAGTTGAGGACATGCTGGGCATCACACAAAGCTGCAGAGTGAATACTTTCTCACTTGCTTGAATTAATTTCATTTAATTTATTTAATTTCCTGCCGACCCTACCACTATAAGGAGACTGCCGTAATTTCCATGTCAGACCTCCAGGCATATGGCCACGTGTCTCAGCAAATATAATATTGGCACCAACTACTATTTGGCATCGTCCACATGCTGTGCACACACCGCACATCAGGTCGCGCTCATCATTGTTGGGGTAATGAGCTCGACTATCTTTTCATTTTCTCGATTCTGGCCCTTTTTTATTCTTCATATACAGTATTTTTGGTGTACCAATTATAGAGTATACTAATGGGTGAATCATACTATGGCTTACAAGATCGTCAGCACCCCCTCTGTAAGGAGCCTAGATCCTTATGCTCACCAGGGCTGCAGTGGACTCAATATATAGCCAAAGTAAGCTAAGACTGAGTGTAGATACAGCTAGATGGTGAGTGTAAAGGATATAAAGCAACTTGCTTAGGTAAGTAGTAAGCAGTCCATAACGAGTAACAGTTGTCAGAACCGACCCATTACACCCTCCAAGTCGGCACCTTGCTCAATTAGCCCTTTCCCCTCCCTCTACCCTTAGTTATCTCTTATATGTATGATTTTATAGTACTGCATTATTGTTGACGTTGAACGAGCTCAAACAGATCGGTATTGAAGGAGTCCCTTCTTAACCTGAAATGTAATGCACACTCACACTGGCTAGTCACTGGCCGAAGTCTGCTGCGAGCATCAGCAGTGGGGTTTCAAGGTGTGACATCCACCATAACACCGTCATCTAACCTCCCAGTGCAAAAAAATGAGACCATTACTGTTACAATGCTCTTCAGTTATGGCATGTCTTTTCTTTTTCTTTTCTTCATTCCCTTTACTTTACCAGGCCATGCTCTTCAGTTATGGCACATCTTTTCTTTTTCTTTTCTTCATTCCCTTTACTTTACCAGACCACATGATCCACCACATGACTCATCGGAGCGCAACCTCCGATTCTTTAATATCCAGATGTTCAGAACCCCTAGTCTAGGGTTACACCAGATCTAACTCCGGACCTTCCTCTTATCACGCATGCGAGACATGTATGTTCGCCTCACTGCCACCTTGTCCTGATACATGACAACTCAGTATCCCCATTAGTACTGATTATCTCTCACGATCTTATTCAGCTTTCCCATACATATTACTTCCTCGCTGTTACCTTGCCCAGACATCATTTCACCTTATCTAGCCAATGAATGATCCCGTATTACTGCATAGTACTGCGGATACCTTTTGTATAAATAGACGACCTTATCGAGCTGGATCCTCATCTTGACCTGATTACCATTAAACCAACTTTTCACTTGCCTCTGACTGAGATTGACCATTAGTAGCAGACAGCTACTGCGAGTCATAAGAATGAACTCTGATTGACCTTCAGTGCAAGGACATCACCAGAAGTGTCTCCTGAATGGACTTGTGTCTTAGACGAAGACTTTGTCTTGTGACGACTCAACTTGACACTTGTGTTTTACTGCTGTGTAACATTAGGTCGAGATCTCTTTACTCTCTGTGACTTCCCAAAGTCTAACAATGAACTACCAACTGGACCGAACCTTGTAGACTGAACGATACATCCAGATTCAATTGCTGAAGCGCCGTTTGAGATTACTTTGTAATTAAGGCAGCTGAAGGGATAGACTGATCACTCATCTTCGGAGAGGGGTCTGTCTGAGAGACCAATAGGCTGAGGAGGCTGAGGTAATCACTCGAGCAATTAGCAAATAGGTGTATCAGTTTAAAGACAGAAGACACTCTACAAGCTTGTTAGCCGACGATGAATGAACCCACTCAGTTGAGGATGGTGTGCAGTCTACGTGTAGACATAGGCCACACAGAAGAATCTATCCACACTGGATTTGAACTATATCAACCCGACTGCTCTTCCCTAGCAGTACCTTGAACTCCTCCCATCTCAAGCAGAGTGGGACGAGCAGAGGAACCACCAGTGGTGGCCAGTATTATATAACAATACTGCAGGTAGCTGGGCAAGGTGTTGTTCACTACTCACCAGTTCTTGTCAATTGTCAAAGTTATTGTTAACAACAGTCTGAGAGGATTGTAATACAATAACAACTTGTACAAAAAAACTTGCACTTAGCCAGGCTTGAACCTTGGTCTTCCAACTAACTACTCTATTAAACCATGCATTTCTCTTAGCCTCAATTCTATATAAGGCTACTGCCTTCTCTAATATACATATTAGAATCTTTTGTAATAACTACTATATCCTGTTGTTACTGTGGCTTCTAATAGTTATTTGCCTACATTTTTCTATTTATTTCACTCTTCTAATAGCTTTATTACATCTATAAATTTTGATATTACAGTTTTAATCTTATTTGAATATTTACTGAACTAAAAAGGAAATGCTTAATATTAGGCACTCAAAGACTTATTAACAGGGACATCAATCACTGTTAGAAGCCACAGTAAGAACAGAATATAGTAGTTATTACAGAAGATTCTAATATGTATATTAGAGAAGGCAGTAGCCTTATATAGAATTGAGGCTGAAAAGAATGCATGGTCCAATGGAGCAGTTGGTGGATTGTGTGTGCGGCATGTGCTTATGTAATCATGTGTCCGGAAGACCAGGGTTTAAGCCTGGCTAAGTGCAAGTTCTTTTGTACAAGTTGTTATTGTATTACAATCCTCTCAGACTGTTGTTAACAATAACTTTGACAATTAACAAGAACTGGTGAGTAGTGAACAACACCTTGCCTAGCTACCTGGGCCATTGTTATACAAAAGTGGGAACCACAGCTGGAGGAACGTACACGTTATAAATGGACAACCTCTATTCATTCGACCAGATCAATGTATTGATCACTCAGGCAACACTTTCAAAGCAACTCTACCCCATAATGTTGGAGAGTTTGTATTACGACATATTGCAGACAGCGGAATACCAATCTCTTATCAAGAAGAAAGACCAGACGGCCCTTGAAACCCCCCTGTCCAGAACCCCATACCCCAACTGACTCTTGTACCAATCGTACCTGCTTATATTCCACGAATGGACACAGCTATCATAGGTGAAGATCGTCACCATGTTAGCCAGAAGGAACTTGGCTTCAGAAAACCTGAGATCTTCAACGGATCAGACTGTTCGAAGCTCCAGGAATCCATAAACCAATGCAAGAATTATATGGCTGGGAATAGCCATATTTACCAAGAGGACAATCAAAAGATTGCATTTGTGCTGTTGCACATGCAAGGGGAAACAGCAGAATTGTGAGCTCAGAGTTTCATAGAAATGAAACTCATCGACGACGACTCTCTTTCTTATGGAAGTTGGAAGGAGTTCATCAAAGGATGTGAATAAAATATTTGGCAATGAAAATATTGAAGAGACCACTTGTACCTTGTTGTGTAACATCAAACAAGAATGTGCACTGCAGACAACTACATTGTCAAATTCCAATCGCTTGTACCTAAGGTGAAATTGGAAGATGCTGGAAATATTGAATATTTCAAGTGGAGACTTAACGACCCACTCCGACAAAGGATATATGGGATGGAAAGCATGCCCAAGACACTTGACAAGTGGTATGAATACACCTCGCAGTTTGACAACCAATAGAGATCTGCTCAGATCTTCAAGCGAGGAGCCACTACAACGACAAGAGGAAAAAGCTAATCTACCCATCATCCTTACTACTCGACTTCTACGAAGGATCCGAATACGATGAATGTTGATCGTATCAACATCTCGCACTTATCCTCAAATGAGCGACAGAAGAGAATGAAAGAAGAATTATGTTTCCTATGCAGAAAGAAGGGCCATATGGCCAACAACAGACAATTCCACTTCCAGTCTGGAAGTTTCACCCATGCTAGAATGATACAGCCTGGGTTGGACACTAATACAATCACATGGATCAAGAAGATGCGAGAAGACCTTGCACAGAAGAAGGAGATTTTGAAGGAAGAAACCAGAGAGGAACAGATCACCTATGTGCGAAACATCTTCAATGACATGACTGATGAAGAATGAACCCAATTGGGTTTTTGAAGCGATGGCCACTGGTAATGCATGGACCGTCGCATCTTACCATATCTCTCCTCATTATTTGTAACACTAGCAGAAATTCAATTACTATGAATATTTCATTGAGAGAGAAGGAAGATGTTGCAACAGAAGCCTTGATTGATTCCGGTGCTGCCAAAATGTTCATGCATGTTTGCTTTGCAGAAGAAAATAATTTTATTAAATGGAAATCATCGAAACTGATTAAAGTTGTAAATGCGGACAGGACACCAAATCAGATGGGGACCATTACCCACTGTACCTGGAAGATGATGAAGATTGGAGGAAGGAAGACACTTACTCGCTTCCTCTTAACCGGTATTGGCAAAGAGAATATACTTCTCAGCATGCCGTGGCTTAAACGCCTCAATCCGATGATTAATTGGAAACCGGTGACTTCTGGTTTGGCAAGGATGCCAAATGGCCACCGAAACCCAGTGTCGAAGACGTACCAGATGAGGAAGTTTCAATTTTCAAGGAAGATAACCTCCTGGAGTTAATCACCACTGAAACTTCTCCGACCTTATTTGGACATTCAGAATCTATCAGAGAAATCATGGCCGATGACACTGAGCGTGGCGAGTTACCTGCAGTGCGGAATGATACCGAACCAGATGACCCACCATTAGAACCCTCTATGGATCAATTTGATGATGACGATCTAGTTATCTCCTATATCGCAGGAGAACCAGTTATTGGAATATTTGAACTCATTTAGAAAGAGTCACCCTTGACGAATAAAGAAACTGAAACTGCAGTTTTCACCATACGAAGAGGCCCCACCATTGGGAGAATGACACACAGTACTTGATCCCCATTATTCTGTAATGCACAGAATACGGTCTTTTATAAACTATTTGGTAAATCACAGAAATTGGCACAACAGGCACACAAGAAAGTGTCCATTGTAAACAAACCCAAAACCATTGAGGAGTTGGTTCCCAACTAACTTTACAATTTGAAGTCAGTTTTTGAAAAGAAAGCAGTTGAACACTTCTCAGAAATCAGGCTTTGGGACCATGCCATAGACTTGAATCCTGATTTTATTCCATGTGACTGTAAGGTCTATCCATTATCACTCAAGGAACAAGGAGCGATAGATGACTTCATGGAAGAAAATTTGCGAAAGGGATATATTCGACCATTGAAATCACCCATGACCTCACCATTCTTCTTTGTTAGAAAGAAAGATGGAGCATTATGTTCCTGTCAGGATTACCATTACCTGGGACTGTGAAGAATGCATACCCCCTCTCACTCATTTCTGAACTCGTGGATCAACTCAAGGGTGCATCAATATTTACACAAATGGATTTACGCTTGGGATATAACAATGTCAGAGTCAAAGATGGTGACCAATGGAAGGGCACATTTAAAACAAACTGTGGACTTTTTGAACCTATGGTCATGTTCTTTGGACTCTGCAACTCCCCTGCAACCTTCCAAATGATGATGAATGCACTCTTCAAGGACATGATTGACGAATTAGTCATTTACATGGATGATGTCCTCACCTTCTCGAACAGTTTGGAAGAACATCATACTCAAACCTGATGCGTACTCCAACGACTCAAAGACAATGACCTATTCCTTAAACCAGAAAAGTGCTTCTTTGACGTTAAGGAAGTTGAATTCCTAGGCATGATCATTTGAGAAAACTACATAGGCATGGACCCTATCAAACTTAAAGGAATTGCGGAATGGCCTGAACCAAGCACGGTAAAAGATGTTCGCTCTTTCCTCGGGTTTGGAAACTTCTACCAGAAATTCATTGCCAACTTCTCAGATATTGCCAAACTATTGATGAACCTTACAGCATACCGCTGCTGGATCTCCACCTTTTGAATGGACAACGGAATGTCAGACAGCTTTTGATACATTGAAATGACGATTCAGTACTGCCCCAGTGTTGTTGCTGCCCGACAAAGCAGAACCCTTTATTGTCCAATCTGACGCTTCCAAGTTTGCTACGGGTGCAGTTTTACGACAAGCCGATATCAATGGAGAACTCCATCCTTGTGCCTACATTTCACAGATGCTTAATCCAGCTGAATGGAAGTACGAAATCTATGACCACGAACTCCTCGAAATCATTCAAGCCCTTACTGAATGGTGCCATTACCTTGAAGGCTCTTCTCATTCCGTTGAAGTTTGCAGTGATCACAAGAACCTCATGTACTTCCATACAGCCCAGAAGTTAAACTGCCGACAAGCACGATGAAGTCTCAAATTATCACAATTCAATCTTCACCTCATTCACGTCCCTGGCATGCAGATAATTTAATCTGATGTGCTATCTTGTCGTAACGAACTTGATGACAGTGAAAGTGACAATGAAGATCGCACCCTTTTACCTGATGCACTGTTCATGCGATCCATCTTCCCGATGTTATTTGATGAAATCAAGAATCACGCAGCAAAAGACCTCATTGTTCATGAAGCCCTTGAAGCAATCGCGCACAAAGGGCCATTCCCCATAAAATCCTCACTTTCTGACTGGGAAGTTCGCGATGGTGTCATCCTTTACAAGGGAAAGATTTATGTCCCACCATCTGAACCTCTCTGTTGTGACCTCGTTCGACTACATCACGACTCCCCTGCCATGGGCCACCCTGAAAAGTTCAATACTCTTGAACTGTTACACCATGAATTTTGATGGCCCGGCATGTATGCATTTGTCAATAATTACGCTGAAGGTTATGCTGCCTGTCAACAAATGAAACCGAATACTCATCCAACTCGTATTTCTTTGAAACTAATTCCGGCAGATCCAAACACATTACCATTTTCCTGTTGCACCACAGATTTTATCACTGACCTCCCCATTGCCAATGGTTTTGATTTGATTATGATCGTAGTAGACCATGACCTTATGAAGGGGGTGATTCTTATGCCCTGCCTCAAAATGATCACAGCTGAAGGGACAGCCAAGATTTTTCATGACAAAGTCTACTTGCGATTCAGATTACCTGACTGAATTATCTCAGATAGAGGACCTCAATATGCATCCAGGGTCTTCCTAGAGTTAAATCAACTACTCCAGGTTAGATCATTGATGAGCACAGCTTATCACCCTCAGACGGACAGAGAAACAGAATGAGTCAACCAGGAGCTGCAAATCTATTTTGACTCTATTGCAGAAACAACTCTGAAACATGGGCTAATCACCTGCCAGACCTCGAGTTTTGTCATAACATGAGGGAACACTCAGCACAGAAGATGAGCCCATTTCACATCATGATGGGATATGAACCACGTGGACTCCCTTCCATATTCCCAATCACGAACATTCCATTGATTGAATCCAGACTTGACATGTTGCAGAAGATAAGTCTAAAAGCATTAGCCATGCATGAGTTAGCCTGACAACAGATGGTGGACTGAGTCAGACAAGGATCGCCAAAGTTCACACTAGGACAGAAGGTCTGGCTAGACTTAAGAAATTTGAAGGTCAATTACGCCTCACGCAAGATAGCACCTAAGGGTGAGGGGCCACTCGAAATAGTTGAAGTCATTGGGCCAGCCAACTATCATCTGAAACTTCCAAAGACCTGGCGAGTTCATTCCATATTCCATGCTGCCCTTCTATGCTTCTATCTCCCTATCGTGAGAATGACATACATGGTCCGAATTACATGAACCCACCACCTGATGTTGTTGATAACCAAGAAGAGTACGAAGTTGAAGCCATCCTGAATCACAAGACATATCAAGGTCATCTGAGGTACTTAGTCAAGTGGAAGGGATATTTGTCAGCAGAGAACTCATGGGAACCTGTCCACAATTTACAGCATGCCAAGCAAATCCTTGATGCATATAAAAGGACCAGAGGAATCCAGTAGAGGAAAGGAAAACTGGAATGACTACCACGATGGTCTTCCTCATTATCTTCCTAATCGTCCTCCACTGTACGACCCTCACTTTTCTTTGGATCATCCACCGAATCCTTATCAGATGACTCATTGAGCACATGCTCTTCACACGAGACAACCCACACGCTAACGGCTGAGGTGACCAGAATGATGCTTGGAACTGATCAGACAGTTCCTATCTCCGTGGGAATACTCCTTATCGCCCAATGGATTTTCATCTATTTGATTGTCACCCACATCCACAATATTCTATTTCACATCACAGATAACCGTGATCCCCTTAATGACTGAAAGGTATAAAAGGAGGAAAAGACAGTGTATCATCAATGCCCACTTCTGCTATTGACACTCTTGTCAACAACATACTCACCGAAGTCGCTTCCACAATTATGAATACTCCTGCATCACCTACACTTGTCGATGGAGTACCTTCTCAAACACAAACACCCTTTATCTGAGCTCCATCGCCCTCACTTTCAATCGAACTCAGTCACACATTGGATGAACAAGAATTTGCCATGCGTCTGATTTCAGCCATCCACGTCCCCATTGACTTCACAGACATTCTCATTGCCCTACAGAATCACCCGCAAGATTGACAAGCGGTGGTTTCTATGCAGCGAGCATTAGAAATGGTCGAGTGGATACAGATGGCCAGACAAAAGCTCATCTCAGCAGAAGAAAGGACGAGTAGAGCCCAAACCAGAGTTGACCAAGTATGGTCTTTGATGCGCAGTATGGTCACTCGTACAGTGTAAGAGATCTGGAGGGAGCATGGGGTCTGGTGTCAACTCGGGGTGTGCATGGGCCTTGGCCGGAGGAGCTTTTGACTCCTGGTCAAGTGAGTGGTACTTCACTATGGTTCTCCGGGCGTGGCAAAAGGGAAAGTACGCCAGGCTATCACAGTTGTTCATTGATATCAAATTTATGATAGTGGGTTAAGGATGCCTAAGCTATACGTGTGATTCGTTGTCTGAAGTCAGAATGGTAGTCTGCACAATACAGATGGGGGAGTGTAGGAGAGGATGCATAGCAATCATGTGCAAGGGCTTGCATTCTGTCTTCTGATATGATGCCTACAACTAGTGCAGGGCTTAATGGGTTTTCTTATATGAGGCCTACAACTGGTGCAGGGCTTTCCGAGTCTTCTTCATCTTCTTATCTGAGTGCCTACAACCTGTGCAGGGATTACCGAGTCTTTGTCATCTTCCTATCCGTGTGCCTACAACTGTGCGCAGGGCTTACTGAGTGCGTGTGTCGTAAATGATGTGCCTGGCCAATAACTTTCCTACGTGCTTTCCGAGAACTTTCTGAGAACAGTTTGAGTATCTAGCAACCGTGTGCTAGACTACCCAAAAGAAACTATACAAAGGAGAAAGTAGGAAGGAGAAATCTCTTAGAACCTTCATGTCCAATAGCATAAAGTGAGCAGGGAGAAACAGGGAAGATAAAATTCTTGGGACCTCCATGTCCAATAGCATAAAGCGAGCAGGGAGAAGTAGGGAGAAAGCACTTTCCGAGTTTTTCCTGTCCAATAGCATAATGTGAGCATCAGGTGACACGCTCGGCCAACATTCTGTGATTCTGTCTTAGTCACGTGATTTCTTCATCGAGCGCTACACCGGTGGTCATGTGTTCACAAGCCAAACACTTTTGGTGCGTGACATCGGCCTCAGTAATGATGGGTCCTGAATGATCTGGTTGGTGCAGGGGGAAAAGAAGCGGGTTGTTGAGATGATAACACTCTAATTGTGAGTAGTGGAATGTGAGGACAATGTTCATTGTCTCTGGTAGGGACAATGTGTAGTGCCAGGTGTCAGGGAATGCTGCAATGACCTTGTAAGGACCATCAAAATGTGGAGCATGAACTTGGTGACATGGGTGTCTCTGTGTTGGATGTAGTCACATCGCCAGTGTAATGTGGATAATAGAATACTATCCCCCACACCGAAACGAGGGTCAGGATCACGATGTGCATTCATGGTGTTGGCTTGGGCAACCTTTGCTGCGAGTAAATTGTCCTGCACTTCGAGTGAGTCAGTCTCGATGTGTTGTAGGAGTTTAGCAGTGGTGTTTGCATCTAAATTGGACATTTTTGCCACAATGGCAGAGACATCGGACTGGAAGAGCAGGGGAATGATACGGGGTGAACATCCAATGTAGAGTTGGAATGGGGTGAGACCAATGGATGCATTAACCATGTTTATGATGCAAAACTGAATATATGGTAAGGCTCTGGCCCAACTCATCGGATTCAACTGCACATGGAAATGTAGGCATTAGATCATTATTTTGTTAGTGCGCTCTGATAGTCCATCCGTCTGTGGGTGGAATAATGTGGACATCTTGTGTTTCACACCAGTCAAGCGACACAATGATTTCTAGACTGCGGATATAAATTTGATGTCACAATCGGAAATGATGTCGACTGGAAGTCCATTTTTGCAGTACCATGCATTGAAGAAAAGCGCTGTGAATTCAGGTGCAGTGACATTAGTACACATGGGGATTAGATGCATGTTGGAGCCAAGGCAGTCGAAGACAGTCGCAATGGCATTGAATTCATCTTCCTCTGGGAGGGGGCCTGTGAAGTCAATTGTGATAGAGTTACAGCGGCCATCGGGAATGGGGAGTGGATGCAGGGGACCCGAGGGCTTATGTGTGCATCCTTTGTTGTGTTAACACTCTGCGCATGTGGGGACGTATGCCTGCTCGAGGTCATGCCTCATATTTGGCCAGTAATGTGCATCACGAAGCATTGCGTATGACTTCTCAGCACTGAAATGGCTGAGGGAGTCATGCATCAGCCGGAACAGTGATTCGCGAAGCTCATTGTGGTGAGGGATGACAAGTTACTCACCAATATAAAGCAACTCATCCTGTAGATGAACACCAGGTTTGGATTCAGTGTTATAAAGGAGCTTTTGACAGAAGGCGTCTGTTGTATAGCTCTGGTGAATGTCATCAAGGATGAATTGATCTGTATCAATGTGGAAGACTGCCATGAGGATGCCCAATTTGATGCATGCAATCTCCTCATCTGATACTGGAGGGAGGCAAGACAGTGCATCAGCAATAGTGTTTTCATCACCTGGAATATGTGGCATTCATAATTGGCGAGAAACTCTTGCCAACGCGCTTGTCATCAGCTGAGATCTCACTGTGATTCGAAGTTTTCCAGTGTTTTGTGATCTGTATAAATGATGAACGGTGCACCAAGAAGATCACTTTGCCACTTCTTAAGAGCACAAATGATAGCGAGCATTCCTTTCTCATGAGTTGGGTAGCACATAAATTTGTTGCGACTTGAACGTGACAGGTCAGAATGACTCCCAAGAGGGACATACAAACAGGACAGTACCAGTACCCCATTCATTGGCATCTGTAGTCACGTAGATGTTGTCATTCCCAATATTGTCATGGTCAATTATTGTGAGGCATTCACATCCCAAAATGAGTTCTTTTATCACCTGAAATGCGACCTGATGTTTCTGTTCCCACCCTGGAAAAATCTTATCAGCCAATTTCAGGGTCAATGGTGTCAGGATCGAAGTGTGGGTGGTCAGTTGCAGAAGGAAAATGGAGATATAGTGTACGAGCCCAAGGAATGCATGTACATTCTTCGTGCAATGTGGGACAGGCCAGTTGATAATATGAGCGACCTTGGATAGGTCTGCTTCGATGCCATGTGCAGAGATGTGATGTCCACAGAAATTAATCTCTGGGCAGAAGAGTGCAGTCTTTCTGATCAAACAGAACAGGTGTGAGACATGAAGTGCCTCCAGTATGGTCATGACATTCTGTTCATGTTGGTCTAGAGATTGCATCCAGATTATAATGTCATCTAGGTACACATGGCAGGTCTTGCCAATGAGTGGACATAGCATGGCTGTCATGCAGCGCTGGTGGGTGGAAGGTGCATTGTGACAGCCTTGGGGCATTACACGCCACTCGTAGAGGCTGAATGGTATGTGTACTGCAGTGTATTTGATGTCATCAGGGTGTATACAGGTTTGATAGAATGCATTGGTCATGTCCAGCTTGCCTCAGATTCTTCCCTTTGCACAATCAGCAAGGATATCATCGATGCGAGGCAGTGGTCAGGAACCATGTTCTGGTTGAGATGACAGTAATCATTGACCCAGCGGGGCAATGCAATAGGATCTGATTTAGGGATGATAAATGCTGGAGCGGCATATTCACTCAAGGATGGGTGCATATGACCGGAATCAAGGTGCTGTTGCAGGAGGGTGTGCCATGCATCACAGTACTTGCATGGGCAGGCATATGACTGCATCACAATGACCTTCCCCGAGTCCTTAAGGGCCCATTTGGCATCAAAACATTTGCGTCACGCAAAGGTTTGTGTTTATTTCACGCATACGTCCAAATAGATGCACACAATGGGCTGATCTTGCTGCTGTCACGCCCCACTTCCAGGCGGCCATGTTGACCAACACCAGGAATCGCTGCTCATCATGCGTCTGCCTTTGCTCGTCGTTGCCAATGATGAGCAGGTGGATTAGGATGCATCAAATAAGACTTGACTAGATGATTAGATATGAATTTGGCATGATAGAATACCACATGCTCTCTTCAGGTATTGCTGAGTTCTACCAATGCAACTGCACTCTCAGATACTCATGCCCATTGCCATTGTTGAGGGCAGCAAGGCGGGAACGTCGGCAGTGGGGGGAAAACCCAACTCATCAGTCACAGGCCATCACAACCTCGGGTTCACCGGAGCTTTCAGGAGTTTATGGCTTCTGAGTGTTTGCGTTGTGAAAGCGTTTGCGTGACGCAAATGTTTCGATGCTGAACGGGCCCTAAGCAAGAACCTTTGGTAGACATCGGTAGGTAGGTCAGCGAAGGGTGGGGTGTTGATGGGGAAAAGGTCTGCAAATTGTTATTTATACTTGAGATCAAATTCTAACAGACGCTGTTGCGATGTGAGTTCCTCAATGCATGCATGAATGAATGGAAGCAGGTCGGTGGGTGCAACAGGGTCACACCGACAATCAACATGTTGTCGTTGAGCTTGCAGGTGGTCACATAGTTCATCAATTATGCTACATGTGGCTGCCACCACACGAGAAGCAGACTGGGCACGTGAACAGCCTGCCAGTGGAGTGGTCTTTCATGTAGGGCTGGGAGAATGGAGTAGATCATAACCGGACACCTTATGAGTCACTGAACTCTCATGTGCATCAATGACAAGCTTGTTGGTAGCCATAAAGGGTAACCCTAAGAGTATAGGCATTTCTAGTCCGGGCATGACAAGAGCGGGCATAACAAGAGAGCAGAACAAGTGATCGGGAGAGTCCAACTTCAATTTCATCCAATGAGACGATGATGAGACTGTGTTACTTCCATCACCAGCAGCGCAAAAAGCTCAACCTGATGAGAACAGTTTGAGAGGCATGCGGTGAGAAGCCCAAGTTTGTCGACAAGGGTTTTGCTAATTAACACTGCATGAGAGCCATCGTCAATGAGGGCACAGATAGGAAGTGGACAATCAAGGTTAGGTCCATCGATAAGACAGGACCAGTATAGGTTGGGTTCAGAGAATGTGGGCATGTACTCATTCTTATCAGAGTCCGAGCCATCTCCAAGAGACAAAGATTGGGCTGCAGAGAAAACAGTGGCGACATAAGCTGGTTTATTCGTGACATCCTGTACGACAGTGGCAGTGAGCTTTCGCTTTCCATCCTTCACAGCATCAGGAAAACCCAACTTTTACCTAAAGGTGTCCTTATGTGACTTAAATGCACTTATGAGCCTTAAATAAGATAAACAAGGACAAAAAGTCCATAAGTCATATTTCCTTAAAGACTTAAAAGTCGACTTTTGTGGCCAATAGTGCTCAGTACGATCACAAAGTGGCCTATAAGTGTCAAAAAAATCGCCCAAAAATTTGGCCATCCAAAAACCTCATGGGAAAAACTATCTGAGTGCATTTTTGGGGGTTTTAGACCTCCCTGAGTCTGAATCTGAAGTTCATTTGTCTCAGAAAAATCCGGTTCAGGCGCTATCAAATTTACCGCGTTTGATTGTCCATAACTGTACAGCATCCTACAGAGCCTCAGAGACTACGCGACTACAGTTCTAGCCAATACTAGCCGATACTAGCCGATACTCCTGTAGGAACGGCTCATCTACAGACCTCTACATAATTTGGGACATTGCTACAGGCCTCTCAGGCCTACGTGAACTATATAGCACTATATAGGCATTGTTCTTTTTCCAGATGTGATCTGAGCCACCAGGGCTCAGGTACGCCATTGATTCTCTATTAATGTGGTTTACAGGGACCAGAACGAAACCAGATGATATGTCCAGTTTGTTTTTATGTTCATGTACACCCGCTTATGTGCATGCAATGGAGTAGCATAGTAGAAAGCTACCTTGCCTCGTAAGTACTAGTAAATATCCATCACAGTTGATGGTTGCTTCCCGCTCACCTTCATCCACGGTCTCAGTGTAAGCACGCCACGTGTACTTACAACGCGTCGTGATCACATGACATGGTTTGCACTATTTGTATCTGTTTGCTCCCTGACAACACTTGTGTTCGACTGTCCTTCGTTGTGTTCCTTACTTCTACTTATATGCAATGAAGGTACATCTGATCCATGTAGCATTCCTTACTTCTACTTATATGCAACAAAGTCTTTTTTCCATTCCATTGCCTTTTGCTGCAGCCGCTCAGTGTTCTCGACCTGCATCGGGTTCCACTTTTTTTTGAACACTGAAAGAGAACATCTTTCTCCTATGACATGGATCACCACCGTGTCTTTACTGTTCTCGTTGTTCCATCAAGTCATCATCTTCTGACAAATCATCTTCTGACAATTTTGGTCTCCTTGAGGACTCAAAGCCCGGCACATTTAGAACAACAGACCCCATTGTCGACTGCCATCATCAGGAAAACCCCACTTTTCCTTAAAAGGACACTTAAATAACTTAAATGGACTTATGGTCCTTATTTAAGGGCATAAGGACAAAGAGGGCCTAAGGCATATTCTCTGAGTGTCTGGAATTCGACTTATTTGAACACTTATGGCCTTAAATAAGGGTTCTCAGACCCCAAAGTCTAAATAAGTCTATAAGAGAAAGTTGGGTTTTCCTGATAATCGATGACACTATTACCGTAATCTCCCCATCACTGTCCTCGGTCTCTTCAATCTCAGATTCACCCAGCATATCTCCGTCCCCTTTCGATTCTGAATTCCCCTTAGTCGAGACCGCAGATGCTGAATCAGAGTGCATATATCCATCTGAAATGACAAAGAAACTCACTACCATTGAGTTTCTGAAGGAGAGCCAGGCTCTAAAGCTACTCCTCGGAGACCTCACCCCTGCCATCATCAATTCCTGGCAGATGGCCTATGAGTGCCATTTCCGCAAGACACAACTTGCTGATGAGATTCAGGTTTCTACCATCGCATCCCGCATAGAAGATCTGCATCTTGCAGTATGGTACAATGTTTACCAAGGCCGCCTTGATGCTTTCGCATTTGAGAACTTCACAACTGAGGTTTGCACCACCTACCTCCCCCATGACTGGGACAGCTCTATCCACGATGAGGTCATGGGTGCATGTCAGAATGAATGCCCCTTTTGGGACTGAGCCAATAAGATTCAATCTAAGGCGGCTGTCATCTCTTGTACGATCCAGGCACTCAATGATACCAAACTCCATCAGCAGCTTCATGCAGGTGTCAACACCCATCTCAAGAAGAAAATGAACTCCCCGCACCATGAGCGAGAGTGTAATAACATCATCCTCTTCTCCTATTGGCTCTTGGCTGTCAAGGATCTCGATGAGGAGCTTCAAGAGAAAGACGACCTTGTGAGTAGTGCCATCACTGATGCAATCATGAAGGAGCATGCCAAGCATATCAATATATGCCCCCTCGCCAATAAGGTCTCTATCAGTGGAAACAAGCGCTCTGCCACTGAGACCGCTGCAGGTGTCTTCAACAAATTGCAGAAGATCACTCAGGACAAATGTAACATCCTCCAGAAATACCAAGGATGCTACAAGTATCACCTACCCGAACAAGACCACATGTCTGCCTCTTGCCCGAATGGCTTCCCCAATGCTACGACCTACACACTAATCTCAGAGGCCAATGTCGTGAAATGCATTAAAGCTGCATCAGGAAAATCCAACTTTTACTTGTGAGACTTATTTCGACTTTTTGTCCTTTTTTGCCTTAGTCACCCGCAACCTCTGATTCATTCAAACATTGCAAATTCACCCAAAATTCACCCAACCAGCTTCCGTAAGGGATCCTACCGGGGCTCCTCTTTGCTTCGCACTTCCATCTCAAGGCAGTTTTCCCACGGTCCCAGCCAATAGGAGCAGGCTGCATTTCCGTGGGCCACTACTCGTAGTCGTACCTTCAGCAGGCCGAGGCACAGTCTACTAGTACAGTACCAGGAAAGCTACTGTATACATGCCACCCCAGCCAGTAGGAGCTGCGGAGGCAGCCAGCAGTACGGGCAAATGCGCGCTGAGATCGGCCACTCCGGCGACACCTACCATCCCCACTAACCCTAAGCCTGATCTTATAATACCAATGACAGTCAAGGTAAAGATGATTGATGATGCAGTAAAGGTACTCCAGAAACATAAATTAGTCGACGAGGGCTCCCCAGAGCTGCAGAGCCTGGTCACCGGCCTGGGTAAACTCGCACAGATTGCTACTAAAGCTTCAGTGATGGTCGACATAATCACCGCTTTTGCTCACTATGCCAGCATGCTCACTGTAGAAGAAGCTGCCAGCAGAATTGTCGAGCAAGTAGTTCACAGGACCTACCAAGCCTTTGATCGGCTAGAAGAGACAGCCACGCAATTGGATCAGATAGAAACTCAATACAAGGTCCATGCAGACACGACAGGTCACCTCCTGAAGAAACTAGCCGAAGAGCATAAGAAGCTTGGAGAGAGAACCGTGCAGTTGGAAGAGGCAGCCAAGAAGATGCTGCAGGCATAGGAGGAATCGGCAAAGATACACGCCACCACACAGGCAAGTTCTATACCTCAGAACACTGGACTGACATATGCTGTGGCAGTCACACAAGTACTTCCCACCTCCCATGCGTCCACCCTGGCTCGCAAAGGCATCTGCATGTGTCAGGTTCTCGTCGATGGCGTCTTTGCTGCGAACTCCTCCAGTAACCTCCTGACGGAAGAAGAGCTCCTCGCCAAAGCCAATATGGCTTGCACGATGATGGGCGTCAAGGCTGCGGATGCTCCTACATCCTTCACCATCAAATCCTGCAAGAGACTAAAGAACGGAGGAGTGCTTTACGACCTGGACAGCCCAACATCAGCCCTTTGGCTCCACACCCCGGATGTCATGAAAGTCTTCCTCGAACACTTCGGAGGACACAATTGCCAGCTTAAGATCCACTCCTATGCTATTTTAGCTGAGTTTGTCCCCACTGCTTGCCGCGCAGACGATGACCACTACCTTCATGGAATAGAACATTTTAATAACTATGACCCCGGGGACATCGAGAGTGCTCGCTGGATCAAGGCACCGGAGGGACGTCATCCAAATCAGAGAGTCGCACACCTCATTGTCCGCTTCAATGCACCTGTGCCGGTGAACAATGCCATTCGCAAAGGAATAATCATTGCAGGTAAGAGAGTAAATGCACACAAACTGATCTCCGAGCCACATAGATGCCTCAAGTGTCAGAAGATCGGCATCCTGCACATCAGTTCAGAATGCAAGTCCATCCACGATACCTGTGGGTCATGTGCATCAATAGGACACAAGACTGCGGACTGCGAGGTTGACCCGGATGACTATCAGTGTGCTAACTGCCAGGCCTCCGGCCGTACAGACTGGCGGGGGCATGCAGCCTGGGATCGCATGTGCCCAGTGTTCCAGGAACATCGCAGGAAGATGGCAGACAGACAACCCGAGAGTAAGTACCACTACTTCCTGACAGCTGATCCCGCCACATGGGAACAGCTAACGGAAGTGACCTCTGCCCTGCCCAACACCGTCGTGGCCCCTCCCCATCAGGCAGTGCCGCATGACAACACACAGAACCCCCGAACCTTCTCTTTCAACTGGGCAGATGACGTAGATGCTTCAACGCCACCTCCTAGCAACAAGCCGCCTCGTCCGTCACAGGCTCGGAGGGCGCAAGAACAGCAAGATGCACAACGACGCTAGTCCTCCCAATCCCAGACGCAAATATTGGACTTCCCTCGCTGCGTGAGACAACAAGTGCTGCAAGCTCCTATCAACAGATGCTCCACTTCTCCCCTAGATTATGTCTGATGGACAAGTACCACTCTCTCGACTGCGTATCTGTCAACTGAATCTTAACAAGTCGCTAAATGCGCAATCCGCATTCCTTAACACTGTCACTACGAACGATTTTGACCTCCTTCTCCTGCAGGAACCTTATTTAGACTTCAACAACATGAGCCGCACCACTCACCACTGGCATGCTATTTATCCACCACATCATCCTAAACCCGACTCACTGTTACGCTGGGGCATACCACTTGTCCGAGGTTCATCGAGCAAGTACTAAGTCGTTTGATGACTAAGTAAATGCGAGTCAAGAATCGAGAGTCAAGAAGATCACACAAGACTAGTGATAATCCCGTTTATTGAGAGGTAAAGTAACCAGATCAAGACTGGGGTTCCAGTCGATGATCTCAGCCTTATATACTAATAGTACATGTTGAGTAATACATGCCAGTAATGGCTGAGTCAGTGAGTACCCTCGCGGTGAGGGATGAGTCAGTGAGTACCCTCACAGTGAGGGATGAGTCAGTACAGGTTCTAGACTATGGTGTCATGGTCTAGAGAGAGTCCAGATCGAGTCGAGAGATATCGAGACTCGAAGTCTCGGGTCAACGCATAATTGTACAACGTAATCGAAAGAAAAAAGATAGGTACTCAACGTACCGTTGTAACATAAGCCCCTTCCTATGCTGCCTTTGCCCTCAAAGGCATTTCTATGTATCTCCTGCTTCCGACGGTGTTACGCTGTTCATCGGAAACCCTTCAGTATACAACGAACCCGTTCCATCGAAGTCAGAGAATCGCAGGTCCGTTTGAGGGTCAGGGTAGGAGAACACTATCTCGCGCGCATCGTAATTTGCGTAGAAGTCATGAGAGTGGGAACAACCTTCTATCATGTGGCCAGGTGCTTGTTTTCCACAGTAGTAGCAACGCATCCTGTTGGATAGCAACGCAGGGCATGCGTTCGGGTCGTGGGATGCGGGGACAGATTGACAGATTACGCAAATGGAAAATGGGCAGGTATACTTCGGATGGATATACTGTCCGCAGAATACGCACTGGGGATGTGGTCGTTGATACGCGATGTATGCTGGGATGGTTCGGTGTGGCCCGATGAGTGCTGTGGAGAAGGCGGGAGGAAACGGGGAGGTGTTCCTTCCAGGCTCACTTTCTCCTGGATCTACGAGGGTCTGAGTTGATTGGTCCGAGTGTTCAGATGTTTCGGTCTGCACCGCATTTTCCGTGGTCATCGGGGATAATCCTTCAGCATGATGGTTGGGATTGTCGCTAAAGTTCCACTCCGACACGTAATCTGGAGGGGGGATTGGGCGTAGAGGTTGTGCGATGGAAACACCTTTATGAGTCGCTGCTGGAGTGGAAGACGTTGAAGCACCTTCAAACAAATCGAACGGGTTCAGGGTAGGAACTGTTATGGGGTCAAAGGCGAGATGTGATGGTCACGGTGGAGGTACGGGGGGTGTCCCCTCTCGTGGGGTCTCCGGTGGCATGTCTGTTAAAAAGGTGAGGAGGAACGGCTGCGTGGCGTCTGCATCAAGCTCGACGAGTCGTTGGTACGAGTTCGTCTGGGCAAACATTAGGGCTAGTGTTTCCTCCTGTCGCTGGATTCTATCCCCCATGCTTAACGCTAATGCTTCCATCCTCTCCGTGTATCGTCATGTCCCTGCTATTGCATGCTGCATGGAAATAATTTCAGATTTGGCAGCTTGTTGTGAATGGATGATTCTAAGCGCATACTGCGCGTGAGAATCATCCAACGTGGTTAGGGCTTGGAGATATAACTCCTCGTATTCTGCAAGTACACGGACTGCCCTTGACTCGTGGAGCTCACGATTCATCCAGGGCATGTCGGGTAAGGATGGCGTGGTGGCTCTAGAATGTATGGGATTGATCGAGTCAACTATGCCAACGACGAAGTCTTCTAGGTCACCGATAGTTCCAATTCGTTGTGAGAATCGGAGATGGGCCCTAAGGTTATCTCGTATGTCGTGCGCTGGTACTCCCCTAAAGTTCCTAGGGTGTGGCGAGGGAGTCGGAGAAGTTTCAGAAAAGTAGTCATCGACAACAGACTGCGCTCCAGATGATGGCATAGTGGAGGTTCAGAAGTGGTGAAGGCCTATGCGGGTGATTGCTGAGATACGATGCAGGTGTCGTCGCCTTTTATATTCCCCTAGTAGTCCCTCGGCATTTGTCAGATTTGCTTTGGGTTCCCATGAGTTCTCGGCAGAAGTGTATCCTTTCCACTTGACCAGGTATTGGGTCCGACCGTATCTTTGTCGGTGGTTTAGGATTGCTTCGACTTCGTATTCCTCATGCTTTTCGATAAGATCAGGCGGTGGTCTCGTATCATTCGGGCCGTGGATCTCCATTTCTTTGTAAGGTGATAGAAGGCTGGCATGGAATACGGGGTGGATTCTTCACCCTTGTGGTAGGGTCAGGCGGTAGTCCACGGGGCCTATTCATTCTTTAATAATAAAGGGGCCTTCACATTTCGGAGCCATCTTCCATGTCGGGTACCCGATGTTCAGGTTCTTTGTATCGAGCCAGACCTTCTGACCCTTTGCGAAGTGTGGTGAGCCCTTTCTGATCTGTTCTGCCATATGCTGTCTTGCTAGCTCATGCATGGCTAGGGCCTCATCTTGAATCTTCTGGAGTTCAGATAACCGAGTTTCCACTGAGGGTACATTTGTCCTAGAGAGTACCGATGGGATTCCGCGTGGTTTGTATCCCATCATCATGCGGAATGGCGACATCTTCCGCGCTGAGTGTTTGCATGTGTTATGGCAGAATTCGAGGTCCGGTAGTCGGTCTACCCATAACTCGGGGTTATTACCACAGTAGAGTCAGAGGTACACTTCTAGTTCTTGGTTAACGCGCTCCATTTCTCCATCTGACTGGGGGTGGTAGGCTGTACTCATCGAGGACCTGATTCCTAGTATTCTGCATAGTTCTTGGAATGCGAATTGTGTTCCTCTATCGGAAATCAGTTTGTCTGGAAGTCCGAATCGGGAGTAAACTTTTTCGTGGAAAGGTTTTGCCATTTGATCCGCCATGACCGTCTTCAAGCAAGGGCAAAGAATTACCCCTTTTGTAAGGTCATGGTCTACCATGACCATGAGAGAGTCAAAACCATGTCATACTGGTAGGTCTGTGATGAAGTCGACTGATGAACAGGAAAATGGTAATGCATTTGGGGTTGCTGGTATAGGCATTGGAAGAGATTTAGTGGGGTGCATATTAATCTTCATCTGTTGGCACCCTGCGCATCCTTCCACATAGGCGCATACTGCAGAGTAAAGTCCTGGCCACCAGAAATCATGTCGGATGAGTTCAAGGGTTTTGTAAGAACTCGGGTGTCCCATGGCCGGTGTGTCATGGTACAACTTGATAATATCACGTCGGAGAGGTTGTACTGGGGGTACATATACGCGTCCTCGATATTGGACAAGCCCGTCAGTGATTTTCCAATCATCGAGGGCAGATTTCATTGGTGGTGGTCCTTTGCGCTGCAAGGCTTGAAGCGCATCGTGAACAATTTGATCTTTAATCGAATGTGCGCCTATATCTTGGTATAATTGCATTGATATCGAGTGCACAAACAATGCTTCTGAGAGAAGGATACGATCTTCGTTATCATGATCTCGGTCACCCTTTCCAAGCAACCGAGATAGGGTGTCTGACTGTATCATTTGCGTTCCTGGGACGTGCACCAACTGGAGTTCGAATTGTGATAAGAAGAGACTCCATCGTGCTTGGCGTCTGTTCAGCTTCTGGGCTGTCCGATAGTAGGTCAGGTTCTTGTGATCGCTGCATATTGTTATCGGGTGGGGAGAGCCATCAAGGTAGTGACACCACTCTTCGAGGGCCCGAACGATCCCTAATAGTTCTCTGTCATAGATTTCGTAGTTTCATTCGGCTGGGTTAAACGATTTTGACAAATAGTCGCATGGGTGGAGGTCTCCGTTGACGTCAGTTTGTCTTAATACTGCTCTTGTAGCCATGAGCGAGGCATCGGACTCGATGATAAAGGGTTTTGTCTTATCTGGCATGAGGAGCACGGGGGCTGAGACAAACTTTGCTTTGAGCATATTGAACGCTTGTTGGCAGTTGGGGGTTCATTCCCATATCGGTTTCTTTGTCGTCATCGTGAGATCAGTGAGCGGTCATACTATCTCGGAATAATGATCGATGAACTTCCTGTAGAAGTTCGCAAAACCAATGAATGCGCGGACGGCTTTCACCGTTGTTGGTTCTGACCAGTCCTGGATTCCTTTCAACTTGATCGGGTCCATTCCAATATGGTCCGGATGTATGATCATCCCAAGGTATTCTACTTTTTGGGAGTCAAACGTGCATTTCTCCGGTTTGACGAACAGATCATTTTGCTTGAGTCGTTCTAGGACTTGAAGTGTACGCTGTCGATGTTCCTCCATGTTATTCGAGAAGATGAGGATGTCGTCCATGTAGATGATCATCCATCCTTCATCGATCAGGTCCTTAAAGATTTCATTCATCATTTTCTGAAACATCGCCGGGGAGTTGCAAAGTCTGAAAAACATCACCGTTGGTTCGTATAGTCCTCGATTTGTCTTGAATGCTGCTTTCCACTGATCACCATCTTTGATTTGTACATTGTTATATCCGGATCGAAGGTCCATTTTTGTAAAATAGCGTGCTCCTTTGAGTTTGTCAAGGAGTTCTGTGATCAGAGGAAGTGGGTAGGCATTCTTGACCGTTCCTTCATTCAAGTATCGATAATCTTGGCAAGGCCTAAGGCTCTCATCCTTTTTTCCTATGAAGAAGAAAGGGGATGCCATTGGCGATATCGATGGTCGAATATAGCCTTTTCGTGTATTCTCGTCTAGGAATTCATCGAGTGCCATCTGCTCTTTAGGGAATAGGGGGTAAATCTTGCAGTCTTTTGGTACGAATTCTGGTTTTAAATCGATAGCATGGTCCCATGCCCGTGAGCTCGGGAACCGTTCTGCTGCTTTCTTTTCGAAGACGTCTTTGTACCCCATCAGGTAGGAGGGGATGAGCTCTTTAAGCTTCTTCTTCGCTCCTCCTGCCTTTTGGATTGCTTCTTGTACCAATTCTTGCGATTTTCCGCTAGCTTTATAGAGCAGTGTGTCCGTGCCGGTGTTACATAGCCAAGTGTTTTGTGCGATACTAAATTGCCCCGATCGCGTATCCCTCGTTATCTGACCTATACAGGGTCCTGAGGTGGGTTTGTTACCACCTCGAGTTGGGCATTCAGAAGTTGCTGCATCACCTTGCGGGTCAAAGATTGCCAGCATCAGTTTGCCTTGGATATATGAGATAAGCAATTTGCTGTCCTCCAATTCGATCCTGTAATCGTGAATTCCTAGTTCTGGGTCTCCTGGTTTAACTCGATTTTCCGGATGTTTTGGATTTTTATTTTCCCAGGATCGTCCATTATTATCAATCGGTCCGATATAGGGAGCGTTCGTCGCCTTTTTGACCTTTGGTTCGTTATCTCAGACTGTTTCGACAGTGGGTTTTCTCCAATCGTAATCCAGTTCACCAGTTTCCCAGTTAATCTGAGGGTTCATCGCCTGAAGCCATGGTAACCCTAGGATAACCTCATCCTTTCCTAGGTTGATAACATAGTACTGGAATACCTTTTGTTTTCTTCCAGCCCTTGTACGTTTCCATACACAGTGCGTTGCATATCCTAACTTGTTTGGAGTACCATCAGCATTGAGAATCCTAATCGGTTTTGGGAGTCTCTCCTGGTGGTACTTCATTTATTCGATGAACACTTTGTCCATAAACATTCCTCCAGCTCCTGAGTCCAATAGAGCGGAGATATCAGCACTTTCACTCGGCACACCCAAGGTAATAGGAACGTGTATCGATTTTCCCAGGAATTCACATACAATTACATTGGGGTGACGAGTTGGTAATGACGGTACTGATGCTGTTACAGCCTGTCAAATCCAAAATCCGATCCTTCTAATTTTCTGATCTAGTCGTTACGTTCTTTCTGCATCTTTCATAACTCCTGGAGTAATTCGGAGACATCACTGTCAGAAATGGTCGTTCTTTTGACCGATGTGGTGTCTTCTTCAACGTCTTCTATCTTTGAGGTTGAGGGTTCCCCTTTGGATTCCTCGACCTGTATCTCCTTGCACGTTCCAGAAGTGTTTCTGGGGTTCTTTGGCTTCCTCTTAGGACAATCACGCGAGCGATGTCCTTGTTGGTGACATTCAAAGCAGAGTCCTCCTTTGATGTGCCTGTCGCATTCTTTTTGCGACATGCGGTCGACATCCATGGCATTAGGGTCTCGTGTGTAAACAGGTCCCTTCCTCTGTTGTTGTCCCTGCTTCTGCTGCTGTCCGCTAGGACGACTGTTCTGGAATTTCGTATACATCTGCATCGACTTGGTCTGGTTGTCAATTTCAACTGCCTTCTTGTACCACCCTTCCATATCGGTGGGGAGTGGGTTGACGTTCATGATTCGCTCAAGAAGTCATCGGGATAGTCCAATTTTAAAGTAATGGAGACGTGCTGTGTATTCCGTGATTTTGGCCTTTTTCATAAGTACCAGGAATGAATTAACGTAATCCTGTACTTCTCCCATTTGACGGAGAGATTCAAGGTCTTTCATCGCCGATCCCATGGGGTAGGTCTCTTGGAATGCTTTGTTGAAGTCGATGACCCATGCGTCGAAGGTTCCATAGTCCTTCAGCTTTCCTAGGTCGTTGGTGTGGTCATCATACCACGTCTCAGCCCATGCTTCGGCGTTCCTCCTCTCATGAAGGACATCGTGAACGTGATCTTCTTCTTGTTGCTATTGTAAATTTCATCATTGATATCAACATACATCTGAACCCTTTGTAGGAATATTTTTGTTTTGCTCATATCTCCCGAGAAGGGTTCGGGTTGGGAGAGTTTGAGCTCGGTTGGCTTTGGCGTCTGCATCGTGGGAGTCGGGTTTGAAACGATGTGTCTGTGGACTGGGATTGCAGAAAAGGCTGCTGCAGGTATAAGCTGTGCGGGGATCGGTGCTGGGGCCATTGCTTCTGCTTCTGATTCTGCTTCCGATTCTGCTTCTGCTGCTGCTTCTGCTAGTGGATGTCCCGGGGTTATTTCATCAACTTCTCATTGTATTTCTGCTGGGTCGATTAGTCGGTCGATGTTTTGCCTTGCTGCAGTATATATCGCGAAGTGTTCTGCTTCGTTCAGATAGTCTCTGGTGAATTCTTCAAGAATTCTTCGGTAGGTTGCTTCGTCTGATGCAAGCCTCCAACCCGGTCTCCCTTCTCTGATAGTTGGGAGGGCTCTGAATTCTCTCAATGATGAGCCTCGGTGGATTGGATGTCCTAGGTTTTCGTCCCACCTTATCGATGAAGGTTGAGGGCACGAAAATTCTTCTAGTCCTCGAAAATCCAGTGTGTCAATGTTTTCCTAATCTTTCCGCACCCTGGGTAACTCGCCCTGCTAGGTGTTTATCGGCTAAGGTTCGTCGGGTTTCTGTAAATGTAGTTCTGCTCTAAACCTGAAAAGGTTGAGCGGTATCGGATAGTCTCGATCTTATGTTACGCTGGGGTGTACCACTTGTCCGAGGTTCATCAAGCAAGTACTAAGTCGTTTGACGACTAAGTAAATGCGAGTCAAGAATCGAGAGTCAAGAAGATCACACAAGACTAGTGATAATCCCGTTTATTGAGAGGTAAAGTAACCAGATCAAGACTGGGGTTCCAGTCGATGATCTCAGCCTTATATACTAATAGTACATGTTGAGTAATACATGCCAGTAATGGCTGAGTCAGTGAGTACCCTCGCGGTGAGGGATGAGTCAGTGAGTACCCTCACAGTGAGGGATGAGTCAGTACAGGTTCTAGACTATGGTGTCATGGTCTAGAGAGAGTCCAGATCGAGTCGAGAGATATCGAGACTCGAAGTCTCGGGTCAACGCGTAATCGTACAACGTAATCGAAAGAAAAAAGATAGGTACTCAACGTACCATTGTAACACTCACGCACTCAGTCCATTATTCTAGTCAGCATGCGCCTTCCTATGAGTTCATGGAATGACCTCAAGGTTGATTCCCCTGACATCACGGCGATTTCGGTTAAGACTAGCTCTGGTCTCATTCACGTTTTCAATGTCTACAATGACCAACAGCACCAGAACTCAATTCACCAGCTATGTCGCAGCACCCGCAGCCTAGATTTATTGACTGACGAGGGTTTTATCTTGTGGGCAGGTGACTTCAACCACCATCACCCCATGTGGGATGAGGAGTGCAATGCACATTTATTCACAGAACAAGCTTTATCTTCAGCATAACCCCTACTCGATGCAATCACTTTTTTTGACCTCGACATGCTACTGCCTCCAGCTATTCCCACTCTCCAGGCTTCTAACTCTAAAAATTTTACGCATCCAGACAATGTGTTCAGATCTAGCGGACTAGAAGACAGGCTTATCTCCTGTGACGTAGCTGCTGACCTATGCCCTCCTATGACTGACCATTTTCCAATCAGCACAATTCTTGACCTCACAGTCCACTTTAGAGAAGAAGAACACCAGCGTAACTTCCGGAACGTTGACTGGAGGGCTTTCTGAAACACCCTGCAAGCGTACCTAACACCACTAGCTGTTCCCAAGGGGGAGCTAAAGTCAGAAGCTGAGTTCAATTCCCTGCTAGCATCTGTCATGCAGGCACTGGAATCCACAGTACAGGAACATGTACCAGTATCCCGTCCGTCTCCTTACACCAAGCGCTGGTGGTCAAAAGAACTTGGCGAGACTCGAAAAAAGGTACGTCATCTCAGCAAGTGTTCTTTCAAACTTCGTTCCTCTCCACAGCATCCACTACATGCAGAGTATCGTGCAGAAAGAAACCGCTACACTGACCAGATCCGTGAAGCAAAGTGTGAACACTGGGAAGCATGGCTGGAGTCAGCTGACAGTGAGTCCGTCTGGAGTGTTAACCGTTTCACCAAGTCAGGGCCAACAGACGGGGGAAAGACTCGAGTTCCCCCTTTGAAACCGACGAACAGTACAGGGGACGCCGTAGCAGACAACCAAGGCAAGAGCCAAATACTGTATGATGCATTCTTCCCATCTGCAGGTACCCGCGCAGCAGTCCCTACAGACTGTTACAACGCTCCCCACTTGTGGCGCGTCTTTTCTTTTTCTTTTCCTTGTTCTCGTTATGTTACCAGACCACGTGATACAACATGTGACTCATTGGAGCGCAACCTCCGATTCTTTACCCAGATGTCCAGAACCCCTAGTCTAGGGTTACACCGGATCCAACTCCGGACCTTTTTCTTATCGCGCATGCAAGACGTGCATGTACGCCTCATCTTTACCTCGTTCTGATACACGACTCGTTATCCCCATTAGTACTGATTATCTCTCACGACCTTACTCAGCTTTCTCATACATATTACTTCCTCGCTGTTACCTTGCCCAGATATCGTTTCACCTTATCTAGCCAATGAACGATCTCGCATTACTGCGTAGTACTGCGGATACCTTTTGTACAAATAGACGACCTTGTCGAGCTGGATCCCCATCTCGACCTGGTTACCATTAAACCAGCTTTTCACTTGCCTTTGACTGAGATCGACCGCCAGTAGCAGACAGCTACTACGAGTCATAAGAACGAACTCTGATCGACCTTCAGTGCGAAGACATCGCCAGAAGTGTCACTTGAACGGACTTGTGTCTTAGACTAAGACCTTGTCTCGTAACGACTCGACTAGACGCTCGTGTTTCGCTGCCGCGTAACATTAGGTCGAGATCTTATTACTCTCTGTGACTTCCTAGAGTCTAACAACGAACTACCGACCGGACCGAACCTTGAAGACTGAACGATACACCCGATTCGATTGCTAAAGCACCGTTTGAGATTACTCTGTAATCGAGGTAGCTGAAGGGATAGACTGATCACTCATCTTCGGAGAGGGGTCTGTCCGAGAGACCAATAGGCCGAGGAGGCTGAGGTAATCACTCGAGCAATCAGCAAATAGGTGTATCAGTTTGAAGACAGAAGACACTCTACGGGCTTGTTAGCCGACGACGAACGAACCCACTTAGTTAAGGACGGTGTGCAGTCTACGTGTAGACGTAGGTCACACAGGAGAATTTATCCACGCTGGATTTGAACTTTATCAACCCGACTGCTCTCCCCAAGCAATACATCGATCTCCTCCCATCTCAGGCAGAGTGGGACGCACAGAGGAACGTACACGTTTTAAACGGACGACCTTTACTCATCCGACCAGATCAACACATTGATCACCCAAGTGGTGACTACGAAGCAGGCCTACCCCATAACGTTGGAGGGCTCGTACTATCACACATCGCAGACAGCGGCATACCTATCTCTTATCCAGGAGAAAGACCAGACGCCCCTTGGAACCTCCTTGTCCAAGATCCCGTACCCCAACCGATTCTTGCACCAATCATATCCGATTACATACCACCGATGGCTACAGTTACCACGGATGAAGGACGTCACCATGCTAGCCAGAAGGAACTTGGTTTTAGAAAACCCGAGATCTTCAACGGTTCAGACCGTTCGAAGCTTAGGGAATTTATAAACCAATGCAAGAACTACATGGCCGGAAATAGCCATGTCTACCAGGAGGACAATCAGAAGATCGCATTCGTGCTATCGCACATGCAAGGAGGAACAGCAGGATCATGGGCACAGAGCTTCATAGAAACAGAACTCACCAATGATGACTTCCTTTCTTATGGGAGTTGGAGAGACTTCATTGCAAGTGTGAACAAAGCATTTGGCGATGAAAATATTGAAGAAACCGCTCGTACCTTGCTGCGTAACATCAAGCAAGGAACTCGTACTGCGGACGACTACATTGCCGAATTCCGATCGCTTGAATCCAAGGCGAAACTAGAAGATGCCGGAAATATCGAGTATTTCAAGTGGGGACTTAACGACCCACTCCGACAAAGGATATATGGGATGGAAAGCATGCCCAAGACACTTGACAAGTGGTACGAATACGCCTCGCGGTTTGATAACCAATGGAGATCTGCTCAGATCTTCAAGCGAGGAGCCACTACGACGACGCGAGGAAAGGGCCGATCTGTCCATCGTCCCTACTACTCGGCTTCTGCAAAGGATCCAAACGCGATGGATGTTGACCGTGTCAATATCTCGCGCTTATCCCCAGACGAGCGACAGAAGAGAATGAAAGAAGGATTATGTTTCCTATGCGGAAAGAAGGGCCATATAGCCAACGACAGACAATTTCACCCCCAGTCTGGAAGTTTCACCCGTGCTAGAACGATACAGCCCGGGTTAGACACAGACACGATCACATGGATCAAGAAGATGCGAGAAGACCTCGCACAGAAGAAGGAGACGTCGAAGGAAGAAACCAGAGAGGAACAGATCGCCTATGTGCGAAACGTCTTCAACGACATGACTGACGAAGAACGAACCCAATTGGGTTTTTGAGACGACGGCCACTAGTAATGCATGGACCGTCGCATCTTACCGTATCTCCCCTCGTTATTTGTAACACTAGCGGAAATTCAATCACTGTGAATATTTCATTGGGAGAGAAGGAAGACGTTACAACAGAAGCCTTGATCGATTCCGGTGCAGCCGAAACGTTCATGAACATTCGTTTTGCGGAAGAAAACGATTTCATCAGATGGGAATTACCGAAACCGATTACAGTCATGAATGCAGATGGCACACCAAATCAAATGGGTACCATTACTCATTGCACCTGGAAGATGATGAAAATCGGAGGAAGGAAGACGCTTACTCGCTTCCTCTTGACCGGCATTGGCAAAGAAAACATACTTCTCGGCATGCCGTGGCTTAAACGCCTCAATCCGATGATCAACTGGGAAACCGGTGACTTTTGGTTTGGTAAAGAGGCCAAATGGCCACCGAAACCCACCGTCGAAGATGCACCAGATAAAGAAGCTTCGATTTTCAAGGAAGATGGACTCCCAGAGCTAATCACCACCGAAACTTCCCCTACCTCGTTCGGGCATTCGGAATCTATCAGAGAAATCATGACCGATAACACTGAGCGTGGCGAGTTACCCGCAGTGCAGAATGATACCGAACTAGATGACCTACCATCAGAATCCCCTATGAATCAGCTCGATGACGACGATCTAGTTATATCATATATCGCAGGAGAGCCAGTTGTTGGGATATTTGAACCCATCAGGAAGGAGTCCCCTTTGACGAATGAAGAGACTGAAACCGCAGTCTTCACCATACGAAGAGGCCCCGCCATTGGAAGAATGACACACAGTACTCGATCCCCATTATTCTGTAACGCACAGAATACGGTCTTTTACAAACCATCCGGTAAATCACAAGAATTGGCACAACAGGCACACAAGGAAGCGTCAGCTGTAGACAAACCCAAAACCGTCGAGGAGTTGGTCCCCAACTACCTCCACGATTTGAAGTCTGTTTTCGAAAAGAAAGCAGCTGAACGCTTTCCAGAAACCAGGCCTTGGGACCACGCCATTGACTTGAAACCCGATTTTATTCCACGCGACTGTAAAGTCTACCCGTTATCGCTCAAAGAACAAGGAGCGATGGATGACTTCCTGGAAGAAAATCTGCGAAAAGGATACATCCGACCGTCGAAATCTCCCATGGCTTCACCATTTTTCTTCGTGGGAAAGAAGGACGGAGCTCTACGTCCCTGTCAGGATTACCGATACCTGAACGAAGGGACAGTGAAGAACGCCTATCCTCTTCCACTCATCTCTGACCTTATGGATCAATTCAAAGGCGCATCGATCTTTACGAAAATGGATTTACGCTCCGGATATAACAATGTCAGAATCAAAGATGGTGACCAATGGAAGGGCGCATTTAAGACAAATCGCGGACTTTTCGAACCTATGGTCATGTTCTTTGGACTCTGCAACTCCCCGGCGACTTTCCAAATGATGATGAACGCACTCTTCAAGGACATGATCGATGAGGGATGGATAGTCATTTATATGGACGATATCCTCATCTTCTCAAACGATTTGGAAGAACATCACGTTCGAACCCGACGCGTACTCCAACGACTCAAAGACAACGACTTATTCCTTAAACCGGAAAAGTGTTTCTTTGACGTTAAAGAAGTTGAATTCCTAGGCATGATCATTCGAGAAAACTACATTGGCATGGACCCTATCAAACTTAAAGGAATTGCAGAATGGCCTGAACCAAGCACGGTAAAAGGTGTTCGCTCTTTCCTAGGGTTTGGAAACTTCTATCGGAAGTTTATTGCCAACTTCTCGGATATTGCCAAACCATTGACGAATCTTACGCGCACTGCCGCTGGATCCCCACCTTTTGAATGGACGACAGAATGTCAGACAGCTTTCGACACATTGAAGCAGCGATTCAGTACCGCCCCAGTACTGTTACTGCCTGACAAGGCAAAACCCTTTATTGTTGAATCTGATGCTTCCAAGTTTGCTACGGGTGCAGTTTTACGCCAAGCCGACATCAATGGAGACCTCCATCCTTGTGCCTACATTTCACAGACGTTCAATCCAGCTGAACGGAACTACGAAATCTACGACCGTGAACTCCTCGGAATCATTCGAGCCCTCACTGAATGGCGCCATTATCTTGAAGGCTCTCCCCATCCCGTCGAAGTTCGTAGTGATCACAAGAACCTCACGTACTTCCGTACAGCTCAGAAGTTAAACCGCCGACAAGCACGATGGAGTCTCAAATTATCACAATTTGATCTTCACCTCATCCATGTCCCTGGCACTCAGATGATCCAATCTGATGCGCTATCTCGTCGTAACGGACTCGACGACAGTGAAAATGACAATGAAGATCGCGTTCTTTTACCCAACGCACTATTCGTGCGATCCATTTCCCCGACACTATTCGATGAAATCAGGAATCATGCAGCAAAAGACCTCATTGTTCATGAAGCCCTCGAAGCGATTGCGCACAAAGGGCCATTCCCCATGAAATCATCGCTTTCCGACTGGGAAGTTCGCGATGGTGTCATCCTCTACAAGGGAAAGATCTACGTTCCACCCTCTGAAACTCTTCGTCGTGACCTCGTTCGACTACATCACGACTCCCCTGCCATGGGTCACCCTGGAAAGTTCAATACTCTTGAACTGTTACGTCGTGAATTCTGGTGGCCCGGCATGTATACATTTGTCTACAATTATGTTGAAGGCTGTGCCGCCTGTCAACAAATGAAACCAAATACTCATCCAACTCGTCTTCCTTTGGAACCAATTCCCGCCGACCCACACGCATTACCATTTTCCTGTTGCACCACCGATTTTATTACCGACCTCCCCGTTTCCAACGGTTTTGATTCAATTATGGTCGTAGTAGACCATGACCTTACGAAGGGGGTGATTCTTACGCCCTGCCTCAAAACGATCACAGCCGAAGGAACGGCCAAGATTTTTCATGACAAAGTATACTCGCGATTTGGATTACCCGACCGAATCATCTCGGATAGAGGACCTCAATACGCATCCAAGGTCTTCCAAGAGTTAAATCGACTACTCCAGATCAGATCATCAATGAGCACAGCTTATCACCCTCAGACGGACGGAGAAACAGAGCGAGTCAACCAGGAGCTGGAAATCTATCTTCGACTCTATTGCGGAAACAACCCTGAAACATGGGCCGACCGCCTGCCAGACCTCGAATTTTGTCATAACACAAGGGAACACTCGGCACGGAAGATGAGCCCATTCCGCATCATGATGGGATATGAGCCACGTGGACTCCCTTCGGTATTTCCGACCACGAACATTCCATCGGTTGAATCCAGGCTTGACATGTTGCAGAAGATAAGACTAGAAGCACTAGCCATGCACGAGTTAGCCCGACAACAGATGGCGGACCGAGTCAGACAAGGATCACCGAAGTTTACACTAGGACAGAAGGTCTGGCTAGACTCGAGGAACCTGAAGGTCAATTACGCCTCGCGCAAGATAGCACCAAAGCGTGAGGGGCCATTCGAAATTGTCGAAGTCATCGGACCAGTCAACTATCGTCTCAAACTCCCGAAGACCTGGCGAGTTCATTCAGTATTCCACGCTGCCCTTCTATCTCCTTATCACGAAAACGACATACATGGTCCGAATTACGTGAACCCACCACCTGATGTCGTTGATAACGAAGAAGAGTACGAAGTCGAAGCCATCCTGAATCACAAGACGTACCGAGGTCATCTGAGGTACTTAGTCAAGTGGAAGGGATATTCTTCAGCAGAAAACTCGTGGGAACCTACCCACAATTTACAGAATGCCAAGTGAATCCTCGATGCATATAAAAGGACCAGGGGAATCCAGTAGAGGAGAAGAAACCCGGAATGACTACCACAACGGTTTTCCTCATTATCTTCCTAATCGTACTCCACTGCACAACCCTCACCTTTCTTTGGATCATCCACCGAATCCTTATCAGACGACTTGTCGAACACACACTCTTCACGCGAGACAGCCCGCACGCTAACGGCTGGGGTGATCAGAACGATGCCTGGAACTGATCAGGCAGCTCTTATCTCTGTGGGAATACTCTTTATCGTCCAATGGATTTTCATCTATTTGATTATTACCCAGATCCACGACATTCTATTTCACATCACAGATAACCGCGATCCCCTTAACGACCGAAAGGTATAAAAGGGGGAGAAAACGACGTATCATCAATGCCCACTTCCGCTATAGACGACCTTGTTCACAACATACTCGCTGAAGTCGCCTCCGCAATTATGAGCATACCCGCATCGCCCACGCTTGTCAATGGAGTACCCTCTCGAGCACAGACACCCTTTATCCGCACCTCATCGCCCTCACCTTCTATCGAACTCAGTCACGCATCGAACGAACAAGAATTTGCCACACGTCTGATCTCGGCTATCCGTGTTCCTGTCGACTTCACAGATATCCTCGTCGCCTTACGAAATCGCCCGCAAGATCGACAAGCGGTGGTTTCCATGCAACGAGCATTAGAAATGGTCGAGTGGATGCAGACGGCCAGACAAGAGCTCATCGCAGCAGAAGAAAGGACGAGTAGAGCCCGGACCAGAGTCGACCAAGTCTGGTCGTTGATGCGCAGTACGGTCACTCGTACAGCACAGGAGATTTGGAGGGAGCATGGGGACGAAGACATTGGACACATCCTCGGATACACCACTGATGGAATACCCGCATCCACCCCTCGCTCGTCGCCAGAACCAATTCCCGTTCGACCTCGCCCTCCTCGTTCGCACGTACCCAGTGGACGATCTCCGTTATCCCAACCATCTTTCTCGACTGCATCCACTTCTTCGCGTCGCAGTCGTCCCTACGGGAATGGACGTACCCCCGAACAAGGATCACGAACCAACCGGCGGACATGCTACAGATGTGGAGGAGATCATTATGTCCGCGACTGCCCTCGACGACGATGAAGATCACAATATTTCTTGTGGGACAAGAAACGTTAGACGGGAGCTGATGTTACAACGCTCCCCACTTGTGGCGCGTCTTTTCTTTTTCTTTTCCTTGTTCTCGTTATGTTACCAGACCACGTGATACAACATGTGACTCATTGGAGCGCAACCTCCGATTCTTTACCCAGATGTCCAGAACCCCTAGTCTAGGGTTACACCGGATCCAACTCCGGACCTTTTTCTTATCGCGCATGCAAGACGTGCATGTACGCCTCATCTTTACCTCGTTCTGATACACGACTCGTTATCCCCATTAGTACTGATTATCTCTCACGACCTTACTCAGCTTTCTCATACATATTACTTCCTCGCTGTTACCTTGCCCAGATATCGTTTCACCTTATCTAGCCAATGAACGATCTCGCATTACTGCGTAGTACTGCGGATACCTTTTGTACAAATAGACGACCTTGTCGAGCTGGATCCCCATCTCGACCTGGTTACCATTAAACCAGCTTTTCACTTGCCTTTGACTGAGATCGACCGTCAGTAGCAGACAGCTACTACGAGTCATAAGAACGAACTCTGATCGACCTTCAGTGCGAAGACATCGCCAGAAGTGTCACTTGAACGGACTTGTGTCTTAGACTAAGACCTTGTCTCGTAACGACTCGACTAGATGCTCGTGTTTCGCTGCCGCGTAACACAGACTGCGTATACCCTCCCCCAGCATTTCTCTTCTCGCCTCCCAAGGACTCTCAGATTATAGCAGTCCTGAAGTGACTTAAGGATTTCAAGGCTCTGGGCCTGGACAAGATCCCTAACGAGGTATACAAGTGGTGCGCAGTCCTTCTCCTCCCATTTCTTGGTCCCCTTTTTCGCACTACGTTCACTCTTAAGTTCTACCTGAGCGACTGGAAACTGTCTGACACTGTAGTGCTCAGGAAACCCGGCCGCCCAGACTACACGGTTGCAAAGGCCTACCGCCCTATTGCACTACTCAACTGCATTGGTAAGATTCTCTCAGCTTGCATTTCTGAGACACTTGTACACGAGGCAGAGATTAACAACCTCCTGGCGACCGGTCACATGGGAGGCAGACCTGGTCGCACCACAACTGACTCCTTACACCTACTAATGAAGACAGTGAAAGATGCCTGGCGTCGTAAGCAGGTAGCCTCAGTCCTCTTTCTAGATGTCAAGGCAGCTTTCCCTAGCGCACTTCCAGAACGACTACTTCACAACATGCGCATGAGGGGAGTCCCCATAGCAATTGTTGAATGGATCCGGCGCTGTCTCGAAGGACGCCGTACCCGTTTGTTGTTCGACAACTTCGCATCTGCAATCTTCGAGATCCTCAGAGGCATCGACCAAGGCTGTCCCCTCTCCATAATCCTTTGTCAGTTCTACAACTCAGATCTACTTGAATGTGCCCGCCATCACGGAAGAGCCCTGGGCCATATTGACGATGTTGCACTAGTGGCTGTCGGTGACAGCTTTGAAGATACCCATGGAACTCTGCGTCACTGCATGGATGGCCCGAAAGGAGCGATGTCATGGTCGCTAGAGCACCAGTCCAAATTCTCCATGGAAAAATTCGGACGGCTGAACATGGCTTCAATGAGCACGAGTATCGGGTCCGTGCTACAACTCCGGTCATGCACAGTACAACCTAATGCTGTATACAAATTTCTCGGCATTCTCCTTGACTACAGACTGCGCTTCCACGAACACACAACCTTTGCACTTGCAAAGGGCACAGCATGGGTACAACAATTCCGTCAGCTCGCAAAGACGAAAACAGAAGTTCCATTTCCATACATGCACCGGCTCTACCTGGGAATTGCAGTACCGTGCATGCTCTATGCGGCCAATATTTTCCTCACACCTATGCGCACACTCCCAGATCAGATGAAAACACATGGCTCAGTGTCAGCAATCAAGGCCCTAGCACGGGTTCAGCGTCAAGCGGCCCTCCTGATCACAGGTGCTCCCATCCACCTCCACTAATGCCCTGGATGCCCATGCAAACCTCCTCCCCCTCTGCTACCTTGTCGACAAGGTCTGTTAACATGCAGCATCCCGCTTGTGCACCCTCCCAGAATCACATCCCCTTTATCCCAAAATCGCTAACGCCAGCAGACGCCTCGTAAAGTCGCATTGCTCCCCCCTACATGAAATTCTTCATGCATACCAGATCTTCCCAGGGCCTATCGAGACTGTTCTACCAGTACGACTTCACCCGACGTGGTTCCCCAGGTTCCAAGTGTCTATCGCTCACAGCAAGGAAGCAGCTGAGAAGGAGGAGCTGGAGTGGGCATCAGCATCAGGCATACACATCTATACAGATGGATTCGACATTGACGGGGGAGTTGGAGCCTCCGCCGTGCTGTACCGACCGCACTCACAGCAAGTAAAGATCCTCCGCTACTATCTAGGTCCCTCCGCGGACCATACCATGTATGAAGTGGAGGTTGTGGGTCTCCTACTTGCCATCCAGTTACTAAAATGAGAGATCAGTGTTCGCTCGGCATCCTGCGCAGCTGACAACAAAGCCTCGATACAAGCTACTAAGCTTCATCGCCCAGCACCGGGCCACTACCTGCTTGACCAGCTTCACAAGGACATCGAAGCCCTCTATCGCTCCCACACGATCGACAGTGAACACCTCACCTTCCACTGGATCACGACATTGAAGGCAACGAGAGAGCTGACACCGAAGCCAAAGTTGCTGCTCATGGCCAATCCAGTCCCGCAGCCCATCTTCCTCTCTTTCTATGCAAATTGCTACCAGTCAGTGTCTCGAAAGTATGCCAGGCAGGTCTTGTGCAACTGAAGGAATGAGCAAAATTGTCATGGCGCAACTCGAAGAGAGGGCAAGATCTTCGCCGCATCGACCCTTTCATGCCATCGAAGAAGTTTGGAAACCTCGTGGCCGGCCTTCCGCGATGCCACGCCAGCCTTCTCATCCAGCTCAGGATGGGACATGTCGCTCTTAACCATCACCTCTGGCGCATCAACAAATCTGCCACAGCAACTTGCCCCGCCTGTCACTCTCAAGCCGAGACAGTCCAACACTTCCTCCTCACCTGCCCGTCCTACAGCAAGCACCACTTCGAACTCTTTTGCGAGATTGGATGGGCAGCCGGCTCCATATCCCGGCTGCTTACACGCCCGCAGGCCATTCAGCCTCTATTCCGTTACATTCATGCGACGGGTCAGTTTCACAACACTTTCGGAGTTCTTGACACCCTCAACAAGCATTCTAACACACTCACAGAGAAGTAACTTGTATTCTACACTGTCCTCTGCTGACGTCGTGCCACAGATCAATACCTCCCTACAAGCTACCACTGCCCCCCTTCTACTACTATACTTGTTTTTTTCCCTTCCTAGTCCTAGCGATCGGGGGAGTTTTGACGGCTAGTGGGGGACCACTGGCCAGATCCCTGACAGCAGCAAGAGGCAAAGACCCGAGGGTGCATTCACCACTCAGAAGGGCATCAGGTTTAGATCCCGGTCCCTTGCACTCATGTGCCAAGGACAGCCGCCAGAAGCGGCTTTCTCTCATTCTCACTCTTTTCTGTGCTACTCCTTCTTCCCCCCTTTTTATGAAATCTACTATAATACACACACTACTACTGACTCCTATCCCCTTTTCAGCCTCACCAGCCCAAGCTATGCATGGGCATCATGTTCTCTTTGTCCCCCTCACCAGCTTTACCCACTAGTTAGCTATGTTAGCACGATGTCTACCATAGGGCTTCGCCCTCGCAGACAAATAAATTTGAGCCAAAAAAAAAAAAAAAAAAGGGATCCTACCGCTACTTACACATTTGTTCTCACACCACATATTTGAGGTGTTCTCACATGTTCGCACAGATTTCAGCTGAAACTGCCTCCAGCATGAAGCCGCTCGTCATAGCTAGATTGGCAATGGTCAGAATGCTATCTAAGAGTGTTTGAGACTAACTTTAAATGACAAATTCCATATTCTAGGTGCACTTTGTGCATTTTCTATGGCCATATTTTTGCATGTATATTTTTCATCTGTTTGTGGCATCATCCCCTACTCATCGAAAGGAGTCGATTGCATATTTCTTCGTATTTTTATCTAATTAATTACGGGGCTGGCCAAAATTTTGGGTCCAAAACAGGAAATAATAAGAATTAGTGAAATCGGCTCGTGCAAATCGAGTCTCTGAGTCATAAGCATCACATTTGTGCAGTTTCCGAAAGTTTCCGGCACTCTTCGGACTCTGCATAATTGGACTAAAATAGTTACCGTGTTTGATTGTCCGCAACTGTAGGACCTGTAGGACACGGTGTGAAAGTATTCTTGGCTGCACGATAGCTCTATCTTGGCATACCATTTTCCGGTGCAATTCGTATGAAATGAGGCTCGGAAGGCAATATATTATTAATCAGGGTACGTAGAACATTGCAGTCAATAGTTATCATACAATATAGTGGCATAAAGTATCACAGCGGTGGAGCGCTAGAAACGACAGGGTGTCTAAGATGCGTAAGTATAGCTCGCAATCAATGTCTTCCGCCCGTGACTCATGAGCAGAATGGACTCTCTGTATGCACTCCTCCCCTCCCACCTGTACTAGTAACCATGTACAGCAGCACCAACAATTAGTAGTACTACAATAAATGCAAGACAGGGTGCACCTTTGTCAACGGTAGTACCTCCACTGGCAAAAGTGGTGTCCAGGTCGGCAATGCAGTCCTTGAGGTCATGGATGCAGACCCTCCCAACCTGTGTGCATATCGAAGATCCTACTAGAGGGACAGGCACCGATAGTTTGTGAAGCAGATGTCGAACGTGCAATCCCAGCGGGGCCAGAGGGAAGTAGGCAGTGCAGAGAGCAAAACAGTGAGACACCATATGAAGTCTCCAGGCAGATTTAGGGCTGGAGGATAAAGACTTTGAACTTCTGGGCATAGTAGAGAGACGGATAGCGTCGAAGCATTGATGTTCTGAAGATAGGAGCGTGTAGGAGCGCGTAGTTCTGTAGTATCTTGTAGCTCGGCTAGGAAACACTTGAATGTTCTTGCAGACGGAACGCGGCTTCGCCGAGTCGCCGAAAGATTCATGAGATCTAAATTCCTCCCGACTCCTACATAGCGGTCGGTTTGCTACGCAGTCCTACACAGAGCTATGTAGGCAAGCAGATCTACTGAGACCTATGTAGAAGAGGCAGTCCTACAGTAAGAAATTCACTTTTGCAGATGCAGATGATCAGAGAACTGCAGGGGACTCTTGTTGTCACATATTTGTTGTTGCTCCAGCCGCAGGTATAAGGTGGTTAGTTCTGCGAAAGAGTAGTCGTCCGGTCGCTTCATGGTAAATGACGAAGGAAGTTGCAGATTGAAGTCGGAGGCAGGTCTTCCGGTGATCGTTTCCCACGGACCTTGTTCTACACCAATTTGTATATCTGCGATGCGCGATGGGTTCTGAACACAACTTCCAGAATAATAACACATACCCCAAGTTCGTTCAATAAAGTAGGTGAGATGTATGCTGAAGTCTTCGAATGCCCACGCCTTTTTGTGCTGCGGGAGAAGTAGATTTTCAGAATCGTCGCTTTTCCACTCCGTCAACAAATCTGAGCTGTGTGTAAGTTGCGAACAAATGAGACTGAGAAAATCCGTACGATATTGGCTTCTAAGGTATGCCAAGAAATTATCATCAAAGCTTTGCAACCGTTCTGGAGCTGTCTTGCGCGTGAACGATCGGTATTTGACGCCCCTCGCACATGGTACATCAATTCTGAAAGGCAACAATATAAGTCCCTAACAGGATAGAAACAACATCAACTTACTCCAGCGATCGCAAAGAATCGTCGGGACCGTATGGGCCTCCCATGCGTAGGTGTGCATTCCAGCCGGGAAGCTGATCTAACCAGCAATTTATTTCCTTCGTGATCAAACTTCTCATTCCCGTGGAAACACTGAAGACATTGCTTTCATTATTGGCATTGGCGAGATATAAAAAATTACCTTTTGAAATTATTCATAGCCTTTGACAGGGGAGGAACTTCAACGACCTGTTCACACTGAGCATGGGCATCTTCCGTTCGGCGAGAGATTGCCTTCCCTTGTTCATCGACGTTACTCATCAAGTCGCTACCAGTTACATTTCGAGATATACCTTTGTTGACAACGGGCGCGCGATGATCTTTGAACTTATTTTCCTCTTCTTCATACCATAGGCAAAACATCTGGGAGCGAATAAGGATATGAAAACAGGCCCAACCATACATGAAAACATGCTCACCTCGAAGTCATCAGGATCAATGGATCCATGAAAATGCCACACGCAACCAGGTAGCACATCATTTAGCACAAATGATTGGCACGCCGCATCTCCGTCGCTATCGCGAAGAATCTTCAACAATGTCTCCACGAATTCCCGCAGAAAATCCACTTTTTCCCGCCCACGCATCTCGGAGCTGTAGGACTGTGTTGCAAAGCTGGCAGAGGGTACAAGGTAAGAGAAAGTGCCGGCCACTCAAAGAACAGATAACAACATCGGCAGCGCAGCGCCATCTCATGCTCGTGCGAGTGCTCTTGGCTCAGTGATCGATCTTCCGTGGGAGCGCCGGGACCAAATTCGAAAACAATAATTTTGTACAGAAGTAACGCAGAAAACGTGAGGAAAGCACGCGACGGTGATGCCACGCTGCGCAGCACGTTCCATGGAAAAAGCTGCCATAGACAGTTGGCGCGACGGTAATCAGATGCGAAGGGAGAGCGCAAGAAAGCACACCCCCTTGTTGGATATGTACTGTACCGAATATTCCTGGGCTCACGGTCCCGCGCTTCAGGACCAACCTGCGGAGTGGAGAATGAAGCAGATAGCTTCCATCGCGCTGTCCATCACCATCGCACGGATGTTCCTTACTTTGCCACGCAACCGCACTGCCTTTCACCTTGTCAGAGCGTCGACATTATTATAGTCACAGGCAGCGAAAAGCGACTCACGAGTTATGGTCGGTCATGTGTGCTCGGAGGGCCACTGAGTCATGCGAACTCCGCGTAAGTGAAGAGGGAAATACCACTACCTATAACGGTAAACGATGGAACCAGATAGTGTCATCGTTCACGTACCATGGGTGACGCATCGTAGGAACTTACTGGACGAACCCCTAAGCAAGCGCGGAGGAAAAGAGCACCACCCATGACAGTAAGCGATGGAATTAGCGAGCGTCGACGTTTACACATCGCAAAGGCTTTCTCACCTACGAAGGCCGACCGATGTCAAGGGAGAGAGCAACCAAAAGGGACACTGTACACCCACCGACCATTCCAGCCCATCAGAGCCTGTTGAACCAGAGAAAAAGAGATCTCGACCATTGCTTCCGATCAGATAGAGAACCTTCGCATGTGGACGTCAGTTAGACTCCATCATGGCTGTCGAGGAGCGCATAAATTCCAGAATATCCCTATGGGCGTCCTTCAGCGGTGATCACATCAAGTCCGACCTAGTGTAGTGATGTTCCCGCGCCGATGCGGCCTGCCAGTGAACCAGAATCAGCTGAGTGAGCCAACGTCCGAAGTCCAGCGAAGAAGCGGGTTCTACAAGATCTTGCCCGATTTGGAATGTATCCTTCTTCTACACCTTAAACCCGGTCTGAACCTCCGTTTGAAACGACATCAGAGCCATTTCCCAGGTCTGGAATTAATACCTTCTGGAGAATAGGCACTCGCCGGCGGACATCGGTTCTGAGCCTTCCAGGCGGTTGCAGACGAGTCTAGCGATGTCAGGCTGGACGGTGGCGACAAAGAATCGCTTGTTGACGGAATACTTGCGATTGAACTCTCATCTCTCACTGTACGTCCTCCCTGCTGCTTTGAGGAATTCGTTATCCTTGCGAGACTCGCGGGGAATACCCCCCGAGGTGTGCTGATCCTCCCACGTTTGAACTTTTCTCTGTTCCATTCGGAAGACGAGCGACAGCCCTTCTGACAAGGCAACAAAAATAATTGATTTGAATGGACTGAGATAGGGTATAACGTCTTGGGAAGAGGTATGACAATACTTCTGAGCGTGGAACAAGTATAAGAGAATTTAGTCTCGTCTTCAGGCGGACATGTCTTTCCAAATGGACACATCTCAACGGTCGCTTATGTAAGGACTCCTCTTTTCTCTTGCACTGCGGACGCTGATTTTCCTGATTCTGGAAACCATTTGAAGTTCCATCAGGAAGGGCTTCTGATGACAGTGGTTGCGGGCTCGAGTTTCTTTTTGGAGACTTCTCACCCAATCTTTGCTCCTTTCGTAAGTCTTCGTGAAGGGTCACACACAGCCTTTGGTAGTGCCGTCCTTCTGACTAGCTTACTTCCCACAGTGCGGAATGCGTACCTGGGACGAACCACGCACAGCAGGAACTCTGCCTTTTTCGGAATTGCGAATTATCGTCTTTTTTGCGCGCAATGTTTCCAAACCTCCACCAGCTGATATGATTGGTTAATGCTATCGCATCCAGCCCCACTTTTATTCTCTGATTCGTGCGATTCGGCGTCACGTTTGACATTATTGGTTCCTCGGTGCGTCCACTGGCAAGTCCGGCGAATACTCGTATGTTGCACGTTCTTACCATTCCCTCAAACCTGTCTCTCAGTTCTTGTTGCAAAGCAATCCCCACTGAAATAGTCCTAGTCACTAGTCGTCGATGCCGCGTCGAGGTGGAGTAAATGCCGTTGCGACGGATACCCGCAAAGAAGCATTTCTCCAAAAGTACTTATCGTTGTTCTGGAGTGTAGTGGATACCGAAGGCAGAGGGGCCCCAAAACAATTCATACTAGACAATGTCTTGCCTAAGTGGGCGAAGGTGTTTGGCACACCTACAGATCCAGGATTCTCAGAGGTGTGGACGCTTCTCGTCATACCCGCCGTTAAGTTATTTTCTGATTGTTAGGAAGAAACTATACAAATGGTTTAGTAATAGGAACCGGAGGAAAGCTCGTCAACACATAGGACGAGTGGAAGTGGTCAAGTTCAAGGTCTCCACGCGGAAGCCGAGGTCTACCCCGGCGAAGAGCGCATTTGCTTCAACATTCGAATTAGACGATCTTGCGATGCAGCGCCGGTTAGACTTAGGTCTTCCGTCGCAATCGTTCCTCAAGGTAAGGACAGAGATACTGGATGAACGGTGGAAAGCATTGCCTCCGGAAGAACACCCTAAATACAGCGAGAAGGCGAAACAAATCGACGAAGAGAAGGCGAAGCGACAAAGTCCTGCGTCGGCTGATGATTATGCAATGTGAGTGCGAGGATAATTGATGAATCTCTGGCCGTGAGATTAATATTTGGTTCATGTATATGCAGGCTGGCAAAGAAAATGAGTGCGGTCGTAAATACTTCTATCAAGGAGTGGCAGAAACACCTTCCTGGTTGGAGTGTCCACCTGAAGATGGGCGGCACGTTCGGGGTCAATGGAGGATTAAAGTCCTGGGAGTCAGTTATGTGGCTATCCATATCTATTGGCACGTAACACATCCTATTTTCTATCTCAGATTTGACGTACCGTGTTTCGGAGGAATAAAATATCGCCAGTTCACAGATGGAGATGGCACAGGTCGATGGAAGAAGTTCGATGACCACTTCATGTCATACCTCAAGCACCAACACCGTACGACCGATTGATACTTGACCTGCTTAACACTGATTTTAATCTAGGAATTTCTGAGGGTTGGACGAGCGACGATGCGGGAAATACGATGCTTCCCCCATACCAGAAGACGTGGACCTACGACGATTTCCTTCAGCGACTGCTTCTCTACTTCGAGCGGCACTGGGGTAAGTCTGTTCATGTCGTCGACGAATCAGCTCCCCGTTGGTTGATGACACCCTTATAGAGCACCAGACCAACACGACGACCATCCCCTGGGACAGTATCGTCGAGGATCCTTCTGCTTTCCTTGCGATAGACCTCCCAGCTGATTTCATTTTCAAACGCCCGAGCGATTATTCCTTCCCCGAACTGATCGAACTATACTCTCATCTTTCGGTCGCTGAACAAGAGTTACTCGAGGCCCCGGTAATATTTTCAAATGAAGCAGTGCGTTATACTCGGCGGAAAGGCAACGCAGTCAGTCGTACCAGCGGTGAGCGAATTATTCAATAGATCTGTTCCGTATGTTGCGCTGACTAAGCTCAGATAACCTAAATACGCCGACCACTTCGCCCACATATTCTTATCGCCGACAATCGGATTCGCGTTCTTCCGATACGAGGAAGGTGCGGTCATTCAGGGCGCATACGGAGGGCAAGTAGTTCCTTCCTTCACATCTGTTGCCGAAGGACGCTAAATCCTGGATCGTTGACCACTAGTGAACACCGGCCGTTCGCTGGGACCTTGGACCCAGGGAAAGCGCCTCCGTAGAGTTGAAACTAGTGGTAAGCACAGAGATCATATTGTCTTTGACAGCGCTGACGTCATTCTGTTTCCGAAGATGAGTCTGAATCTGATACCGAAGCATTGGAGGTCAAGGCGAGGAACGAAGAACCAGGACGATCAGAGGGTAAGCGACATTGTTTCAACAAGAGTTACTCGAGGCCCCGGTAATATTTTTCAAATGAAGCAGTGCGTTATACTCAGCGGAAAGGCAACGCAGTCAGTCGTACCAGCGGTGAGCGAATTATTCAATAGATCTGTTCCGTATGTTGCGCTGACTAAGCTCAGATAACCTACATACGCCGACCACTTCGCCCACATATTCTCATCGCCGACAATCGGATTCGCATTCATTCGTGGTGCGTACGCAGGGCAAGTAGTTCCTTCATTCATATCTGTCGCCCAAGCATGCTAAATGAAGCCCACTCTGGATTGCTGAATACTAGTTAATACTGGCCGTTCGCTGAGACCTTGGACCCAGGGAAAGCGCCTCCGTCGGATTGAAACTGGTGATAACCTCATAGATCATATTGTACTTTACAGTGCTGACTTCGTTCTGTTTCTGAAGATGAGTCTGAATCTGATACCGAAGCAGCATCGGAGGTCAAAGCGAGGAACGAAGAACCAGGACGATCAGAGGGTAAGCGACATTGTACCTTGCATCGGGTGTATATTGCAATCCGATTTTCAGCGGTGCCATCACGCACCCAAGCTCGACATGAAGACGACTCTTTTGCACACGTTGCACCTGCGTCAGTGATGCTGGATGGTATGTTTGCACGTCTATCTCACTGTTTCTGGATGACACGACGTTGCAGTTGATGACGACCTGGCAGAAGTTGGTAATGGATCCTACCAAGGTTCTGATTCGAGCGTCACTCATTTTGCTGATGCCGTGGATTTTCCCTATATGGGGATGGCAGAGTACTCAAAGCGTCTTGACGATGGGGGCTCCAACCGTTTGGCGACGATTGAAGCAGAATCTCAATCTGGTCGACACAGAACTCCTGACGATACTCTGCGAGTTGGTGACGCAGGTCATATAGTAGAGTCTTCTGTTGCTAGATCTTTTTTACAACAGTCCGACAGTGAAACATCCGCCAATCAGCGAAGTACATCGGAATCCCAGACGGGCATAATAGGTTCGAATCGCAAGGGAGGATATAGTGCGGTACCTTCCAAAGTCCACAGTGTCGAGGATGAAAGGTGTTCAAACAATTATCCATCAAGCTCTAGCACCTCCCGGCCTGTCACCCAAGAACAAGCACCAGCGAATGGTAGGCGCTCTGGGTGTCAACAACGTTGGCATTCAATCACTAAGCATGATATTTCCTCTCACTATCCACTTTCAGGTCCATCTTGTAAATGCTGTGATCCGTTCAAACCAGTTTGGGCTTCTGGTATCATAGCAGTGACTGGAGAAGACATAAAAGCAATGCTTCCTCTCGCTGACTGGTTGAAAGCTGTCGTCGCGAGTGTTCGTAACATGGATGTACCTTCCAATTGCGGTGCATTCTTGACGTTGGTAAGAAGCACTATTAAGTTGAATCAGTATCTGCCAGTGAGAAATCCTTCCGAATCTCACTGAAACCAGAGCTTTGACATGTTCATGCACATTATTTAGCCAGGAATGTTGTCGTCTGAGGCCCTACCGGAAATGGCCAACGAATGGGTGTCGAAAGCGCAGACATATCGCACTGCGCACAAAAAAACACCTGCGGGCTTTCGTCAGCAGTGGGTGAGGTGGTGGCTCAGTTTGCAGCCCAAGTCGCGTCGAGTGCAGGGCTCTCCTGGGAATATAGATCTACCTCACCCGGCTGAACTACACTCTACCCGTTGGACCGAACTCCTCAAGGGTGGACCAAATGGTATCATGTTGATCACGCGTTCGCTGGGTTTTTGCTTTCCTGCTCGCGTCAGTGACTCTGGAATGTCAGTGGCTCAGTGGCATAGATGGATCTATGATGTTAGTTGGGTATTCAGCCAAATACTCCAGAGGTAATGTCAATGCTATAGATGCTGATGTTATCCTCATATATGCTTCTGATAGAACCACATCATCGTCATTACCTGCAGCATCAACTTCACTTACATTGTCGCTCTCTCCCAATGCAACATCGTCTCAAAACCAATCTTCGCGGTCGCGGGTCACTTCATTATCTGAGCCTGTTGCAAATATTGCGTCATCTCCTGTTACTTTACCGCCTTCAGGTGCCATGGAAATTTCTTTGTCACCAACTCAATCAGTACCCTTACCTGTTGGCATTATTTCATCGCCTCCGACAGCTTCGCCATCTCCTATGGAGGATACTCAGCGAACAGGAGTCTCCCTTGATACTGGTGTGAAGGGCAACAAACCGAAGGAAACGCGACGCTCTAGGCAGGCCCTGAACAAACCAACAACCGCTGCAAACACTAGATATTCGTAAGTCCCTTGAGACTTTGCTTATCTGCAACTTACGTACACGCTTCATACAAGCATGCGTGAAGTGCTGGATAAACGCCATATCAACATTCGAGCAGCTGAAGCGAACAAAAAAAGGTGAGTATCCTCAATGATTTTCAAAAACATCAATTTATGCTTCTGGACAGAAACGGGTTGGATTATATATCACCCCAGACTAAGGAAGAGGAATTAAAGAGGGAGAAGAATAGAAAGCGTCGCTGAGGCTGACGATCCCTGGTACAACAATTGCTGGTAGTGGACACTTCTTTTATTGTTGTCGACCATGGAGCTGCGGTTGCACTCTACAATATTGTTCCTACTACTCTATGCCTCCGACTCCATTGATCAGTGGATCTTTGCATTTGGGCTAGCTTATCATTCCTCTCTGCTTGGTTGTCCGTCATACCTATCGTATAAGTCATATGCAACGAAACGTCCTCGATCCCCAGCCAGGATAACCAAGTCTCGACTTCAAAACTTCATGATTACGATCCAAGTGTGAGAGTCCGCTGCATCATTTCACATATGTGTCCCTCCGAAATGTCACAAATGCCCACAATAATAGAGCGTTTTCCACTCGAAGATGTTACCCTATTGCGGCAGCCGCCGGTGAGATGTGACACGGCCGGGTTCTCGGCAGCCTCTGAGGCGGAGCCTCTCGACGTGTTGGTCTCCTTGTCCTCTCCTCGTCGCCCATATGGTCGCTGTGATGCGAATGCCTGCTAGAAGTACGTCGCGTGGAACAGCCGCCCGCACAGCTGCGCTGGCCGTGATGCCGATGTCGACTGGTTGTGCGTTGTGCGTAACGCGGCTTATACGAGGTGCGCGACAGCCATACTCACCAAGAAGGCAAAATCCATTAGCCTGTCCGCTACCTTCGTCGTCTCGACCGTACCTTTGAGCTCGCTGAGTTGTGAATCTCAACGGCAGGTTTGACACCCAAGCGACCACCGTATCACCAACCGTTCGCACATGTATAAGCATGGTGAGTCCATGTTTCGATTTGTCGCGTACTGAGGCGTTATCCCTGAGACGAAACTTCCAGAGCGTGTCTTAATTACTCCTTTCATCCCCTGCTCGTGGTAACTCTATCTTGCGTTTAAGCACCTCACTGTCGCGCTTTGAGAGACTCTACTGTGCTGACCGAAGACCTTTGAAGCTGTTATCATCCTGCTCTTGGAGGGCATGTGTTTCAGCATTTGCCCTTGAGGTTCAGATGCATTCGCATCGATTTTCAAGCTATTGGCGCGTTTATCGCCACTTCTCTGGAGTGCAACGGGTTGCTGTTGGCCTCATTCTGCAACTCGTCTTGCTTGCCTCCACACCGTGACCCTGCAACCAGGCGCTGAGCCCCCCCCACGGTGACGGCTACGGAATCAAGACGACGACGCCCGTGATGCCCACCTAGTACTCATGAAGGCCAGGGTCCTCCTTATCTCGCGAACCGATCGCCATGCGGAATCCATGCCCCATGATGACAATTACTGTGCGGACGACACCGCTAGGTACGGCTCGTCGAGGCGGTGCAAGTACCTTGGGGTACATGCGTGGCTCACGGCGAAGCACGGAAGTGGTTCAATCCTTGAGGGAATGATCACATGTGAGGCAACACGGAGGCAGAGATTGAACAGTGTCTTGTATTTAAATGCCTTCCAGCAGTCCCACCCTCATCCCCCACCTCTCGCACAAACACTATACGCTACCATGAATACCGACCAGGACAATGGAATGTCCAAGTTGCATACTTACCAGTTAGTTCTCCTTGATCTCGCAGTATCTGCGCACACCGAGACCAACGTCTCTCCACCTGCTCAGTCCGGCACGGTGATCAAGTACTCTGAGTCGTCCCAGCGTAATATTGTCCCCCCGGATCCTACCGTATCTTCCTCTGCAGCCACATCCTCCTGGTACTCTTCCCAGCAGTGATGGTTCCGGAGCCACCAGCTCCACATTGTCAGCCCTGAGCCTGTCTCCCCTGCCCGACCCACCCCTGCGGCTATCAGCCACTCCATATACCACCCCAGCCCCTGCTCTCCCTCCCCGACTCATGAAGTCAAGTGCGAACGCTCTGATGCTGACTCTTTCATCTTTGAGCTCGCACCACCATCCCCGCCTCCACCAATATCCAATCACTCCCCGCTTGCAGAGGTCCCCCTCCGAGCCACCGGTGCGTGCTCCGCCATGCGCAAGATGATGAGCGTCTTCCGCCTCGATCCCTTCGCCGTGCACAATGGCCATGGGGCTGCCGTCGCTGCCTTGCCCCTCATGGAGGTCGGGCCCCTCACCGAGGAGCCCGTAATAGTCGAAATTTCAGGTCCACCTCGAGTACTCCCTGGTCCCCCAGAGCCCGGAGCCCGAGGACAACCACCAGTACGCCAGCCATCACATTTATAGGTATTATCAGTACCCTCCAGGGCACCTCTCGTCATCTCCCGCGCCAAGCATCTATGCGGGCACATACGACGCGCTCGGCGATGAGAGCCAGTGGCTGTTCAGAGACTGGGACCTCGAGTATCGCTCCGGTCCCGTGGATGAGCCCTCCTCATCTTTCGCATCCATCATGACCCCGGTGCAGAGCCTCTACTGGGGTATGCAGCACGGCATGGAAGCTAACATCCCGTTTCCAACTACGAGGTGCGCACTTTAATTATCCCCTACCAATGTGGTGGACAGGTAACATTTCTTCGAACAGTTTCCTGGGGGTCGCAGCCGAACATTCCTAGCAAGCATCAGCAGCAGCAGCAGCAATAATAACAACAGCATTGGCAGGGCCATGAGTATGAGCTGCAGGCTGTCTCACCCTCGCAGCACTTATTCGTACCCCCCACGCGCCATTTGCACAAGTACCGCCAGCCCCTGCAGCCCACGTTCTCTCCACCCGCATTATACAATAGCATGTACTCGCTAGCATCAGCGCTCGATGTGCTGGACGGGTTCCCTGCCTCTACGGAGTACCCACTACGGGCTCAGGGCTCGGTGTTGAATGCTGAGAGACCGTAATTGCACCATTCTCTTTCAGCGGACCCAGTCGACACAGTGGACAGAGGCCACACAAGTGGTGGCACTTGGTACTGACAGGGGATGGGTGTACCTGGAGGCATTGCCCGGGATTGTGCTTAGTCCGATGGTGACATTCTCGTGCCTCACTCGGAGAGACAACGAGCATGGGAGGAGTTGTGGTGGACTTGGGGACGATGATACCATTACTAAATGATAGACCAGTCTTCCTCAATTGTACGAGCGGTGGGGGACAAAATCGTAAAGAAGACGTGGGTGTTATTCACCTAGCCTGCAAACATCGTCAAGCGATACATTTCCTGGTCGACAAGTTCCATCTCTTCCCTCCAAGCACCAGAAGGCTCTCTCTGTACCGCCTGAAGCATACAGGAATGAGGTCACTAAAGGAGCAAAGTATTGATGAACATACCGGGCGCAGCACCAGCGGGATCCCCATAGCAGTGTTTGCTATACCTAGCAAAACATCGGGATGCAACGAAGGCTGCGGAAGTAGATGTTCAGAACGCTCCAGCGAGCATTGCCAGGCATGGACTTACTGATCTCACAACAAGAGCATCACAAGAGCCCATGTGTGAGGGAGGCGCGGATATGTTCCGAGCTTGCTCACGGAACAGAGCGAGCTGACGTCTGATGAATAATTAATCGACAGTCTGAATTGATAGCAAAAAATTGCTCTTGGGAGACTTACTGTAACCCAGTAGGTTGCACTGCAGAGTGCGAGCACATTTTGATACAAAGCCTGAATGTGAATCCATGACCTGCTTGAAGCAAGGTAAGCTTTAGCATTGCGAAATTTCCGGCAGCTGCAGTAGGAACTGCGGAGTACATTAAGCGGCAAGCTATTAGTTTATATTGTGTACAAACGCATTGTACTTACCGTCAGCACATTTCAAATTGGATAAAATATGTGGCTTGTGCTCGTAATGAGTGGTCCACAGCAATATCGACATGCGTGGCCACGTCGGGATGGATGATACTCCCTGCAGGCGAACTCTCAGCAATTCAGCTTTGCGGGAATGTACATCAGTTCGAAGAATTGGAGTGACAACCTACAAAGAGGACGAACCTAACTCGTGTAGCTTTTCCCAATGCTTGGGTTTGTCTCCTGCCCAGTTTCGTTCTGCCCATTCGGCATCTCTCCACAGGCGGTCGCTAGCGACGTTGAAAAGACAGCTACGACCTATGGTAATCCAGCGGTGTTCGATTTGGTCTGGCGTATCACCCAAAGGAACGAGCTTGGAGTGAACTGCAGAATTTACGGCCGCCCAGAGGGGCGCAACCAGCTCACCATTCCAAGACTGGACGTAAAACTGAGGCGTCACGGAAGCACGGCTGTACTCCTCCTCGTCCTTAGATAGAACGCGGCGCACCAAATGCCAACATACGCCAGCATTTGCATAGCATGACCTTGGCTTGAAATACGATAGCTGTGTCATCGTACGCAAGGGTGTGTGTCCGCAAAGCCTGGATATTAACGACCTATATTTTCGGTAAGAGATGATTAGCTCTAAAAGGATATCAGATGAGGCACCTTCTAGACGACTGTCCTGCAACTCGTAGGGGGGCGATTGAAGCGCTACTAGTAGGTCGATGTGGCCTGGCTTTACAGTGGATAAACTCAATTATAGGGTCGAACAAACCCTTTAGAGCAAGTGCAGAGATAGAAGTACCGGTCGCTTCGGTAACTGCTATCAATCCTGATAAGACCTGACGCGGAGGGTCTGACGCCGTGACACGCGCTGTGCTGGCAGGAGCTACAGCGGGTAGAGCGTTACGTACCCAAGAATACAAAGTCCACACGACGGTCTCACGACCCTCCCCATCAAAAGGATCGATGCTCGGACCGGCTGGATCGGAGACTTCCATTTGCATTATCTCGGACGAGTCAGTGTTCACATCGCAACACGTTTCGCCTATCTCCCAAGAGTGCCCACTGCCTAGAAGTCTGGACATGTGAATGTGACGAAAAGGCTGAGACTGAACCCTTAATCGAGGCCTCTGGTTCCGTCAATGGGCCCAAACTGTGACTCGTGAGCCAGAAGATCCCAGACGTATTGCGCAACGGTGTCGGAACGGTCTCAACACACTCCGCGAGAAACACCGAGCCCCGGAGTTAGAGTACGCCTTAGCAGTCTCCTATCATACCATAGTCTCAATCATTGTGAAGATCGGTGCCATACTTCGCGATCGTCGCGCTGCTCTGCCGATTGTACTATTTGTTCGCGACCGATCGGACCTTGATCCATGCTACAGTCACGGGAAACATGAACGGCTACAAAGCTGTGAGTGATACGAACTCTTGGTTCGCCGATACCAGCTCGTTGATCGTCGTTTGGTCAAGTGGGGGAAGTTCCTCCGAGCTTATCCTCAACCTTGTGAATTTAAATAGACCTTACTGGGCACTCTTCGGTAGTGTTAAAACTAATGAAGTGAGATAATGTGGAAAACGCGGCATATCCGAATCGTCATGTAACAAACCCATCGAAAGGTGCGTGCTTGGAGCCGAGAGGAGGTATGCGAACGTAGCATCTACTAAGAGCGGCATTGTGCGAAGATGCTGTGACTGGTGGGAAGAAAAAGACGGCGGAGCGCGGAAATAATCTGCAGGATGGTTATGTTAATTGTTCCTAGACCACGTGAAGAAGCAAACAATAGTGGAGACTCGTCTGTCGGGACTGATCTGGTCATAAGGCGCAGCTGAGCTGCAACGAAAAACCCCTTGGCAGCACGCGATATCACACTCGGGGAGAGAGTGGGTTGAGATTATCACGCACCGCAGTAGTCCCGAAGGCAGGCCATTCAATTAGATGTGCAGATCTGAGCACGTACTACATACTCACGAGTAGTTAGCCCTGCGAAAATGAACCCGCAATCTATACATCGTATGGTCCGACTGCTAGCTTTTTCGTACACCTCGGGAGACGGTCTTAAGGTGGAAAGGAGGTGGCCAATCATTGCATAACCGCAGAACATACTCGTCCCCCCGTCAGGAATTCTGACGGAGAAGCAGAGTCCACACTCGAAGATGCGATTATCTGGAGCCAATTACTGCAAAAACAGGTGCACCAGACGCCAGTCAATCAACGCGTAGAGTCGCGCAAACAGTGACTCACGAATATCCAGCGCTCAGCAGGTGATTCTCAGGGAGAGACATCTGGTACATCCTGCGAGAACGACTCACCGGTAAAAAGAACTCAGAATAGCGTTGATATTTGAATACTTACACTTTGGATGTACTTAGTAGGATGTCGGCGACTAATGATAATCAACGAGGTACCCGATTAATCATCACAGCTTAGCTGGAAGCGCCGACGCTGAGCACACGCGTGAGAACGGAGAGATTCCGCGATCTACCGCAGATCGAAAGAAGACCTCCGAAGGAATATCCTCTGCACCCCGTAATCATGACACTGCGTACGCCTGTGACCGCTTTGAATGATACTAAGCCAAAGATATCTCACCGGCGAAACATATCCTTTGTCTAGTCGCAGCCTCGAAAGTCTCATCTTGGTCGAGTCTAAATCTGTCGTGTATTCCGCCCGTCGCGTATCGAAATTTCGTTTAAATGCCAGCAGTCGGATTGTATCATTTTCGCAGAGAGAGAAAAAAAGAACTTCAAGTTTCCATCAACGAATCACTGTCAGCGTGATTGCATGTGGCCAGAAGTACGCTTCGCATATTTATCATCCGCCGTCTCTTTTTGCGGGATGTTTCTCTGTCGGTTTACTCAACAGAAGCCCCATTGTACGGGCGCTGGGGTCCTTCTTCCATATAAATACTTTGGAACTGCAGTGAGTGCCCCAGTCATCGAAGCGCCTCCTGTCCCTAATGGCTTCATATCCCTTCGACCCAATTTACAGACCATGTGACGACACTAACAGCAATGATCCTCATGGTTTCTTACCGTATCGCCGTCGCATTAAATCAACGCAAGGGCTACCCCTGGAATACAACAGGTTCGAGCACAGACTGAAGGTGTTTTCTTGGTATGTGACCTTCATTCTTCATTCGCTCAATCATGACACGTAGCGCTGGTGGTTCAGGCCAGTCGATGCCGATGGCCAGCGTGTCCCCCCTGAACGCTTTCAAGATTACCGCGCAACACATGAATTCAAGTACCCTGGCTGCTTATGTGCCTCTTTAGATACGGACGCAAATGCATTCACGGAAAGCATAGTGGCGATACACCGTTCAGACACTGATAGCAGTCTGTGGGTGGCCATGTGCTCCCGAGGCATCTGCGGATACTGGTGTATGTGTCTATCCTTTACCTGCTACCCATTTCTAACGTTGTACTCAGTATGGCTGGAACAGTATTATATTAAAGGAGATATTCCTGTTCGGCAATATGCTCTCAGCAGTGAGTATGGCATATCTAGCGTTGATTTTTCTTGATCGTAATATGTACAGGCACCAAGAGATCCGAGACACTTCTTCCTAAAGTGATGCAATTCAGTGCTGCTTGGCCCAATACTCCCCCTAAACCTACTCCGGCACAGCCCAGTAGTAAGTAGCCTGCTGGGTCTTTTCATTTCTATTTTATGTGACGAGTTTTTCAGAACGCGCACCCTACAATTCGGCAGAATTGTCCCCATTGAATACTGGAAGGTCTAGCCAAAAGCGTCCCAGTAGGTTGTTCAGCATGGCTTCATCGAGAGAGGATCTGATGTCACGCTAGGCAGTAACAATGGTGATTGTAATGCCATTGGTCTTGCGAAGCTCTTGAAGCGCAGAGTGCGAGATTCAAGCGGTACATGTACTACTCTGCATACCTTTCCACAGTAGCCAATCTCTCACTTTCGGTGATTTACCAGCCACTGAGCCCGGGAACATTCCCCAAAATAATTCCCTTCAGCTTCCGATGGCGGCTATGCCTCAAGGCCCCCCTCCAGCCGATTTTCAGGATGACGAATACGTTTTCACGCGTTTGATGAAGCTCAATGATATGAAAGAGCCGGGATTACCTATAAAAGAATTTCGGCGTCTTTTCGTGAAGTGCCCATGCTCAATGGTGATGACAACTTCAGCATACCGATGGCACCATTGCAAATGGAATGGGGATGTTGTCGACCTCACGGATGATGCGGTTTAATGTCGTGCATGTATCGCAGTGTTTAACCATGAAAAGATGTGCCAGTGTACTGGTGAATACCATCCCCTCCATCATGTTCTCCTGTGCAGCCTTCCTCTCTGAAAGTTAAAGCAGTACATCGGTGAGTAGGATACTAAGTGAATAACATCTAGTGAGTCGAATCAGGGGCGAGGGAAACGCACCTTCAAAGAACTCCATGAGTTCCCCGAGTCTTCACGGTATTCTATTTCTTAAACCCAAATACCACCAATAGACATCAGGAAGGTAGGATGCCTCTGCAAGATCCTGCCGCATAGGTCCTCAATTTGGATGTGTCGCATACTATGGGAGGCAGTGGGTTACGCACTTACTCGTCAGAATTCGGATGACGAAGAAAGTGAATTCTGCCGCGCATGCGTTGCAGACTCCACTGTTGGAATGTATAAGAAGGTTGGTTCTTGAGCGGATCGTCCTTGGCATGGTATCATTCTCTTTTGTTGCAGCGGTACCGCGGGACACCAAAGCCGTTGCAGACCCGCTGAAGTAATGCAGATTGCCAACCCGTGGGCATTGCGGTTTGCAGCTGCGATTCGAAGAAGATATACGTAATATATCATAGCTCTAAGATCTCATGTCACAGCTATCTCTCTCTCTCTCTCTCTTCATTAGTATAGCGTCTCTGCTTATGCGCCTGGTAGACGGTTTGGCCAGCAGTTCACACATTCAGTCGCCCATCATTGCTTATAACCTCTCATGTATCCTTTTCTACCCTAGCAAAATTCCATCTTTTAATCTTCAGCTCTGAAATTTGAGAGCAAATTGCAGCGTAATAGTGATCTTGAATTTTGAACTCCATTATCCTTTCAAAAGCGCCGCGACAAACTGGTAGTCGGAGAACTCATACAGATTGCGAATGACAGCACCGAAAGTCGTACCATTTTACAAGTAGGGACTGCATGGGTGAATAAGTGCTTAGTGAATGACTAGACTAGATCATACATGCGACGTCGACCTACAGGGACGAAAGCTTCCGCCGCGGCATCTTCTAACTCCTCCTCGATGTGCAGGTTCTTCTGCTCATCCGGAGGACCATTAAATGTGAGTCAAGTCTTCAGACAAGAAATGTCTCTCAGCAGAATTTGGATACGTACTCGTCGCCATGATGGATAACAGGTGCGGAACCCAGAGCATCCAGACAACCTGCCAACAAATGTCTAAATCAGTTTCGCAAAAAAATGTAATAGTAATGAGTACACACCATTGTATATCTGGTGACAGCACGCAAGCAGGCGACCACTCTCGTTCATGAACACTGAAGGCGACGTCAACAGGAAGCGGATGCCTCGACAATATCGGTGGAGGTTGACATTCATCGCAGGCGGGACAGTCTCGTAGTCCACGTCGCCGAAGTAGAGCTGGGCGGCGCGAGCACAGGCCATGAACCTCGCACGCCCTCATCAGACTACATCTAGTCTACGATTCGAAGTCACACGGGCCCACTGCACCCCAAGAGTTTGTTCGCAAGCGTGACTTCTACTCTAGATCACTCCCAACAAGCACCGTCGGGTCTTCGAAACCTTAAGCGAGGCTCTATAAAGCGACTCAACATCAATGCTACAAACGAAGCAGGGGACTACCCAGTGATCTAGGGACGTACCAGGATGAGATGTAAGTAACACAATTAGCACAAACGTCAAATTAAAACCTACATACAACCATCACTCAACAGCCCAATTAAGTGTAGTAGCAGCATATATACTCACCAGTACTGCAGTATGACTACCGCGCGTCAGCACCCAAACAGACAAGCGAGGCAGCGCACACCCTCCTTCGCGATCGTGTTCTCCGCGACGAGATTGTGGACCTGGATCGACGTCGGCTTCTTGAAGGGGTCGTACAGCTAAACAGAGTGAGAAGACGGGAAGACGTCTATGTCAGAAGGGTGCGCAGACGGGCCTGAAATCAACGCAGCTACCATTCTTCCTGGGAGAAATCCAGCATGACTGGCTCGATATACTTCTCAAGCAAGTGGTGCAAGGGGAATCCCACCTGCAATGCAAGGGAGCTACAATGTCAGAAATGACGAGCCAAATCGTCATAAGACGTGGATCAGATCGGCGTCCTTCGTACGTCTGAGCAGGATGGCTCCGGCGCGAAGGTCATGCGGCTGTATGGAGCTAGGAACGACGGAACATACCTGAAGGGGTTGCATCCTTAAGCAGCACCTTCGCGATATATGCCCTATTCATCACTGAAAACCTCGGAGTCCGTAAAAGTGACAGAAGAGCACATCTGCAACGCAAAAGAAGTAGTACTTGTCACAGCTGTGACTGTACTATAGAGGAACGACTCCTTCTTCCTATATACTAGAGGCTGGTTAACGAATGACTGTAAGTAGTCTCCCAAAGGCAGTGTTCAGACAAGTGCGCAGTCGGGAAGCCAACAGGGTGCCCCAGAGCGTTGAGTGCTGACTCTGCAGTGAGCGCTGAGCATCGGCGAAGGCACTGGCAGGTCGCAAGCGCTTGTCGGCAATGGAAGGCGTTGTTATCGCTTATCAATTTCAGCTGCCGGTGTATAAGTACATTTCGAGCGCCGTCTAAATCGACGTCTAAATTGACCGACCCCTCTCGACTAATCCCCCGTGTCAGAAAGCAGACTAACTACTAGTAACTGTACGCGCCCATGGCTTGAAAGTTTGCAGTTGTCATCACGACCGCGATGTCTGTGCGTGAATTCTGCTGCGTCACCGATACGCATTATAACTTATAAGCTGTTCTGAGGTAATTTCTCACTGGCATGTAGTGCATGAAAGGAATTGACCTTGCTACAAGGTCCGAGACTTCCTGTCGCCGTACGTGGCGACAATGTAGTTATCTCCTCTCCTCGCGAGTTTCGACGGTGAGTCCTAATGGAAAATAATTGAGCTCTCTATATGCGCTTTTCGACGCAGCTGTCTGTGTACGCAGGTCACCTGGAGCACCTTAACCTACCGGAACATCATACAACGCGAGGAACACATATTTACAGTATCTCAAGGATACGTAGCAAGTCGGGCTTGGTAACGGAAGTTGGCAGATCATAGCTTCAATGGCAACGTGTGTATTTCATTTTTCCGTGCTATTTGCTGTACTGAATTTACTCGCCGTGGATCTTGGCTATATTAGAGCATCGGCACAACCAAGAATCAGCGCAAAATCACGCATCCACCGACTCGCGGGTAATGTATCTGATACGAAGTTCAAAAAAGGAGGGCTGCGCAACCGAGGCAAACTCGCTCGGTTGCTAGACATGCCATTGGACATATTGTTTGAGGCATGTCGAATTTTCGTCTCGGTCTTAATGGCGCGATAACATTACGGTTTTGTTCAGATTGCAATAAGTCTAGCCCCGCTCGATCTTTTGCATTTGGCGCGTGTGTCGAAGGAGCTCCGTCAGATATGTCTCGCAAGACAATCCCGGCATATGTGGATTGCTGCCATGCGGAACGTACCCGGTCTACCCGCCTGTCCGGCGCGCTTTATCAGCGAACCTCGGTACACAGCTCTTGTGTACGATCGCTTCTGTCTCGTACGTCCTCTTTCGCAGTCTCAGTCGATTCTGTTCTGAGACTAAGTACTTAGGCATGCGGTATCGGCCGTGCCGGCGGCGTGGAATATGGAATCGCCATGCGGTTCTGCGGGGCATGCCACAAGACAAAGTCTGTGTTGGTATTGTACTCCTTGTGCCAATTTACTAATATTTGCGCAGCGTTATCAAGGGTGCGGAGCTTGTGCGTTCCGAAAAAGTGACTGAAGATCTCGGAAAGATGATCTTCACGCTATTACCGCTAGTCGCTTGTAATCGCTGGGGTATGGCCATCAGCATCCACCGACTGCTTTCTGCCGTGCTTATACCACTTCAGAGTACTTGTGCAGTAATCGCAGTAGTCTCAAGAACTCTGGAAAAGGCGAGTATTATGAACCGGAGTTCAAGGCGATCGTAAAGCAGTACCTCGACATACAGCACAAGCCGACGGAGTTAGAGGAGTTTGTGAGCGGCCGCAGAGAATATGCTACTGCGATGATGCAGGCGAGTCATGCGTTCTACAGCTGGTTACACGATGAAAACTTATGTTGTTCTCATGCAGCTCTGCCACAAAGTCATGAAGTGGGAGGGCGCGGTCGATGACAAGAAGGCCGAGAAAGACAGCGAGACGCGCTGTATTAGATACCTCAGGTATGTAATAGCTTCCTTGCCTCGACAGGCCGAGAGATTGTCACTTTTACAGCATTGTGCAGAATTTGAAGGATTTGGGATATACCACGGCGGACTTCCCCGAAACTGACCAATGGTTGAACGTTCTCGACCAACCTCGGAAGCTTACTCCGCGCAGTGTGTGTCTCTCATTGTGTTACAGTCGCCACCTAACGTCTGAATTGACAGTCTGGGAGAACATCAAACCGAAATTGATCGCCCAGATCGAAGAGGAGAAGACTAACAGGCTTCGCATCGAATTTGAGAAGAACGTGGCGGCGCGATGTAAGGAGATCCACAAGTATTATTTAGAATACCTGGACAAGACGATGGCCGCTGAGGAGCAGAAGACGATGCCCAACCTAGCCACTTTTAGCCTTCTCCCCTCCGTTAAGGCTTTGACGACCCGCAACGACGCCTTGGTACCCCTCACAACTGAAGACTTCGAGACTATCGTTCCCGCGATGCTCACCGAGGCGCAAATGCACAAAATCAGAGTCCAGAAAGATCTTTTGGAGATGCTTTATCGTGACATGCTGCGGAATGGTCAGACGTCGAACGTCGGAGCAATAGGAAACATCTTCTGCGGGCCTTGCGATCCGGTGATGACACACGCCTGCGCGCTGTTCAGCTGCCACGACTACTGCCTCAACACACCGCTTCCTTACTTCGATATCCTTAACCACTTCCGGACAGCACATCCGACCGTTGTTTGGGATACGACGAACTGGGCGCCGGGCACTCAGCAGATAAGAGGCTGGCGGTGGGATCCTGCGTGGATAGGGGCGGCAGAGGGCATCACACAATTGGTCTCGAGTGCACTCCGAGTGCTCGGGTTGCGGCTAGATGCTTCGAGCACGGACCTGGACGAACTCGTCCGTGCAAGGAGACTGTGGTGCTCTTGCGGATATCCGCTTTTCCCTCTAACGGCGGAGTCGACGTGGTTTTCCCTGGTAAGCAGCTTGCCAACGGTGGCAGGATCAACACCGATAATCGTGTTGATTCTGTCAGATAACCCACGTCTATATGGAGCATCGCTGGTTCATTGACATGATCTCTCCAAAGTTCGTCGTCTTTCGCTGGGCGACGTTGCCTCGGCTGAGCTATTTTTAGAGCGGCCGGATTCATCTTTGACGATCACGCGACTCATGGCCAGAGCTCATGCACATGTCTGAAGCTGCTCCCCTACGGACAGACATTCAATACAATTTCCTCCACGTCATTCGACGAGAAGTCGGTAACAACGATCCAAAAGTTTCTCGATACCCGTATGAAGTGCCCCTCGTGCGCAATCTGTCGCAAATTCATGCCGCGGGGGAGGTATGGGGCCGACGTTCTGCCTCGCGATGCGGTAGCGATTGCGCATCACATGAGAACAAAGTACGCTTGAAATTATCTGCATATTTGGTAGGGCTGTAATCAGTCTTTCCTATAGGCATCACGTCGAGACTGTGACGAGGAAGGCTCATCTTCGGTGGTAGTCGTGTACGGAGATGGAGCCTCTAGATCTGGCATCCACTTCTATGTTTTGTGCTCATTGTACTATATGATCAGTTGTAGCGGCTCTTTTATTATTGTCTTCCTGCAGGTAATTAGAGGCTGTATCTATGAGCCTAATGGTCCTTTACCTTTTCCTTAGAGGAGACAACGGTCCCAACCTACAGCTGCATTGCTTCTAACTGGGACTCGGTTATTGCTACGCAATGATGGCTATGCTACGGCATTGTAGGGCATTGTGCACGATCGGCCCGTTGTGAAGGAGCTCAGACGACAAATGCTGTATGCTTAGGTAAGAGTTGATGGCTGTCATACGAATTTATGTCTTCAAAATTGAAGCCCCACTTCTGGAGACATGTTGAAAGGGACAAAAGAGAAAAAAAAAGCGGTCTCATTATGTAGGAGAAATCCTCCTGCAGAATGGTGTCGTAGTTAAACAGTCAAACAGTTTACGGTCATGGTCGGACAGTATCAGTAGCGGCATGACAAATAATAAATGCGTACTCGCCACCTCATACAGCCGCTTGGCTCTGATCACTGCAGCCTTATAAACATCATGTAGACATATTCAGGCGTCAGTTCCCAAAATTGTTTGCCCGTTATGCATCAACCCTGGATTTTGTCCCATCGAATGACCCCACATTAGAACCTCCCATCTATCCATTCGCCTCATTCGCCTTGAACGTTGGATTGGTAAAAGCGCTACTGCACCTTGATCCCACGAACTTGGACCTTCTTCCAGATGCGAGCAAATCCATCTCACTTCAATTTACACAAGTGAGGTGTTAACTGCATACTTCGCCAGCACCAGCAGATATGCTACCACAGCTGTTGATGGCGCGCGATGGCATAGACCGCTTTGGACTGAGTCCGTCTCCAGTACGCGTACACGAGTAACATTCTACGGAGCTGGGACAGGATAACAGCGTACCTAAGGTCTTCATCGTTGGAAGAGCAACTAACAGGGAGAAGAGAACCGAGCACAGAGACCTTACAATGAGGTCTTCCCACTATCATCCAAGGCCAAGAGCTTGACAACGCCGTTAATCTGCGATCCCGATTGAGAACTTCCCGCATTAGAAAGGCAGCAGACTTAGTAATCAAACATCGCGAGTTACTCACAACCTTGGCTTCCTGGACTTGTTGCAAAGAACAGCCCGAGCGAAGTGAATACGGCCGCTGTGCAGCTCGATATGTTGAGACGCTCGTTCCTGACACGGCTGAGCAAGCGCGGGCATTAAATCCGGTATTCAGCTTACCTTCCGACAACTGCGCTCTTCCTGGGTCTAACATTATTAATTGGGCTTAGTCTCGGAGCGGAGATATTCAGGCAGAGAACTGTGGGTGCTTATTTGACAGCATCAACACACGTAAGATGGAACCGCCTCGTATCTTCATGAGAACTTAGAAGCCTTCTAGGCGTCTCGGCAAATGCTTGTCCTAAGTGGGTCTGTTTGGTTCGGTTAGGAACAAGTGAGCGCAATGTCACTGAGAAATTGGCAACCTACGCAATTGATGCGGTGCTGCCCCGATTAAAACACATCTTTCCTAAACTATCCACCTCGAGCGTATGGGAACACCAAATTTGGTGAGACACATTTTCTTCACTTGATCTTCCTCGGTATCATCGACAAGGTTTCCGACATGTCAAGTTTCGCGTGAACTGGTTGCTGCCTGATATGGGTGATCGGCGTGAATCCTCCAATAAGGCCGTCAGATGACTCGGATGCCGAGCGCATTTCACGCGCAAACACGCACCCTTATTCCAACGACCCGGCCGCCCAACGAATCGTGAGTACCAGCCTCGAGAAATCTTGCTGACCCCCGTTCAGGTACATAGCAAGATTCGAAATAGATGAACGAAAATCAAGGTGATGACGACCAAATGACAATAGAAGAGCAAACTTCCTTCACGTTCAAGCAGTCCACCTGCCAAGATTGACAGCATACACATGCACTTCGTATCAGGGTCACACACTAGCATGACATCTCTGTCGGAAGCCGATCAATTGTGAGTCCATCAATTTCTGTTTCTTTCACTACATGACAACTAACGTCGACCGTACGGCATGAGATCGGCCTGTGAATGATGTACATATTCATGAGTCTTTATGCTCTGAAGGGGAGATTCTAGCTTGGTTGTTAAACGGCGTCCGTTGTTAATCCCTTGTCCTCACTGCGATCGACCGCGCTAGCTGTATTTTCTATAATATTTGTTCAAGCATCATCCTCGCCATCCCAGCTCGTCTCGTGTAGTGTCGGAAACGGAAAGATGGAGGACAATGCTGCACCGATATGCACCGAAGTCACGGTTGGGCTTTGTACACGAACGTATGGCTTGTCTTCCCGCACGTCCACGAAAAAAAACAAAATCAAGCAAGAGAGTCAAGTGCGCAGCCGCCGCCCCCGCCAGATGCCTGAGCTCCCATTTGACGTACTCTACGAGGTCTGTGATCCTCTGTCTGGCCCGCATCTTTCTTGTGGCATGCACTGACGCTTTTCTCTCAGATTTTTTGCTGCCTCCACCCAATGGACCTTCTAAACCTAGCACGATCGAGCAAACCTCTCCGTGATATCCTCTTGAGCCGCTCGTTAGTTACAGCGTGGAAGAAGGCTCGTTCGAATGTCAAGGATCTGCCGGATTGTCCTCCTGACCTTGACGAGCCGGGCTATGCTAATCTGTTATTCTTGCCACATTGCCATGTCAGTCATAGCTTTTTTGTGCACTAACCACCGCGGCTCATCGTATGTTCCCAGTTTTGTTTCAACGCGAAGGTGTTCAAACCTATGTGGCGTAGTCGGGTTCGATGTTGCAAGGCTTGTTTTGACAGCAAGTGTGTAATATATTCTTCTATCGCTTTTTCAATCATGGCTGATGTCGCAAAGTTTCGTGGACATGTCTGGTGCTCTTCGCTTTCTCTATCCTCATGCAGCAGAGACTGAGCGACCGCAGTCCCTACAAATAATTGCGGGAGACATATACAATCATCGTAGGTGTTGTTACTATCATTCGTATGGTGACTAAGTTACTAGTCAGGCCGGAACTACTTAAAAGCACGAGTTGCGGTACTACGGTCCTGTCTACAGGATGTTGGCAATAACGAGGAGAAGTCTCGAGCCTTCGAAGAACAGATGATAGAGTCTAGTAAGGCTGTTGAGATGGTAAGCCAAGATATGAAAGTTTCATTGCAGCTTTCTTGCTAAGCTACTGGTTAGCATGCGCGCCTCCTAGAGAAATGGCATTATGACCAGGGCATTATTCGCGCGAAGGAGCGTGATGATATACGCACGAAACGTTGTGAAGCGTGAGAATATTTTTTTGGGCCCAACCCGTTGACACTGATGTGATTTTATAATCATAGGATCATACAGAAGCTTCAAGAGCTAGGCTATGGTGATGATCTCAAAACAATGGATCGAGATATGGTCCGTGCATTTTTCAATCATCAAAAGGTGAAGCAGCCGAAGCAGCTGACGGAACGAGGTATGTGGATTACTCTATTCAGTTTTCAGCACTAATATCACGCTGTATAGTGTGGGAAAACATCAAAGAAGACATTCTTCAGTTCGTACTTCATGCAAGGGCCGTTCACCTCTCCAAAAGCCGCTGCGAGCGTCTCATCATGCAAATCCAAGCGGCGGCAAAGTTTTATATGACATTTATACTTCGCCGCCCTCACACAGAATTACTGCCGTCATTTGGTGACTTCTGCATGATGCCCGAAGTTCTGGCTATTCTTGGTCGGCCATCTATAGGTCTGGCGAAAAGCTTCGAAGACTTATCCCCCCTGCTCGTTGAGTTATCGGACCGATGGCACTTGGAGTGCTCTTTCAAACTCATGACACTCTTACCAGCCTCTGTGAAACAGATGAACGCAGAAGACATATCCCCTCTGGGATTAGCGACAACGTGGTTTTTCTGCAGCTCTTGTCAGAATCTTGTTGGGTTCCCAAGGATCCTCATCCATGCGTGTATGAACAAGTGCACCATGAATGGCGATGGCGCTCTTGACCTCACGTATACTCACCAGGCTGATGTGATGAACACGGTCCACTTGCTTTTCGGCGAGCAACCGTGGCACATTGTTACGGGCTCCCTCAGATTCCACCAGGTCTCCTGCTCCACTATCACAAATATTACCATGATATGTGGGAAGAATCCAGCTGTTGTCACGGCTCGCGAGATGGATGAGCTGGATGCCAGATTCATTTGTCTCAAACCGAGATGCATGACTCATGGTCATGTTTGTGTTGTCACGTGGAGGACCGCTGTGAGCTTAGGTCATTGTTCAACCACTTAATATCTAATGTTGAACAGGTACTGCATGAGAAGATATTCCACCCAGAGGGGGGAACTTCATGGAGCATCTTGAATACTGAGGACATCACAATGGTAAAAAAGATTGAGGAAACGGATAAACGGTGCAATTGTGCAAAATGGTCATGTTTTTATTGCAGAAGCGATCCTGCAACACTACACTCGGTAAAAGTACACCTGCAGCGTCGGTGGGTAATTTTGACAATTTACTTAATATTCTCTGACCCAAGTTGTAGGCATGACATTGAACACCCGCGAGAAGGACATGACTATATCTTACACCATGACACAGATCCTCATCCTTGCCTACCTATCCATGTGCCATTGGACTACCTTGGTGCGAAGGCTCCTGTCGGTCTAGTTGATGATGCCTAGGACTCTGAAGAGTATGTGATTGGAAAGAATTGTCATGTATATCAATGCAATTGTCTGAAGGCAATGAATGTGAGCAGTATACAGCATGACCATGAGCACCGTGGAAGTCGCCAACCCTCACTAACTTCCACCATTTATGCACGAACACACTTACTAAGCTGTGCAGGCCCGTCGTTGTGTGATAAGGAGCATGCCTCGAGTCTGAATCGGCGATATTGCAGTCAGCAGCAGCAGGTCTGCCCAACCGTTTATCCGGGCATGATGGGCCATAGCATCCAGAAGCCGCTCCTATGCGTACAAAAGGGACAAGATGACACGAACTGACGCCACACCCCAGTATCTCCTAAGCATCCGATGTTGAGATACAGACTGAAACCAAACGGAGGGACAATATATGAAGAAAATGTCTTAAATATCCGGTAACTAGGCGTACCGCGTCATGCATTCTGATAAGGCAGACTGTCCCGAGGGCCAATGTACACCTGTGCCGAATTGAGGACAAACGTCCAAATGCGAACGAAAGTATGACGTCATTGCTGTAGACGAAACTCACTTGAGCTCTCCTCCTGTGAATGCCCAAGCCCGCTTGAATCCTCCGGCCAGGAGACTGCCTTTTCGTACGTCCAGTGCAGGAGCTTTTCGTTAGATGTAGGATGACTACAGCAGTATCTAAATGGTTGAAGCAGTAAGTTGCCTCCGTAGCCTCGTTAGGAGAAAACCCACTGTCCCTGACCGTGTCTTTAGATGTTAATGAATCAGGCCTGGTCCATTCACATCCCAGGACAGACACACACCAATGTCCGTGTCCTATTCACATGTCCACGACCCTAACCCGTACCCTACAGTGGAACACCCGTCTGAACACACAACTGCACAGTGCAAATGCATGATCTGAGTGGTGCATTGGGCCTCCGCGTTCTGTCTTGCCATCCTCTGAACTTGCAAGGGATGCAGTAGGTGTTAATGACTTGCTATAGGACGACAGTTCGTGTGTACTGAGATATGCCATCTGGTATCAAAGGCTTTCCCAAAGAGGTCCCACCATGTCTATTCATTACAGTGATTCAAGACAAGATAGATTTGATTCGAAATTGAACCGTGATGGCCTTCGCGTGGGGAGTGAACTGTCGAGTTCGGCGAAGAGGAGATGAGTGTACGACAGCGGCGAATGCTAGAAGTATGAGTTGTTAACTCGTCCTGAGTGTAGCGAGATAATACGTCGACACTTACTGCGGAAAAAGTCATGGAGACTCTGGGCAGATCGAAGGATACACATTGCGGTGCAAGCAAAATAAAAGGGTTATCGAACTGAGACCAACGTTTATAATCTAATGTACACATCGATATTAATAGAGGGAAAAAAAGAGAATTTTTTTCTTCCACCTCTGCGTCAGCTGGCTTGCACTTGTCAGTAACATAGTTTCAAAAATTAAAGCATTGTTTGGTCGATTGAAGTGTCACCGTGCATACTATGCACGATGGCCCATATCGTGCATCGCCGCTGACGCACCGTACCCCAGGGAGCCATGCAGCTGACAACAAAGTAAGCACAAACAACATATGAGGGAAAGCGTGTATCTGATAGCCATGGCAGGACAGGAATTATCGCGCATCTACGAGGACTCCATTCCGAACAAGCCTGTGAACACCGGAGATGAATAGAGGGCACTCCGACAACAAGATTGGGCCCGGATTTCACCGCTGCGGATAGAACGACTCACGAACGAGACGCGCCGAGGTTTCCAATTGGGTACTAGGAGATCTCGAGAAGTTGCGCAGATCCACACGTCTGAATATCCAAATTGTAAGAGACGTCCAGCGAGAGAAAAGGGGTGTTGGGTGTATAGCAATGGCGTACGACAGCGGCACACGTGGACTTAGACTTGCGATGACCTCGAGAGAAGTTCGTGACGTTTGTAAATGGTCCTGCCGAAATCGTATAACTTCGGGGGTGCAGAATGTTCTTGGAACCCCTGGTGAGACAATTCGCTTGATTGGCAGATGGAGGGATTGTTCTATTCCGACCCTGCCATTGTCTCTTGATTTCACACGTTCAAGACGTTCGACTACTAAGCAAGCCGGACAGTTTCCACTTGAGAATGTCAGTAAACTCGGATATACGGGGAGAAACAGCCTACCGAAATATGCGTACCCATATACAAAGGACTGTGAGTTGCAAACTTATACCACTTCGCCTGCCTGATACCCCTCATCGCGATGCAATCTGACCCGCCTGCTTACATATCCTGCCTAGGTCAGCAGGCTCTGCGGGAGACAAACCTATCGGGAGCAATTCTCCAGGTCCCCTGTTCACGATTTTTTGCGATGAACGAACTTAGCTACAGGTCTAGATCTGAAGAACCGACTGCCTGCGCCGCTGTAATAACGTTTGATACCCTTCTCTCCTTTCAGGCTGGCATATTCTTTTTTTTTGACCGTGAATCACACACTTTGTCCATATCGTTGACCTGCAGTCTCGCACGGAAATGCTTTGATAGGCAGCATGTATTCAATGGCATACCGGGGTCCAGTCAATGTCTGTCTTCGTAGTGCTTCCTTTGCGGTAATTGTGACCGCCCGTCTGTGCTTTCTGTCCATGTTCCCAGTAGATCTAGATTGTAATACGACGAGGACAACAAATTACAACATAATTCTACAAGACTACATCGCAGCTACAGAATCAATCACGAATCAATCTCACGAGCACTTAAATCTTCGCGAAAGATCAAAACAGTCCGGGGTTTCAGTTGCAATTCACCGTTCAGTTCAAAGCCACCGCCTTTTTACTACATGGCCAGCCGAATTCTCGCGTCCGGAAGTCAGGCATGCTGCAGCGCGTCATCGAGAGGCGAAGCCATCTCTCTCGGACTTCCTAGCCAGCGGATGACGGAATCTCTTGTGGTAATTATAAACACTAGCATGGGAATGGTCAGTTCAAAGCAACCTATCACAGACCACAGCATACCCAGCGGGATACTGAAACATTCTCCCGGCTGGAACAGCGCTGTACAGCACTCTCAGCATGGCCTTAGCTGAAACAAGGAGGGATTCAAAACGTACACTCTACGGCAATATTCTTTTTATCGATATAAACCGGATAATTGACGTCGTCACGTTCGGCGACGAAGTCTTTTATAATCTCCGAATCGGTCGGTGCCTTATTGAATATCCCCTCATTATTGAACGTGATGACCTTGACGTCTGGGTATTGTGCGGCGACGTCCGTGAGAATTTTGCACACCGGATGACAAGGCTGCGCGAGAAGTTAGATGGGCCTCTGGGAGGGAACATGCCATACAGACTTACTCGGCACCAGCTAGAAGGCGCATCCATTAGCCCCGGGCAAGTGATCGATAAGGCGGAAAGATAACGTACGTCGCCCAAAACTCGATTACAAGAACTTTTTTGTCCCTCCATCCGTCCTTGCTTGCTTGCACACACTCATATGCGTCCGCGTCGATCCAGTCAAGGTCGACCTAAGTCCTTACCGTCACAATTGAACTTGCCCAATTGGTTACGAACACCCACCTGTTTGCCGAGGAGAGGGCTCCTCCACCCAGGACGCAGGAATTCGGGCGGGCCTTTCTTCAACTGCTCCTCAATGCCGGCCCACCCCGGTAGCTTAGCGAACTTCATAATGCGCTCGATCACCGCGGGCTCGTGCGCTGCCTTGAATCTGGCTGCGTTCGGTCAGCACATAGTCCGATGGTCGGAGACAGCACTAAACGTTAGCTCACCGATAGCGGCGTCCCACTGGGCTGCAGGGTCACACACATTAAGCGCATGACAGCATCGTGATGCGAGTAGTCAGGAATGTTACATGCGTCCGCGTGTGGTAAGAGCGCACCTTGGTCCCATTTGTCGCCATAGAGCTCCAGGAATGGCGTGAAGACATTCGTCGCGAAATCCTCCATGGCCACGCGTTCTGGATACTCATTTGTGGATGAGGACATGAATTACGTGCAGAAAGCCTGCTTCAATTTTGCACCCGAATCAGTGACAGAGACATAAACAGGAGCGGACTCACGAGTCCAGGCGGAGGGTTATCGGGTGAGAGACTGCTGGGAGTCGACCATTGCATGAGGGCTTTATGAGTTGCGGAAACAGTCTGTAACTTCATGAGGGCATCAGTGACAAACACTGAGTTTGTTAGTGACACGACTCTAGAACACGTAATCAATCGAAACTGCGGCCCCTGAAAGGAACGCCTTACATCCGATCGGGAGTGCTGCTGCCGCTTTCTCCGCGCATTTCCAGTATGGGGTAGATCGATATACTGCAGGCCGCTGACTCAGCCACATATCGATAAGCTTTCGGGTTGAATGGATCTGCAGACAGTGAATGTTGGACTTTGAATGAATGTTGAAACGTTGACATCTTGAACGCTTGGACACTGAGTTGAAATTTAATGGTACGTTGAACGTGGACGTTTCTAACAGTTAAATTCAACTACTTTTAAAATTAAGATTCCAGGGATCGCTCTCTACCCCGATTGCTCCGCTTAAATGCCTGGCGCCTTACTCCACTGCGATTCTCAGCTCCGTTACAATACATGATGTCATACCCCTCTCCCCGCCCCGTCCTTGTGAACGTGGAGAGTTCATGAACGTGAATCTTGATAGTGCCAACTTGTAACCTTTTCAAGCTTCGTGTTGACATTGAAACGTTGAAGCTTGATGGAAGCCCATTTGAAGGTTGAAATCTTGAAACCTTGAAACCTCGAAACCTTGAAACCTGAAGGTAGGTAGGTAGGTAACCGGCATTGGTCCCATTCAGGAACACCAAGTTTGTTGTACTTAGACTACGCTGGACACTGATCTAGCGCTGAGCAGTGCCTTACCGTCTCTTTCGCGTTGAACGGATTATACACCGACCTGTCACTCTTGTAACCCTGCGCGAGGAATGGTGTTAAACATACTTGAATCAGGATATCGTGGTTGTGGGGCCTTTCCAAGACTGTCATATACCATGATCCGGTGTTTACAGTTGCTCGGATATCGCGAGACCTCGATATCGTCACTCTGTCACCGTAAGCTCAACCTTGAGATTGTGCTCCGGCCTATTCGCCCCTCGATCTCGATCCGTCGCGTGACCGGTACCTGACGATACACGTCACGGTCGAGTGGCTGAAGACGGTTGGCGAGACGTCGTCCAGTGCATTCGCTGTCTCGTGAAAGACATTTTTGGAGCAAGGTGCGCAGTTCGCTTCTCTTTCGTCGCACTCACTTCACTGTGTTTGCGTGCCCATATCTCGTATCATGTCTTGGATTTTGCACCCAGAGCGCCCGACGGAGCTGCCACCTTCGCGCAATGGCCAGACTGTACCAACTAGCCCGGGAACAGAGGTACCTGCGTCTCCATGGGGAGAGTTTCCAAATGACGACAAGTATCCCAAGGTCCCAGATCCTGTGGAACGCGATAGACTCGTATTAACAAAGCAGGCGAACCGACCATTCCTCGGGTGCGCACGATCGTTGCTCGTGTATTCGCAGTATCCTGAACTAGCACCTGTCTCTGAAGACTTTCACAATACTGCAAGCAGCAGGAAAATGAGCATGAAGAGTGGGTCAAGCGCAAGAAGGGGCGCGAGGTGAAGATTGTGCGAGGTGAACCTGTAGGGCCGGAGGAGCCTGACCTCGCGGAGGAACCTGAGGTCGGCTGCCTCGGCCTCATTAAATTTCGCCTCTACACCGCTATAGTCGTCCTTCTGACTGGCAAGTTCATTACCGGAAATTACTTGCGGGAGCTGGAGCCCCCGAACTGGCGGAAACTTATTCCGGTGAGCATTTCCGGTCCAACTACGTACTCATAATGCGTGTCTGATGTCTACTATTACGACATCGTGTCGGTGTAAGACGAACCAACGGTTTTTTTCAGAGGGCACGCTGGCAACGTTCCGTTCGATGGTTCAAACACTTAGAAACCCGTTTATCTTGCCGTAAGTCGCCTTGGAGCCCTGTACCACCAGGCTGCCAGGTTCCCGCCATACTCCCTGCCTAGATCGATGGCGACGTGTACGATGTGACCGTTAGCCGTGCGACATACGGGCCTGGCGGCCCCTACCACATGATGTAGGAGAACCGTTATCATGTCGAGCTGCGCTGACCGAGTCTTGCAGGGCCGAACGAGACGGCGCCCGTGCGTTCGGAACGGGATGTTTTGCCACGCACCTAACGCACGACCTTCGCGGATTAAGCAAACAAGAAATGAAGGTGATTCCAAACTTTCCGATCCTTGTGGCGCAAGCTTGTTGATCCCTCGCTTATTTACCTCGCCGCTACCAGTGCGGCGCGTGCAGAATTGGAAGGAGTTCTATGCTAAACGTAAGAAGTACGTCAAGGTCGGACGCGTTTCTCATCCACCCGTTGATCCTGCCAGCCCCATACTGGAACACTGTGATCCGAGCAAGGCGAGACCGCAAGCACCGTGGTTGGAGAAGTGACTGAAGGAGGGCGACCCGCACCGTGGTGAACTGTAAGGAGATTATATATTCCACTGACGATCTACGCGGAGGAGTCCTGTAACTACTTATTATAAGGCTCTATGTAGTTACAATGTGGTGATGCAAGGTCCGGCTGGTGCGAGCGTGCGCGATAAGACGAATGTGCATGTCCAAAAAATAGTCCTCAAGGTTCGCGTGATAGCCTCGGCAATGATAACAAGAAGCTGTGCTCAGCTGGTCAAGGGCATAAGGGACGGTCAGCGCATGTCTGACAAGCGATGCGTATGTTTATTTACCTTCACGGAGCCGGGCAGGTTTTGAGATAGTTCTTGAGGATCGGGAAATCGGCCATCGACGCTTCTGCCATCTGAGAATAGTCTGCGTCGCGGTATTTGGCGACAACGATGTTTCCACGCCACGCTTTAGCCTCGTTGAAGCAGGCGCCCTGAATCTCGCGGATGCACTTGTTGACTGGGAAGGGCATCCCATCGCGGGATACAATGGGGTAGAAGAGTATGTACGGAGTGGTGAACTTCTTGTTCATGCCATCAAGGGCCTCAACAAGCTAAAGAGGTGTGGGAGACGGGAGAATGAGTGAGTGTCATGGCCGGTGTTTAATCTGGGGGAGAGATCGCATTAGACGCACATGATACTGCCAGGACCTGGGCCCCAAGCCTTCGGCAATATAGTCGATATGAATTTCTGGGTGTGGCATGTGACTACAGCGGTAAGGCTGGGACGGATTGGGAAGAACCACATTGAGAACTGTGGTCATCAGGGAGACCAAGTGGGGGGGACGGTCGTCGGCAGGAAAACAAATCGCGTCGTAGGGAATCATTTGGTCCATGGCCAAAAGACGAGAAAATTGAAGTGTGTACAGTGAAGTAGAAATTTGGACGAAGAGCGAAGAACTGGAACTTGGTGCTCACCGAGGAGGACGGGGGGAATATATACCGCTGGGGGTGTTGCAGTCATATCGAGGGATATAGCCCACCGAGTGGCAAGGCTGGGAAGGAAACGATGGACTGGAGGCTCATGGCGGAAACCTCGCGACTGGCAGATCTTGGCAGCGTGGAGTAATGGTTGCCCGAAAAGGCAGGTGTATTGGCCGTAAGAGGCAAGCATGGGGTGACCGTCGCGACGCGTGCGTGACACCTCGCAGGGTTAATCGAATGTTAACTGAATGTTAACCGAAGGTTAACCTTTTGCTCTCCTGCGTCTGCCACTCGTGTCGCCGGCTCGCTGCTGTATTTTTGATCAAACGGAGCCCCCGTTCTAGATTCCAAATCAATACTACTGTGCTACCCTGCAAACCACGCCGTCGATGGAGTGCGGCGTGCTCGTCGCGTCCCATCTTTCCTCCCTCTTCCCGTCGTCCTTGCCCATCTCCGTCCCCACATCGCATAAGGATATTCTCAGCCTTTTCGTGGACTCCTCTGCTTCCCCAGAACATGCCAGCTACTCTACCCTCTTTCATACCTCCCGAACGGGCACCATTCTGCTTCGCCTCATACACCGTGCTACCCTTCTCGAACTCATCATCACTCTCACCCGCGATGCTCCCCAGCTGCGCTTTGATTTTCCTGGTGCCATCTTACCCTCTCCGGCAGTGGGAAGAGCGAGAACTACACGTTATTATCGTGTCAGTCGTGGGCTCTCTCTATCGCTTTGTCCACCCTCTTCAATGTGGCGCACAGCTCTGGCAACCCAGCAAGTACCGGTTTCGCCAGTACGACATCCAGAACATGCAGTCAGACATGGAGGGGTTGGTCCAAGTGCACGGGCCACATTGTGTTGTTTTGAGTTTGCCTAGTGGTTCCTTGCTACGTTTGGAAGTAGAACTTCTCGGGAATGATGACGAGGATGGTACGGCTCTCGACTCGCCCCTGGACTCGCTGCGGCCATTATTAACCCACACATAGATGTTTGGCAAGAGGCAGAATTCCATCCTCATTCACTTACTTCAATCACCTCGTTGCTGCCCTTGCAGGGCGGTCTTCCAGGAAGTTCCGACATGATCTCGATGGCGTCCTTCCGTTTGGACTCTGTCAAGAGACCGGACCCTCCGGCTATGGACAGCACGAAGCGGATGTGTCGCTGAGAAGTCGCTCGCTGCGATCATTCCAGGAAAGGCCATGACACCTGCTTCGACATCCGCCTCAAGCTCCGGAATCTGCCTGCAGATGCGCAGAAGCTTCTCAGTGTATTTCCAGAGTTTGAAATGGAGAACCCTGTGCCTTATGTTCTCGCGTTCATCCCAGCTGCATCATCCTTGACTTCGGGAGGTTATTTCCATCTCTTCAGCTCGCATTCCAGCGATCTACATCCTCTGAACTACTTTGAGTGCTCCGTCACAAGTGCACATTGTCATTTACAGGACTTCGTGGTGATTGGCTCCACCCTGTACACTGTTTGGGATAAGCAGGGCCAGTTCATGGTGGAAGACACCAAGATTTCGTTTCATGATGGTAACAGGATCGAGGTGGTGTGGAACACCGCGACTTACGCCCATGAGGCGGAACTCACACCGGCGTATCTGGAAAAATTGCTTCTGTCCGCAGGCTCCATGGCTGACAAGTTTTTCGAAGCAATCTCAAGACCAGGCATATTCTCGCCTGTAACGCTTCGGACTGCTATCGATCAGTACACTGATGCATGCCGCTCCCTCTCCCCGCCATACGCGCCACGGCTGTTGACCATGTACGGCAGCATGGGCGAGCAGATCGCTGCCGTAGTGGGCTGCACGGTTGAGCTCACCCGCGATCCCAGCACCTGTGCTCCGCAGTACGACAGGTACTGGAACGGGCTGAAACGCGACTGGGAGGGCTTCGTAGCGCGGTGTCGTGAGATCAAGCGCCATGCGCGCTGGCCGCTGGCGATCGGCATGGGAAAACTCAGGGAGGGCATTCTGGTCGTCGAACGCGAACGAATCATGGCGCTCGTAGACAAGGACTTTCCTCTTAGGTCCCGCCGGCTTCTCGCGGCGTCTTCTCTTCCGGACCCCCAGTTTACCCTCCTGGAGATCCTGTGTACGCTGCGTGCTAAGATTGGCACCCGGCCCATGATTGTTTTCGAGGATCGATTGGTCGACCTTGTGCATCAAGAGATCGCCTTCCCATATGCCGATATTATACAGGACCAAGCCGAGTGAATCAACATCCGCGAGGAGCTCGACGAAGGCATGGAGAGTTGGGTTGTCGGGCGCTTGCAGAGCGTCGACAACATGTCGGACACTATTCAGTCAGTGCTCAATGTCATTGGTGACTTGGAAAAGAATGTGAAGAAAGAAATGAGGATGAAGATGCAGAGTTGCGGCTTCCACCCGCCTATCCGGAGTGGTGGAGGGCGCTTGTGTCTTCGTACGTTGCAGTTTCCGTCCAAGCACGATATGACTTGTGTCTGTGGCTCGTTACGTTGCTCTTCTTCGTCTCGGAAGATTTGCCACAATGGGATCCCGCGTTGCTAGCAGAAATCTTTGTGATATTCCGTGGGATCGCCATGCTCTGGTACGCGACACGCCAGCCAGCTGTGGGCCTTGGCGGACGAGGAAGTCGTCGCGAAGATGAGGGACATGCACGTCTCGTCAACGGCCTCCGGATTCACGCTGAGCTACTCGCTCATCCACTGTCTCCTCACGCAGTACGACAGTGATGCAGCAGGCGCGCCTGTCTCCGCACACCTATTGTTAGATTCTTCCGGGCTGCTGGAATCTTTATCTCCTGCAAATGCGACGAAGCTCGAGGTGCTCTTTTGGGAGTGGCTGCGTCTTCTCGGATACCGCGAGGCTTCCAGAGAGAGCTTAGCGTGGCTGCCGAGGACAGCTGAGGTGAAGTACGTGCTTGGGCGACTGTGGTTGGATGAGGGTAGGTACGATGATGCAGCTTCGGTAATGGAGGGTGTAGCAGTCAGCCTCGGTAAGTGTGTTGGAGGGTGTAATCCCTGTACTGCGTCACTAATAACGGTATCGCCCGCCAGGACGTGACAGGTGTTAACCATGGAGGACCACGAGGCTCCGGCCGGGGTACTGCCAGGCGCGGCGTTCTTACAATCTGTGTTCGATCTCTATTTGCATATCGCCAGCCTCTTCAAGGCCATTTCTGTGACATCAAGTGAAGTGGTGTTTTCCCAGCTCGCTCTGTCCGTGGCACCGCCAGGTGTCGACACCGCGTCCCTGTGGCACGCGGTCATAAGAGGCCTCACGGACTTGGGGCTTTATGAAGATGTGTATGCCCCACTAGTCTCCCACCTCTATAAGAAATTGTGTGTGGGTGTCTTCTTTCTGTCCTCGTCCCGTGTCACATGAGAACTCACCGTCTTGTGTTTACCAGAAAATGGGAATGTGTGAGCTAACTAATGCACCGGATGTGCGAGGAGCACGCCGTCGACCGGCTCATGGTCGTTAATTTTACGGGCTTCGTGGACGAGGTGGATGAATCGCTCTCGTTTAAGGCCCGGAACGTGGACCCGCGAGTGCGACCGTTCTACTCAAGGATACTCTACACGTTGTATATCTCTCGTGGCGATTATCGTAATGGTCAGTCGTCATCCTTTTCCCCAGGGAACATCATTCTCAACCATGTTTCTCGGACCTTAGCCGCCCTCACAAAGTACCAGCGGGCGCGGAAGCTCGCCAGCCTGTTCGGAGACCCGGCGAACTTCATTGAAATTGCCGAGTTGCAGCTTGAAGCTTATGTTGTTGGAATGAATGCTCTCACGCTCACTGATCAGAAGAACACATGGGTCATCCTGCTTGTTACGGCCGAATTCGAACACGAGGTAAATAGGGCTTCCTCGCTCCGGATCGCTTCTCCATGATGCTAATTGAAAAGGATTTTGACGCGTGCAGCCCCGTAAGCGTCGTAAGCTGTCGAGACCCCGTAGGTCAAGTACGGGCCCGGGAAGCGGGACATGAAGGTGGTGGAACTGGCGGACATGCAGTACGAGTATACACTTTTGACTATCCGTCTGGAGTTAATCCGCCGAGACCCCACACTTCCGTCGGCTGGGGGTAAGTTGTGTCCGGTTCCCAAGCTTGACGTCCTCGTGAGCTGATAAACGAGCCCGCAGATGCGCTGCCATCGCCTCTGTCCGTCATATTGCATCTGACACAAGCGAATCGCTTCAACATGGACATGGCTACCGCACGCACACTTAACGTCGACATGACTGATCTCTTCGGACATTTGACCGGCCTATGTTTGCGCCTCTCCCGCAACCCGGAGGCTGTCATGTAAGGCTGCTGTCTGCCTGCTCCAAGCCTGCGCTGACTCATCGTTGATAGAGGCGGAGACACGTCGTCTGACTGGCTGCTAACTGACAAAGTGATTTCGTGGCCCGGCACGGCAGCAGACCGAGGCTGGCGATACCTTCGAGAGTTGCTGGAGCGGCACGATGGTCCGGATACGGATTACAGATACACCAAGGTGACATTGGAAACCATCTTAGAACTCGATCGCACATCACCACCTCGACAGTGGTTGACTCAGCCGCTAAAGGCAAGTCTTCTACGCGCAACCATTGTGAGCGCATCGCTAATTCCCCCGCCGCAAGTGCACCACCCTGAGTATCTGATTCGCACATGCCTGCGCTACGAGATGTTCGAAGGGGCACTGGAGCACACGTTGTCGCTAATGCGGAGTGAGTGTTTTGACCCTCTTTATCGTCGTGGTCACCCTCCTGATTAAGGTGCCTCCTTGCAGAGTGACGCTCACCTCGCACAGGAGAGGCCCAAAACCGTGTCTGTGACCTGGCTACCATATACCTTGATTGACCAGGTTCTCGCCACAGTGGATACCCAGGAGGGGCTTCCCGTCCGTGCTCAGTCTCTTCGCAAAGAATTGCGGACAGAGATTTCCAACCGCATAAAACGTGTGCAAAACTTCGGCCAGTCTGTCCGATAGCCACGGTCCGTTTGTTGTGATATCCCACTGCTTATTGGTAGATACTGTACGTGTTAATCCTGCACTGTTCGCGCTACTCATTACCCATGCCGTTGTGTAGAATAGTAATACCGTTTGTGGATCTATTTTACTTTACACCATAGACATCGTCGCCCCAAAGTGGCTATTACTTTGACTAAGTGCGAGGTGAGTAAAGAAGGCTCTCAACACCGCCTAATGGCCTCTCTTCTTTCTCCGCATCTGGGGTGCCTTCTTTGATGTTAAAAGTCCCGACAGTCTCCGTTGGGTTGGAAATGCACTTGGTTCGGGGAACAGTACTCCACGAGTACGTCCTATCCACATATGCTGCGGTCGTATTTTGTCCTCAGCAACTCTTCACCGGCTGACACACTACAAATTTGAATGCAGATAGCGCACCAGCAGGCATCACCTGTGATGCATGCGGCGGTGACGTCGGAGAGATAGCCGTGTTTCAGCTGTGTGGAGACTATGGAGGCACGTGTTTTCTCCCTTTTAATGTGCCAACAGGTTCGGCCTTAATGCCGCCGTCACCTGCATTTCAGCATTGTGCAGGAGGATGCATAACCCAGGACCCCCGATAATACCTATAAAAGCGACCTCCAAGTGGTGGCGGTCTGGTTCGGACAGTTTTTGTGTCATCCTGGTCCGAACATGGCTCAATCCTCCAAATTTCGGCCAGTTTGGTCCGGACAAGGATGATGCCTTCCGGGCTTTCCACCAATCAGAAGGCTCCCAGGGTTTCGCGGCCCCTCTGGCGCCGCTTCTCTACCTGTTTTGCGTTACTTTTGCCGGTGCTTTTGAACGGACCACTCCCGGATTCCAACTTGCGGTGCGCTCCGCGCACACCTACCCGGCCGCCCTCACGAGAGCCCACTGGTGGTCCGGACAGGTATCAAGCCATGGTCGGCCTGACCACGCTTGGTCTGGACATTTCATCAAGGTGTTTTGGCTCCGGACCTCCATTTTGGTCCGGATTCGCTCATGCCTTCAGCGATTTCGAGCCGATTTTGGTCCGGACACATAGGTAGCCTTTGTAGGAATTATCGTGGGTCCTCGGCCGCTCCGACAAGACAGATCTTCTCCGCCGCGTGTGGCGCCCTGCCAAATTTGAGTGACCGCGTTAACTCAGCCAGCCTATATCCAAGTTTTCGCACAGATCGCCTTTGTGACATATTCACGGAATGCTCTATCAGCGGCGGGGCAGGCTGCCAAAATCAACTACAGTGTCGCGTCGGTGACGATTCTCGACACTCCGCTCGACACTATCTCTGGTCAGTGGGTGGGCGCCTCATGTCGCGTGTCCATGGCTACAAACCTGTGGTTGTTTTCCCCCACGCGTACTAAACGCTTACCATCGGGATTATGTAGAGCTTTGACAATACGTATATATCCCAGCCTAGTACTGCATGCACCTGAAAGGCTACGACGGCAATGGTGAGCATTATCCACCAAAACAATAATGCACTGTCATACATTCGCCCTTCATTGGATGTGGTGTTCATGGCCGGGCCCGTGAGGCGAACGATGGAATGTCCACGCTGCGCAACCGCGTTCTCGTAATGCATCTCGTCATCGCACCGAAAGTATAGATTGGCTTACGTAGATCGGACGCAAGGCGGGTTTTCCTCACATATGTCTGAACCCATCTCCTTCTGTGCCCTCTCACGAACATCCTCCGTTCACTGACTTTCCACTAACAGACCCTTCAGCTGCACAACAAAACTTATATGTAAGCAGCTGGCTTTGTGTGAGAGGTCCTGGTTGAGCGTCTGCTTAATCAGGTCGAGCACGATGGCAATCGAAAACGTCCCGGAGAAGGTGGATGCTGAAGCTCTACAGAACGGAGGCATAGGACCTCCAAAGTCCGGTGCAATATTGGAGGTGAAATACCTGCACGAGGCGCTCGATGGGTTCGGCTTCAAGTACACCGCGGAGCCTCCCTACAGGAGCCAACCTCAAGATCTCTGCGAACAGCAGACCGGCTCCGATTATACCGTATACGCGTTCGTTGTGATTAACTGCCTTAAGTCGTCTGCAGGTGGCCAGACAGTTCCCGATGGCACGACCATACTTCAAGTGAACAGTACGCATTTGATTAACATCGGCAAGGACGTGATTGGTGAGGGTCAGGGTGTTTCGTGGACTTCTAGTCCGGTCCGAGTGCGTAGTAGTATTTCTCTAGTATACTGGGCGTAACTAATGAAGATTTGGTAGGTCGAGCCGCAGCTACTCCTGAGCTTTCTGTCCGAGCTCCAGCAATATGCAAAGGAACTCAACGAGAAATCGATCGCCGAAGATGGCTCGTCGTTATGCACAAAATGCGCGCATTTATCTCACTTGCTTGACTTTCTAAAGGCGGCATATTCGAGCACCATAGAAACACTCTCTTCCCTACTCGCGCATGGAGAAGTGTCGTTCGACTTTTTATGGGCATTGTACGTTCCCAGGAAGACACTCCTATATCTCCCGTGTCCAGTAACAGGCGAGCCACGCGCAGCGCGCTTAGTTCAGGCAGAGCTTTGTGAGAAGTCTGACGACCAGGAGTTCCCACCGCCCATTGTACATCAGCCTACCAGCCACTCCAGCGCGAAAAAAGACCTGAAATACTGGCGTTTGGCCTTGGAATATGTCGAGGCCGATGTCGGAATGGTGGGTGTACCCATGGGCGAGTTGGGCTCTGGAACAGGGATGCAACAGGGCAATCTTGAGCCGCGGTTCGGATTGGCAATGTTGAATGTCAGACTGGAAGTGCATGCCTTTAAGGGAACCCAAAAAATTTCGAGTTTGCTTGCTTACCCGATTTGCTACTACACCGGTCCAGGGGGTGAAAGCGGACTCATGAACAGGCTACTCGCTCGTGGACGGAAGTGGGTTGCAGTCGCTGGTGGGATGCACCACAAGGCCTATCGAGGACTCGCGTTTCGTTACAGCTACAAAGCAGGTGGATACGTTAAGATGAACGTGAGTTGCTTACAACCGCTCAGATATGTGCTCATAGGTTCATAGGTAGATTCGAGGATCATTGCTGATAGAAGTAAACTAATGACATTACTTCAGTGTTGCGCTGCGCTCATACCAGTACTCTGCATTACTTAGAGAGATTTCAAGATTTGGTTCCGCACTACAAACTTCCCATAGTAACAAAGGCCATGTGCGGACACAGGATCGACAAATTTGCGGTGCGCGCAGGCGCCATTGCGAATTCTCTTAGCCCAGTTGTCGATCTCACAGAAATGGACCTGCTCCTCACTTCTCCAATCATATATGGCTTTAGTCTCTCCGATAAGCAATGGTGTTTGTACCCTCCTCTCCTCTATTACCTATTGCTGACCTCACTTGGTGTGAACAGTGGAGTTCATCATTGACTATGCGTCAGACATTGAGTGGAATGACGAAGCCTATGACCACCTTGTTATTCCAATCGACCATAAGATTGTCCTGAAAACTCTCGTCCAGTCCTACTCTACCGGTGCCATGTCGAAGTTTGATGACTTTGTGGCAGGAAAAGGCCTGGGCCTAGTCATCAACCTCTATGGGAGCCCAGGAACAGGTTAGACGAGCATTTTACAAGATGTGATAAGCTATCTAATACCAGTTCACCGCATTACACAGGAAAGAGTATGACTGCTGAAGGCATCAGCGAGTGTGCGTAGATCTTGCATGTTCGCCCATTTAATCTGGCTGACAATGTCTTTGTGATCTACCAGATTTGCATAGTGAGACCTTTATTCTTTAGTATCCGATTCTTCATTGATGTCTTGCAGAACCCCTCTATGTAGTTGGCGTAGCAGAACTTGGTACGACGGCGGAGGTATTGGATTTCAACCTTTCTGCTGTTTTGAAGGCCGCTGCGGCTTGGGGAGCTGTGGTGCTTCTCGACGAGGCTGATGTGTTTCTTGAAGAGCGCAGTTTACAATACCTTGAACGCAATGCCATGGTGGCAGTGTTCCTCAGGCGGCTCGAGTATGTTTTCAATCTCTTTCATTGTCCACATGATTAATACACCTCTCAAAACAGATATTTCACTGGGATTTTGTTCCTCACGACCAATCGAGTCCGTGTATTCGACGAAGCGTTTCAGTCCAGAATCCATCTGTCCTTGCATTATCACGATCTCTTACCCGATGCCAGAGAACACATTTGGACGGCATTTATGAAGAAGATAAACGGAAATGTACCTCGAGGAGGGTTGACACAGGAGGAGCTTCGTGAACTTTGCCAGAAAAATGTTAATGGTCGGCAGATCAAGAATGTTGTTAGGACTGGAGGCGCTATTGCTGCTTCGAAACAAGAGCCCGTATCTTATCAACACTTGTCCCGTGTGTTAGATTTGATGGAGCAATTCCATGTCAGGTGTGTAGTGACTACTGTCGTTTTCAGGGGCTGATAAGTTCTGCGTTGTAGCCAATCTATGTATCAGTAGAGGACTTCTGGACCTTCGCCTACACCTTCCATCCGTGTGAGCCATCTGGAAAGGCTGTGCAGCCTCACATATTCGCTTTGGAAGGCTCACGATCATTTAACCTCATGTGCTAGGGGAGATACCTACGATGCAAGTACACGAGACATGGAATCATATATGGCGAGTTTGTTGTTAGTAAATACGCTCTTGTAACATGCTATGTTCTCAGTTATTGATGAAGCGGATGCCACCAATGAAGCCCGAAATTGACTACTAGCTTGAAATCGCGCTCGCATACAGCTCAGTCTACTGTTTTCGACCGGCCTCTATTACGACATGACATCGCAGAGGGATGTTATGTTTAACTTAAGTGCTGAGACATTAGCACTTGTTGCGTACATCTGGCATGGCCGTAGTCTGAGTGTAATAACTTGCTATTTATAGCCGTCACTACTGCGCCAAGACAAACCTCATGGAAGCCACGGTCGAAGGTGATTCGTGTTGGAATTCCTGTGTATAAGTGTATAAGTCTCGCGTCCTCCCCGGCTTCAGCGTCCTCCTCCACGCTGCTGAATTGTGTGCTCATTTACCTGTTTGCCAGGTTCGACCTCCATATCCACCGTGTATGTGACCTGGTCATGCTCGGCAAGCCGCTCGGGTGATCCAACTCAAAGGGCATCATTCCCGTTGTTTAGTTTATATGTGTTCGCGTTTGAAAGACTGAGCTCAATATCTTAATCGACCTCACACTAGGTGAGCTTGGCCTGCGGGACATAGAGGGAGTAACACCGCTGGAGCAACACCACGGAAACGGTCTTTGTAATGCATCTTTCGGAGGCGTATTGAAGATTTCGAGGATAAATTCATAAAACCGTGCCGCAGCCCGGTCGCTCGCTCTGCGGCCACGACATGATCCATATTGCGATGGCAGAAATTGGCAGTACGCAAAGCTAATCCCCCCTGCACATGTCGAGCACTCCTGCGAGATCGCGGGGTGCTTATCACATAGTCCCGATGTCAAGTCGCACAGCACCATCAGTTCGTTGTGGGTCTCCCTCTCCTGCATTTTCTAGCACCATGGTTACCTCTGATACCGCAGGCTGAAGCAACGACATATATTTTGAACTGATCGCCTTGCTTCAGCTCGATGCCACAAGTGCAGAGACTGACTGCGATGGAGGGGCTGCTATCCACGAGGTCTGGCGGTAGACGCGGTCAGGAGCCTTCGTCCATGAGACTGCTTGCGTGGATTGCCCGGCCTATAGCCTTCGGATGACATTGCGTGGATGGAGCTGTCACCTGTTATATTGATAGCAGAGAAATCATAACCTGCACCTGTCGGTAATACAGCTCTGTTTGATTTGAATGGACTTCATATATAGAATGGGCAAGCGTTTCGCAATAAGTACTGTATAAGCCCACCAGTGGGAGTACATGGACAAGCACGGCCATGTCATGCGTGCGTAGAAAAGGTTGTAACACATTTAAATCTGAGAACAATTGAGCATCGGGCCCTCCGAGTCGTGCAGAGTGCACGTAGATCCCACATTGGACACGTTCCGATGGAACCGCCAGACGGGCGACGCGGGACACAGAGCACGTCATCCGCGCGAATAGAGAAACGGTTATTCGAGAGGCACGAGCTAGCGAAGCACTCACACGCGTGTACCTCCAGGAAGACGCGTGTTGACGAGCCGGAGCGACCACACTGAAGACGTGCGCACGTCGTGCCACCTCTCGTTATCTGTCTCCGCAGTCGATATCGGAGCCGCCCTTCGTAGATCTTCCTCCCGGTCAATCGCAGCGTCAGCGTATGCGCTAACTCGGGATAGACCAGCATATTCAGGTGCGTGCCAGCGTGGGGGTGGCAACACAAACGATGCTGTATTAAACGGGCATTGTGTAAGACAATCAGTATACAATATCAACACATAGGCAAAAAAAGACTAGGTACGACGTGCAAAGGTGGAGCACTCTCGAACAAGCGGTGTCTGGCAGAGCATAGCTCGTTATCCTACCGAACAGGTACGGTGTCGCCGAACAGAGGGCATGCGAAACGATCGGAGGTTGAATATTACCTTAATCATGGGTGGAGCATGTTGAGGTCTTTGCGAGAAACGCCAAGTCCGCATCCCCATGTTGGCGAGCAGAACGGATCCTTCATGTTAGATGTAGTGCGACTGTCGCAACGCCGACATGGTAGAACCGGTGAGTTGCCTACGTCAAGCTGGTGAACTAGTTAGCCACCTTTTCTGATCATGATACGTCCACATTCAACGACACAACCCGCACCCACTCCACGTCTCAGAAATTCCTCTCCGAGATGCGCACCCATCCACGGGCCTCCAGCGTGCCAAGACGTTACGAGGGAGATGAGAGCGTCGAGCCTAGAGTATTGAATGAAAAAGAATCCAATACTATAGAGCATGGGAGGGAGGGGATGGTTCGAGGGAGCTCCTCGAGAGAGAGCGGGGCGGGGTACTGGTAGCCTAAGGCGTGCAGCTGCGCGACGGGCTTCTTCCGAGATGGCCGTGAGGTCATGGGGCGGGGATGTATAGGAGTACTTAACCTTGGACGCGGAGGCGTTCTCGGCGGGGAGGGAGAGGGGGCATTTGGACTCGTGTTGGCACATGCTCGGACAGCGGGATGATGGCAGCGGCGAGAATGTAGCTGGTCCTCGCTGTCCCCGTAAATGGATGCGCCGAGGGGAGAGATCGGGGTGGTGGCGTCATAGTCACAGTCGGCGAGACGCGAGCCACGAGTTGGAGAGTCTACGCCTCGAGCGGATAAACCGGCTAAGCCCTCGAGCGGGTAGGGGTGATGTCGCGAGGAGCGCGGCGAGGTACTGTGTTAGTGCAATAGTAGAAGCGTTATCGTGTATAGTGTATACCTTTCGGCCTCGGAGTTGGTCCACACGGATGTTTGACCTTCCGTAGTCATTTGCGGATTTCCAGGTGATTTGATATCGAGGACATTGGACGCTGTAACTTGAAGTCTCTGGAAGGTCGTTGCGCGGGTATGGCGAGTGCAGCAGGGGTGTTGGGGAGGTGTCCGAGGTGAGCGTTGGTGACTCGGAGTAGCCGGACCGCGTCTCGTGTCTGTCACGATCACGCGCCTACGTGACATGCCTCCGAGTACAGTACTATCGACGTCTGGTAAACTCTACCGGCTTATACCAGACCTCGCCCAATTTGCCGATGACAATGCGCGCATATATAGTCCTGTTTTATGGCTGACTAGGGTGCATTCAGTTCGCCTACGCCGCTGACGGGAGGATCGCCAATACGCACCGACCCAGGAGTTTCTTGGACTACAATTGTAGTTTCAGGTGCGGCGCAGAGGGAAGGTATCGGCCGTTGGGACTTGGGATAAAGACGTACGTTTCCTGGTTTACGATCACCCATCTTTGACTCTAACTTTTCAAACACTCACAGCAATTTCGTGTATGTGATCCTGCAAAGAGATTTGTGCATATATCAGCTACACTTGCAAATACATCGATTCTACTTTGCGAGACTCCTATTCTCCCTCTTTCATGAATACCATCTACCTACGCTCTTGAACCAATGCTGACTAATGTTAAACAGACGGGAGGAAGCAACCTGAAGTGCGTCATGGAAAGATATTTTTCGACTCTTGTTATGATAATTGTGACTTGTACGCTGCACGCAAGAACCTTCATTCCAATTCCTTGTCCGTTCGCCTATGCTATCGCAGACACTTCGCCGACACCGAGATTTCCCTTTCGTCCTCTCAGCACAACCGTTCCCAGCTACGATCGCGATGATCGCGGACGCTTTGCGCAGTGAGCGATGTCTATGTGTACGTGCCAACCTCCGATTATGGCCGCTACACATTCCCTTGTCCCTGTTATGCAGCGATTGTATAGCAGATTACATGTGCGTTCTCTAACTACTGTAGTCCCTCCCCCTTAACATCTCATGGCTTCCCCGATTTCCCAGAACATCGGACTGCTCGACATCAAGAATTCCAAGCTTCTTCACAATGTCACTACCGCGTAGACCTTTCGTCATCTCAGCGTGCAACACGACGGCCCCCCGGACTGGTGTCTCAAAGCACACCTCCCTCGACTTCGTCTCAAAAAGATTTGGCCCTGAACGAGCACGAAGATTGACTAAGACACTCACATCTCCTCGTGCAAGGTGTTTCAGTTGCATGAGTTCATCTTCTCCAGTCAGTCTTCTCATGTGCAGACCACCTTTCAGGTCCCGGAGTATCGACAGAGGTCTGCCACGAAGCAAAGACAAGGGCGACAGTGTGTTCTGTATTTTCACCGCATGTTTCTCGGTTCATGTTCCCCTCGCTGACGCCAGATCCGCGACGAACGTTGCCTGTAGGGCTTCGTTGTTCAGTGCACTCACGCACGGTCGCGCCTAATATTGTATGCAACTCTTAGGGACCACTCAGTTAATTTCCGGAGTATCGGTTCTGACCTAGACGCCCTCGCAGGTGCGTAACCGATCCAGTGCCAGTCAGTGGTAATACCCGATGTCTCAGAGGTTCTTCCCCGAGTAGGTGTGTTGTTATATTCATTGGCATTTGCTCCCGCGGACAGCCTTGCGGTGTAGGTGTAGGCTGGTAAGGAGCTCGAGGAAGTTCGCGACAGAGCGTCCTGTGCTCCGGCTCTGCAGCGGTCCTCGTCCTCATGACAGGTCGACGGAGCGCGCACACGGCCTCTTTCAAATCCATGCAGATATGCGTGCGTCTATCTGCTGTTTGTCGTGATGGACCACTCATTTCCGATTCCAGTAGAATCGGTTAATTCCGATTTCACTAAATCGGGTTTTAACTGGTGATGGTGGACGTTTGCTTATGTAAGGATAGGAGGTCTGCCTCCTATCCGTGATGTTCGGGATTTGCCGACTGTTCGTGTTCGGTGTCGTTCTGTGCACTGCATATTCTTTCTAGCTAAATCTATGGACTTGTCTTACATGTCTGCTTTCTGGATAACAGTGTCGTTGTCGTTGGTGTTCTGTGCGGTTGTTTTGCCACTTATTGTTGATGTGCGAAAAGTGCATCAGTATCGTGCGGGGAACGTCTATCGCTGCCAGTGTGAGGGTGCCCGGTGATCTTGTCGCATGTTGGTTGCATTCATAGCATCCTTTCGCGTGGTGTGCGGGGATGGTGCATGCTTTTCTACTGCGTTGTATGTTGAATATTGTGGTTTGAGCAGTGTCACTCATTTCCATTCTGAGTTTCAATTGCATACATCATGTATCCTTGTGGATATGCCTGTTGCAGTACTTACCGCGATTTTGCCCTATTGATCTTTGCTCGACCTTGCTAAATTGCATCGTGTTTGTCTCAATCATACATGGAGGTTAGAAGATGTGGTGTCTTCTATGCGAGCACACACTTGTACTCCGTATTGTGAGACATTGTACTCTGTTATGATGTGTGCTTGTGCACGGTCAACTTCAGTTTCTGCGGTTGATACTGGATCACTTCCATCGGATTGTATCATCGAGTCGATTAGTGATGGTCATGCAACTGCTCGTGATCAACCGTATTTTCCTTCTGAGCCTGCTAGTATTGCTGATTTGGCGCGATTTGTATCTGATTGGTGCGAGTATACATCTTTGGCCGCTATAAGCGAAGCACCTTGTGCTGTGTGTGGCGAGTTGGTGACTCACAGTATGTTGTTTACAGTTCATCGGAACAATATCGATTTATCACCATTGGTGCGTACAGGTCGTCGTGTTATGCGGCGGGAGCGTCTCAATGAATCGTCCGATATAGTTGAGTTGGGAGGGGCTGTGTTGTATTCTCCTTGTGCCGATCTGGAAACCTTGCAAGTATGTGAGTCTTGTCATGCTGGGCTCAGTAGACATCAATTGCCCTCTCGTTCTTTGGCGAATGGGTTGTGGATTGGAGATGTGCCGATTCTTTTGTGACATCTTAGTTTTGTGGAAAAGTTGTTGATTGCGCAATATCACTATAATTTTTTCGTCGTCCAGGTGGATAAAGGTCAACGTAAGTTGTGTGCAAATGCAGTAGCCTTTCCCCAGCCAGTCACGAAGATGCATAGTGTGCTGCTGCCCCCACGTGAGGATTTTGAACAGTGTTTGGCGATATTGTTCATCGGTATGTCTACTCCTACGATGGACGATGTCAAGCGTATTCCATTATTGGTTCAGCACGTAGTGGTGTTGGATGCATTGCATTGGTTGTGTTTAAATCATATGGATTATACTGATGTGGAGATTTCCGAAGGTAATTTGGCCTCGTACTCTGAAGACGGGCCTCCTGTATGTGTACTTCATCAGCACATCGACGGTGGGGTTCCAGGAGAAGCTATGTCTTCATATGAGATGGATAATGAGCATGGGATGGAGCGCGGTGGTTGCCCATTCATTGTTCATGGTTTGTCTGGGGCCGAGCTCATCAACATGTCTTATCGCGAGAAGATTGCAACTGCTGTCAAATATTTTCAGTCTGGAGGAAAGGTTTTGGCGTATGGTCGTGATGCTGCACCCGCAACTATGTATCATAACCCACAGCTTTATCCCGGTATGTTCCCCTGGCTTTTTCCATATGGGTTGGAAGGATTGGAGAATGCGAATATTGATACTGCGTTGAAACGTCAGTTGCATTTGCAGCATTTGTTGTTGTAAGCTGATCGCTGATTTCAGGTGGACGAGTTTTTCCTGTTCATTGTATTTAATCAAAACCAAATTCGCGATTGCACCAGTGGTGGTTATCTTCTTACTGAAAGACGAAATTTCGACACCGTCTGGGAAAAGATTACAACAGTCGATGTGTGTGCATTGCAGCGTTTAATTGATCGTGAAAAACACGGTGAGTACATACAGCCTCAGGATGATGAGGAGAGACAGTGTTTCGAATTGTTGTCTCTTATTGATCATGTCGCTGGCCATGTACAAGGCTCTACGACTCGTAGGAAGTATCAGCAGTCAGAGATCAAGTCTCTTATCATCACGAAGGGCATTCCGGTGTTCTTTATTATCTTCGCACCTGTCAATTTTAAACATCCCATTTGTCTTTATTATTGCGATGAAACAATCGATCTTCTTAGTCCGCATCCTTTGTTGGCTGATTGTGAGCACAGGCTTCGAGCAATAGCACGCAATTCAGTGGCGTGTGCTCAATTTTTTCATTTGATGGTAAACTCATTCATTTGAAACATTTTGTGTGCAGATTCAGGTGAGAACGGTCTATTCGGACCTACTGAAGCTTACTACACCCCTGTTGAATCTCAGGGATGGCTAACCTTACATTTGCACATGGTTTTATGAATTTTGAGTTGTCTTAGTCCGCAGGAAATTTGCGATCAAGTTCTAAGTGACGGTGAATTTCGGGAGCAATTGATTGGTTGGTTACAGAGTTGCCATACCGGGGATTATTCGACCGGTACTTCATTTGATATTGAGCATCAGATGGAGATTAACAGGAAAAGTACATGGGGTAATACAGATAGTGTACCTTCGTCTGCGTTTCATGATCCTACCATGTGTCTACCCTCCGTCCCTCTGTCGTTGTCCACTGTAGAGTGTGAAAAGGAGTGGTACGATTCTCTGTGCGGCGTTGTGGATCAAATAGTATATTTGTCGAATTGGCATGATTCTAAACACTCACGTGGTTGTTTGCGAGGGCGAGACAGTTATTGTCGAGCCAGATTCCCTCATGAAATCTTTGAGCAGACTGTTGTGGATCCTGTCACAGGTGCTATATATTTCAAAAAAAACCGAGGAATGGATCAATACATATAATGTCGTATTGTCTTATGTGCTGCGGTGCAATACAGACATGACATGTCTACTCTCAGGTACTCAGGTTCGGGCTGTGATAGCCTGTGTGTCCGATTATGTGACAAAGTACTCATTGACAATGCATTCAATATTTCAGACGGTGAAGTCTGTCATGGATTGCATTGATAACGTCAGTGATTTCAGTAGTTTGTCGTCTGACGCCATGCAGAAATTAATCACGAAAATTGTTAATGCACTTATAGCTCAGCAACAGACGGGAGGACCGTTCCTTTGTGCAAACTTGTTAGGACAACCTGATTATTACACCAACATGAGATTCAAAACTTTTTTTTTGGCTCTCCTTTGTCAAGTATGTGACTCAGTCTGCAGATGGACTCGTTGGAAAAGATTTGCTGTCTACTGATCGTGTTGTTGTCAGTATGGCTCGCGATGACATCATTCCTATTATGCGTATCAACAACTATGTTTTCTGACTGATTCATTTCGAGTCGTGGACATTATATGATTATCTGCATAAGACGATTGTTAAACGTACATCTTGTTTGCCTTGAAAGCATTTCATGCATAGCATGGGTCATTTCGATAGTGCAACTGCTTCGTTCACGGGCTATTGTGCTCCTGACAATGATGCCAAAGAGGGGGGTGCGTGTGATAATGCGTCCGATGCCGTACATCCAGGATATCATACATTTATATCTGGTCATCCATCCCGGCCTACGCATGCGGTGTGCATGTTGAAATCCTCAACTTCGTTGGTACATCCTTGCCTCGTTGTGATAAAGGCGACATCAATGAGTATAGCAAAACTATGCTTACTTTTTTCCATCCTGGTGGGTGGAGGAACGGACAGGACATTATATGTCAGTGTTCTTCTTGGAAGACGGTGTTTGATCTTACTACATTTGCTGCACATCATAAACAGATAATGAAGCATATGAACATGTTGTATGAGTGTCTTGATGCGCACAATAACTATTCGGCCATTCGTCAGGCATTGGCATTGGAAGACTGTGGAATTACTTCATTCGAGGATGGACTTGCACACGTGTTACGGGACGATGTTGAGATGCAGCATTCTGTGGAGGTGGCAGACGATCGGGTTTTCAACTTATCTGATGATCTGGAAGGTGTTGGAGCTGAAACGGCAAAAATTCGCATGCACATGTCAGCTATGACTGTGATGCTTAGCAGTGTTTGTTCGCAGTATGAGAATAAACAAGATTACAATAGCGTTAATGACATTACGCACTCTTTTCAATACCAACCACCCACATTGTGGAAAGCTGCAGTTTCTGAAGCACAAGATGCTGTCATTGCAGTAAGGATGCAACATAGAAGCGCGCGTCATGTCACGGGCCAATCGTCATCTAATGTATCATCCACTTCAGGGTACCCTTCTGACCTAGCTCTTAGCTTCAACATAATCTATATTGTGTAGTGGCTAAGAGCCTCTCAGGTATCAGACAGACCATGGTACCAATACATGTCCCAGGGCATTATATGGGATTACCCAGGGCAAAGGCAGGGCAAAGGCAGGGCAAAGGCAGGGCAAAGGCAGGGCAAAGGCAGGGCAAAGGCAGGGCAAAGGCAGGGCAAAGGCAGGGCAAAGGCAGGGCAAAGGCAGGGCAAAGGCAGGGCAAAGGCAGGGCAAAGGCAGGGCAAAGGCAGGGCAAAGGCAGGGCAAAGGCAGGGCAAAGGCAGGGCAAAGGCAGGGCAAAGGCAGGGCAAAGGCAGGGCAAAGGCAGGGCAAAGGCAGGGCAAAGGTGAGATCTCCCATTTTAAGGACATCCTAAGATGTTATTTTAAGATTTACAGATATTTAGTCTCTTCTTTAGCCTGATGTTTCTATTTAACTACTATAATTATCTAGAGATTTATACTAACAGTTGAATTACTAAGGTTTAAGAGTAACAGGTCCTTACAAGGGATATTCCATCACATAAAGGGACATCCCATAATACAAAGGTGTTGTTGAGAATAATGGATAAATTCCCAAGTGATATAGCGATGATGTCTCGGATGAAGGGAAGACCCGATTACTCAGCCGGGTTCCCGAAATAGATTTCTTTATATACATTCTATATAAAGTTCCCTTACATAATCATTCCCTGCTGTGGCGGGCTCCATGGGTGCCCTCAGATCGCTTCCTCCGGGTATTCCCAACACTCCCCCTCGGGCCGATGAGCATCCCAAGCATTTCCATAAGCTTTTGGTGCCTTGGCTTTGTGAGGGGTTTGGTAAAAATATCGGCTACCATATCTTCTGTAGGGCAGTAGATTATTTCCATTTTTCCATCGTTTATCTTTTCTCGCACATAATGATACTTTATATCAAAATGTTTTGAGCGTGCGTGATACTGTGGATCGTGGGCGATTGAGATCGCAGCCATGTTGTCTCCGTAGACAATCGTCGGCTGTTCCTGGTCGAAGCCTATTTCCTTAAATAGATTCCGTAGCCAGATGGCTTCTTTTGCTCCGAGAGCGGACACTATATATTCCGCCTCTATGGATGAAGAAGCGACTGTTGTTTGCTTCTTCGAACGTCACGTTATCACGCCTCTTCCTATTTTGTAAACGTATCCTGAAATATATTTACGGTTGTGAACGTTATTCGTGAAATCCACATCTGTGTACCCGATGAGCACATCTGCATTGTGCCCTTCATTATCCGCCGGACCGTATACTATTCTGGCTTCACGTGTGCCTGCTAAGTAGCGGAGCACACATTTGGCGGCTGTCCAGTGGGTCAGGTTCGGCCTAGCCGTGAATGAGCTCAATCTTTGGATAGCATACGCGATATCTCATCACGTGGCTACTGCGGCATACATCAGAGATCCGATCAATGAAGCGTATCCGCTGTCTCGGTTTGGCACCTCATTTGTGTCATCCTCGTCCTTCTCGAGGGTGACGTTCGGATCGAGAGGCATTCCTACTGGGTTCGCATTCTCGAGCCCGTGTCTTCGTAGGATAGAGTCAATATATTTGTTTTGTGATACCTTTATTGTTTTCTTTTCTCGGTTTCGCTCAATTTCTATCCCTACGATCTTCTTGGGCTCGCCTAGATCGGTAACTTCAAACATACTTTGGAGTTCCTTTTTCAGGTGGTCCATGAGGTCGTGATCATTTGTGAACAGTAATAAATCGTCCACCCATACAGCGATGATCTCTGTTTTTCCATTTTTTGTCCTGATGTATGCACATGGGTCCGCGAATAGTTGTCTGAATCCCGCGTCGAGTAATTTGTGGTTCAGTATTATATTCCATTCGTGTCCAGCTTGTTTGAGTCCATAGAGGGTCTTTCGCATGCGGCATACTCGGTGTGTTCCGTTGCTAAATCCCTTCGGCTGGCGCATATAAATTTCCTCTTTTAGGATACCATTCAGGTACGCACCCTTGACGTTCATCTGTTGGATATCCCAATTGAGAATTGCAGCTAGCCCGAGAATTGCACGGATTGTCTCGAGACAGACCACCGGGGAATATGTTTCCGTGTAGTCCATTCTCGGAATCTGTGAGTAGCCTTTAGTGACCAAACGTGCTTTGAATTTAATTACCTCTCCCTCTCTATTTGTTTTCTTTACTAGGACCCATTTGTTGCCTACCGGAGTTCTTCCTTGGGGTAAGTCTACTAACTCCCAAGTGCCCATGTTGTCTAGTTGCTCGAGTTCCGCTTGAACAGCCGTCTCCCACTTCGGCCATTCAGATGAGTTTTTCGCATCATTGAGTGATTTAGGCTCATTGGCCTCCATGTTTTCTTCGCTCATCGCTACATATATGAGATCAGCAATTAATGCGCTATCATTATCCTCGGTGTCTGCATCCGCATTATCTTTGGCGTCAGTGTCAGAATCATTTAGCAACCGGTAATCTGGTCTGACAGTTACGCGCTTGCTACACCTGGGCTTGTTCTTATTGGGTGCATCTCTATCCTCGTCTTCTTCACGTCTGCACTTTAGCGGGTTATTGACGGAGGACTGTAGCGCGTCTCCCCCTGAATCTGAAGACTCCCCCTCGCGCTGCATGTCTGCAGTCCTCGATTGCGGGGCATCAGGTCCTTCTCTCTCACGCGGTTGTAATGTCGTGTTATTTGGAGATGGATCCCGGTTAGTGAAGTGGTAATTTTGCGTCATTTTTATTTGATGCATTTTAGCATCATAATATTTGATGGCATTCGGCCCGTCTACATAGCCAACAAATATGTATTTATTGGCTCTTGGTGCGAGCTTCGAGAGCGCGATGTCCTCTGTGAGAACCCAAACGATGCTGCCGAATTCTCGTAAATGAGATATATTCGGCTTTGATTGGTTCCACTTCTCTTCAGGGGTGGCATGGTTGAGCACACTGGTGGGCGCTCGATTTTTGATGTAGGCTGCATGTGATACAGCCTCGGCCCATAGATAACATGGTAGATCCTTCGTGTAGATCATTGATCTCGCGAGGGCAAGTAGCATTCAGTTGAGACACTCTGCAACTCCATTTTGGGATGGAGAGTATGGCGCAGTCGTCTCTATTTTAATCCCATGGGTGGCACACCAATTCGTTAATTCGGTGTTGATATATTCTCGCCCATTGTCTACGCGGAGTTTTCGTGGTTTGTTCCTGAAATGTTGATCAAGGTAGGTCATATAATTCTTTACCTTGTCTGTAGTTTCGGTCTTCGTTTTGGTAAACACGACTGTGCTTCGTCGTGTGTAATCATCTGTGAAGGTTACAAAATATCTCCACCCGCCTATTGCAGCGGTCCGCGCTGGGCCCCAGACATCGGTATGTATAAACTCACCGGGCTGATGGCTTCTCCCGCTTGCCGCTTTAGGGAATGGCTTCTTTGATGCCTTTCCTTGAATGCATGCAGTGCATTCGATATTGGCCGGGCCGGGCAGAAATTGTAAGCCCTCGACTAGATGATTGCACTGCAAAGTTTGTAGCGCGGTTTGCTGATGTGTCCGTATGATCGGTGCCACTCTTCCCAGGTGCGCCGGTCATTCTCGGACACTATGTATGCACTCCCTTGTTGCAGCTTAACCGCTCGGGTGTGTAATAAATATAATCTACCTTTCATTTTGGCAACAGCAAGGGTTTTTCCGCGGCGATCAATTAAGATTGTGCGCCGATCTCCCATGACTGTTCGGCCACCGGCTTCGTCAAGTCTTGGTATTGAAAGTAGATTGCATGGGGATCGCGGTGCATATAGCACATCACGTAATTGGAACTTAATTTTTCTATTACCTACCTTACCTTCGAGCTGTACAGTTCCCCGCCCGTAGGCTTGAACAGTGCCAAGTCCGCTTATTGCGTGATGCTCGAGGGGTTTGTAGGTTAAGAATATATCGCAATTTTTCGTGACATGCGACGTTGTCGCTGAATCGGCATACCAGTCGTAGAAGGAATCAAAATCATCATTCCCCGAGCTAGTGCCTAAGGATACCATATCGCTATCACGATCTTCTTTATCATTCTCACGTGCAACGTGTGCTCTGTCCTTGCTTTTGCTGCTGGCATCGCGCATCTGCTCGAATTTTCAGCGCTTGTACGGAGGTTCTCCAGATGATGCGCCTCAATATGGGGCATTGGACAGTCCCACTCTGGAAGGCGCTTGTCCCTCCTTGCCGCCGCCCTTGGCCCAACAATTTTTCCCGATGTGCCCGAACTTTCCGCAATTGGAACAGATGGGCTTGCCTCAGTTTCAGCATTCATTAGCCATGTGTCCCATCTTATGACAGATAGAACATTTCTTGATCGAGTCTCGCTTCCGCTTCTGGCTTTGGGCAGTAAGCGCTTGCTCTGGCTCGACATGCTGATCGTGGTCGAGGCAGCACCTATATTCGCCGATGACTACAGCGATCAATTCCAGTGTTGTCATTGGCGGAGAGTTTGGCTGAGAACTCATCGCGCCAGTGTATGACGCTGTATACGAGTCCCAGCTGCTGGGCAGGGACTTGATGAGGATCCCATTAAAATCTGCATCCGTTATTTGCTTTCCCATCATCTGTAATTGCTCGCGTATCTCCCGAAGCTTGGCGATGTGCTTCGGGATATTCACACCTTCGTCAGCATGGTAATCATAGAAAACTCGACTCAACGCTATAATCCCATGTTGTCCTTTCGGCTCCTTTACCGTGCGAAGCAGATCTCACATATGATGTGCCATTGTCGCTCCTTCCGTATGGATCACCTGTGCATCATCCAGGCACATGATGATCAAATTCCTCGCCCTCTGATCCTTCTCGCCCCACTTCTGAATCTCGGCATCGCGTGCTTCTCTGGTATCCGGATTAGCGCTCGGCTCTGGTTTCTGTATCTCACCGGTGATGTAGCCGAGAAGCTTCTTCTCGTCCAGGAATGCGGTCATGTGCCTCTTCCACGGCATCCAGTTGTCCTTCTTCAGAGGATGGATCCGGTACATACTGTTCGGAATGTCCTTGTCATCGTTCGACATCCTGTCACCTGGAACAGGGGTAGTTTTTCTTGTATGGGTGAGGATAGTTTTATTGGTCGTTAGCAGCAGTAGGATACAAGTCCGAGGTTTTAGATGGTCTCGGGGCTCATAACCTGTTGAGAATAATGGATAAATTCCCAAGTGATATCGCGATAATGTCTCGGATGAAGGAAAGACCCGACTACTCAGCCGGGTTCCCGAAATAGATTTCTTTATATACATTCTATATAAAGTTCCCTTACATAATCATTCCCCGCTGTGGCGGGCTCCATGGGTGCCCTCGGATTGCTTCCTCCGGGTATTCCCAACAGGTGTCATTCAGTGAATGCATTTCTGAGTGTAACTTGACTGAAGTCTTAGTTCAAATGCCTTTCTTTTTTTATTCAAATACAGTATATGATAGGAGACATGACAAGAATATATCTTCTTTGCTAGTATACTAGTAGACTGAGTAGTTCTATTTCTTGAGATGCTTGGTGAAAGTTATAGTATAGCTATGATACATACTATATGCCAAAGATTATATTATGTTAGTCTGAACATTATGTCAGAAAATGTAAAATTGATTTTAAAACATGAGAGTAAACATTGTTGTTCGACCTGTCTTAGTTGTTATATGAGCTAATGAAGTTGTTGTACATGCTACCAATAGTAATATAGTCTTTGAAACATTACAAATGCATACGCAATACTTGATATGGGATATCCTGCTTTCTATAAATATTTCACCATATATAAAGTGCAAATAAGGCACTTATTTACAGTATTCTAGTCATCGTTTACATAATTAGAGCTTATACAATATGATTGTAGAACAAAGTATAAAAAAGCTACCATACAATAGCCTGAAAATACATCTTTTACTAATAGTGGGACAGTACCTCTGGCACCATGAGACAACCAGTAATACTGGGATATAAATATCAATGCTCTAGTACTATAGGACATCCCATATGATAATTGTGCCATTGGACCAGCCTTTGCCCTGCCTTTGCCCTGGGTAATCCCATATAATGCCCTGGGACATGTATTGGTGCCATGGTCTGTCTGACACCTGAGAGGCTCTTAGTCACTACACAATATAGATTATGTTGAAGCTCAGAGCTAGGTCAGAAGGGTACCCTGAAGTGGTACCATCTTCCTTACAGTTTGTCCAGGTGAACGACTCTCCTGGTATTGTAACAATCCTGAGTGCTTTTGATTTTCCATCGTCGACTTCCTTAGACCCGACTTTGCATGCATTTCAAGAACCGGCAGTTCTAGTATGGACTGGAGTCATTGAATATTTTTCCCTCAATGATGAACAGCAATGGGCATTCATTCTTGCTGCTTGAGTTCTCCACCACCATGAAGACCAACTGCTATGGATGTATTTGGGTGGCATGGGAGGTACAGGAAAGTCACAGGTTTTACATGTGTTGATGTTTTTCTTGATCATTCGTGAGAAAGCTTATAGGTTTCTTGTCGTAGCTCCCACTGGAGGCATGGCATCTTTGGTAGATGGAAATACCTATCACTCTGTCTTAGGCTTTGGGTGGCAGCATGATGGCAGCACTGGTCCCAGCAAAATGTCGACTACACTGTTAAAAATCTACGAACGAATAGTCAATGTCGATTTGATTTTTTTGGATGAGGTTTCAATATTGTCATGTACTGATCTCTATCACATAAGTGCCCAGCTGATGCATGCATGTTCCGACTTCACACATGCATTCGGTGGTCGAAGTATCATACTTGCAGGTGATTTCGCGCAGTTACCTCCCGTCAGTGCTAAACCATCTCTCTATAGCCATAGAGTAAATTCCGGTGTTACTGCAGAACGAGAAGAAGATGAACAAGCTGCGATGGGAAAAGCCTTGTGACATCAATTCACGACAGTAGTGATTTTGCAGCATAACATGCACCAGACTGGCATGTCTATTGAAGACCAGCTATTTCGATGGGCGTTGGAGAACATGCAATACAAAGCATGTACACACGATAATTTTCAATTGCTTGATAGTCATGTTGTCGGCAGTTATGTCGGTTCTCCTCCTCTAATGGATGATAATTTCCGGTATGTGTCTATAATAACAGTGCTCAATGCTCATTGCAACACCATTAACTCGTACATGTGTTCACAATTTGCTGCACACCATGGGCAGAAGTTACACTATTTTTATTCGATTGATACCTGGCCTCAAAAGGGATCAACCATGTCCTCGCTGCATCAAGCTCAACGTGAAAATGATCAAATTGTCGATCTGCCTCATACCTCGTCACACATTCCAGACAAATTGCAGCAATGTCTATGGAATCTTCCACCTTGTTCGACTGGCCATCATGCAGGTATCTTGCCTTTATGTGTAGGTATGCCGGTCATGCTGAAAACAAATGAAGCCACAGAGCTATACACTACTAATGGTGCCAAAGCAACCGTGCTCGAGTGGAATAGTCATGTTAGCCCCTCGGGTGAGGAAATACTTGACATCCTGTTTGTCGAGCTCACTGACCCACTCAGAACTGTCCATATCCAAAATCTTCCTCCTAATGTCGTTCTGCTTGCACGATCGAAACTTACCATTCAATGTTCGATGCCTAACGACAGCACCGTACAGATTGATCGAGAGCCAGTTTGCATCCTTCTTAACTTTGCGATGTCAGATTATGGCTCACAAGGACGAACGAGATCAAACAATCCATGCCACTTAAAACACAATCGGGAACATCAATCGATTTACACTGTGTTATCACGCAGTTCTAATTTACACGGTATGCTCATTCTTGACAGATATGATCGGAATAAGCTCTGAGGTGGTGCTTTCGGTGCACTTCATAAGGAATTCTGAGAGCTCAAAATGCTGGACTATGTAACTTTCGCGCGTTACACCGATCAACTCCCCTCATATGTTTTGATGGCTACTTGCCATTCGGGTTAGATGGTTTACAGAAATGGAAGGGTAAATGATATGTTCCTCTTACTGTGCCTGCTGCATCATCATGGGCAGATCTTACTGATGACAAATTGCGTCTTCCTCCAGTCTCGCAACTGTTTAATATAGTACAAACTGCTGCATCATCTAATACATCGGACTGACATCAACCACAACATCCACGCAAATGTAAGGCTGACACAGCAATGTTCATTCCTGTCGATGAACTCGAATCTAAACACCAGCGTACTGTGTTACACACTGAGCCCGTCGTATCAACCATCGAAGCAGACCATCACGTCCGCAATGGCGTTCTTTGGGACTCCGACAACTGGAGTTGTGCATATGATTCACTGCTTACCTTGCTTTGGAACATGTTTATTGACCACAGGATATCTGAAGAGCATATACCTGATAACAGTTACATCCAAGACATCGTACGCAATTTCCGTCATGTATCTGATGGACAACTGACTCTAGAAAATGTGCGAGACAGTTTCCGTGACTGTTTATCATGGGATGTTGCAATGCAGTTTCCTAGAACAGGTCATGCTCTTGTCACTTTAATAGAAGTTGCTGAGCTGCTGTTTCATTGCAGATCATATTCATATGTCACAGCACCATCTATGACTGACCTTGTTTGGGATGTGGTCGTAGTGATTCATCAGCATTCGCTGTCCAATATACAGGCGATTCCACCATTCTCTGTCACATCGATTCTATATGCCCATTGGATGAATAACTGTGGTCAATGATGTGATTCTTGTGGATCTATGACAACTACGATCACAGACTTCATATTTTCTCTGCCGATCATTCTTCTTGAAATACAACCTTCAATAGACAGTGGATTCATGCATGAGGTGTCTATTGACCTTATGTTCACACTTTCCCTCGGTCCAACCAATCACCATTGGCATTTTGCTGGAGTCATCTATCTGGGCGGCGGTCACTTTGTAGTCCGATACATTACTTTCGAGAACATGGTTTGGCTGCACGATGGTGCCGCGATGGGTCAGCAGTGCTTACGGGAAGTCAACAATGCAACAAACACAGATTTTACTTGTGCGATAGGCAAACAAGCGAGTCATTTATTGTATGTACATTCTGTGTGATTATATGCATATTTACATTATACGATTCTAAGCTCTAGGATTGAGATTATGTCACACCATCTCGCAATTTTATTCTGGCTACATGTGGGATTGCGCATGTGATCAACTCCTACAGATTCCACAAATGGAATATCCATTGGTTTCTCCTGTTCGTCTTCATCACTCGCTGTCATATATCTGAAAACAATAGCTGCTGTCACAAGGTTTGTATATTTATGTCATCTACTGTCTGTCTGTACTAATGTCCCTCAGACTGAATGATGATTGCATTCTCCAGATCCTACATTTCTCTGACATCCTGTCACTTCTTGTATGGTGTCGCTCTGAGGTTTTCGTTGCCGGCATCGTATCTGATCACCTGAATAACCACTACAATAGTTGTTTGCTACATTTTGTCAGTGATCCTAATGCCCTCCGCACCACGATGCATATATCTCAATCCCTGATATCCGGTTCATTTGCTGTCAATTTTTTTAATCCTGACAGCACATTCGTTCTGAACGATCTCAACATATATGCCCCTCGGGGCTATCATTTGCATATCACGCAATATCTCATTGAGGTGGAACAATATGCCTTGATAGAGGATACCAGTTCTGCAGGGTATAACTTTGAGTTCGGGATCACGACCATCACACCACTTCACCGCGGAGAACATTGAATACACATTATACAAAGCGCAGCCACAACTGCCCTTTATCCTCTGGTCTTTTTTTGGTCGACTCTCCTCATGAGTTATATTACAGCAGACGTGTTCTGTTGTGCATATCCACACCTTACCCTGCAATGTCGTGGAATTCTTAATCTGATTTCTCTTCTGAACTATTACTATCCTCCTCCATGCATATTACGATCCATGGAGAAGTACACGCGATGCAAATTCGACTTTTGACTATATGATTTTGCATGGAATCGAGATTGTAGCATGCCTGCTAAATGCAATACCTCCACTGCATGTCCAAATGCCGTGCGCTTTTTCGGAGACAGCGTGTGTTTATGTGGAACCTTTTCTGATGATATTTCGCAGAATCGACATCAGTTCATTATGGAAGATGTTCTACCTAGTGTATTGACTACTGTATGGGGTTGCGGTGGAAGAGGTTGCAGAGATATTTGTCAAACCGACGTCTTCATAGTGCCGTTTATGTATATATCCTGCTACATGGATTTACTATAAATAATGAAAACCGCTGATGCACTTAACAGTACATAACATTGCCGTAAAAGGGACGCTTTCACATTGAAATCGATACAGGTTGCTCTGTAAATAAGAATCTATCTGACAACAATACCTCACATTTCATTCAATGTTCATTTTTTTCTACTATGTGGTCAGTATTATTTCTGCTACAAATGCTGCGAAATTGATGTCGTATTTTAGAATCTTTGGAGATATCGAAGCTGAGCTCACGTCTTACATGGATCTTCTGACTCTTTTGCTATGGCGCAGGGTTAGCAAGTAGAGGAAAAATGCTGTTCATGCTGAGCTCACTCACTCCCTATACACCCTCACATCTCATTTTGTTGTTCAACCACCAATCTTTCATGCCTATTTACTGCCTGATGAGGAGGAGGAGGAGGATGATGACGACGATGTCATTGCCCAGACACTTTCACGGAAGCGGGTGGTTGTGAGCACATCGGTGAGCTCCCATGTCCTGCCAATAAGTGTGATAGTGGCGCTGATGGCGACGTCGCGGTGTAGACTCATGTCGATGATGATGGCGAGCTGTTGGACTCAGACAATATTTCGATGCGCGCTCTCAAGCATAGTGCCGTGGAGACTGCGGTCACTCATGGTGAGCACACAGTCAACAAGGGGAAAGGGGTTGCCACTGCAGGTGACGCTGTCAGCGTGGAGGTCAGACGTGAGAGTGACAAGGTCATCGCAGGCCATGAGGACGCGGTTGATGAGCAGCGTGCAGATGATGTGCACAAACGCGATGATGAGAGCGATGCGGCAGTGATGTCAGTTATGAAAGATAATCTTTTCTATCAATAAGTAGCAAATTTTCATAAGAATTGCTACTTTTAAGTAGACTTATTTGCAGGTGCATAGATTAACTCAGGATAATCGTAATATAATCTTTCAGATAATCTGAGGATAATCTTCTGGATAATCTGAGAATAATCTGAAAATTAGCAATAAAATACAATTTTAACTTTGACACTAGCCAGAATTGAACCCTGGACCTTAGGTTGATTTTATAGAATATAATTCCAAGTGACACTTTAGACCACTTGACCATTAGGCCATACATCACAACTATCTTATATTAAATTAGACATCTTTTTCTTGAAAAAGACTTAGCCAAATTCTGTCTATTAGAAAAGAGTAAGTAAAAGACACTTGACTTTTATCATAGATAGACAAGACTTATAAACAAACAGTACTCTGAGTCTTATAGTCTTTTCTAATGCTTGCAGCCTTCATATAATGTACAATATGTAATTAATAGAATATATGTTTCTACAGTTACTTCAGCAAAACAGAACTTTGCTATACAATTAGAAGATAGCTATAAAGATCTTGTATATATAAGTGCTCAGTCTATAATATAATAGGCTCTAGAGTATAAGCCTAAAATGAACAAATAAAATACTGTCTCTCAATAACTTGTTATATATTATAGATGACTATATTAAGATACTCTATAGTACTGCATGATAGTTTACAAAAACTGTAAGTTGTAGAACAAGACTATAATAAGATGCAGAGTACTGTTTGTTTATAAGTCTTGTCTATCTATGATAAAAGTCAAGTGTCTTTTACTTACTCTTTTCTAATAGACAGAATTTGGCTAAGTCTTTTTCAAGAAAAAGACGTCTAATTTAATATAAGATAGTTGTGATGTATGGCCTAATGGTCAAGTGGTCTAAAGTGTTACTTGAAATTATATTCTATAAAATCAGCCTAAGGTCCAGGGTTCAATCCTGGCTGGTGTCAAAGTTAAAATTGTATTTTATTGCTAATCTTCAGATTATTCTCAGATTATCCAGAAGATTATCCTCAGATTATCTGAAAGATTATATTACGATTATCCTGAGTTAATCTATGCACCTACAAATAAGTCTACTTAAAAGTAGCAATTCTTATGAAAATTTGCTACTTATTGATAGAAAAGATTATCTTTTATAACTGACAAAGATGGATGTGGATGCGGAAGGAGAGGACGATAACGAGGAGGATGGCGGAAGTATTAAAGAGATGGTGAAGGTGACGAGGGGTAGAAAACGGAAACAAGGCCCGCGGTATGTTGTCTCTTTAGCTGAACACCTCTTGATTGATAGCAACATATATTTCACAGTGCATCTACATCTACATCGAACACCAAGGCCGCAGGACGGGCAGTTAACAAAAAGCGCTGGTATGTTGTATTTTTTCATTACTTCTCCTGCAAGTGAGCTCACTATTCTACAGTGTCACAGTCAGTGTCATGGAGAAGCGGTGCACTCATGCTACTGCTTAACCACGAAAGTCTCTTCACACCTGCAAGTAAATTTTGTTTACATGTTCATTTGGCTGATGTAATCAGTCTTCTATCGCAAACCACCTTCCTTTTTGTGGCTATGTTTCTGTTATACTTGATTTTCCTCTTGATCTGTTTCTGATACCTATGCATTGATACCTATGTTAATCCCTATGTTTCCTTGATACCTATGCTGATCCCTATGTTTCCTTAATCTCTATGCTGATCCCAACTGTTCCTTAATCCCTATGTCTGTCACTATTATCCTTTATTAATCTCTCCTTGATCCTTCATGAATCCTTATTACTGTGATATCCTTGTCTAATCCTTTGTACCTTCACTCACATTTTGTTTCTGTTTTGATCTTCATGCTAGGATTATCCCTAGTTAATCCTCAGTTGATCCTTTAGATTCACCCTCCTTTATATTGCTTAATATGAAGGATAATCCATACTTTATATATGGATGATCTCTATTGTGTGATAACTCTGAGAGATAAGTGAAGATAATCCTGGATGATCTCAAGGGATTACACGATCACTCAGGAGATTATCTTGGGATAAGAAGTGGATGATCTGAGGATAATCTTCCATGATCTATGGTTGATACACTCTTCTCAGTGAGAGGGATTATCTGTAAATAAACCCTCCCCAGAAGGGCCTGCCTAATTAGCGGGAAGTTAATCCTTTTTTTGTGCTTATTAGCACTAAAGATTATCCTTTATAACTGACAAAGATGTGAAATGCTATGCCGACGTGGTGGCCAAGTCTAGAATGTGGGATACAGTCACACATGGGCCGACAGGAGAACTCTAGGTACACGCCTGATAGTGGGCTGAGTCTATCGAATACAGCCAAGGATCGGCCGACACAAAAACTCGAGGTACACATCTGACGGTGGGCCGAGTCTAATGTATCGAATACAGCCAGGGATGGGCCGGCATAAACATCTTGGGTATGGAATGCTACGCCGATGCAGCGGCCAAGTCTAGAATGTGAGATACAGTCACACATGGGCCGACAGGAGAACTCTAGGTACATGCTTGATGGTGGGCTGAGTCTAATGTATTGAATACAGCCAAGGGTGGGCCAGCATGAACATCTTGGGTATGCAATGCTACGCCGACACGGCCAAGGATCGGCCGACACAAAAACTTGAGGTACATGCCTGACGGTGGGCCGAGTCTAATGTATCGAATACAGCCAGGGATGGGCTGACATGAAAATCATGGGTACAAAATGCTACGGCTGTGTGTAAAGTATAAGACACAGCCAAGGATCGGCCAACATAAAAACTCAATGTACACACTTGACGGTGGGCCCAGAGTAAAGTACCGAATACAGCCAAGGATCGGCGGACATGAGAACACTCGATCATTTGCCTTGTCCATGGGCTGAGTCAAGTATGTCGATGTGCAACTTTGCCTACAGGCATGTATGCCTGTATCAACTGTCAGCCAAGTAGAAGATCTGAGGCCTTACTTCTGCAGGCCTCTGAGTAGGCCGAACTGAAAGTTTTCTAATGATGCTGCCTCAGCCCATCCAATCTTCTTGTGTATGTGCAAATGGAGTTAATAAATGGGCCAGAGGTAAAGATGTACAGCACAGATGGCCCATCCAAGCAATGGGCATATAAGGGTCTCATTGGCCCACGTTGGCTTGTGGAGAATCTGAGCATGCGTCACTGGTCAGCTTGTCCAGATTCAGGGAGATTTTTGCTGAATGGGGTCCTAATATTGCAAGCATCTAAAGTCGCATTTACACAGATTGGTGGTGGTGTTAAACCCAACTTAAGAAAGACACGTATATGGAGCTGTGAAGAAATTTAACCATATATTGTATCTGAATGTCATAGTCCTTTTGCTGCTCGTTTTTAGCTCTTTACTAATACTTCTGATGTCTCAGATTATAAGGATGGATCACAGTATATAATTGCAAATGTGCCACTTGCAACTATAGTCAATCGAGCACCTGTAAAATTTTTAGTTGAAATGTGTCAGCAACATGGAATTCTTGTACCTCACAAGCATACTTCAGCTGCAGTAGTGCAATTTATATTGCTCAAACATTCTTGCATGCAATGCGCAGACTTTAAATGTATTTTTAATGCAACTTCATTATCTGAACAGGGTAGTGAGCGTCAGAAAAAATATAGAGACCAGAACAGTAATTATCAACTTAGAGAGCAGAAGTGACAACAATCTCGTGCCACAGATCCTGCCTATCAGAAGGTTCATAGACTTGCAGAGATAAATTATGAGAAGCAACATGTGTTTCCACCTTTACCTCCATCTCAGCAGTTATTGACTGAAATAATACAAGGCTTTTGTGATGACATAGTGAGAGATAAACTTCTAGAGGCCGGATGTGCAGTTTGTGCAATGCTTACTCCTATAACATGTTTAACTCCTGTAAGTGAAGTGAATATTGACTTAGATCTCCTTGAAGCATTTGATATTACTCATTGTGAGCGTAAAATGAAGAATGATCCTATAGAAGAACTTAAAGGACTGATTATTGATTCAAAGTGTATTAAAATATGCACTGCATGTGTACGCTCACTACAAAAAGGAGTAGTCTCAGTTAGTGCACTTGCTAATGGACTATGGCTAGGTGAAGTGCCAGATGAGTTGCAAGACCTTTCGTGGACTGAGCAAATGCTTATCTCTCATGTTATGCATAATTACTGTGTTGTACGAGTAGCTTCTTCTGATATGCACAAGATGCGGGCAAATGTCATATGTCATGCCGTGCCAATTCCCAAGGTTTATTCAGTGCTTCCACCTAAATGTGAAGACTTAGATGAAGTTCTTGCATTTCTATATACTGAGCCAGCCAAGCCAACACCCTCTGATTTTCAACGTACACCTTTCCTTGTAAGACGTAATCGGGTTGCAGCAGCACTTGAATGGCTGAAGTTAAGTCATTTGGATTACACTGATCTTGAGATTTCATACAAGAATTTGCAGGAATATCCTGAGGATGTACCTCCAGTTATTGTGGACTATCACTATGTAGAGTCAAATAAAGATGCTGACTCAAGTGCAGTAAATGATATCGAACCAGACCAAGACGCACTAGAAGGACAATGTCCATTTACTGTGCATAGTTTGACAAGTGATGAACTTAGTGAACTGCTCAAGAATGATCCACAGAAAGTTCGTGCAAAAGCAATAGCATACTTCAAACAAGGTGGCAAGGTACTTGCAGTTGGACATTCTGAACAGGTTGAATCACTGTACAATAATCCACAACTATATCCAAGAATGTTTCCATGGTTGTTCCCATATGGTTTGGGTGGATTTGGCAATACTCGAGGATTTAAGAAAATATCTGATCATGAACGAAAGAAGCAACTTCTAATGTATCATGATAAGCGCTTCCACTTGATTGTGTCTTTCCACTTATTGCATTCTATCATGAACAAATTAAACAATGTACTACTGGTGAATTTTTGCTTGCTGACAAGGCTCGATTTACTGATATTGCAGAGCGTTTGTTCAGTCTGAATAGTGACACACTGACAGACTTGATACAGAGACTTGAGAAAGGTCATGTAAAGCCAGAAACAGAGGAAGAGAAGGAATGCTTTAGAATAATAGATGACTTGGAATATGTGGATGGCAAGGTGGATGGCTCTAAGACAAATAGAAAAAAGGCGGAATGAAATTTGGGCACTTACCTCATATCTTGGAGCACCATCCTGGTTTATAACATTTTCACTGGCAGACATCAATCATCCAATTGCACTGTATTTTGCAGACACTAAGCAGACATACTTTCCTGAGTTTCGCAACTATGATGATCGCATTCGTCTGATTGGAAATAATCCAGTGACAGGAGCACACTTTTTCAAAATGATGGTTGAGCTTTTTTTAAAGCATATTCTTGGTGTTGGACTTAAGCATTCTGGGCTATATGGAAAAACCTCTGGTTATTATGGTACTGTAGAGCAACAGGGTCGCCTAACACTCCATATGCATATGCTTGGCTGGCTAAAGTCTGCACTTACACCCCAGGAAATTCATGATAAAATAGTGGATCCAAACTCAGATTTTTAAAGACATATGGTGGAGTACTTGGAAAGTGTTTATGTTGGAGAATTTTTGAATGGAACTATGGCCGATGTTCAAGAACATATAGAAAAAGAGACTACCGCAAACCCTATGCGTGTTCCACCTACAGAAACACTGCCAGAAAAAGTAGCAACATTTTGTTCTGAGAATTGTGGTGTATGTTCACTATGTACTGCATCTTCCTCATGGTGGAGTAAGTTCACACATGTAGTCGATGAACTTATTTATCGATCTAACAGACATTCTTGCCATAAAGGATGTATAGATAAGAATGGTTCCTGCAAAGCATGCTTTCCTAGAGATACATTTTTAGAGACTACAGTTGATCCTGAGACTGGTGCATTGAATCAGAAAAAGGGTGAAGCCTGGATTAACTGGTATACTCCAGTGGTAACTTATCTTCTGTGTTGTAATACTGATGTAACCAGCTTGCTGTCTGGTACTGCAGTCAAGTTTGTCATCGCATATGTTACAGACTATATTACAAAGTCTCCATTAAAGACACATACCATATTTCAGACAGTGCAGGCTGTATTTGAACGAAATTCAGATATTGTAGAGGGTGACTTAGATCGACTGCAGAAAGCACGGAAGATTATGATAAAGATTGTAAACTCTCTTACAGCAAGGTCTGAGATTGGTGGACCAATAGCATGTTTATACTTACTGCAGCTAGTGTATGGCATGGGTAGCACCAACCCACATGGGTTGTAAGTATGGGTAGCCATGGGTATGGGTGTGGGTCAGCAGTGAGTAACCCATGAAAACCCATGGGCCATCTTATGGGTTTGTTGTAAACATAGGGTTCCAGAAGTGTGGTGGTGGCATAACTGTATAGTACCTCTATTAGGTAATTCAAACCTGGTATCACACACAGCTCAGAAGATCCATCTCATCACTCCAAAAGCATGGCAGGTGATGGCACAAAGACTTGCATACTGCTATTGTACTATGACTCCCACACTGCAACCCATGGGATACCCATACAGACCCATAGCTGACCCATACTCAACCCACAAAAAACCCATACCCATGTGATGGGTATGGGTTTTCTGTGGGTATGGGTGTGAGTATACCTTGTCAGACCCATGGAATACCCATGCTAGACACTAACTGCAGCATCCAGACCACTATACAAGTCATGACTTTAAAGTCTGCTACTGGTGCAGTTATGTCAAAGAGGTTGAAAAGGCCTGGCAGACATCTGAACCTGAAGGAAATGAATGACAAGTTCCAGACAAGGTCATACTAGGTCAAAGCAATGGAAAGTATAGTGGATCTCACCAGTGGTTGACTATATGCATCGGCCTCCAAAACTTGAGTCAATTAGTTTGTATGACTGGATTCGACGTGCAGATAAGAAGAAGATGTCTGAACAATATAGTGAAGGCAAAGAAAATAAGTTTGAAGTGGACACTATCACTAATCATCGCTGGATTGGTCGAAGAGTTGAATTTCATGTACAATGGACTCTAGGTGATACAACTTGGGAGCCATATACATCCTGCAAAGACCTTGCAGAGTTAGATGTTTATTTTAAGAAACTTGAAGTAGGAGATTGGCATGCACTGCCAAAAATTGCACTAACAGAAAATGACTCTAAAGATGAAGAATATGACGGTAAATCACCAAAAGACTGTGAAACATCAACCTCAGACCCTGATTCAGACAAGGGCTCTTATACATAGTATCAATTTTCTAAAGATCACCCACAGTACGAGACACACTATGTGCGACTAGTAGCAGAGCGATATGCACAGGTACCTAACTTTGTAGGTGGAGCATTGCCTAGGCGAGATAAAGGAAACTGTGAAGATTATTGTATGACTATGCTTACTTTATTTAAACCATGGCGGACTGGACTTGAGCTGAAGGTAAACAGTGATGTGACTTGGGATGATTCTTTCAATCAATATGAATTTACTGAGAGACAGCATGAGCTTTTAAAGTTTTTTAATCTTAGGTATGAATGCAATGATGCACGAGATGATTATTCTGCTGCAAGAAAGGCAGGAAAGGGTGTAAATGTTCTTCCCTTTGATGCAAATGATGCCTTGTTAGATCACTTTGACAGTGAGTACTATGGTGATGAAGCTCGAGCTGACCTTGCTGATGAAGCAAGTATGCTTAACCTGGACCAGTATGATGAATCAAATCGGTCTGCATTGTTTCGTACAGCACAAATGCAAGAAGCGGAGCACATGCTACAAACTTTTGGTGCAATGAATGCACTTCCACTAAATTAAAAACCAGGCTTTGTTGATCCTGAAATTGCAATACAAACTGGTCAAGGTCGCACTGGAAATGCTTGGAAAACATTGCTTTTAGAAAAGCATGATGCAATTCTGCAGGCTCGAGAAACACAAGCAGCAACTAAGAAGTCTAATCAGTCTACTACTGAAGCAGTCAATTCCATTGACCAAGTAAAGATTATTGACCAATCCTATCTTAACAAGTCATTCAAAGCATCAAATAAGGATAGTCAACAATTGATTGATCAGACAGTGCAGAAATTCAGTCTGAATAAAGAACAAGAGTGTGAATTTTGCATAGTTGCTAATCATGCAGTTCAGCCTAGTGGGGAGCAGTTGAAAATATACTTAGGTGGTATGGCCGGCACTGACAAGTCACAAGTAATTAAAGCATTGATTGATTTTTTATTACACAAGAGGAAGGCTATAGATTTATGTGTATTGCCCCTACTGGTGCAGCTGCAGCATTAATATCTGGTTCAACTTATCACTCTGTACTTGGATTGAGTCAGTATGGCTCAGAGTCTGTTGCAAAACTTAGTCAAGTTCATGCACGACTAAAGGATGTTGACTATATCTTTGTGGATGAAGTTTCTATGATTGATTGCAAGAGTCTTTATAAAATCTGTGCTCATATGTGAAAGGCAATGGCCAATGAAGAACCCTTTGGTGGAATTGATATGATTTTTGCTAAAGACTTTGCATAGCTACCACCTGCAGTTGACAACTGTCCATTATATTCTCATAAGATTGAACCAGTTATTCATACAACATATAGTCCTTCACAGCAGGAGGCCTCTATTGGCAAGGCACTATGGCATCAGGTCACTACTGTAGTTATTCTGTGAGAGAACATGCGACAATGATTACAAAGTGAAGAAGACAAGAAGTTGCGAACAGCACTATTAAGATACAAGTCTTGTACTAAGGCAGACATTAAGCTGCTCCAGTCTAGAATAGCTGGGAGGGGTCCTTACAAACCTAAACTCTCTCAGACAAGATTCAGAAATGTGTCTATTATAATAAGCTTCAATGCATATCGTGATCGAATTAATGAACTTGGCTCTGCACAATTTGCTAGAGAGACTGGTCAGACACTTCAGACATTTTATTCTGTAGACAGCTGGAAGTCAGAAGACACTAGTAACAAGAAGAGAAAATCAAAGAAGAAGTCTGCTACAGTAGATCCTAAGTGATCATCAAATAAAATCAGTCCACACTTGCAGGAAAAACTCTGGAACTTGCCAGACTGTTGTACTAATCATCATCCAGGTAAATTATCCTTATGTATTGGGCTGCCAGTTATGATTAAGAACAATGAAGCAACTGAATGTGGTGTCACTAATGGTGCTGAAGGCATTGTAGTTGGCTGGAAGTCACAACCACTTACTCAAGATAAAATGGCTCTTGATACTCTATTTGTAAAGTTGACTGCACCTCCATCTCCTATTCAATTAGATGGCTTACCCCTGAATGTTGTTCCTATTACACATCAAGTACAAGAGATTGACTGTGTAATGCCTAATGGTGCACGCCTGCACATAAGTCGAGATCAAGTGGCAGTAATTCCAAACTTTGCAATGACAGACTTCAATTCTCAAGGCAGAACTCGTCCAGATAATGTATGTGATCTTCAGAACTGTTGAACACATCAGTCTATATATACCTGTCTATCATGAGGTTCAACATATGCAGGTACAATACTTGTGCAAGAATTTGATCCAGCAAAGCTTACTGGTGGCATAACTGGCTACTTAAGACAAGAATTTTGAGACTTGGAACTGTTAGATGAAATAACCAGGCTGCAATACAGCAAGAAATTGCCTGCATTTATTGACGGTCCTACTTGTGGTGCAGTCATACATGCATATCGTACATGGAAAGGCCAAGATTATACTCCCAAGACAGTACATCCAGCTATTAGATGGTCAAAAGAGGTATCATACATAATTGAGAAGCCACTGGAAATTGCACCTTTTAAACTTTTGGAGAAACCAAAGAAAGGATCCACTACAGAAGCTGCAGAAACTAAGACACCAACTCGAGCAGAACATCAAGCTCTAGAGTTAGCCCGCTATGTAGCAGCTGCAGGAACAAAAGCCTTATTACTCTGAGTAATGATCCTGGTGCAGCACGTGGTGCTAAGCGTAAGCATAGTGAATATCCAGCAGGCTCTAAGTCTAAGAAACAAAAGGTTACAAGTGCTATAATATCAGGAAATCTGGCTTCACCACAAGGTTTTATTTGGAATGCAGAAACATACAGTTGTGCCTATGACAGTCTCTTCTCAATCTTACATGCTGTATATACAACTTCACCTAAATGGTGGATGTCCAATGTTCAGCAGCAGAATATTCACCTGCAGCTTTTTACACAAGTGTTTGATGATGTTAAACTGGGCAAATTGACAATGGAGAATGCACAAGACAGAATCAGACTCAGTTTGCACCAAGTTAACTCTGAGGTATTTCCAGTAATAGGTACAGAAGGAACCGATATCTATGCATTATGCCAGGAGATGTTGAATCACTCTGAAGATATTATGACTTGCACACTTATATGTGATCACTGTAATATAGAATTTGAGAGTAATACAGATGGACAAGTGATTTGGGATTGTAGCAGAGTAGTTTAGAAAGATAGTCCATTCAAACTTGGGTCCTACAAGAATAGATCAAGTACAGACTGGCTGGATGCAATTTTTGCCAGATGCTCTGAGCGTGTTTGTCCTAACTGTAATAGTGCCTTACTTTATAATTTGAAATATGAGTCTTTGCCAAATTTTCAGTGTTTCATTACCAACAGTCTGCAGATTAACTGGGAATCTGAGTTAGAATTGCAAGATCAGAAGTATAGACTCTGTGGTATAGTTTATTATGGTGGGTTCCACTTTACTGCACGTATAATTACAAAAACTGAAAGTGTCTGGTTTAATGATGGGGTTACAACTGGGCAAACTTGTATACTAGAGGGACAAATAGAGAGCATGGATTCAACAGTGCTGACAAAGTGTATATCAAAGATTAGTTCTGTTGTAGTATATGTTAAAGCATAACTGTACTAGATTGTAACATAGCCAAATGTATGTGTAATTATAAAAATATACAACTGTAATACTTTTGAATAATAAGTGCAAAAAAAGAGACTAAACACATATTAGAAGTATAGGTCTGATAGATATTAAAATCAGGAATCGTCTTTGCCATCCATTAGCATCAGCCCACTCTAAGCAAGTACAAAATGCATGTGTGTAACAGGCTGCCATTGTAACATGGAGCACAAGGACCAAGTGGTACTTCTGCCCTAATCTTATCTAATCTTACCCTGTATTTTGTAAGTATTGTGTACTATTTGTATGCACCTGCATGTATCGAGCACACATCCACCTCATTGTCCCACGATCAGACACTAACTAGTACCAATAGTCCGATGCATGTGACCCTTCTTATTAGTGTTGATCTCCCCTTATCCTCTTGCCCGTGGATACTGCGCTGGAGACTGTTGGGACTTAAGCCTGCCTGCTGCAGAGCCTCAGCACTCGGCATTGCCCATGGTGCCAGGATCCGGTTCCTGCCCTGTCCGTATGATCCCAACACCTCGGCTTCTTGCTCCACCCACGTGCTGCTCTTGCAGACGCTCTCTGCCCTGCCCGATGTGCACTACTTGGCTGTCCGCCCGCTGCCTCTCTCCCACCGCCTCCCTCGCTCTGCCTACAGTGTAAGTGGCACGTGACGCCAGCCTCTCACTGTTCTGGACATGTCAGTTGAATGGCGCGTGCTACCGCTCTCCCGCCCACTACCCACCACCCACCACCCACCACCTGCCACCCGCCACCCGTCGCCCAGTATTCCTGCCCTCATCCATTCTTCTCCACGCAAAGGTTCTTTCCTACCCTTACCCTTTGTTCTGGCTTCCGTCAGCACGACACCACTGTCGCATTGAACGTTCACGTGGTCTCAGTCACATTCTCATGCCCCACACCCACCCTGCTCACTGTGGGTTGGGTGCATCCCTTCATCGTGCTGCAGGTCGTCGATGTGCGGCGGTCCTGCTGGTACTTTCTTTCTCGTTCTCTTGTGCCTTTGCTGTGTTACTGCCTCCTCCATTCATTTTTACTAAAGCTCGCTGGTCATTTCTTTCGCACATGCGTATGGCATCTAGGAAGAGTAGGAGTTATCTCTCCTCCAAAGTCAAGATCTCCTACGGTGTCTGTCATGCCTCTCAAGAGCTGTCTCTCCATGTATTTCTTCAGTGGCAAGCCCAAGATTGAAATACAAATAGTCTTCATCCATGTCCGATTCATCTGCACGTGTGTGTACTGTAATGTAGTTGTGGAGGGCAGCAAGAGCTGTGGGGATACGTGCTTGAATTTCCAGAGAATACGAAGATGGCAAGAGGAGAATTCTGAATTGCTTTTTGAGAATGTCAAAGATTCGCTCGATGACATTACGAGCTGATGCGTGATGCAAATTGAATAATTCTTGCTTATTCATAGGCCTGAAAACCTACTTGAGACATCTGCAAACAGATGTGGTTGGAGCATACCTGACACCGGTGCGGCCCCACTCAGCCAGGTGATAGCGAACATGCCAATATGGAACTAGAAGGGCAGTGTCTGAGCCAGGATAACCGGCATCTGCCAAATAGTATCGTCCTGCTGAGATGTCCAAATTATGGTACTTGGCATCGTCATAAACTTTTGGATCCAAAGCCGACCCTTCCCATCCAGTGAGGGCGTAAATGAACTTGAGATTGAATGAACATGCAAACAGACAATTCTGTGAGACATAGCCTTTGCAATTGCGATGCGCCTCATGAAGAGCACTGGGAGGTGTAATAGGAATAAAAGTGCCATCTAGCGCCCCAAGTGCACCCTCAAAAAATGGGTAAAATTGGGGGTTTTGTCATATTTTTCATGGTAATGGGTAATCGGCTTGTGGCAAGTGCACATAAAGTGTGTAAAATTCCGGCGAAGAAAAAATATGAACCATTTTTCTAAAGTATCTGCAATGGAAGTCTAATACGGCAAAGAGGAATATAAATTGAAGACTTTCCTAGAGATGATATCATTCGACCTTTGAAATTGTTTGCTGAGATGTCGAATTGTCAAGCCTGTTACCACAGCATAGAGAAAGATCATAAGCTGTTCCTCAAGAGACACATTATGAGAGCATCTATGTCCCAGTTCTTTGAGTGTAGAGATCAGTTGGTGAAATACATCACGAGTGACACCCAATTCGCAATGAATACGCTCTGGATGGCCATTCAGAAGCTCCTGCACCCAGCCTTTACTGCTGAGGATTGACGTGTGGTAGGCTTCAGGTTCTTCCAGAGCCACTAACAGACGTATGGACTCAAAGAACGCGGCCAGCATTGCAGTAATAGTGATATATGTGGTTTTTACAGCCACAAGCACATATTCTCTGGTGCATTGCTGTCGTGCAGTGTCATCAGTGGTGAGATCCATTGATGATTGCAATAGATTAGCAGCACACAGTTTTCTAGGTGTTCTGCTGGAAATGGCAATTCTTTCCTGGCCTCATAAGTGAGTGCCAGCCTGATAGGCTGGCAGGCTGCGACATCTTTGGCTTAAAATTGACGCCTTGTGGTCCATGCCAGAGGGTGATGCCAAATGCACAGGTGCCTATGAAGTGAGGGTGTACCTGCCGACATGCCATGTACAGTACTGGAAGATTACATTTCCTCGGCATGGGGCTAGTTTTCAATGCAGCAATATCAGCTGAGACTTATAAGAGCGACATAGACTACAACATAGTGTACGGAGTAGTATGCCGACAACTTCACAGTAGGCCAAGGCTAGATCGTCAGATAAGGTGTACAGGCCGACAAGAAAGGATTTGGTGGGTGGGCCAAGGATTGGTATTTTCTCGAGTTTACAGTTGGTCAACACCAGCATTATGGGATAGAGGGACTAAGGTGATGACCCTCAAATTCAGGATATGCAATGACATGCTGACACTGTAGGTAGCTCTCAGATCGACCAACTTCTACAGCGACATCATACGTTGTTTTTGCTTCAGTCTGGGCTCGAATTTCGATGTTGTCACCCTCAGTAAATCTGAGCACTTTAAAATTTCTTCTCATCCCACCCCTCATTGTAGACAACATTTTTGACCTAGTCTGGTTTGCATTCAGGCTGATTCCTTCTCGACAGAGGTCAAACATCAGGCAGACAACTTTGGCCCCCAGGCAGACACTTGCCTAAGCACCTGCAATGCACCAATAAATAACAGCACCTTCACACAGCATGGTGAATTAATTCACCATGCCGCACATGGCCGATTGCTTTCATTGCCACTTGACAATGCGATTGGGCACTAGAAGTCCAATCACATTTCCACCTGCAGTAAAACCGACACGGGAGAGCCAACATCTCCCAGTTGTTGTGTAAATCACAGAAACTGCTCACCAACAAGTCATAAATTCCATCCACAACACCTGTGCTGCAGCCTGGAGCCAAGCCCTACAGTCTCAAGCTCAATGTTACAACTGTCACACAACCGCTATGCCGCTTTGGTGAAAGGACGAAAGGCAAGACTCTTTGCAATGTGTGAGTACCCAACCACAGTAATTTTATTATATGGCACTTATGCATGCGCTCCTTACTTCCATTTGATCAGCTGCAGTTTGTAGTAAGTTCTTGTACCTTCCATCAGGCTATTTCAATTACATCAACATGTCTAGCTATAAATTGCATGGTTCTGCACGTCTAATCTCCATGAAGTCGGACATCATTTGTAAGCGAGCTCGATGCCAGATGCGCTGGTCCTGGTGTGTCTGAGACTCCCTCTGCAAGCCCAGGAGCCAGCCGTCGAATCTCGCCTACAGTGGAGCCCACCCATACATTGGCTTCGGACTCCACAACTTGGATGCTGTTCAATGGTGATGAGATGGAGTACCAAACTTCCATGCAGTCCGAGTTGATGGGCACCTGGACACGGCTGCTCCTCGTGCAGCAGTTTTCCAGGCCCCTACCACCCCGACTACCTCTCAGATATATCCTGTTCCCGCTGACGTGCTTCCCTTCACTTCAGGTGACACATCTGATGTAGGCAACTCAGACATGGAGTTAAGAATGAGCAAGAGGTGCCGCATGAGCAATGACTCGGCATTGGAACCCCCTTCTTCTGCGGTATCCTTCGGCTCATACACTGATTTGTACATGTCTGCATCCTCGTCTACTTCGTGCTCTTCGGTTGACTTCGAGTACAATCCATTCACTTCGTATGGTCTACTTCTTGGCTCGGGCAACCAGGCGTGGCATCCGCCCATGCTTCCCCCCAACCAATCTCCAAGTTTCATACATCCACCTATACTACCCTCTGACAAATCAGTTCCTTCACCCACCCATGCTCCACCAAGACAACACAGACACGATACGAGCCCAGTTGACAACCTAGGGCACGGCAAATAACTCAGCTATGCCCGGTCTAGTCAGATATTTCAGGCGAGCCATGCCTATGGGCCCAGTCAAAGACCACTGCAGATTGCTATGTCTGTGGGCCCAGTTGAAGAATGGGGACATTCCAGAATCTCATGGGCCCAGTCAAAGAACTCAGCGATGGTGTGCAATGGGCCTATGGGAAAAACTCTAGTGCTAGGGATGACCAACTATGATGTATTGTATAACAATACCTCCATTGTATTATGAAGATGTGTATTACTCCAGTAGCTAGATCCAATGATCACAGTTGTTTGAACAGTAGACCTGCCTGTCCATCCAGCCAGGTGCTTTGACCCATCGGTAGTAATGTACTTTATCCCGCATGAAATAGGCGTAACAAAGCCACTCACCCCGGCATGCTGACACACCATGTGAAGCAATGCGGCACATAAGCCAACCACATGCCCTGGTCTGTAGTTCACAATGAGGTTGGCATCATGCAACTCCATGTGAGCATCGTGATATGGACCGATACTGGCCAATAAATTGTACCAAGTGGGTCATGTTTGAGTATCGCGATGAAGAGGACACTCCCTGTTGGAGATTAGCTGTACTGCCGTGAATACCAATGCCCATTTTGCAACAAATTGCGCTCTGTTCTGATCCTCTGCCAAATGCTGCAGAGCAATTTTCCCAGCTTCGAAGAGATCTGGATGTATCACCGTGATGATGCCACTCAGGAGGGCAGCAGATTCCCGTATCTGAGTCGTCCATGCATCGGCGGCATCACCATCATGAGCGATGGCATCACCGTCCAGAGCGACAGCGTCACCATCAGCAATGACGGCATCACTGTCAGGAGCGATGGTCATCTCGTCGACACTTGGCCCTTCGAGGATGTCACCGTTATCGAGTATCGTGCATCTTCGAATAGCGGCCAGGTCGACCACAAAGTGGAATGACCCATCAGTGTCTTGCATGTCATACATTCGGAGGTATAGTGCCATGACCTGCGCAGGCTTCATCTTCACCAGGTCACCTACAGATCCTCCCCAATCTGCGGCAACCAATTCACATGCGATATCGCCGAGTGCGTCCCATGGGAGTTCAGGGAGATCCTCAACATCGGTGTGTGTGTAGACTGACGAAAGTAATTAGTATGAGAATGAATTTATAAACAAAATACGTACACCATAACTCTTCCATGTATTCCTTCAAGGTCTTCCCTAGGTGCATTGGAGTCCAGTCTTCCTCCATCTGCAGGAGGACGGGCTTGCCAACATCATCGTGTGCCCTGGGAGGATCACAGTTTACCACTGTTGATCGTATTGTAAGTATGAGAGTCCTGCGCAAAGCAATGAAACTTACCGAACACTTGGGCCATGAAGTGTTCCCGGTGCACGTCTTCAGCTTTATTTCCGCCTTCAAAGGTGGAGAATGATTCGGTTTCCCCGGCGGGCATGATATCGACACTGCAAACATACTGTAAGTGAATTTCTGTGGACAGATATGGAGAACGAGAACTCACTGAGTGGAACAGGAAACTCCCTCTCGCAGCTTGTACACCATGCGCAAATGGAAGCCAACATCCTCTCCTGCTTGCCAACCCTTGCTTCTGATCAACCCCTGGAGGGCCGATGCAACCTTGACAAAAAGTCCTTCTTGCTTGCTAACATCACTGGTGAGCCTCAAGTCATTACGCAGAGCTACAACTCAGACTCACTCGGCAATGAGGTCATCAACGCTCAAATTCTCCCACTCCTTGTGCAGCTCCTCCGCCTTCTCCTCCCAGGTGTGCTTCTCCTCATCTGATAGTGCCTTGAAGCACTTGGACTTGACCGAGGAGATGACGGCTGCGCAGTTTGATTCGTTCACCTTCCCCTCTGCAACCTGAGATGCGAGCGCCGCCTCCCAAATTTTGCGACCTTCGTCATCCTTGGCCCATAATGCACTGCTCCCACTGCTACGCTTGTGCATGATGAACATGTTCTTGCCCCTGGCATGGAACTCACGTCGGACTCCTTTACTGGTGCGTGCGCAGGTGTTCTTGAAGAACACCTGCACTTTCTGTATGTACATAGAATGGATGAGAATCATACCCTGAGAATGAATGCAAAGGCTCACCTCATGTGCCACGGGGAGAGCTGCCCTGGTGAAGTGAGGGGACATGTTCTGCAATGCTGCAACTGCAGCCTTCAAGATTGCTGCTCGCTCTTCACTACCCGGCTTGTGACTCAAGTATTCGGCATGTTTCTCGTCCAGCACAGCGAGTTTCATGAGGCGCCAGCCTATGCACTTCTGCAAGATGACTTCAATGAAGGGATCTGCCATAGTGAAAGCTACTGCGGGTGCACGTAATGTAGGGAGACTCACCAAATTTTTACCCTTATCATCCATCTCCTGAGATGCATAAGCCAATCGGTATTGTATGTTTAGCCTCACGTAGTCTGGCAGAAAAAATATTTTGTGACGCTGTCACTCCGACGGTAAAAGTACAATCTTCAGATCATATACAGATATGTGAGATCTCACCAGGATCAGATTTAGCGTTGCGGAAGCATCCCGATCTGAACGACAAAAGACAGTGTCAGCGGGTAATATTTGTTGACTGTGGCAGAGCGCACTATTCCGAACCAGTCTACATAATGTAGTAATATTCCTTGCCATCCACAATCTCGATGATCTCACCCAGGACGTTGTCGTTAGGTATGATCTCTGCTTCCACCTCATCATCTGTAAGCTTAATGTCACACTCTATCACCTCACGCGCCTTCCCCTTATCCATCAGTCTGAATTTTCTACCCTCCGTCCCCACATCGGGTGACAGTGAATGCTTGGCCACGTATCTACTCGAGCTTGAACTGCTAGCAGCATCGCAAACCCAGCTGGATAAGGACGTCAAAGGCATCAAAAGCGTGCTCTGAGATCCACCAGAAGATGAGGATGGGGTGGTGAGAATGTTCTTCGCAAACGTGTTGATAGCGGCCATGAGCGCAGGCAGATGAGCAGTTGCTGAAACCTGTATGTTAGCAATCTGAGCAGCACTCAGATTCCAAGTGCTGCCCTTTTCGCGGTAAACAGGAGTGTCACCCGGAAGCAAATACTGCTTATCCATGTGCTTTGGATAGTTGACAAACTTCTTCAAATGAGGGCAGTACCGCTGGTATGGCAATAAGCCTTGAGAGTCGTCAATAAGCACTGTCTTGATAAAGAACTGCTTGAACTTGAATTTAAGATAGTCCTCACGCCGTATTCCCCATGTGAGAATAACGAAAGGGATATCTGAACCCTGCACACCACATTAGCAAGCTCATCGGTGGTCACACGTGAATGTTACTTACCTTGCACACCACGAGCACTGACACAGTGGCAGAATTCAAGGGAGGGCAACTGCAGCGGCGGAAAACCGGTGAGGTGCTAGGAGAACTCGAGAGTGGGCTGCTCAGGGGCAGGCTGCTCGGAGGCAAGCTGGTGTCGATTATAGGACTGGTCAGCAGTGGCGTGGCCTCAGATTGAGGTTCATCAGAGTGCAAATAGCCCATGCTGCATAGTACAGGGGGCGAACAGAGAGCAGCAACGTCCTCATGGCACTGGGCCATATTACCAGGACCCCTGACTATAGGTGGAGAGGCCTGATGACTTATCCGGACGAAATTTGGGATTTTTGAGGCCTTAGGCCTGATCTCATCCGGACGTCGGAGGGCCCTGAAGGCCTCCGGAGGTGATCTCATGTCCGGCAGTTCCTGTCAGTTTCGGCGAAGGCCTGATCCTCAGCCGGCCATCCATGCCCCGGAAGCCGACAAGCGCCGACCTCGAGCCGGCGGCGGAGCCGCCGCCTCTCAGAAGCGCCCATACCTGCCTTATATAGGCGGTCGGCTGCCGAAAAGCCTGATGCGGTACCCGGACAGGAGCCCAAAAATTGGACGAAGGTCTGATCTCATCCGGAAGTATGGGCCAAAAAATCACAAAATTTCTCCGGATGTTTGGGGCTGATTTTCGGAATTTTGGATCAGGCCTCTCCACCTATTGTCAGGGGTCCTATATTACCCCGCATCATTTTCACTTGAAGCCTTTTGAGATGGCACCCACATGTTGGAGTAGTGCGACACTGAGTGAGATCAGAAAGAATGTAGGTGCATGAGTACAAAGTGGACTTACAATCTCGAAGAGCACCCCAAGGTTCTCAGCATTGGTCACACCGTAGCTGGCCACAATGAGGTGATGCTGCTCCGGTTGCACCAAGCACGTTATCAACGAAGACAGCAAGACATCATGTCAAGGGAGAAGGCCGTCAACAATGGCCTTGATGCGGGGGTCGGTGCGAGCCATGTTCAAGTGTGAACGCTGCAGTTTAATGTGTTCGCATCACAGCTTTTATATCAGAAACAGTGCAAATAAATGCACACAAAATCCAGGCATATATGACATGTCATACTGTTCGAGATCCATCGGGAAATTACCAGTGTGAATCAGCCTGCAAACAGAAGTTGTCAGTTATTGAATTAACTATACATGGTGACCACTTAGCTGAATTTGAGTGTAGCTGCTCTGAACTGATGTTGGCGATCTTCGAGACAAGGCAGCACTGTCACCCACATAGATAGTGCATTCCAATCAAGTCGGGCATGTCATTGCTGTACAACAATACATAAATTGCAGAATGAACGGCCAAGCACTACGCGAATCGGATGGGCGCAACGGGGAGACGGTGAAACTGATGCACGAACGTCTGCACATACAAGCAGATGATGCTATCCTGCAAGCGATTGTACTCATCTGCCTCGCAGATGAGCAGAGTGTCCACATCTATTTGCAAGTCTTCCGGGACATCTGGCCACCATTGCATGACTGCGAGGAATGCACTCAGGCAGAGACGGCTTTGCTCCCATCCCAGCGCAGGTGCACGAACCCAATGGAAAGCAACATTATCTTTACTCCAGCACAGTGCGACTGTCAGACATGACCTGGTGGTGCATCTATCCCACACCTTGGCCACTTGTGCCTTGCGTTCCCACCAATGTAAAGAGCCCCATTTGCTCATGTCCAAGAGACGAGCATCCAACACATGCAACTCGCAGCACCAGTTGGTCTCATGCAGCTCCCACAAGATCTGCTCACAGACGTTGAAGGGATGCAGAGCGCGCTGAGGTGGGAATCACATCTGCGAAGTGGTCTCACATTTTGGAGATACTACAGGGTGCTACACAACCGACCCCTAGTCCGACAACAGTTGAAAGCTGGTTATCGGAGGAGGGCATGCTACGAGCCCAAACGCTACTTCCAATTCCTCGACTACGATCTGCAACCGCCTCAAGGTACCATTTGCCAGCTCACATCTACCAGTGATTCCACGCATGACATCGTACAGTTCGCGGGCCGCATTGCGCAATGTCTCAACCCAAAGGCGTAAGGTTCCTGATGGCGATAAAAAGCTGAGGAACATGATTTCAGGAAAATAGGGACAGGACGACTGTGCACTAATGTCAGGGAGACCATCCGGCAGGTGGCCTAAACCAAAGTCCTCGCAGACAGCGGGGTCATCATACAGAACGCGGGCAGTCAAACCACGAGGAATGACCACAGGAAGGTGATCTGCAATTCGGGGTATCATCTAATGACCACCTTCTACAGTGCGAGCTGTTGCCAGGTGTATTTCCACTTGGGCCAGAACAGAGATATCATGCAGAAGGGGTAGGATAATCCCCACGCTGGCCGCTTCAGACTGGGCTTGGACCATAAAGACCTGAGGGACATGTGAGGGTCAGATGGCGAAGGATCATATGCCCGTGGGGGCCTCACCAGCAGGACGTGCATCCGGACAGCCCATGCTTTCCACAGGATTGGATCGAAGGGCTCGGTAAAGATCTCAATGCGAAGAAGAGCTTCTGCAAGGGTGTATTTGCGAAGGATGACGCTGGCGTCCATAGATGGGAGATTGAGTTTAGGATGGGAGATGCCTCCGAGATGGGCGGGTCCTTATTAGGCACTCTGGTGGGTTCGGTGATGGAGGATCCCTCGGAATGAGTAGGAGCGTGAGGGGACGGGATTGCGATTCGGGCCACCCACCTCATACCTCTGGAATAGACTCTTCTCCTTCATTGCATCGCAGACCTCACGTGGACTTGATTCCACTCGTACTCCTCCTTTCCGGCTTGCGACGGAACTACAATCTCATCAACGTCGACCACATTATCCAGCAAGATCGGGTCCTCGCCCTAGGAGGGTTCCATTGTCTCATCGTACGAGCTTATCCGGCCAGTGGCAGCAAAGAGCCGACGAATATTTTGTTGCCGCTCATATTTATCCTTGGCTTTCTTCGCCACACTCGATTTGCTGGTGACAAGACTTGCAGTGTTCGCGTCTGATAGCCCATCACCACTTAATGTTGATGCACCCTCACACACCGCTGCCTCACCCTCGCCCGACGTCAAGGTGGCTGACATAGTGCTCTGACCTTCCGCAGTCTCGTCCAGACTGTAGTCTCCCCACAACACATCCCTCCATTCCGCTATCTTCAGTGGAAGCCCACTGATTGTCAGATCTAAAATTCGATGACGACAAGCGGATTCGCACAAAATTGTGCAGGTACCGGGCAAGCTTGTCACTGGTGCAGTCAAGCACAAAAGGCGACAGGAAAAAGTATGTTGCCACCCGTGGCAGTGCCATCAAAGAGACACACCTGAGAGGGCAGTGTTCCATGCATCACTGAGTAACATGCTGGGCTTGTGCAACAAAGACGGATGGGCAGGCTGCGATGCCCCCATGCTAGAACTTTCAGTGTTGCAATTTTTTTTCCTCGCATGCCGTGGTGCATACGCTTGGACTTTTTGGTGGACTCCGCACTGCCCAAGGGCTGCAAATCGGCTCGGCCGTCACTCTGCTGCATGGTTGGGAGTTGCGCAGATGGGAGTTTGTCATCCTTCTGCTTCTTCTGTGGGGGTTGTTCAGCAGTTGAGACTTCGGATGCGCCTTCGAGCAGAGGCAGGCCGGCAGTGCAGACAGCAGCCATAGCCTCATGCAACATCCTAGCAGGCCATTCACCCGCACGGTGCAAGATTCCCACAAGGTCCATCTCATGCCTGAGCAGGTGCGGCCATGACATTTCCAGGCTTAGCTCATAGCTCACCAACACAGGACTAGCCCATTTCTCGATCTTTGTTTTCTCTGTCTTAGTCTGGATGAACCAAAATGGTATGCCGACGCAGAACAACGAATGCACGACATTGGCGTCATTCGTGAAAGCACCTCGTACAGGCAAAATATCCCAATCGGGTTTCCTGTGGAGGGTTGGCATCTCCAGCCGACCGACGACAACATTGTAATAGTTGACAAACCCCCACAGCTTGAGTGTGAGGTGTTGCATGTGTGCCCCAAGTGCGATCACATGGGTGCAAGTCATCGGGAGGAGGTGAAGACGGTCCAGACACTGACCCAGCATCAGTATGAGTTGCTGGCCAGGTTTCATCTTCTCTGAAGTTGCTCTGCCAAGCTGGCGAGTAAAATTGTCCATCACTCGCAGTGCTGCCTCAGCCAGCGCATTGAACTTCTCCTCTGTCAGAAAGCCCAGATCGGGTACACTGCAGGTCGAATCCACCTCCCACTCCCATAACCTGATCTTGTCCCACAGAACCATCGCATCTGCCTCCAACACAGCAGCCATACCCGGTATACACATGTGATGTATGACCTTTTGGTCAAACATCTGCGGCCACCTCAAATACTCCTGGGGACCCCAACGTCCATCATGCTGCGTCGCCATCTGCCCATTGAGTACTGCTGGGAATTTGGGTATGTAGCTCGCATTCGGCGTGATTATGACACCGTCATCACGCAATGGAAACTCCGTGGCCAAAAGACCATCGAAAGGTGAAACTTCATCTGCCCCTGTTTCACTCGATCAGAGAGAGCTTAAACATTGTAAAGGTATTTGCCTACCCATTAAAAGTGTCAATCCACCAGTGATCACCTGGTGAGATGACAATGCACTTGGCAATGCCATAGCCCGAGAGGTTAGATCGTTGTAGCCTTAGGAGGCTGACGGCCGGGCATCTCTTCCATCGTGTACTGTTCGATGAGCTTAGGAAAGAGTTTCAGATCACTTAGCACTAGGCAGAAAGACTGAGTGAAAACATACCGGAATTGTTCTGATTGGACTGCCCCAGCACTGATCCCGAGCCACATCCCCATCCTCGTCCATGTCCTCGTCCTCGTCCTTATCCTCGGCCTTGGCCTTGGCCTCATCTCGTAGACATCGTCTGATTTGGTAAGAATAATCAGCCTCACACAAGGCTTAGATGTACAATTTGCGTACCTTCGCAGAAGAAAAAGGCGCCGCAATCTAGCGCCAATGAGCCTGCAGACGAAATGAGAGTACACAAATGTAACTATGAAATGTATGGACGCTACACAATGAAGGGAAAATGAATGAGTAATGCATGCTAAGGCTACACCACCTGTGAATAAGGGACTTACCACTGAGATTACCTACTTCCAATCTCCAACAGAGAAGCCAAAGACTTACAAAAATCTACAGGCCTCTGATCTTGATACAGGGGGTGCACAGCATGCTCGAACATGCACCGGTCTTGAGTTCTTGGGAATCCCAGCCAGGCAAAGAGAGAAGTCTCTCTTCACATGTAGCTGTCGTCCTCAGTGGCGTTCAAGAGGCGTATGCCTCTCGTTCGCACTCTGGCTTTGAGGGAAAGAAGATCTTCAAGAAATTAGAATGTGAGATGAAACTCACAGAAGGGAGGAGGGTAGGGATGATGAATGATAATTGATGAAGGTAGGATGATCCTGTTTGATCCCTCTGAGTTTGGAGTCCGCCGGTCCGAGGCCTTTCGGGCTCTGAATGTGAATGGAAGAGGACTGCCCACTCACCATCCAATTTGAATCTCCACCCAGATTCAATTGTCAGTGCTGGTGACTTCCTCGTTCTAAGTCCAACAGCCTCAAGTCCCAGCTGCCTCAGACTCAAGTTCAAGCTCTTTCCTCAAGCCTCTCTTCCTCCCTCCACCTCTTCAAGCACTCTGGTGCTCCGATGGCCATATGGCCATCGTGAGACCTCGGTTGGTGTCTGCTCCTGCTGGTATCACCAGCGGTTGAGTGGACACAGCAAATTTGAGGGCTTGCATGCCGACAATGGAGCTATAGCCATGGTATGTATATTTTTGTAGTGTATCCTCTTCCGCTCGCTCTTTACATTTAGGTCACTGCTATTCTTCATGGCCTTCCGTTGCTTTGGCCCTCAAGATGTCCTTCATTTCCTGGTAAGTCTTTTGCTATTTATCATCAATCTCCCTCACTTACTCCGGCACTGAGGTGGCTTGCTCGCAGGCTCACGGGCTCTAGGTATATTCTTCCATGCGTGTGAGGTCCCTATGTGATGATGTAGCAGTTGCAGCAGATCACGCATCCATTTTTCGTTAGCTTCTCGATCAGTAGAGTTCGCGCCCATGTGGAGGTGATCTGTCAAGATCAGGACGGTGTGGGTTAGTGTATGTAAGGTATCATAGAAGTACAACAGCGTTTTGTGGGCCAGGGTACCACTGTCCTCAGTGCATGCATTGTAAGTTCCTCTTGCTCTGCAAAATTCTCATCCTCTTATCACATCAGCAGCCCACTACCTCCATGACTGGATGAGCGGGCACGGCAAAGGGAATTACATTCCACGCATCTCGTCGTAAAGTGGCCATCATGTCGAAGAAGATGGAGATGGATGGTAAGGGCCAACATATTTTCTCGCTGATACCCAAGTTCAATACACCCCTGAGTCCCCTGCCAAAAAGAGGAAGGTTTCGCGTGACAGCGAAGAGGGCATAGCAGATGCAGGGCCATCAGAGGTACAAACTGCTGAGCCCGACATCGCGATGCATGAAGGATCTCCAAAACAGCCTGCAGCTACAACGGGACAGGTCAAGGTAAGCCGCATCTTCCATATTCCCACTCCGAGTTCTTAGTCTTTGCAGAATGGGGTTTCCAGGGTACTAGCGGAGTGGACACCATGCCTCCGTGACCGTCTCGCTGACCTTCTGTCCACGGAAGCTCATCCGAACATTCCCGGTCTGTGTGCCTGCAGTGGCCCTTTGGTTGCATGATGCTGTGACATTTCCATTGGATCGATCTATGGAATGGCGAGTTCTTCGAGAAAGTTGACATGGGGATGTTTGGATATATTCTTTACCTTGGGCATCACGGGCAGCCCTGTCCGGACTTGGTCGACCATCTGAAACCATCGAAATTTGTAGTCATGCACACTAATGGGATTCACGAGCTTGCCATGCATTGGTGTCATTGCGCTGGAGTGCCAGAGTGCATCTCGCAAATGTTGCATGTCAGATTATTCCCCACAACTTTAGATCACCCAGAAAGTGCATTCACCATGGCGCTGCTGAAGGAGTGGCACATGCATGCCCTAATGTCGAAGAAGGGGGCGTACAACTACATGTATGCCATCAGATGCCTCACCAACAATTCTGCGCTGCACACTGTCAAGGTACGCATGTGTATTGATGAACGTCGATAGTCGCTGACTGAACGTTGCAGAATTGATACAGAGAATTTAACATTGTTAGTTGAATTTGGCGATATATCACCTTCCGAATCACGACCCTCAATCTCTCACCGTGCCATGCTTTACACGTCCATGGCCAGGCATGAATATGCCTCAAGATTGGAGGCAGACCCCAGCAGCGCTTGCGTGAGTCTAAATTTATTATTTATTGTGGGTCAAGTTCTCAAGTTCGCGCTAGATATATTCATGCCTGTGAGCTCAGTGGTGATGACAATCATGGCTTACAGAAGAAATAAAAACACGATGACCCGAATGACGCAGCCCATTCAGTCATGTTTGTGAACTGGACTCTCATTTACCCTGACATTGTCATGAACTGGACAGCCAGTGGACATCGGCCCATCGGTCTGTGTAAGGAGCTGTTAGCAATCAGCTCATGGCAATGAAGGGAATGCTGGAGCGATGGGCCCACCGCCATAGGAGTATTTCTGAGTGATTGGCCCACCGCCATGATGCTACTATTATACAGGCATGGGCCCACCGCCACGGTGATAGTTCTGAGCGATGGGCTCACCACCATAGGTGTATTTTTGAGCGATTGGCCCACTGCCATGGGGCTATTATACAGCCATCAGCCCACCGCCATAGGTAGATTTCTGAGCGATTGGCCCATCGCCACGGTGCTATTATACAGCCATCGGCCCACTGCCACCATGATAGTACTGAGCGATGGGCCGACCACCATAGGTAATGTTCTGAGCGATCAGCCCACTGCCACTGGGGCTATTATAGAGCCGTCGGCCCACCGTCATAGGTAGTGTTCTGAGCGATGGGCCCACCGCCATAGGTAGTATTCTGAGTGATCGGCCCACCGCCATAAGTATATTTCTGAGCGATCGGCCCACCGCCCCAGGGCTATTATACAGCCATTGGCCCATCGCCACCGTGGTAGTACAGAGCGATGGGCTGACTGCCATAGGTATATTTCTGAGCGATCAGCCCCCCGCCATTGGTATATTTCTGAGTGATCAGCCCCCCGCCATTGGTATATTTCTGAGTGATCAGCCCACCGCCATGATGCTATTATACAGCCATCGGCCCACCACCATAGATAGTGTTCTGAGCGGTGGGCTGACCGCCATAGGCAGTGTTCTGAGCGATCGGCCCACCACCATAGGTAGTGTTCTGAGCGATCGGCCCACCACCATGGTGCTATTATACAGCCATCAGCCCACCGCCATAGGTAGTGTTCTGAGCGATCAGCCCACTGCCACGGGCCTATTATACAGCCATCGGCCCACTGCCATAGGTATATTTCTGAGCCCATAGGCATAGGTCACCTGAAATATCTGTCTAGCTCAGGCATAGCTGAGTTATTTGCCTTGCCCTAGGTTGTCAACTAGGCTCGTATCGTGTCCATGTCATCTTGGTGGAGCATGGGTGGGTGAAGGAACATACTTGATGATTCGTCAGGGAGTAGCATAGGTGGATGTATGAAACGTGGAGATTGGTCGGGGGGAAGCATGGGCGGATGCCACGCCTGGTTGCCCGAGCCAAGAAGTAGACCATACGAAGTGAACAGATTGTACCTGAAGTCAACTGAAGAGCACAAAGTAGACGAGGATGTGGATATGTACGAATCAGCGTACGAGCTGAAGGACACCACAGAAGAAGGGGGCTCTGACACCGAGTCATTGCTCATGCAGCACCTCTTGCTCAGACCTATCGGCCCACTGCCATAGGTGTAGTTCTCAGTGATCAGTCCACCGCCATGGGCATATTTTTCAGTGATTGGTCCACTGCCTTCTGATCTGTCCTCTCATGCAACCAACTAGTGAGGTTCACGATGCGAACATGCAGCTGTTCAAGCTGCACCAGTGTAGACTCAGAGACGGTGTACACCTTCTCCTAAGTTCTCGAGGTTCAGCAAGACTGTAAGGTGCTGGAACGTACCACTCACCCAGGGATCACCAAGTTTGTACCACCAGGCCTCCATAGGGCTCCCCACTGGCCCAACCTGATGATCCCATTTCCACCAGTAGTCGGGTGAGTCCTCAAGGAGGTTCTTAGGACGAGGAACGAGGGTGGTGGGGTGTGGAATCGCCTTGATGTCAATGCTGATGGGGCGCAGAACTTCGCGATTAAAAGTGCAGATGCTGAGGATACTGGCGATAACTCCACCATGGTCAATATGGTCAGCATGACCCGCCAATGCGAGGTCGCCACAGATACCCCTGATGGTGAACTGCACAGGACTCAGCAGGGTCAGAGGATATCAGCAAGAAAGGTGTACCATCTCCCGGTGCAAGCCTTCCTCCCAACGGACCTTGGTGAAGTGATCTGGGTCAGGCTCCAGTGCCAGAACAGCTTCTTGGATCCTCCAAGTGTAGACTTCCAACTGCAACCTCCCTCTGGAGAACAGGCAGGGGCGCGCATCTGATGTTGAAGACTGGGCAGACATGACAGTGAGTGGATGAGCCAAGGTTGATATCTGATCGACCTTATCTGATGTCTGATGTCATGCGATTGGAGAGCACATGCCGAGAAGAAGCCCTCAGTCGAGGATGGAGGTCATTTCACCAAATGTGATATTGGTGAGTAGAAATTACATACATGATGATCACTACATCGATATAGCAAACATGAATATGTGTACACCCCAGTGAACCCTGACTCAAAGTCCATTTGCATGGCCCACCCTTTTGTCCTCAATGTCCAGGGCGAGAATTTGGCTGAAGGTGTCAGTGGCATGGTTGGTGAAGGTCCGCCACATACTTACTTGCCTGGTGGCATAGCAAACATGACCCCGCCAGGAAGGATCCATCATCTCGAGCCAGTGAGCCCATCGTTCTGCATTCCGCTTGAAGGTGGCTATGGTCCAGGCCATTTCCGAGTGGACCAAGACATGCTCGTCCCTCCATCTCTCATATCATGCTCTGGCACGTAGCCAATTGACTCTATAGACTGGAGGGTAAATTAGCAGGAGGCCTAGAGATCGATCAGATAATGACGAACACTCGTCCATCCATTCTGATGAATCTCGATCTCCAGCGACATCCACAGTCCAGAACCAAGCCAGGTTGACGTTCCTGAGCCTGGAGGTGCTAGCCTCGATGACAGCAGTCTTCACGTGCAGGTCCTTCTTATCCAAAGGGCGATAGAGAGCCAAGTCTTCATCGGTGGTGCCCAAGCGCATAATGGTGCATCAGTTGGTGGAATAGAGCCTGGCACAGGCCAAGACGGTCTGATCGGCAGCATGAAACTCCACCTGTGCACAGGTCATGGTTCCGACACTGTTGGCAGGATGAACCCTCTTGCAGTAGAGGTAAGACTTCAGTCCAAAAGCCATGGGAAGCTCGTGGAGGATGTCATTCATCAGGCCTTTGCGTAACTCCAACTCTTGGGCCGCCAGGGTCTGGAGCCCATTGGTGACGGCGGCCACAAATCTGATCTGCGAAGGTAAATTCAAGGAAGCTTGCTCGGGTGGAATCACATCCTCGCCATACTCAGCGTCCTCCGGGTGTATTTGAAAAGGATTCTCATCCAAGGAATCCCAGAGCGCACCATTGTCATGATCTTCCATGGCTGAAACGTCCTCCAATCTTCTCATGAACTTCTCAGAGTGACGTTGGAATGTGAGAATGCTGACTTCGAGGCGCTGACGGTGCTCAAGAGTCTTGAGGTCCTCTGCCACGCTCGGATTTTGACCCGCCTTGCGGATATCATTTGCAAGCTTAAGCCTAAAGGCCGTCAGAGCTGTATTTTTGTTAAGACGAGGCAAACTCACTGTGCTTCTTGAATTTTGAGGCCAGTCGACAACCATCCGGCAGTGCCCTTCTCCAAGCCCTTGGTGGACTCCTCACCCGCCAGTCTGAGTTGGGTGAGGTCTTTACCCGGGGCTTGCATTCACGTCAACTACATGCCATATGATGATGGAAGGATACTCACCCTTCCTGAGCTGGACATCAAAGGTGTCCATAATCTTCGGATCACTTTGGCGAGCCTCCATAGTGTCATTGTACTCCTTCTGCCATGCCTCAAGGACCTCCTCATCTGTGGATGCAGATAAAGCTTCAAAGGACTCCTTGCTTTGTGGGAAGCCCAGGACCACGCGTTTCCACTTTGTCATCAAGGTTGGCACTATAGGCAGCATAAGGCAGGTGGCAAATAGGGAAGGAGGAACCAGGCTCACTCATGCGAGTTGTCTTCTTCCAGTTGGAGTCATTCATGTGATTGTCAAGGACTTCTTGGCAGTGAGCTCGGGTCATGCCCCTGGTACTGCCTGAGACCTCATTTGTTGGTGCCCACAGGGTCTCGATGACCTCGCCATCGACCATACCAGCGCCAACTATAAAGTTGGGCGAGAACCGTTGGAAGCAGCAATCTTGGTGTCCATGCACATGAAACAAGCCGATGCCTTGGTCTATCTTAAGCTCGAAGGGCATCCTCAGATAGGCGCTGTGGCGGAAATGTTTGCGGACATGGACGCCATACTGGCACATGATGTCATACATGATGAGGACGAGGGTGATACCGGTGAGGGTCAGGAGCGTATTGCTGAGAGAGTAATCCATATTCATTTGTCTGCAGAGGGTGCGTCGGTGAGAATGGATCATGACAAGAGACATATGTGAACCTTTCTCCCTTCTGGAAATCGACGACAGTATGAGGGATGAAGAAACCATGTCTGGCGCAAGCAGTGGCCCCAATTCCTGTGGCATTGAGGTTGGCACGATCCACATTGGCCTGATTGACAGTGCGGTGCTCGTGACAAGTGGAGCGCTGGTGGGCTTAGGAGTCAAGGGCAAAAGAAGAATGTGCAGCCAGACACGCACCTGATGCGACTCCATGGCCACCGCCAGATGAGCCTTGTAATCCTCTTGGCCGACCATGAATGCCTGGCCGTCACTGAGGGTGACATCCTCCTTGGGGTGCTTCATCTTTATGTGCTCTGCACTGAAATTGCCATCCATGATGAAGCCGTGTTTGAACTTCCACTGCACTGGATCTGCTTGCCAATCGAAAGGCAGGTTGAGCCCAGGCTGGGGACAGGCAGGACAAAAGATGGCGAGGCCACCCTTCTCCACAGGATGGAGGGCATCGTGTGAGAAGCTGTGCCACTTGCGATATTTGAGTTGGCGCCATTGGCAGGACACTCACATCAGCTCACGATAACGGTCCTGGCAAGGAACTGGCATGAATGGTTGGGCCATGGGAATGCATGTGAACACTTATGGGAACGGTGTCAGGGAAGGCATTGCTCGTGACCCATTTGAGTTTGCTGTAGTAGTTCAATGCCGCCGTCTTGCACTCTTTGTTCTCCAGAAGGAAATCGTCGAGGACGACGAATGTGAAGGCGGTATGGGGATCCTTGACGGTACCAGGGTAAAGTCCCATTTGAAGAAGCTGCATGTCACGCTCCACCGCCATCTCACACTGGCACCAGTCAACACCGATATGGTGAATGCCAGAGATGTCGATAATGACCATGATCTGATTCCCATAACTATCACAGCGAGGTGGCCAGGAGAGCACCGGTGGCACATCTTCCTCCCAAGTGGGATCGGGAGCATCATCGGTTTGCCTTGCTTCACCATCAAGGGTGCCTGCCAGAGGTGCAAAGTCGAATGGGACCTCACCATCATCTGGGACCTCGCCATCATGTGCATTTAGGTCTTCATTGGAGGCATTCCAGAAATCGGACCCTGGGGCCACCACCAGCGCAGGGTTGTTATGTGCTGTGAAGGTGCCCAGAGGGCAGGGATCTCCACCATGCCCCAAATGGATGCAGATGCTGACCCGATACAGTGATGCCGGCTCAAAATACTGACCCTGCCAATGCTCTATCTGATGGAAAGGAGCACACTGATGGCCATTACGACAGCAGTCAGTACAGGTGAGCAGTCTGCCCATACAGTCTAGGCATCACCACCGTCCCTCGCCAACCTTGCATTCCGCACAGTTTCTGGGCTCAGGTGGGGCTTCCATCTCGACAATGGCATGAAGATAGTCATCACGGTGGGGTATCCAGTCCCTCATGAAGTCATTCTGGGTCTATCGGACATGGTCAGACTGTCAGATAGTCATGGCGGGAGTGCCCACCTTTGTCTTCTGAGCTGCCGGATCCAGCTGAATCGGTACACCTATGTTGCCCAGGATGTCACCATCATCCAAGTTAAACAAGGAGCCTGAAGCTGGAGCCTTCGATGGACTTTTGGAAGGTGATGGCGCATTTAAACCCGTGGGCATGGGCAAAGGTACGTCCACATAGTGTACTCCCCTAGTGGTCTGCTTAGCTACCTTGGTCACAAACTCGACCTCGTCATTCAGGTCTACAACGAGCCTACTTTTGTTGTGTCTGCTCATGGTTCAGGTCAGTGGGGAGTCGTATTCCAAGCCCATCAATGAGCATTGTGTCTCTATCACACAACACGTGCAAATCACACATGGCCATGCTGCCCACCAGACTACTCATCAAGGTGGTTATGAATGGCTGCAATGCCTGGGCCCTATCACCTCGTGGTCTCTTTAGGCACCATATCGGCATTATGCAGATAAGGATGCCATGTTGGCAAGAGGTCCGCTAATCGTATGTCACCCTCAGTGCTAACTTTGCCTTGACTCGGAGTAGCATAATGTTCAAAAGGGAAACATGCACTTGCACTGCGCGCTTGCCAACACTGCCGCCATCTGCCCCACTAGCACTCACAACTTCTCAACTGAATACATTTTGCCACCACCTTCACCAACTGCGAGGTCCGCCAACCATACGCTGCCATCAGTGATAACTACACCTTGAGCTGAACACTGTTGAGATGTGAAACGTGCACTCATACCGCGCGCTCGCCAACCTTCAGCTAGAATTCGGAAATTCGTGACTCCATACATTTTGCCATCACCTCCGCCAACTTTGTCCTGCCAATGAAGCTGCCATCAACAGTCTCCATCCCCTGCATAGTGTTCTCATCTCCATCAGTCTTTGGCATGATGTCCCTCTAATAAGCGAGCCAGTTAGGATCTGTTCTGAGTTAGGAATGCAGACTCGGTGATGAACTGTGCACATGCCAATGTGTGAGGCGTAATATAAAGCTTGCATCCAGTGGGGTGCCGGAATGCCCAGCCTGTTCTGGACACCCTCTCACATGAAGTATGCATAGACGAGCCTTTCGCCATCTGCTCGAGTGACACCATGATGAATCGCCTTCCCACAGAAGGCTACAATGGTTCCAGGACTATAATCGATGGCGACATGCATGGTGGGGAAGTTTAACCACGCGCAAGTGTAGTTGCCCAAAGTCGCCAACAGGTTGTAGAATGTGTATCTTGTCTTGCTATCTCGGTGGAAAGGAGTTTCCCAGTTGGCGATCACCTGGAGTGCATTGAATGGCGATGACCAGTTCAGCACCATCTCTCGCAATTCTGGGTCTTGCTGGATCAAACCCAAGCACTGGCATCCTGTGGCATATAGCGTTGGGTGAACGATGACCAGGATGGCGCCCAACAATGCGGAGGAGTCATAAATATCATGTAGCCAACTTCTTCCGCCCTCAAGCTTCAGGCTGGTGGAGGTCTCCAGCCTCCCAGACTCCATATGCTGCAAAGGCTGTTCAGACGCAAGGCAAATGGCGTGGCGAGGAGACCCACCTCTCTTACTTGTTGGAACCAACCTGGCGAGAGACACAAGGAGCCCACTGGGAATTGGGCACACTTCTCAGGAGGCAAGAAGTACAAGGGGTTGTGTCGCCAACTGGCAGTGGTGCTGGAAGGCTTACTGGCTGCTATTGCTGGGTGTAGGGCCCTGGTCGCTTGGAGCATCTTCATCTGACAAATTTGTCAGATCACAGTGCAAGGCTGGGCAAGCCACTCACCTGGCGGTCTGGTATCAACACTCTTGGAAGTATCCAAGCCAAGATGCGTCCATGCATGTCCACGAGGGTGGCAGGCTGGTCTATGCGTATTTCGCTCTCACCAAATGGAGGAGGCCACTTCCGTTCCAGTTCTGCCTTGAGGACTTCATTCTGCCCTGTGAGCTGAATCAAAAGGCTGTCACAATATCTATCAATGTCCCACTACAGCCTTACTATTACAATGGCATGATCAGTGTGATCAGACCTGCAGCAAGACTAATGACTACCAGGATTACGTATGGCCTTCACAAGAGCATCTGCAATGCCATTGCACTCCAATAGGAGGGCGGATGGCATGGACGGAGGCACTTCTATGGATGGCGCAGAATGGGCTGCATGAGTGGTCAGATAGAGCTTCTGGCGAAACATGAGCTCCAAGACTCCTGCAATCTGATCAGTCAGTGGCATGGGTGACAGATTGCTCATCTTGATACTGTCTGCCAATCAATGGGATGATTACAGCATGCATCGGTTGAAGGAACGCACAGGTGTATGGCGGGCTCAGGCAGTTGGCTTGCAGATGCAGGGGAGAATGTAGGAGGGGCCAGAATGGCAAAGAACAGTATGCATTCATCTGCCTGCATATTGCTTGCAAGCACGTCCCTTGCACATCTCACATGTTCATCATGCCGCTGAGCTGGACTTCATGCCACCATGCCAGATCACGGGCCGGGTGGTCCGCCATGTCTAGGCCCTTCGTCATTGCCATCTAATTGGCTGAGCCTAACTCCGAGGAAGCCTTTTATCCCACAGATTGGCATGCAGATGATTGCCAGATTGCCTCTGCCCAGCATTCGCGAGATAGAGTTGGTGTGGTGTGTTTTTCTATAGAAGCGGTGTTCAACATTGCCTTTTATTAGGCATGAATGCTAGTGCATACCTACCACCACCTCCCGCCACTGCGAAAAATACACATACAATGCTTCAGCAGTCACCACACACCATGGCGAGGAGGGTAATTGGTGTAAGCCCAAATGGGCCATCAGCACGTGCATGTTGAGTTGTGGGTGGCCGACGAGGAAATGGACAGAGCACTGCCCATTGAACTATCGACCCCCTTCACTGCTCCAACACAAAAATCTCATCCTCAACATCGAGAAAGCATGCCAATGAGATTTGTAATTTTGATGGAGCATCAGCCCATACTCTCTGAGAAGCTGCAGTCTTATGACATGGCAGATGCCAAGGGTCGCAAGACTCTGGTTCAGAGCTTGTGCCAGAAGCTGAAGACACACTTTGTCGATGCATCAAATTATGATGACATCATTGTGGAAACTGTGAGCAGTGTTTCATGTCTGTGAGGTCCCCACTAACTCTCACCGCAGAAAATCTGAGAGTGGCTCAATAACCATGCCCACCATGTGCAGGAGAAAGTGACGAAAAAGTGTATGCATGTTTCTGGCAAGCCCAATGCCTTCAAGGTGTGGGATGCACTGGAGAGGGACAAGGTGACTGAGGCCATGAGAGCACTCATGGTAGAAAAGGGTTGCAATGTCTCCAAGGTGTGAAGAGTGGCACGGAGTGCCGAATGGGCAAAACTGTCCAAGGAGGAGCAGAAGGCGTATGAGGAAAAGGTGGAGAGTTGGCAGAATGGCACTCTGGATGATAAGATGAAAATGAAGTGCGTACCTCCTGTCACATAGCATAAGACAAAACCTAACCTAAGACAGGCTGAGGGAGCAGCGAATGATGCAATATCTGAAGAAGTTCGCCAAGACTATGTGGGACACCATGGGCGTTCGCATGGCATTCATGCTAGCATATCCGAAGGAAGTGGGGAGTCTAAAGGTAGAGATGTGAGTGTAGACCATCCGACTGTCACCATCTGCTAACCCCCGAGTGAAGGGTGGAGGTCAACCATGCCATCACCAATGGAACTCCATTTGGGGCCTATCCTGGGTGGCTGTGTGCTTACCAGCCTCCAGCAAAGGTGTTCTCTGAGTGGGCCAAAGGCGAATACGGTAAGAAGAACTCAGTTGCATTGTCGCTGGCACACTGACCTGATTCCTTAGGTGTGACTGAGACTATGGTGATGGTGAAGAAGACACCTGCCAATTGCATGCGGGCCATGGACAAGATTCGGTTGATGGCCAATGGTTTTCCTCTGCTCCCATCAGTGCCTGAAGGTATGGTGGAAGCGCCTCTTAAGGTGATGAAGGTACAAGTTCGAGACTTCATGAATCATCACTACGGTATGACACTCCCACTGGGTATTGGGAGATGCTGACCAGTTTACAGCATTGGCGAAGGGTGTTCGGAACTGCAAGTCGCCATGGACGAAGCTGAACAGCATAGATGACATCAATGAGGTTATTGTAGCAGAGATGCTACCTGAGAACTTCCAGTGGATCAATCCCTCAAAGTTGACAAGTGTTCCCATTCGTGCCCTTCTCGACCACTGGTGGGCATGCCAAGAGGAACATGGACCTGAGCAGACCATGTGATTCACCCAGTACTTCGACAAGGATGGCAAAGCTGCTCTCGCCAAGTATGATCCTCTTCCACCACTTGACGGATCAGCACAGGCATTAGAAGAAGGATCTGAACACAAGGTCTAAGAAGCACTCACACCGAAGAAGGCAGGGAAGGTGAAGAAGAAGGGTAAATCTGTGCGCAAGGTCACGGGAAAGGTGGCATCGAAGGCGACAAAGGGCAAAGCTGCCCCTGGCGGAGCCAAAGGCGGTGGGTGTAAATGCAAGATGAAAGATGCATACAACTCTGAAGATGATTCCAGAAGCAGCCAAGACTCTCATCGGAGTTCGCCAGATATACCCAGCATGGGTTCTGAAGAAGATCTGGCCAGCGATGAAGATTCAGAGGATGGCGAGAGCATAATTGTGAATAAAGGGAAGGGCAAGACTGTCGCCACCACGAACGGACACAAGTCTACCAATGGCAGTGCACCTTAAGCGAGCGGTAGTGGTGGTGCCAAGATGAAGGAAAAGCAAGGTCGCCAAGACCTTTCTCTGGGCACACTGCACAGATTTGACACAGAGGAGACTGATGAAGCATCCAGTGAACTGGAGCCCAGTACAAAGGAGCTGAGGCTTGAGCTTTAAGGCCGAGCCCCACATCGTCAAAAGGAGAGATGTGTTTCTCGCCATGCTTTCCGTCAAACTGCGATACCAGGATATGCTGAAGCAAGTCAAGATTGCGACTGTGGTGAGCTCCTTTCGTGGGGATTCATAGCCACCATTGATCATCCGTCATATAGCCCCAGGTGTATCGTTTCGCCAGGTATGATCCGATTCCCTGGAGCGAATGGTCGTATGGCCAGCGCTACCTCCCACCGTCATTTCATGCAGTGGACAACTTTGACATCGTTGAGAACTGGTTGGGTGACAAACCATGGCTGACAAAATATCGGTTCTTACATCCACAGGGCGTACAACAATCTGCACTCGTGATTGGTATGGTGCTGAGGGACCTCACACGATCTCAGTTCATTGAGGAGGGCGAACCGACGAACCTTTCTGACTATGTGGTGAACTCGGCGATCTCATTCGACGCAGTAGAGCAGCTGCTTCGCTGTTGTGAGATCATTACCTTGGACATGGTGGAAGGGAACGTCACCCATGCCATGGTGAAGCCAGTGAGCAAGCCTGCCATACGCAGTGCCCCTCAAGGTGGTGATGGCCTTGGGGGCCAGGAGGAGCAGGAAGGTGATGCCTCTGCAAGAACTCACAATGGCGCTGCTACTGCTGCCAAAGTTTACAAGGCTCACCAGCCTGCTGCCATGGCCAACAACCCAATCATTCCAAGTGGAGGAGATGAAGGGCTGAGCCAGGAGACCAGTGGTGGGGCCTCTGATGATGATGAAGAGGACAATGCACACTTGTCCATACCTAGCAGTGGTGCTGAATGACCGCCACCACCTCCATTTATACCTAAGATGAGGAAGGTGGCAGCCACAGAAGGCCATCCGTCAGGTCAAGCCAAAGTGCTCCAGGGAAGGTCGATCACCGATGCCCTTCAGAGTAATATCCCCAGCAGGATCACTCGCAGTCAGTGTCAAGCGATGGATGAGTCGCCCACCAAGAATACCCGTAGTCAGCATCCACTAGGAGCTGTTAAAGATTTGAAGAAGCTTTCTGATCCAAAGCGGAAATGTCAACCAGCACATCCTGAGCCCGATGGCGAAGACAGCTCTGGCGAAGACAATCTGCCACCTCGGAAGCGTGGACGTGATACTCGGGACGAGTTGGTAGTGGCCTCGCTGAGGAAGAAGAATGCGAGGGCCGAGGACTCGGATGATGGTGACAAGCCTCCCGCAAAGCGAAGATGAGCTCTACCTCAGACCCCAGAGGTCAAGGACAAGGGAGAAACCAAGCTGAAGCCAGTGCATCTGGGGAAAGCAGCCGCCAAAGTGAAAGAGAGTGGCCAAGTTGGCGCAGGTTGCAAGACCCACAGTGGCGGCACCAGACCTTGACAATATAACTCCAGTTCAACGTAGACTCGTAGGCTTCCACATTGTTTTGCCTTCTATAATGTGACCCATAGATCTACATAGGTAAAGCCATGGAGATGGTGGTGATGGCGAGGGGAGTGGGCAAGAACTTCAGCAGACATTCAGTTGACTTGGAGTGGCGGTGGCGAATTGAGTGCATGGAGATTCCATGCTAGGCTAAAAAGCATGTATATCAATATTCTAATGACTACACATTGTGGCTATCAGGGCGAAAAGCGGTGAAGACCATGGCGGAGTCGACCTTCTCTCAGAATGCATCCAAAGACTTCGCCACCAGCGAGGTTTCCTCTCTCGCTGTCGCCACCTCCTTCATCACCTTCTTTGCTTCATCCAAAGCGGACGTCGCCACCACCATCGAATCCTCTTTGGCGAGTGTCAACTCCATCTCCAGCTTGCTCACTTGAGCGATCGCCTCTGCCGCTGAAGACCTGAGCTCCTTCTCCATGCTGTCTGACCATGCTGCCTGGAGCTCCATCGAATGACGGAGATCGGCCAATTCACCCTGCAGCTTCTCGATGTCCGCCTGGCTCACCGTCTGGTTTGCGCCTTGCTCCAACCTGTTGACCTTCTCCTTGAGCTCTGGCAGGCAATGTCGCTTGGCGACGAGGTCCACCACTGCCAACTTCATGCTCTCCTGAAGCTCAATGGTGACCGGCCTGCGAAACTCTTCCATCGCCAACTTGGCCTCTTTGCGAATGCTTCGGGCATTTTCTTGAAGTGCGGATGGCGGGTTCATTCGCTGGAGCACCGCTGTGATCTCTGCCTTGACGGTGTTGAGGTCCGCCATCCTCTCCTGGAATTGGACTTCCATCCCATCCTTGTGCGCCAGGAACTCCTGTCACAACTCAGCACAATTCACGCAGTCATCGTTGGATGACTGCAAGGTTTCTTCACCACTGGTGGTGTCGCCTTCATTCGCCAGAGCAGGACTTCCTGTCGACACTCACTGGACATCGCGCAAGTGGGGTGCTGTATCCCTGGTCAGCGCTGCATGGATTCGACCCTGTGGCAGGTGCACTCACCCTTGCTGGTTGGAGGCACTGCTCTGAGACGATTCGCCTTCGTGTCCCTTTTCGCCTCTGCCTCCTTCTTCACTGCCTTGTGGTCCAGTGTGGTGCCCTTCTTTGCTGGCCTTCGCCCTCCATCGACGTGTCCCGCCTTCGCTGATGCGGAGGACTTCACTCCCTTCGACGCCTTGGATACCTCCAGGGAGGGTGTCACCTCCTGTGCCACCTCGGCAGCTCCTGCACTCATCTCGTGGCGTGTCAGCAGTGAATGCTGCCGATCATCGTGTGGCCACTCCAAGGACGTGCGCTGTTTCATGGTTACATCGACTCCAGCTGCGACAAGATGTCCTGCTTACCTGATCCTCCGCCACCTCTGCCCGAAACTCTGGCACATCCTCTGGTTTGTCGGCGACTGGTGTCAGCATGCGCTTGCTGCTGCTAGCTTGCAGCGGAGCAGCTGGCCCTGTTTGGAAGGCCCTAGCCTGCACCGCCTCCATTGCCAGCCTGGCGGCTTCCTCCATACCATCGCCTTCCACCAGAGGCGCCTTGGCTGCTGCCTTCCGAGCATTCACCTTGGCCTTCCTGGTGATCACGAGCACCATTGGGCCTGAGCAACCTCCCATTGCCACCCTTGTCATCTGCCCACCCTCCTTCGCAACAGACTTGGCAGGCGGGACCTCATCCGCCTCACGTACTGAGGTCCTGGTGACCTCACCACCATCTTGCACACCTGAGTTTTGGCTCCTCACCAGCTTTGGCTTGGGTCCTGACTTCTTACCTTTGCCAGGTTTGGCGACTGCACCAGACTTGGCAGGTGCACCAGACTTGGAGACCTCACCAGAGTTGGTGACCTCGCCAGAGTTGGCGACCTCGCCAGAGTTGGACAGAGCCACAGCTCCAGTGGCGGTGGCGGACTCGGTGGCGCACTTGGACTTCGACGATTTCTCCACCGAGGCCTCGCCTTCAGCATTGGCTTCATAGGGCATGGCGGTCGCCTTCTGCTTTGTCGCCTCGACCTCCTCGCCACCCTTGACCTTGGAGCTGGATGCTGCAGCATTGCGCGTCTTGGTCTTCTTCGGCGGCTTGCGCTTCGACGCTCCCATGACCATGGGTTCTGCACCGTCGGGCTCATTGGAGTCGACCTTAACGTCATATGGAGGTGGCGACGTGGGCAGTGGCTTGCCCTCTAACACCAGCCCTGCGCACATCTCTTGGAACTCACGCTGTGTGGTGTGAGAGTTTCCTCACAGGGACACGCCATCCATGTTCCTCGGCACGATGCTGCAACTGATGCCTCATGCTGCACATTCGAGGCACCGACCGAAGTTGGTGGTGTTGAGCTTGCATGGCCACTATTTCTCCTGGCAGCCGACGCAAGGGACGAGCTGCAGGAACATTAGCACAGGTCAATGTCTCACAAGATCGTTACTCACCGAATCCGTTGCATGTGCCCACATGAAGTCAGACACGTGGGTGGACGTCTTTTTCCACTTGTCCTTCTGCGATGCCATCGCCTTTGCCTTCCCTGTCGCCTTTGCCTTCACCTTCCCCGTCGCCTTTGCCTTCCCCTTTGCCTTCACCTTCAGTGTGACATGAGGCGACACTGTGATCCTCATTGTCTGTTTGACAGGTTTGGCAGGGGCATTTATCTTCGCAACACCCGCGTTAGAGTCTCCTGCAGTCTTGGCAGGTAGATTGAAAGGCGGTGCCGGAGTCTCATCTTCGCTTTCGATGAACTCCTTGCTCTTGTATTCTCTCGTCGCACGCTTCTTCTTTGGCAGCTTGGTGGTCAGTACTTCCTCTTCATCGCTCGACTTCTTCACCTTCCTCTTCCCGCTCTTCCTGCTCACCTTCAAGCCCTTCACCTCAGTCTGCGCCATCCTGTTCTGGACATGCTGGGCTTGAGCAGAGGTGGTCGGGGCCTCGCCTTTCTCCTTTGTGACCTCGATCGGCTTCATCTGCTTCACCTTCAGAGCCGCCTCCTCATTCTCACTCTCCTCACTTGACTCCGTGATGACGGCCTTGCACTTTTGGAGTGGTGCGGCAGCTGGTGAGATCGATGTTGGTCTGGCAGTTGGCAGAGCAGGCGACGCCACATCGACCTCAATGGATTCGGGCTGGCCTGCACTCGGCACGTCTTCCGCCATCTCATCATCGTCATCTTTGTCGGCATCATCGTTCTCATCACCGTCATCATTGTTGGCATCGTCATTGTCCTCGCCCTCCTGCTCCTCTCCCTCTCCCTCTCTCTCATCCTCTTCCTCACTCATCGCATGCGCTGCCTTCCCCTGCACCTTCTCCTTGCTCTTTCCCTTTCCCTTGTCCTCCCCCACCTCCACGTGGACGATACGATCACCCACCATGCCTGTCCCGGCATCGTTGACAGCTCTCTCCTTGCCTTTCCCCTTGGTGATGAGGTCCCCAGTCCCCAAGTCCTCCGTGCCACGTCCCTGGGTGTTGTCATCGGCTGGCACATTGCCCGAGCCGGTCGCTGGCGTACTCTTCACCAGTGGCAGCTTGCAATATGGATCTGGTGCAGTCAGTGTGTTGCTCAATGCCTCACAACACTTGTGACTCACCTTCAGTCCACCACTGCCTTCCCAGGTCCTCACACTCCCCATACTCGCTCACAGCCAGAGGGTACCTCTTATATATCCTCTCATCATCGTTCGATATGTGGTCCAGCCATGCCAGGGCCTTCTGCTGGTATGCCTGGGTGAATTCCAGCAATGCGCTGATGATGATGCCAGGCATCCTCAACGACTTCAAGGGCTGCGGGAAACTCTTTTCAAGCCGACTCTGTGTGGCATATTCGGTAAGTGCATACCAGACCTTCGACCGATGACTTACCACTTCGAGGTAAATCCTCATCTCCCAGTCCAGATAGCGAGGGTCATCCTGGTGAGGCGCTGCTGCAACAATGGCCATCAGTCGTGCGGCCTGCAGAACATAGTTGGGGTCGATATCCAGAGGCATGGTGAGCTTGGCAGAAGAAAGCGTGAGGGTGTTTCAAAAGCAGAGGTTGCAGTACAGCGGAGGCAGAGCAGACAACACTATGAACTGGCAGACGTGATCTGCACCAAGTTCAACTTCACACGCCATGTGACCACGTGCTTTGCATGTGATCGCTGGACTTGTGCGATTTCTCAAGTCTCTCAAGGTCAGTGTGACCTGCCGCAAGTTCTCATGGCTCCCAACAGTAAGTTCTATTGCTCTCCTTGTGGAATCTGACTCCTTTGTGACGTTATCTGACCTTTCTATGTCATATCAATCCCCTTTCTACAACTGATCTCCCACGATCCAGGACTGATCGAAGACTTGTCTGCTCACCACAATCTACCTGCCATGGCCAGTGACGCGGAACCTCCTGACACGCTGGACATTACGATGGGCGAGTTGGATGAGGAGGATAGTATCGCTGAGCCCCATTGTCCACTCATTTCGGATCTCCTTGACTCTCCTGGATCTGCCCAGATCTCCTTGCCTCTCCACTCTGCTTCTCAGACACCTATCGCGCCTCGCCGCACTACCCCGTCCCTGGCAGCTCCATTTGCACCATCCAACTCGCCACATGAGCATTTCCACTGCCACACCTCGCCTAAGGTACAGGCATCATCTGGATCTGTGGTGCCTGTGGAGGGAAGTCGCACACTTATTCCTGACCCTTTGGTGCCAACTTGGGATGAAACTTGTGGCACTTCGCCAATCCATAAGCGTGCACTCATCTCAGATTCCACCCCCACTGCGCCCAGTGGAATGTTCGACTTCGACACTTCTGGCATCTCGCCAATCCCTCGACACGCCCTGTTGGAAGCTACTCCCCTTCCTCCACCAGCTCACACTTTCGACTTTCACACTTCTGATACCTCCCAACTCCGTCGACAATCGCTCATCGCTGAGCCCCTTGACGCTATGCCACGTACGTCCATCCACTTCGATAGTCAAGCAAGTACGCCTTAAAATGGAATGTCCCATTTTTATATTAAGTGTTAATAAAGCACTGATTTACTGTACTATGTAATTACAGTTTATATAGTATAGCAGTAGATGAAAATATGAAACAACAAATATACAGTCTAAAATACATCTTCTGCTAACAGTGGGATATCCTTATGTATCCCTGACACCATGGGACAATCAGTAATACTGGGATAAACAATTAATGTCCTAGCCTAGTAGGATATCTCACATAATAATCATCCCATATGCCCAGCCACTACCCTATCTATGCCCTGGGCAATGCCACAGAATGCCCTAGGACATAATAGGTACCATCGTCAGTCTGACACTTAAGAAGCTCTTAACTATGACATACTATAGAAGATCTTGTTGCTAAGAGCTAGGGATAAAGGGTACCCTGAAGTGGGTATATACTAGAAAATTTTTTTCGGATTTTTCTGAGTAGAGTTGAACATGTTGGAGACATGCCGAGGCGGCACCAGCCAAATACATTCCAGCAATCTCGACTGTTGTGGGACCCAAGTGGGCCATATGTAATTCTCAAAAATTTACAGTATTGAAGTACAATGTATGAGAGCATAAGCAAATATTATTGAGCCAATTGGTGAAGAGGATCAAGCTGTAGAGAAAAGTATGGCACATCTGGGCCATATGGCATATCCGGGTCACCGATAATATTCCGTCTTTTGTGCCAACTTCCTTGAGTACAGATTCACTAAGAAAATTAACACGAAACAGTTACTTGACCATGACCATAGTTCTAAGCATGATTTGAACTCCTCTTCAACTGCATTCGATATGCCAATGTCCCTGGCCAGCCCAGAGCAAGGTCCAAGAGGAACATCAACAGTTTCTGCTTCCTCTTTCCCACGTCCACTGAGACATTGTCGCATTGGATGCCGAGAAAAAAAAATCTACTTTAACATACTGCATGAGCATGTGTTGACCGGGCAGGGTGAAGGGTCAGGTGGGGGACAAGGAGCATGAGGAGAGCAATGACGATACATCGACTCCTGTCCCATTATCTTAGCAGTCTGCATAATTCTAACTTGCAGTTGTGATGTCTGCAGGATCACAGTTATCAGGTTCGCATAAGATCCCGCTCAGGAAAAATGTCTCTGAATCTGGACAAGTCAACCAGTGACATGTGCCCTCGACAAGCCAACATGGGCCAATGAGACCCTCATATGCCCATTGCTTGGATGGGCCATCTGTGCTGTACGTCTTTACCTCTGGTTGGCCCATTTATTGCTTCCACCGATATGTTCATGGATTAGCCCAGTGAGTTTGCAGATACACTTGAAGTCTATTGTTGGATGGGCCCAGGCAGCATCATTAGAAAACTTTCGGTTTGGCCCACTCAGAGGCCTGCAGAAGTAAGGCCTCAGATCTTCTACTTGGCTGACAGTTGATACAGGCATACATGCCTGTAGGCAAAGTTGCACATCGACATACTTGACTCAGCCCATGGACAAGGCAAATGATTGAGTGTTCTCGTGTCGACCGATCCTTGGCTGTATTTGGTACTTTACTCTGGGCCCACCGTCAAGTGTGTACATTGAGTTTTCATGTTGGCCGATCCTTGGCTGTGTCTTATACTTTACACACAGCCGTAGCATTTTGTACCCATGATTTTCATGTCAGCCCATCCCTGGCTGTATTCGATACATTAGGCTTGGTCCACTGTCAGGCATGTACCTCGAGTTTTTATGTCGGCCGATCCTTGGCCACGTCGGCATAGCATTGCATACCCAAGATGTTCATGCCAGCCCATCCTTGGCTGTATTCAATACATTAGACTCGGCCCACCGTCAAGCGTGTACCTAGAGTTCTCCTGTCGGCCCATGTGTGACTGTATCCCACATTCTAGACTCGGCCGCTGCATCAGTGTAGCATTTCATACCCAAGATGTTCATGCCGGCCCATCTCTGGCTGTATTCAATACATTAGACTCGGCCCACTGTCAAGTGTGTATCTAGAGTTTTTGTGTTGGCTGATCCTTGGCTGTATTCGATAGACTCGGCCCACTGTCAGGTGTGTACCTAGAGTTCTCCTGTCGGCCCATGTATGACTGTATCTCACATTCTAGACTCGGCCACCGCATCGGTGTAGCATTCCATACTCAAGATGTTCATGCCGGCCCATCCCTGGCTGTATTCAATATGTTAAACTCGGCCCACCATCAAGCGTATACCTTGAGTTTTTGTGTCGGCCAATCCTTGGCTGTATTCAGTACTTTACTCTCGGCCCACCATCAAGCGGTTGGCAAATCAGTATACCTGGTGTTCTCATGTCCACCCACCCTCTGTGCACCAATGACACAAACACTTGAAGAGGTCAACCCTGGTCTTTAGCATGAGGCCATGCCAGGCAATACTTCCTCATCTGCTGTGTTCCTCAAGGAACGTTCTTGAGTCTCAGTTGGTTCAGAGTACTCTGGCATAGTACCATGGTTCTGCTGTCCTGAACTCCATGCTGCATGCATGCTACGTATGACAAGACGCAGGGCACAGTAATTTGTAACAATTTGTAGCATCATTTTTTGTAGTGATTCTTATAAACACATTTGTCACAGTTTGTGGCGTCATTTTTTGTAGTGATTCTTATAAACACATTTGTAACAGTTTCTGATGTCATTTTTTGTAGTGATTCTTATAGGCATATTTGTAATATTTTCTAGTGTCATTTTTTATAGTGATTCTTATACGCACATTTGTTACAGTTTCTAGGGTCATTTTTTGTAGTGATTGTTATAGGCACATTGGTAACATTTTTTGTAGTGATTTTTATAAACACATTTGTAACAATTTGTAGCATCATTTTTTGTAGTGAGTCTTATACGCACATTTGTAATAGTTTCTAGTGTCATTTTTTGTAGTGATTCTTATAGGCATATTTGTAATAGTTTCCAGTGTCATTTTTTCTAGTGATTCTTATATGCACATTTGTAGTTGTTTCTAGAGGCATTTTTTATAGTAATTCTTACAGGCACATTGGTAACATTTTTTGTAGTGATTCTTATAGACACATTTGTAACAGTTTCTACAGTCATTTTTTGTAGTAATTCTTGTAGACACATTTGTAACAGTTCTAGGGTCATTTTTTGTAGTGATTCTTACAGGCACATTTGTAACAGTTTCTAGTGTCATTTTTTGAATGATTCTTATAGGCACATTGATAACATTTTTATAGCGATTCTTGTAGGCATATTTATAATAGTTTCTTGGATTAATTTTTGTAGTCCTTATAGGAATTGTAACTTCAAAGGCTTCTAACTTTCCCAATTTGGGCAAGTGTATTTTCAGGTTAGAAATCTTTTAAAAAAGGCGGAAAAAAGCGGAAATATTAGAGACATGGCCTAGATAGCTATGAGTACCTCAGGTAAGTCAGTTCCCAAATTAGGAAACTGACTAAGCAGGTCTTCTTGCTGTTCACCTCAGTGTTGCAAAAGTGGTTTGTCACTCAAATCTTAATAAAATTGAATGTTCTAAAGTGCTAACTGTTACAATGCTCCTCAGTTATGGCGCATCTTTTCTTTTTCCTTTCTTCGTTCCCTTTACTTTACCAGACCACGTGATCCAATACGTGACTCATCAGAGCGCAACCTCCGATTCTCTACCCAGATGTCCAGAACCCCTAGTCTAGGGTTACATCGGATCCAACTCTGGACCTTCTTCTTATCACACATGCAAAACGTGCATGTGTGCCTCATCTTTACCTCGTTCTGATACACGACTTGTTATCCCCATTAGTACTGATTATCTCTCACAATCTTACTCAGCTTTTCATACATATTACTTCCTCGCTGTTACCTTGCCCAGACATCGTTTCACCTTATCTAGCCAATGAACGATCCTGTATTACTGCGTAGTACTGCGGATACCTTTTGTATAAGTAGACGACCTCATCGAGCTGGATCCCATCTCGACCTGGTTACCATTAAACCAGCTTTTCACTTGCCTTTAACTGAGATCGACTGTCAGTAGCAGACAGCTACTACGAGTCATAAGAACGAACTCTGATCGACCTTCAGTGCGAGGACATCGCCAGAAGTGTCACTTGAACGGACTTGTGTCTTAGACTAAGACCTTGTCTCGTGATGACTCGACTAGCCACTCGTGTTTCGCTGCCGCGTAACATTAGGTCGAGATCTTATTACTCTCTGTGACTTCCAAAAAAGTCTAACAATGAACTACCAACCGGACCGAACCTTGAAGACTAAACGATACACCCGATTCGATTGCTAAAGCACCGTTTGAGATTACTCTGTAATCGAGGTAGCTGAAGGGATAGACTGATCACTCATCTTCGGAGAGGGGTCTGTCCGAGAGACCAATAGGCCGAGGAGGCTGAGGTAATCACTTGAGCAATCAGCAAATAGGTGTACCAGTTTGAAGACAGAAGACACTCTACAGGCTTGTTAGCCGACGACGAACGAACCCACTTAGTTGAGGACAGTGTGCAGTCTACGTGTAGACATAGGCCACACAGAAGAATTTATCCACGCTGGATTTAAACTACATTAACCCGACCGCTCTTCCGGAGCAGTACCGCGAGCACCTCCCATCCCAAGCAGAGTGGAGCACAGAACGAAACGCACATTTTATAGGAGGAAGGCCTGTATTCATCAGGCCAGACAATCATAACTTCGACTACTCCCCGGAGGAATTTGAATGAATACTCCCCCATAATCTTGGTGGGATAGTGCTCCGGCACATCGCAGACAGCGGTATAATGACCTCCTATCCAGGAGAGAGACCAGACGCCCCTTGGAACCCCCCTGCCCAGAATCCTGTACCCCAACCGACTCTTGCACCAATTGTACCCAATTACATACCACCAATGGATATAGTTACCATGGATGAAGGACGTCACCACGTCAGTCAGAAGGAACTTGATTTTAGAAAACCCGAGATCTTCAACGGTTCAGACCGTTCAAAGCTTAGGGAATTTATAAACCAATGCAAGAATTACATGGCTGGAAATAGCCATGTCTACCAGGAAGATAACCAGAAGATTGCATTCGTGCTATCACACATGCAAGGAGGGACAGCGGGATCATGGGCACAGAGCTTCATAGAAACGGAACTCACCAATGACGACTTCCTTTCTTATGGAAGTTGGAGGGAGTTCATTGCAAATGTGAACAAAGCATTTGGCGATGAAAATATTGAAGAAACCGCTCGTACCTTGCTGTGTAACATCAAGCAACGGACTCATACCGCAGACGACTACATTGCCGAATTCTGATTGCTTGAATCCAAGGCGAAATTAGAAGATGCCGGAAATATTGAGTATTTCAAGTGGAGACTTAACGACCCACTCCGACAAAGGATATATGGGATGGAAAGCATGCCCAAGACACTTGACAAGTGGTATGAATACGCCTCGCAGTTTGACAACCAATGGAGATCTGCTCAGATCTTCAAGCGAGAAGCCACTATAACGACACAAGGAAACAGTGATGTCAGTTATGAAAGATAATCTTTTCTATCAATAAGTAGCAAATTTTCATGAAAATCGCTACTTTTAAGTAGACTTATTTGTAGGTGCATAGATTAACTCAGGATAATCTTAATATAATATTTCAGATAATCTTTCAGATAATCTTCTGGATAATCTGAGAATAATCTGAAGATTAGCAACAAAATACAATTTTAACTTTGACACCAGCCAGGATTGAACCCTGAATGATTTTATAAAATATAATTCCAAGTGACACTTTAGACCACCTGACCATTAGGCCATACATCACAACTATCTTATATTAAATTAGACATCGTTTTCTTGAAAAAGACTTAGCCAAATTCTGTCTATTAGAAAAGAGTAAGTAAAAGACACTTGACGTTTATCATAGATAGACAAGACTTATAAACAAATATTACTCTGAGTCTTATAGTCTTTTCTAATGCTTGCAGCCTTCATATAATGTAGTACAATATGTAATTAATAGAATATATGTTTCTACAGTTACTTCAGCAAAACAGAACTTTGCTATACAATTAGAAGATAGCTATAAAGATCTTGTATATATAAGTGCTCAGTCTATCATATAATAGACTCTAGAGTATAAGCCTAAAATGAACAAATAAAATACTATCTCTCAATAACTTGTTATATATTATAGATGACTATATTAAGATACTTTATGGTACTGCATGATAGTTTACAAAAACTATAAGCTGTAGAACAAGACTATAATAAGATGCAGAGTACTGTTTGTCTGTAAGTCTTGTCTATCTATGATAAACGTCAAGTGTCTTTTACTTACTCTTTTCTAATAGACAGAATTTGGCTAAGTCTTTTTCAAGAAAAAGATGTCTAATTTAATATAAGATAGTTGTGATGTATGGCCTAATGGTCAAGTGGTCTAAAGTGTCACTTGGAATTATATTTTATAAAATCATCCAGGGTTCAATCCTGGCTGGTGTCAAAGTTAAAATTGTATTTTGTTGCTAATCTTCAGATTATTCTCAGATTATCCAGAAGATTATCTGAAAGATTATCTGAAAGATTATATTAAGATTATCCTGAGTTAATCTATGCACCTACAAATAAGTCTACTTAAAAGTAGCGATTCTCATGAAAATTTGCTACTTATTGATAGAAAAGATTATCTTTCATAACTGACAAAGATGGAGGAAAAGGTCGATCTGTCCATCGTCCCTACTACTCAACTTCTGCAAAGGATCTGAACCCGATGGATGTTGATCGTATCAATATCTCGCGCTTGTCCCCAGATGAGCAACAGAAGAGAATGAAAGAAGGATTATGTTTCCTATGTGGAAAGAAGGGCCATATAGCCAACGACAGACAATTTCACCCCCAGTCTGGAAGCTTCACCCGTGCCAGAACGATACAGCCCGGGTTGGACACGGACACGATCACATGGATCAAGAAGATGCAAGAAGACCTTGCACAGAAGAAGGAGACGCCGAAGGAAGAAACCAGAGAGGAACAGATCGCCTATGTGCGAAATGTCTTCAATGACATGACTGATGAAGAATGAACCCAGTTGGGTTTTTGAAATAACGGTCACTAGTAACGCATGGACCGTCGTATCTTACCGTATCTCCCCTCGTTATTTGTAACACTAGCGGAAATTCAATCACTGTGAATATTTCGTTGGGAGAGAAGGAAGGCATTGCAACAGAAGCCTTGATTGATTCCGGTGTGGCCGAAACGTTCATGCATATTCAATTTGCGGAAGAAAATGATTTCCTTAAATGGGAATTACTGAAACCAATTAAAGTCGTAAATGCAGACGGCACACCGAATCAGATGGGTACCATTACCCACTGTACCTGGAAGATGATGAAGATTGGAGGAAGGAAGACACTTACTCGCTTCCTCTTAACCGGTATTGGCAAAGAGAATATACTTCTCAGCATGCCGTGGCTTAAACGCCTCAATCCGATGATTAATTGGGAAACCGGTGACTTCTGGTTTGGCAAGGATGCCAAATGGCCACCGAAACCCACCGTCGAAGACGTACCAGATGAAGAAGTTTCAATTTTCAAGGAAGATAACCTCCCGGAGTTAATCACCACTGAAACTTCTCCGACCTCATTTGGACATTCAGAATTTATCAGAGAAATCATGGCCGATGACACTGAGCATGGCGAGTTACCTGCAGTGCGGAATGATACCGAACCAGACGACCCACCATTAGAACCCTCTATGGATCAATTTGATGATGACGATCTAGTTATCTCCTGAAGAGACTGAAACCACAGTCTTTACTGTACGAAGAGGCCCCATCATAGGAACAATGACACACAGTACTCGATCCCCATTATTCTGTGATGCACAGAATACGGTTTTTTATAAACCATCCGGTAAATCACAGGAATTGGCACAACAAGCACACAAGGAAGCGTCAGCTGTAAACAAACCCACAACCATTGAAGAGTTGATCCTCGACTACCTCCACAATTTAAAGTCAGTCTTTGAAAAGAAAGCAGCCAAACGCTTCCCAGAAACCAGGCCTTGGGACCACGCCATTGACTTGAAACCTGATTTTATTTCACGCAACTGTAAAGTCTATCCGTTATCGCTCAAGGAACAAGGAGCAATGGATGACTTCTTGGAAGAAAATCTGCGAAAAGGATACATTCGACTGTCGAAATTCCCCATGGCCTCGCCATTCTTCTTCATTGGAAAGAAAGATGGAGCACTACATCCCTGTCAGGACTACCGATACCTGAATGAAGGGACAGTGAAGAACGCCTACCCCCTTCCGCTCATTCTGAGCTCATGGATCAACTTCAAGGTGCATCGATCTTTACGAAAATGGATTTACGCTCCGGATATAACAACGTTAGAGTCAAAGATGGTGACCAATGGAAGGGCGCATTTAAGACAAATCGCGAACTTTTCGAACCTATGGTCATGTTCTTTGGACTCTGCAACTCCCCGGCGACTTTCCAAATGATGATGAATGCACTCTTCGAAGACATGATCGATGAAGGATGGATAGTCATTTACATGGATGATATCCTCATCTTCTCGAACAATTTGGAAGAACATCGCATCCGAACCCGACGCGTACTCCAACGACTCAAAGACAGCAACCTATTTATTAAATCGGAAAAGTGCTTCTTTGACGTTAAGGAAGTCGAATTCCTAGGCATGATCATTCGAGAAAACTACATCGGCATGGACCCTATCAAACTTAAAGGAATTGCGGAATGGCCTAAACCAAGCACGGTAAAAGGTGTTCACTCTTTCCTCGGGTTTGGAAACTTCTACCAAAAATTCATTGCCAACTTCTCGGATATTGCCAAACCATTGACGAACCTTACGCGTACTGCTGCTAGATCTCCACCTTTTGAATGGACAACGGAATGTCAGACAGCTTTTGATACATTGAAATGACGATTCAGTACTGCCCCAGTGTTGTTGCTGCCCGACAAAGCAAAACCCTTTATTGTCGAATCCGACGCTTCCAAGTTTGCTACGGGTGCAGTTTTATGACAAGCCGATATCAATGGAGAACTCCATCCTTGTGCCTACATTTCACGGACGCTCAATTCTGCTGAATGAAACTACGAAATCTACGACTGCGAACTTCTCGGAATCATTCGAGCCCTTACCGAATGGCGCCATTACTTAGAAGGCTCTCCTTATCCTGTCGAAGTTCGCAGTGATCACAAGAATCTCACATACTTCCGTACAGCCCAGAAGTTAAACCGCTGACAAGCACGATGGAGTCTCAAATTATCACAACACGATCTTCACCTCATCCATGTCCCTGGCACTCAGATGATCCAATCTGATGCGCTATCTCATCGTAATGGACTCAATGACAGTGAAAGTGATAATGAAAATTGCATCCTTTTACCCGATGCACTGTTTGTGTGATCCATTTCCCCAACGCTATTTGATAAAATCAGAAATCACGCAGCAAAGGACCTCATTGTTCATGAAGCCCTTGAAGTGATCACGCACAAAGGGCCATTCCCAATGAAATCCTCGCTCTCCGACTGGGAAGTTTGCGATGGTGTCATCCTTTACAAGGGAAAGATTTATGTTCCACCATCCGAACCTCTTCATCGTGACCTCGTTCGACTACATCATGACTCCCCTGCCATGGGCCACCCTGGAAAGTTCAATACTCTTGAACTCCTACGTCGTGAATTTTGGTGGTCCAGCATGTACGCATTTGTCAATAATTACGTCGAAGGCTGTGCTGCCTGTCAACAGATGAAACCGAATACTCACCCAACGCGTATTCCTTTGGAACCAATCCCTGCAGACTCACATGCCTTACCATTTTCCTGTTGCACCACAGATTTTATCACCGACCTCCCCATTTCCAACGGCTTTGATTCGATTATGGTCATAGTAGACCATGACCTTACAAAGGGGGTGATTCTTATGCCCTGCTTCAAAACGATCACAGCTGAAGGGACAGCCAAGATTTTTCACGACAAAGTTTACTCGCGATTCAGATTACCTGACCGAATCATCTCAGATAGAGGACCTCAATATGCATCCAAGGTCTTCCAAGAGTTAAATCGACTACTCCAGATTAGATCATCGATAAGCACAGCTTATCACCCTCAGACAGACGGAGAAACAGAACAGGTCAACCAGGAGCTGGAAATCTATCTTCGACTCTATTGCGGAAACAACCCTGAAACATGGGCTGATCGCCTGCCAGACCTCGAGTTTTGTCATAACACGAGGGAACATTCAGCAAATGAGCCCATTCCGCATCATGATGGGATATGAACCACGTGGACTCCCTTCCGTATTCCCAAACACAAACATTCCATCGGTTGAATCCAGGCTTGACATGTTGCAGAAGATAAGACTAGAAGCACTAGCCATGCACGAGTCAGCCCGACAACAGATGGCGGACCAAGTCAGATAAGGATCGCCGAAGTTTACACTAGAACAGAAGGTCTGGCTAGACTCGAGGAACCTGAAGGTCAACTACGCCTCGCGCAAGATAGCTCCAAAGTGTGAGGGGCCATTCGAAATCGTTGAAGTCATCAGACCAGCCAACTATCGCCTTAGACTCCCGAAGACCTGGCAAGTTCATTCTGTGTTCCACGCCGCCCTTCTATCTCCTTATCGCGAAAACGACATACATGGCCCGAATTACATGAACCCACCACCTGATGTCGTGGATAACAAAGAAGAGTACAAAGTCGAAGCCATCCTGAATCACAAGGCATACTGAGGTCACCTGAGGTACTTAGTCAAGTGGAAGGGATATTCGTCAGCAGAAAACTCGTGGGAACCTGCCCACAATTTACAGAATGCAAAGCAAACCCTCGACGCATATAAAAGGACCAGGGGAATCAAGTAGAGGACAAGGAAACTGGAATGACTACCACGACGGCCTTCCTCATTATCTTTCTAATTGTCCTCCACTGTACAACCCTCGCTTTCCTTTGGATCGTCCACAGAATCCTTATCAGACGACTCATTGAACATACACTCTTCACATGAGACAACCCACACGCTAACAGCTGGGGTGATCAGAACGATGCTTGGAACTGACCGGGCAGTTCTTATCTCCGTGGGAATACTCTTCATCGCCCAATGGATTTTCATCTATTTGATTATCACCCGCATCCACGACATTCTATTTTACCTCACAGATAACCGCAATCCCCTTAATGACTGAAAGGTATAAAAGGAGGAGAGGGCGATGTATCATCAATGCCCACTTTTGCTATTGATGACCTTGTTCACAACATACTCGCTGAAGTCGTTTCCACAATCATGAGCATCCCCGCATCACCTATGCTTGTCAATGGAGTACCCTCCCGAACACAGACACCCTTCATCCACACTTCATCGCCTTCACCTTCAATTGAACTCAGTCATGCATCGGACAAACAAGAATTTGCCACACGTCTAGTCTCTGCCATCCGCATCCCCGTCAACTTTACAGACATTCTAGTTGCCCTGAGGAATCGCCCGCAAGATCGACAAGCGGTGGTTTCTATGCAGCGAGCATTAGAAATGGTCGAGTGGATGCAGACGGCCAGACAAGAGCTCATCGCAGCAGAGGAGAGGACGAGTAGAGCCCAAACCAGAGTTGACCAAGTCTGGTCTCTAATGCGCAGTACAGTCACTCGCACAGCGCAGGAGATATGGAGGGAGCATGGGGACAAAGACATCAGACACATCCTCGGATACACCACTAGTGGAAGACCCACATCCACTCCTCGCTCATCACCTGAACCAATTCCTGTTCAACCTCGCCCCCCTCGTTCACATGTACCTACTGGTCAATCCCCACTATCGCAACCCTCCTTCTCGCACGCATCGACTTCTTCGCATCGCAGTCATCCCTATCGTGATGGACGTACACATGAATGAGGATCACGAACCGGCCGGTGGACATGCTACAGATGTGGAGGTGATCATTATGTTCGGGACTGCCCCCGCCGACGATGAAGACTACAATATTCCTTGTGGGACAAGAAACGTTAGACGGGAGCTGATGTTATAATGCTCCTCAGTTATGGCGCATCTTTTCTTTTTCCTTTCTTCGTTCCCTTTACTTTACCAGACCACGTGATCCAATACGTGACTCATCAGAGCGCAACCTCCGATTCTCTACCCAGATGTCCAGAACCCCTAGTCTAGGGTTACATCGGATCCAACTCTGGACCTTCTTCTTATCACACATGCAAAACGTGCATGTGTGCCTCATCTTTACCTCGTTCTGATACACGACTTGTTATCCCCATTAGTACTGATTATCTCTCACAATCTTACTCAGCTTTTCATACATATTACTTCCTCGCTGTTACCTTGCCCAGACATCGTTTCACCTTATCTAGCCAATGAACGATCCTGTATTACTGCGTAGTACTGCGGATACCTTTTGTATAAGTAGACGACCTCATCGAGCTGGATCCCATCTCGACCTGGTTACCATTAAACCAGCTTTTCACTTGCCTTTAACTGAGATCGACTGTCAGTAGCAGACAGCTACTACGAGTCATAAGAACGAACTCTGATCGACCTTCAGTGCGAGGACATCGCCAGAAGTGTCACTTGAACGGACTTGTGTCTTAGACTAAGACCTTGTCTCGTGATGACTCGACTAGCCACTCGTGTTTCGCTGCCACGTAACACTAACTAGGTCTATTTTTTGGTTTCAATTCAATAGTAATGATTACAATGCATTAAACTCAGTACAACACTCCATTGAAGGTAATTTCAATGTTCCCTGACATATAGCTGTTATCTGTTATCTAATCTAAGCACTACAGTCATGCATCTATTGATGGTTATCTATACAAGTCGCGCTGATTTTCAATACAACTGTTTTGAATGTCTACCTATAGTCAACTTGTAGTTGGGTAAGAAGAGTTATTAGAATGTTTGTAGCTAAGTTCTATCTCCAGGATTTTCCCACAGTTTGGGGAAAAGTGCGTCACAGTTCAGATCAGCCTCCAAAGGCCCACCGCTTATAAGAATGATTCTCTTCGTATCTCAGGAATCGTAACCACTAGAGAGGCTCCTCTCACCCACATATACTCCTCAACATAACCTACACTTCACCCTATGTATATCTACTATATAATCCTCATGCATGCTTCACCAGAATCATCCTCCACCTGGATGTTCTCCTTGTTGTACTGTAGTTAGTCATATATAGACCAGAGTTCACTGCATCTTAGCACATTGTTTTCTTATTGCAATATATAAATTCTGAGTTTATCATTATTACATCAGGACCTCCCCAACTGTGGAATGTCTCACTAGACCAGTGGGTCATCCACAAATCTCATGAGCAGACTACCTCCAAGGAGGCTTTTAGCTAAAACAAGGAGTAGATTATATTGAGACTAAGAGCTAGAGATAGGAGATATCCTGAAGTGGAGCTCAGCTCACATATTTTTTATTAAGCTTAGCTCCTATATTTCTGTTAAGCCTGGCTCATTTATTTCTATTGAGTTAGGCTCATATATTGTCTGTTGAGCTCAGCTCACATATTTTTTATTGAGCTTAGCTCCTATATTTCTGTTAAGCCTGGCTCATTTATTTCTATTGAGTTAGGCTCATATATTTCTATTGAGTTAGGCTCATATATTGTCTGTTGAGCTCAGCTCACATATTTTTTATTGAGCTTAGCTCCTATATTTCTGTTAAGCCTGGCTCATTTATTTCTATTGAGTTAGGCTCATATATTGTCTGTTGAGCTCAGCTCACATATTTTTTATTGAGCTTAGCTCCTATATTTCTGTTAAGCCTGGCTCATTTATTTCTATTGAGTTAGGCTCATATATTGTCTGTTGAGCTTAGCTCACATATTTTTTATTGAGCTTAGCTTCTATATTTCTGTTAAGCTAAGCCAAGAGGTGGCTATGCCAGTCAGCCACAACATAAGATCTCTGAAGGAGGGGTGGGTAATTGGCCTGTATTCACTGAATCTCAAAAAAAGTCTCAGAGCATAAGAAAATTGTTTTACCCACCCTTTGTCTGTTTTGTAATGTCCAACAATGTGGTGTTGTGGTGTGCAGTGGCAGTTCAACTATCCTTGTGACTCCTTATTTCATGTTGTGGGCCACTTCTCATGTATAATATAGCACTTGAAGTCAATAATGAGATTATTTTATCCTCTCACCATGTCATCTTTCTCTGTGAATGCTTGCCAACTGCAGCAGAAATACTGTGACCTTGGCCAGTTTAATGTCTCTGTTATAGAATACCTCATGCTGACAACTTGTTTGGAGTGGGCCAATGCTTCGCATAGCAGGTACGATAACTGAACCTGATTGACTAGTGGCTAACTGAGTTGTCGTACATCACAGCACTTAGATTAGATAACACATAACAGCTTGATTTTAAAGAACATTGAATTTACATCCTATAGAGCATTATATAGAGTTTAATGCATTGTAACCATCACTATTGAATTGAAATTAAGAAATCGACCTAGTTAGCATATTAGAACACTTGATTTTGTCAAGATTTAAATGATAAACCACTTTTGCAATACTGAGGTGGACAACAAGAAGGCCTGCTTAGTCAGTTTCTCAATTTGGAAACTAACTTACCTAAGGTACCTATGGTTATTTGGGTCATGCCTCTAATTTTTCGGGGTTTTGCTGCACTTTTATAAGATTTCTAACCTTAAAATTGCCCAAATTGGGAAAGTCAGGAGCCTTTAAAAGTTATGATTCGTGAGAAATAAAGAGCATCATTTTTATAAGTGATGGAACTTTCAGAGCTAAAAAGATTACCTAGTATAAGTGTGTAATGGCCATAAAAAGTATTATACTGATGTCTTGTAATGATGTCTATAATTCTTACATTGAAAAATGATATAACAAGAGATTACAAATGTGCCTATAAGAATCACTACAAAAAATAACGCTTGAAGCTATTACAAATGTTCAATAAGAATTACTACAAAAAATGACCCTAGAAACTGTTACAAATGTGCCTAAAAGAATCACCACAAAAAATGACAATAGAAAGTGTTACAAATGGTCTATAAGAATTACTACAAAAAATAACACTAAAAACTGTTACAAATGTGTCTATAACAATCACTAAACAAAATGACACTAGAAACTGTTACAAATGTGCTTATAACAATCACTAAACAAAATGACACTAGAAACTGTTACAAATGTGCTTATAACAATCACTAAACAAAATGACACTAGAAACTGTTACAAATGTTTTATAAGAATCACTACAAAAAATAACACAAGAAACTATTACAAATGTACACATAAGAATCACTACAAAAAACAACCTGAGAAACTATTACAAATAAGCATATCAGAATCACTACAAAAAATGATGCTAGAAAGTGTTACAAATGTTTTATAAGAATCACTTCAAAAAATAACACCAGAAACTATTACAAATGTACACATAAGAATTACTACAAAAAATAATCCGAGAAACTATTACAAATGTGTCTATAAAAATTACTACAAGAATGACACTAGAAACTGTTACAAATGTCGTATAAGAATCAGTACAAAAAATGACACTAGAAACCATTATCAACATGCCTATAAGAACCATCACAAAAAATTACACTAGAAACTGTTACCAATGCACCTATAAGAATCACTACAAAAAAATGTTATCAATGCACTTATAAGAGTCACTACCAAAAGTTACACTAGAAACTGTTACAAATCTGCCTCTAAGAATCACCACAAAAATGACACTAGAAAGTGTTACATATGTGCCTATAAGAATCACTACAAAAAATAACTCTAAAAGCTGTTATAAATGTGCCTATAAGAACCACCACAAAAAATGACACTAGAAAGTGTTACATATGTGCCTATAAGAATGACTACAAAAAATGACACTACAGTCATCTACCGGTCCTTGAGACACTACCACTCCTTAAAACACTTGGCTTTTTCTCACTCACTTTTCCACACTTTGCCTTGGAGTTTTTTTGTACATGTATTAGTACTATGTATACTTCTACAAAAATATTGGAGACTAGATTTGCCTGGATGGTTTATGAGAGCCAGAAAGATGTGAAAATGACTCGAAGCCCAAATTTCTTGTGCAAGGTCCTGAGCTCCTCTGGGCTCACAAAAATCAAAAAACCTTCACAAGTCTACTAAATAACATCCTACTTAATGTCTAAATGCATTGCAAGGGGATCAAGCTGGAGAGGAACATATAAATGCACTTTAGAGCATCCTTGAGACAGGTTGAAGGCAGCTCGCCGCGGCGCCAGGTGTCACATCACATCTCTAAAAAGGAAATTTGTCAGCCAAATTATTCCAAATCAGGCAAGGATTGATGAGATGTCACACTGTCTCAAGAGTGCCACCATTTTATGAGTTCCTAGTATATGATGAGCCATGGCTTTACATTCTGGTAACGGTGAGACTCAATTCGCCAAAAACTCGCCAACCTGGCTCTCCTTCTGTGGTAAAGTTTGTTAAACTTGGATGACAGTCTGAAATTTGTAGTAGAGGATTTATATAGTGCAATGCCACCATTTTATGAGTTTCTGATATATGGTGAGCCATGGCTTCACATTCTGGTAAAGGCGAGGCTCAACCATTAAAAACTCGCCAACCTGCCTCTCTGTCTCTGGCAAAGTTCATCAAACATGAAGCACTGTCTGAAACTTGTAGTAGGGGATTTATAAAGTGAAGTGCCACCATTCTATGAGTTCCTGATATATGGCGAGCCATGGCCTCACATTCTGGTGAAGGTGAGACTTAACCAGTAAAAAACTCAGCAATTTGGCTCTCCTTCTCTAGCAAAGTTCATAGAACTTAGAGCACTATCTGGAATTTGTAGCAGTTGGTATATAAAGTAAAGCACCACCATTTCATGAGTTTCTGATAGACATTGAGCCATAGCTTCACATTCTGACAATGGCTAAACTTAATCTGGTGATTCTTCACTCATCTGGCAGTCCTTCTCTGGTAAAGTTAATTCAACTTGAAGCACTGTCTGAAATTGATAACAGCTGTTGTATAAAGTGAAGGGCCACCATGTTATAAGTTCCTGATTGATGGCCAGCCATGGTTTCACACATAAAAATGCTAAATGACCAGCTGGCACTGCTTCTGTAATGAAGTCTGTATGCAACAGAGTATCATCTGAAACTTATGGCCAAAGTTATATACTGTTGAGTATAAACTGCAACTTGGAGTGGCAATATCATATTGTGACTTAACAGATATTAATTCTCAATAACAATTAAGTGTAACTCTTTGGAGAGAACTACACTTAAGTTTATAAAGTGTGTTTTGCTTCTCATATAACTAAATGTCAGACATTTGTTAAAAAATGACAAATGTATCTTTTTCAAGACAACATGTAGTTAACTGTAACGTTAAGTGATTGGCAAGCTTTACTTCTCAAAAAACAGCAAAGTTTACTTCGAAAGAGTTAGAATATTTCACTCTGAGCTCTATAAACTTCTTATAAGCTTGTCAAAAATCTATCTAGCTCTGATATAAGGTGTATGTAATCACCATCCTTTAATGTAGATAGAAAAATGTATTAAAGAAGAATCTCAGATGTATAGAAGAAAACTCATATAGGAGCCATTATGTTCATGTAGATGTGTGTGCACTCAAAGACTAAAAAGGAAAGTGTGATTCCTTGACCAGTTCAGCAAGTCACGTGAAGTTCATTAAAGGTAGACAATATTGAATTCTTCACATAACACTAAGTGATTACAATCAAAACTAACCACAACTTCATATCTCGCATATAAAGTGTTGTACTTTATTACACATAGTATCATGCAGAGAAATGGTAAGTTGTATGCTGAACTTCTCAAAGTGTTCACAGATCATTAGAATGGCTGTGTATCTTGCTAAACTTCAAGAAGTAATGCAAGGCTTCTAATTTAGAGCATACAACTGCTGTTGTAAGATTTAGTCACTCTTCCATATTATATATATATAAGATTATCACAGCCAGTTAGCACGCTAACTTGTGAGTGTATTTAGGATGATTAGATGTGGCTCACAACCAACTACGAAGTCATACAACACTGGCATTGAATAGTAATGCAACTGCTGCTCTAAGTTTTGAAAGGCTTAGATACTTCACTTTATAATAAATAGCAGATTGTCAGCATTGAATCTCAGTGCATCCACACTTTGCCAAAATGTACAAACACAAATCACAGTATATAGCTACTGCTACAACTTATAGTTAGTACTTTGTATCATATGAAATTCATCAGTGTATGTGAAAAAAGAAGTATCAGATTGCCAGTTACATTTTCCCTGTGGCTCACCATCTATAAGGAACTCACGAAATGCTGGCACCACTTGATATAACATTTACTTCAATTTTTAAACAGTGCTTTAAGTTAGACAACCTTTATCAGAGAACAAGTGCCAGATTGGTCATTTTTTTCCTGGTTGAGTCTAGCTATTATCAGGATATGAAGCTGTGGCTCACCATTGATCAGGAACTCAGAAAGTGATGGCACTTCACATTATGAAATGTCTACCATAAATTCCAGACAGTGCTTCAAGTTTGACTAACTTCACCAGAGAAGAAGAGCCAGGTTAGTGATGTGTTTATCGGTTGAGTTTAGCCATTATCAGGATATTAAGCTATAGCTCCCATCTACAAGAAACTCAAACAATGATCGTGCTTCACTTGATACCGCAGCTACTATCAATCCCAGGCAGTCCCTCAAGTTTGACAAACTTTACTAGAGAAGAAGAGTCAGATTGCTGATTTTTTACTGATTGAGTCTCACCTTCATCAGAATGTGAGGCCATGGCTCGCCATATACCAGAAACTCATAGAATGGTGGCACTTCACTTTATAAATCCCCTACTACAAATTTCAGACAGTCCTCCAAGTTTAACAAACTTCGCCAAAGAAGGAGAGCCAGGATGGCGAGTGTTTTACTAGTTGAGTCACACCATTACCAGAATGTAAAGCCATAGCTTACCATATACTAGGAACTCATAAAATGATGGAATTTAACTTTATAAATCCTCTGCTACAAGTTTCAGATAGTCCTCCAAGCTTAACACACTGCACCAAAGAAGGAGAGCCAGGTTGGCAATTTTTTGGCAAATTGAGTCTCGCCATTACCAGAATGTAAAGTCATGGCTTGCTGTCATGCACCAAAAGTGTTTGGCTTGTGAACACATAACCACTGGTGAAGCGCTCGATGAAGAAGTCACATGACTAGGATGGAATCCAAGAACGTTTGGCCGAGTGTGTCACCTGACACTCACATTATGCTATTGGATGAGAAAAACTCGGAAAGTGCTTTCTCCCTACTTCTCCCTGCTCACTTTATGCTATTGGACACAGAGGTCCCAAGAGTTTTGTCTTCCCTGTTTCTCCCTGCTCACTTTATGCTATTGGACATAAAGGTCCTAAGACATTTTTCCTTCCTGCTTTCCCCTTTGATCACGTGATGCTCTTGTTTTGCTATTGGCCAATCTGCCATGTAACACTACTATGTAATGGTCACAATGGATGACACCCGAGGGGTATAAAAGGGCCCCCAAGGTGCCCCGACCCTCAGTTCTTCTCTCCCCACTTGTAGCCCCCTATAAGTGAAGAGTTCTCCCTCTGCTTGTAGCTTACCCTACAAGTAATAAACTAAAAGAATAGGAGTTTGTTTCACTCCTCCCAGTAGCTTGTTACTCATAATCAAAAGGATCCCGATGAAGTCAGTTCAGCACAGGCAGTGAGTCGTTACAAACACAACTACTGCACTCTCATATCGTTTCTTTTGGGTAGTCTAGCACACAGTTGCTAGATACTCAAACTGTTCTCGGAAAGTTCTCAGACAACACATAGGAAAGTTATTGGCCAGGCACATCGTATTAGGACACGCACACTCAGTAAAGTCCTGCACACAGTTGTAGGCACTGGATAGGACCACAGAAGACTCGGTAAGCCCTGCACACGGTTATAGGCACACGGATTAGGAAGACGATGAAGACTCGGAAAGCCCTGCACTGGTTGTAGGTCTCGTAGAAGAACACCCATTAAGCCCTGCACTGGTTGTAGGCATCATATAAGAAGACAGAACACAAGCCCTTGCACACAGTTGCTAGGCATCCCCCCCACATTTCCCCATCTGTATTATGCAGACTCCCCATTCGACTTTAGACAACAGGACACATGTATAGCTCAGGCGTCCCTAACCCACTATCATAAATTTGATATCAACGAACAACTGTAATAGCCCGGCGTACTTTCCATTTTGCCACACCCGGTGAACCACAGCGAAGTACCACACCTTTCAGTCATGTTACTCTATCTGACTACTCAGCTGACACTGACATTGTCGGTATCTGATAACCCAGCGGATGTGGGCTGACAGTCGCCATGTTGGCCTATACCATTGGCGGGCTGATGGATGGCATGTTGACTGTGGTAGTGGTGGGCCGACTGCCACATGTTAAAGTAAGTGCTAGGCCGACAGCCACCACTTCCGCCAGTGCTCGGCCGATTACCACCACTTCCGCCAATGGTGGGCTGACCACCAGATGTTAAAGTGAGTGCTAGGCCACCGCCACCACTTCTGCCAGTGCTCGGCCGATTGCCACCACTTCTGCCAGTGCTTGGCCCACTGCCAGTACTTCCACTAGTTATATGCATCAGTGCCATTGACATTAACCCCATGGAATTTCGTTCAGTTTGAAATGTGAGCACAAAACAGCAAGATGATCTCTGGAACAATCTAAGTACATTGATATACATTAAATGCATGAAAATATCATCCCCTTAGTTCAAATGGTACTCCTCCTCCTGAAGCTCCATCAGGGTGAATCCCATGTCCTTCACTGTGTCCACCACTGTGCTCGCTGCCAACCAAAAATCTTGGGCCAAAGTCAACTCCCTCTGCAGATGAATGATCCATTCATGCAGCACTGCTCAGCGATGAGTGCGCGTGAAGTGATCAGGGGCATTCTCCATGTTTACTGCACATGGCATGAACAATTAGACATTGACCTCAACTTGGAAGCACATACTAGAGGTGTCCACATCCTCAGCTATTTTCGCAAATGACCTTCCATCTTGGCGATGTCCATGGTGCGAGGCCGCATCGAAGTTTTGATCAATGTCTATTGGCATGGTCATCATGGTATTCCGCCTAAGTCCACGGTGCTCCTCCCAATGTGTGCTGGTCCGAACAGGGAGCTCATCAGGAAGTGGTCCTACAGGGAAGGGCAAAGGACCAAATGTCAGGCAGTCAATCTGCCCGTCCAAGCCGTGGATCGATGGCGTGTCTTCTCAAAACTAAAGCTCCATCGCCACTCTTGCGGAACTTCCTCCAGGAGCCTGGGGAGTGCGATCCGATGAATTATGCATGGGAGCTGGCATAGCATCAGACCAAGGAGCCCACAGAATGAGGGGCACTCTCACCTTCAGATCTTCCAGCCATGAACACATGACAATGCAAGGGTGAATTTTGCATGAGACCTTGCAGGTGTGGGAACCTTGGCGGCAGAGTGGGTGTGGCGAGGCAGACTTGAGAAAGTGGCAAGAGTGCGGGTGACAGCATTGGTGACCTGGAAGATGAGATGCCAAAGTCATCTGTGAGCATAGCAGCTATGAGAGACAGAAATTCATACGAATTGATAGAAGAGCTTGAGGGAGTCTCTGGGAGCATGGCCTGCCTGGCGATGGAAGATGGGCTACGGGAGAGTATCAGCTGCCTGGCGGATGGCATAAGCTCCTGTGCAAGTGTCGGTTCCCTCGTAAAAGGTGCTGGAGAGAGCATAGGCTGTCTGGTGGCAGGTGAAGAGTTCTGCATCAGCATCGGCTCTCTGGTGGAAGGTGCAGGGGATAGCATAGCATGCCTGGCAAAAGGTGAAAAGCCCTGGGTCAGCATAGGCTCCCTGGCGGACAGTGTAGGGGACAGCATTGGCTGTCTGGTGGATGGTGAAAACCCCTGGCTGAGCATAGGTTCCCTGGCGAAGGGTGTAGGAGACAGCATTGGCTGTCTGGCAGATGGCGAAAACTCCAGCAACAGCATAGGCTCCCTAGTGGACAGTCCAAGGGACAGCATAGCCTGCCTGGTGGGTGGGGAAGGTGAGGGTGCTTGGGACAACATGCCAGCTCATGGAGTTGAGCCTGCAAGGTTGAAAACTCAAGGCGGTGGCAATGTGACACTGATCAAACATACCAGTATCAACCTCCACTCCCTCCATCGCAACTCCATGTCCTCCACCAGGGTTCAATACATGGTGGCGGGTAGATCTGTGTACGATCACTTCTTCATTACAAGCGATTGGAGCTGTAATTAAATTAGATATGGCATAATTAGATCAGTAACAGAATCGAAAAGTGCAGATCTGTCCACAAAAAACTCAGAACTTACTACGGCCAGCCTTCGGTGCCATGGAAGTGTGCAAGTGGATGAGATTCTGACTTGTGTGAATTCGCGAAATCGCTAAAGTCCATAGCACATGTGCTTGTCATGTGATGCGCATGCAGCGTGTCATGTTGAACTTTGCCAAGTCACCATCGCCAGCTCACCATCATTCCTTGCTACTCCAGACTCCTCACTGCTTCTGCTCTCGAATGTCACCATATCCACCAGCCTCCTCGAAGACTTGAGACATCAAGCTGCATGTCTGACTGCCATTGTCACCATCGCACTGGCTGAAGGCACACCGGGGTACTTATGCTGGGAGGGAAGGCTCTATTGGGAGATGGTGAGTGTGAATCGTGATCAGGGTGTATGCTTACCATAAGCATGCTGCAGGATGAATTCCAGGGTAAGGTCAAAGGTTTGGTGCACACCCTGCCCATGCCCGCCATCATGCTCAGCACCATGGTGGAGTTCACTCACTCAGCCACTGAGCATGACAAGGCGTGGCTGTCCAAAATTTGCAAGGATGATCCCAGGATATTTGCGAGGTATCCCAATGCAGTCAAAGACCCAGAGGCATCACACCTTTCAGTCATGTTACCTGAACTGAACTCCCATTTACCCTGACATTGTCATGAACTGGACAGCCAGCAGATGTTGGCCCATTGTCACCATGTTGACCTCTACCAGCAGTGAGCCCATATCTTTCATGTGTGAGATACCAGCAGTGGGCCCACCGCTAGTGTTCTTCTCCCAGTGTTCAGCCCACTAGCAGGGCATATTACAGTGTTGTAACCGTTAAGCAATGGGCCCACCACCACAGGTCAGAGGGTGGGCCGACGCCAGAGCATGTTATCGCCATCGATGGGCCCACTGCCAAAGTATGATCAATGAGCAGTGGGCCCATCGCCACGAGTGTAAGATGACGGATGGGCCCATCGCCAAAGGTCAGAGTGTTGGCCATGACCAGAGCATGTTTGTCTGAGCAATGGGCCCACCGCCAGAGTATGATGAATGAGCAGTGGGCCGATCGCCCAGAGTGTAACCTGAAGGATGGGCCCACCGCCAAAGGTTAGAGAGTTGATGATTGCCAGAGCATGTTATCGCCAACAATCAGCCCATCGCCAAAGCACCCTCAGTGAGGGCCTTACTGCAAGCACCCATGGGATAGGTCATTGCCAGGACATATTTCCGCCAGCAATCGGCCCACTGCCAAAGGTCAGAGGGTTGGCCAATGCCAGAGCATGTTATTGCCAGCAATCGGCCCACCGCCAAAGGCCAGTGGGTTGACGATCACCAGGATATGTCATTGCCACCAATGGGCCCATTGTCACATACAGCCCTGCAGTTTCTGGGTGCATTGGTGGTGATGACATGCTCTGGTGATCGCCAACCCTCTGACCTTTGGCGGTGGGCCCATCACTCACCAGCACTCATGGCGGAGGGCCAATTGGTGGCGAAAACACGGCTTGGCGATAGCCAACCCTCTGACCCTTGGCGATGAGCCCTCTGCTGGCAGAGCAATATTTCCATGCAGTGAAACTCTCACTCAGATCCTTTGGGGATGGGCCAATTGCTGGCAACAACATGCCTTGGTGATGGCAAGTGCAGTCCGCCCATCTCAAGAGTACACTGGAGGAGCGATGGGCTTTAGAGCTTAGTGATGCAGAAGTGAATGTATTCATTTTGTACTGGTATACAAGCTGTTACATAGCGGTCATATATTGCTAACACCAGAACACTCAAAGACACTAGTTCAGTTGCTGCGATACGCCTTACCACGAATGTCCCTCAGAATGTACCCCATTTGGAACACGGTCGAGCTGGCATTGAGGTTCGCAACATGCATATCCTCAGTGAGGTTGAGCTCACACTGAAGACGTACAATGCGCTCCCGCAACATGGTGCGATGATGACTAACTGCAAAGCTATCACCTTCATCATCGTCCACTATGAATAAGGTCAACATCAGACTGAAGGTTGCCAGGGATGCACTCACTGGAACTGTCTGCCTCTGCTGCGATCTGTGCAAACGATCTACCGAGGCAGGCCACTTATGAGCCAGAAGTGGCATTCATCTCTCCAGGGACTGCCATTGGCAGCAGCTGTGTGGTATCTGGGAATAAGCCTGGAACCTGTTCCCAATGGGTGGGATGATGGATCGGCAGCTCATCTGGAAGTGCTGCCAGACTTGGCATCCTGGAAGTAACAGTGACTGGCTCGATGCTGCCTTTCATATAGTGAATGACAGGTGCATCATGGCGGAAATTGCTGTCATCGAAAGTGCGAGCTGGCAAGTAAGAGGGCACCGATGATGGAGGTGGTGGACTTAAAACATCGTCCAACAAAGGCCGCCTCTTTGGAGGTGAAGCGCTGGGACTATTTAGCCACCGGACCTGGCTACGCACAGGTGTCGTGCCAGGGCTGTCTATCACCAGAGCTCGCCATCATCCTGGCATGGCGGGAGGACTATTGTCAAAGTCCAACAGTTTCAGCACTGATTCCGCATCAAGTGTCTCGTCCACCAGCATGCACCTTGCCATCCGCGTACTTGCTTGACTATCGAAGTGGATGGACGTACGTGGCGTAGCGTCAAGAGGCTCAGCGATGAGCGATTGTCGACGGAGTTGGGAGGTATCAGAAGTGTGAAAGTCGAAAGTGTGAGCTGGTGGAGGAAGGGGAGTAGCTTCCAACAGGGCGTGTCGAGGGATTGGCGAGATGCCAGAAGTGTCGAAGTCGAACATTCCACTGGGCGCAGTGGGGGTGGAATCTGAGATGAGTGCACGCTTATGGATTGGCGAAGTGCCACAAGTTTCATCCCAAGTTGGCACCAAAGGGTCAGGAATAAGTGTGCGACTTCCCTCCACAGGCACCACAGATCCAGATGATGCCTGTACCTTAGGCGAGGTGTGGCAGTGGAAATGCTCATGTGGCGAGTTGGATGGTGCAAATGGAGCTGCCAGGGACGGGGTAGTGCGGCGAGGTGCGATAGGTGTCTGAGAAGCAGAGTGGAGAGGCAAGGAGATCTGGGCAGATCCAGGAGAGTCAAGGAGATCCGAAATGAGTGGACAATGGGGCTCAGCGATACTATCCTCCTCATCCAACTCGCCCATCGTAATGTCCAGCGTGTCAGGAGGTTCCGCGTCACTGGCCATGGCAGGTAGATTGTGGTGAGCAGACAAGTCTTCGATCAGTCCTGGATCGTGGGAGATCAGTTGTAGAAAGGGGATTGATATGACATAGAAAGGTCAGATAACGTCACAAAGGAGTCAGATTCCACAAGGAGAGCAATAGAACTTACTGTTGGGAGCCATGAGAACTTGCGGCAGGTCACACTGACCTTGAGAGACTTGAGAAATCGCACAAGTCCAGCGATCACATGCAAAGCACGTGGTCACATGGCGTGTGAAGTTGAACTTGGTGCAGATCACGTCTGCCAGTTCATAGTGTTGTCTGCTCTGCCTCCGCTGTACTGCAACCTCTGCTTTTGAAACACCCTCACGCTTTCTTCTGCCAAGCTCACCATGCCTCTGGATATCGACCCCAACTATGTTCTGCAGGCCGCGCGACTGATGGCCATTGTTGCAGCAGCGCCTCACCAGGATGACCCTCGCTATCTGGACTGGGAGATGAGGATTTACCTCGAAGTGGTAAGTCATCGGTCGAAGGTCTGGTATGCACTTACCGAATATGCCACACAGAGTCGGCTTGAAAAGAGTTTCCCGCAGCCCTTGAAGTCGTTGAGGATGCCTGGCATCATCATCAGCGCATTGCTGGAATTCACCCAGGCATACCAGCAGAAGGCCCTGGCATGGCTGGACCACATATCGAACGATGATGAGAGGATATATAAGAGGTACCCTCTGGCTGTGAGCGAGTATGGGGAGTGTGAGGACCTGGGAAGGCAGTGGTGGACTGAAGGTGAGTCACAAGTGTTGTGAGGCATTGAGCAACACACTGACTGCACCAGATCCATATTGCAAGCTGCCACTGGTGAAGAGTACGCCAGCGACCGGCTCGGGCAATGTGCCAGCCGATGACAACACCCAGGGACGTGGCACGGAGGACTTGGGGACTGGGGACCTCATCACCAAGGGGAAAGGCAAGGAGAGAGCTGTCAACGATGCCGGGACAGGCATGGTGGGTGATCGTATCGTCCACGTGGAGGTGGGGGAGGACAAGGGAAAGGGAAAGAGCAAGGAGAAGGTGCAGGGGAAGGCAGCGCATGCGATGAGTGAGGAAGAGGATGAGAGAGAGGGAGAGGGAGAGGAGCAGGAGGGCGAGGACAATGACGATGCCAACAATGATGACGGTGATGAGAACGATGATGCCGACAAAGATGACGATGATGAGATGGCGGAAGACGTGCCGAGTGCAGGCCAGCCCGAATCCATTGAGGTCGATGTGGCGTCGCCTGCTCTGCCAACTGCCAGACCAACATCGATCTCACCAGCTGCCGCACCACTCCAAAAGTGCAAGGCCGTCATCACGGAGTCAAGTGAGGAGAGTGAGAATGAGGAGGCGGCTCTGAAGGTGAAGCAGATGAAGCCGATCGAGGTCACAAAGGAGAAAGGCGAGGCCCCGACCACCTCTGCTCAAGCCCAGCATGTCCAGAACAGGATGGCGCAGACTGAGGTGAAGGGCTTGAAGGTGAGCAGGAAGAGCGGGAAGAGGAAGGTGAAGAAGTCGAGCGATGAAGAGGAAGTACTGACCACCAAGCTGCCAAAGAAGAAGCGTGCGACGAGAGAATACAAGAGCAAGGAGTTCATCGAAAGCGAAGATGAGACTCCGGCACCGCCTTTCAATCTACCTGCCAAGACTGCAGGGGACTCTAACGCGGGTGTTGCGAAGATAAATGCCCCTGCCAAACCTGTCAAACAGACAATGAGGATCACAGTGTCGCCTCATGTCACACTGAAGGTGAAGGCAAAGGGGAAGGCAAAGGCGACGGGGAAGGTGAAGGCAAAGGCGACAGGGAAGGCAAAGGCGATGGCATCGCAGAAGGACAAGTGGAAAAAGACGTCCACCCACGTGTCTGACTTCATGTGGGCACATGCAACGGATTCGGTGAGTAACGATCTTGTGAGACATTGACCTGTGCTAATGTTCCTGCAGCTCGTCCCTTGCGTCGGCTGCCAGGAGAAATAGTGGCCATGCAAGCTCAACACCACCAACTTCGGTCGGTGCCTCGAATGTGCAGCATGAGGCATCAGTTGCAGCATCGTGCCGAGGAACATGGATGGCGTGTCCCTGTGAGGAAACTCTCACACCACACAGCGTGAGTTCCAAGAGATGTGCGCAGGGCTGGTGTTAGAGGGCAAGCCACTGCCCACGTCGCCACCTCCATATGACGTTAAGGTCGACTCCAATGAGCCCGACGGTGCAGAACCCATGGTCATGGGAGCGTCGAAGCGCAAGCCGCCGAAGAAGACCAAGACGCGCAATGCTGCAGCATCCAGCTCCAAGGTCAAGGGTGGCGAGGAGGTCGAGGCGACAAAGCAGAAGGCGACCGCCATGCCCTATGAAGCCAATGCTGAAGGCGAGGCCTCGGTGGAGAAATCGTCGAAGTCCAAGTGCGCCACCGAGTCCGCCACCGCCACTGGAGCTGTGGCTCTGTCCAACTCTGGCGAGGTCGCCAACTCTGGCGAGGTCACCAACTCTGGTGAGGTCTCCAAGTCTGGTGCACCTGCCAAGTCTGGTGCAGTCGCCAAACCTGGCAAAGGTAAGAAGTCAGGACCCAAGCCAAAGCTGGTGAGGAGCCAAAACTCAGGTGTGCAAGATGGTGGTGAGGTCACCAGGACCTCAGTACGTGAGGCGGATGAGGTCCCGCCTGCCAAGTCTGTTGCGAAGGAGGGTGGGCAGATGACAAGGGTGGCAATGGGAGGTTGCTCAGGCCCAATGGTGCTCGTGATCACCAGGAAGGCCAAGGTGAATGCTCGGAAGGCAGCAGCCAAGGCGCCTCTGGTGGAAGGCGATGGTATGGAGGAAGCCGCCAGGCTGGCAATGGAGGCGGTGCAGGCTAGGGCCTTCCAAACAGGGCCAGCTGCTCCGCTGCAAGCTAGCAGCAGCAAGCGCATGCTGACACCAGTCGCCGACAAACCAGAGGATGTGCCAGAGTTTCGGGCAGAGGTGGCGGAGGATCAGGTAAGCAGGACATCTTGTCGCAGCTGGAGTCGATGTAACCATGAAACAGCGCACGTCCTTGGAGTGGCCACACGATGATCGGCAGCATTCACTGCTGACACGCCACGAGATGAGTGCAGGAGCTGCCGAGGTGGCACAGGAGGTGACACCCTCCCTGGAGGTATCCAAGGCGTCGAAGGGAGTGAAGTCCTCCGCATCAGCGAAGGCGGGACACGTCGATGGAGGGCGAAGGCCAGCAAAGAAGGGCACCACACTGGACCACAAGGCAGTGAAGAAGGAGGCAGAGGCGAAAAGGGACACGAAGGCGAATCGTCTCAGAGCAGTGCCTCCAACCAGCAAGGGTGAGTGCACCTGCCACAGGGTCGAATCCATGCAGCGCTGACCAGGGATACAGCACCCCACTTGCGCGATGTCCAGTGAGTGTCGACAGGAAGTCCTGCTCTGGCGAATGAAGGCGACACCACCAGTGGTGAAGAAACCTTGCAGTCATCCAACGATGACTGCGTGAATTGTGCTGAGTTGTGACAGGAGTTCCTGGCGCACAAGGATGGGATGGAAGTCCAATTCCAGGAGAGGATGGCGGACCTCAACACCGTCAAGGCAGAGATCACAGCGGTGCTCCAGCGAATGAACCCGCCATCCGCACTTCAAGAAAATGCCCGAAGCATTCGCAAAGAGGCCAAGTTGGCGATGGAAGAGTTTCGCAGGCCGGTCACCATTGAGCTTCAGGAGAGCATGAAGTTGGCAGTGGTGGACCTCGTCGCCAAGCGACATTGCCTGCCAGAGCTCAAGGAGAAGGTCAACAGGTTGGAGCAAGGCGCAAACCAGACGGTGAGCCAGGCGGACATCGAGAAGCTGCAGGGTGAATTGGCCGATCTCCGTCATTCGATGGAGCTCCAGGCAGCATGGTCAGACAGCATGGAGAAGGAGCTCAGGTCTTCAGCGGCAGAGGCGATCGCTCAAGTGAGCAAGCTGGAGATGGAGTTGACACTCGCCAAAGAGGATTCGATGGTGGTGGCGACGTCCGCTTTGGATGAAGCAAAGAAGGTGATGAAGGAGGTGGCGACAGCGAGAGAGGAAACCTCGCTGGTGGCGAAGTCTTTGGATGCATTCTGAGAGAAGGTCGACTCCGCCATGGTCTTCACCGCTTTTCGCCCTGATAGCCACAATGTGTAGTCATTAGAATATTGATATACATGCTTTTTAGCCTAGCATGGAATCTCCATGCACTCAATTCGCCACCGCCACTCCAAGTCAACTGAATGTCTGCTGAAGTTCTTGCCCACTCCCCTCGCCATCACCACCATCTCCATGGCTTTACCTATGTAGATCTATGGGTCACATTATAGAAGGCAAAACAATGTGGAAGCCTACGAGTCTACGTTGAACTGGAGTTATATTGTCAAGGTCTGGTGCCGCCACTGTGGGTCTTGCAACCTGCGCCAACTTGGCCACTCTCTTTCACTTTGGCGGCTGCTTTCCCCAGATGCACTGGCTTCAGCTTGGTTTCTCCCTTGTCCTTGACCTCTGGGGTCTGAGGTAGAGCTCATCTTCGCTTTGCGGGAGGCTTGTCACCATCATCCGAGTCCTCGGCCCTCGCATTCTTCTTCCTCGGCGAGGCCACTACCAACTCGTCCCGAGTATCACGTCCACGCTTCCGAGGTGGCAGATTGTCTTCGCCAGAGCTGTCTTCGCCATCGGGCTCAGGATGTGCTGGTTGACATTTCCGCTTTGGATCAGAAAGCTTCTTCAAATCTTTAACAGCTCCTAGTGGATGCTGACTACGGGTATTCTTGGTGGGCGACTCATCCATCGCTTGACACTGACTGCGAGTGATCCTGCTGGGGATATTACTCTGAAGGGCATCGGTGATCGACCTTCCCTGGAGCACTTTGGCTTGACCTGACGGATGGCCTTCTGTGGCTGCCACCTTCCTCATCTTAGGTATAAATGGAGGTGGTGGCGGTCGTTCAGCACCACTGCTAGGTATGGACAAGTGTGCATTGTCCTCTTCATCATCATCAGAGGCCCCACCACTGGTCTCCTGGCTCAGCCCTTCATCTCCTCCACTTGGAATGATTGGGTTGTTGGCCATGGCAGCAGGCTGGTGAGCCTTGTAAACTTTGGCAGCAGTAGCAGCGCCATTGTGAGTTCTTGCAGAGGCATCACCTTCCTGCTCCTCCTGGCCCCCAAGGCCATCACCACCTTGAGGGGCACTGCGTATGGCAGGCTTGCTCACTGGCTTCACCATGGCATGGGTGACGTTCCCTTCCACCATGTCCAAGGTAATGATCTCACAACAGCGAAGCAGCTGCTCTACTGCGTCGAATGAGATCGCCGAGTTCACCACATAGTCAGAAAGGTTCGTCGGTTCGCCCTCCTCAATGAACTGAGATCGTGTGAGGTCCCTCAGCACCATACCAATCACGAGTGCAGATTGTTGTACGCCCTGTGGATGTAAGAACCGATATTTTGTCAGCCATGGTTTGTCACCCAACCAGTTCTCAACGATGTCAAAGTTGTCCACTGCATGAAATGACGGTGGGAGGTAGCGCTGGCCATACGACCATTCGCTCCAGGGAATCGGATCATACCTGGCGAAACGATACACCTGGGGCTATATGACGGATGATCAATGGTGGCTATGAATCCCCACGAAAGGAGCTCACCACAGTCGCAATCTTGACTTGCTTCAGCATATCCTGGTATCGCAGTTTGACGGAAAGCATGGCGAGAAACACATCTCTCCTTTTGACGATGTGGGGCTCGGCCTTAAAGCTCAAGCCTCAGCTCCTTTGTACTGGGCTCCAGTTCACTGGATGCTTCATCAGTCTCCTCTGTGTCAAATCTGTGCAGTGTGCCCAGAGAAAGGTCTTGGCGACCTTGCTTTTCCTTCATCTTGGCACCACCACTACCGCTCGCTTAAGGTGCACTGCCATTGGTAGACTTGTGTCCGTTCGTGGTGGCGACAGTCTTGCCCTTCCCTTTATTCACAATTATGCTCTCGCCATCCTCTGAATCTTCATCGCTGGCCAGATCTTCTTCAGAACCCATGCTGGGTATATCTGGCGAACTCCGATGAGAGTCTTGGCTGCTTCTGGAATCATCTTCAGAGTTGTATGCATCTTTCATCTTGCATTTACACCCACCGCCTTTGGCTCCGCCAGGGGCAGCTTTGCCCTTTGTCGCCTTCGATGCCACCTTTCCCGTGACCTTGCGCACAGATTTACCCTTCTTCTTCACCTTCCCTGCCTTCTTCGGTGTGAGTGCTTCTTAGACCTTGTGTTCAGATCCTTCTTCTAATGCCTGTGCTGATCCGTCAAGTGGTGGAAGAGGATCATACTTGGCGAGAGCAGCTTTGCCATCCTTGTCGAAGTACTGGGTGAATCACATGGTCTGCTCAGGTCCATGTTCCTCTTGGCATGCCCACCAGTGGTCGAGAAGGGCACGAATGGGAACACTTGTCAACTTTGAGGGATTGATCCACTGGAAGTTCTCAGGTAGCATCTCTGCTACAATAACCTCATTGATGTCATCTATGCTGTTCAGCTTCGTCCATGGCGACTTGCAGTTCCGAACACCCTTCGCCAATGCTGTAAACTGGTCAGCATCTCCCAATACCCAGTGGGAGTGTCATACCGTAGTGATGATTCATGAAGTCTCGAACTTGTACCTTCATCACCTTAAGAGGCGCTTCCACCATACCTTCAGGCACTGATGGGAGCAGAGGAAAACCATTGGCCATCAACCGAATCTTGTCCATGGCCCGCATGCAATTGGCAGGTGTCTTCTTCACCATCACCATAGTCTCAGTCACACCTAAGGAATCAGGTCAGTGTGCCAGCGACAATGCAACTGAGTTCTTCTTACCGTATTCGCCTTTGGCCCACTCAGAGAACACCTTTGCTGGAGGCTGGTAAGCACACAGCCACCCAGGATAGGCCCCAAATGGAGTTCCATTGGTGATGGCATGGTTGACCTCCACCCTTCACTCGGGGGTTAGCAGATGGTGACAGTCGGATGGTCTACACTCACATCTCTACCTTTAGACTCCCCACTTCCTTCGGATATGCTAGCATGAATGCCATGCGAACGCCCATGGTGTCCCACATAGTCTTGGCGAACTTCTTCAGATATTGCATCATTCGCTGCTCCCTCAGCCTGTCTTAGGTTAGGTTTTGTCTTATGCTATGTGACAGGAGGTACGCACTTCATTTTCATCTTATCATCCAGAGTGCCATTCTGCCAACTCTCCACCTTTTCCTCATACGCCTTCTGCTCCTCCTTGGACAGTTTTGCCCATTCGGCACTCCGTGCCACTCTTCACACCTTGGAGACATTGCAACCCTTTTCTACCATGAGTGCTCTCATGGCCTCAGTCACCTTGTCCCTCTCCAGTGCATCCCACACCTTGAAGGCATTGGGCTTGCCAGAAACATGCATACACTTTTTCGTCACTTTCTCCTGCACATGGTGGGCATGGTTATTGAGCCACTCTCAGATTTTCTGCGGTGAGAGTTAGTGGGGACCTCACAGACATGAAACACTGCTCACAGTTTCCACAATGATGTCATCATAATTTGACGCATCGACAAAGTGTGTCTTCAGCTTCTGGCACAAGCTCTGAACCAGAGTCTTGCGACCCTTGGCATCTGCCATGTCATAAGACTGCAGCTTCTCAGAGAGTATGGGCTGATGCTCCATCAAAATTACAAATCTCATTGGCATGCTTTCTCGATGTTGAGGATGAGATTTTTGTGTTGGGGCAGTGAAGGGGGTCGATAGTTCAATGGGCAGTGCTCTGTCCATTTCCTCGTCGGCCACCCACAACTCAACATGCACGTGCTGATGGCCCATTTGGGCTTACACCAATTACCCTCCTCGCCATGGTGTGTGGTGACTGCTGAAGCATTGTATGTGTATTTTTCGCAGTGGCGGGAGGTGGTGGTAGGTATGCACTAGCATTCATGCCTAATAAAAGGCAATGTTGAACACCGCTTCTATAGAAAAACACACCACACCAACTCTATCTCGCGAATGCTGGGCAGAGGCAATCTGGCAATCATCTGCATGCCAATCTGTGGGATAAAAGGCTTCCTCGGAGTTAGGCTCAGCCAATTAGATGGCAATGACGAAGGGCCTAGACATGGCGGACCACCCGGCCCGTGATCTGGCATGGTGGCATGAAGTCCAGCTCAGCGGCATGATGAACATGTGAGATGTGCAAGGGACGTGCTTGCAAGCAATATGCAGGCAGATGAATGCATACTGTTCTTTGCCATTCTGGCCCCTCCTACATTCTCCCCTGCATCTGCAAGCCAACTGCCTGAGCCCGCCATACACCTGTGCGTTCCTTCAACCGATGCATGCTGTAATCATCCCATTGATTGGCAGACAGTATCAAGATGAGCAATCTGTCACCCATGCCACTGACTGATCAGATTGCAGGAGTCTTGGAGCTCATGTTTCGCCAGAAGCTCTATCTGACCACTCATGCAGCCCATTCTGCGCCATCCATAGAAGTGCCTCCGTCCATGCCATCCGCCCTCCTATTGGAGTGCAATGGCATTGCAGATGCTCTTGTGAAGGCCATACGTAATCCTGGTAGTCATTAGTCTTGCTGCAGGTCTGATCACACTGATCATGCCATTGTAATAGTAAGGCTGTAGTGGAACATTGATAGATATTGTGACAGCCTTTTGATTCAGCTCACAGGGCAGAATGAAGTCCTCAAGGCAGAACTGGAACGGAAGTGGCCTCCTCCATTTGGTGAGAGCGAAATACGCATAGACCAGCCTGCCACCCTCGTGGACATGCATGGACGCATCTTGGCTTGGATACTTCCATGAGTGTTGATACCAGACCACCAGGTGAGTGGCTTGCCCAGCCTTGCACTTAGAGATGGACACGGGTCACACCGTGGGTCACACCAGTGACACCGCACCCGCCACTCGCAACACCGACCCTCGTGTGGGTAAGGGTTTAGACTCACGGGCATACACCGGCGGGTTGTCCAAGTCACCACAGGTTTCATTATCGCGGGCTGCACCACGGGTCCAACACTAGAAAATTGTTATATACAGGGAATTCAAATATATATTATGGCATAATGCGAGATCGAGATGTCAGCGGGTCACTTGTGATCATAGATGACAAGAGAATTGGCCGGTCAACAATGTTGGTCGAGAAAGCCACAGCTGTGAGACTGCTGGACTTGCACTGCCACTGCACAGGAAGTAAATCATCTTCCGGCATCATCTTCCGGCCTGGTGCAGAACGCACGATCCAGTAACCAGGAATATACAGACTTGACGAATCCTGCACGCGAGGGATAAGCTCTTCTGAGAAAAGTGCAGGTGCAGGATTGACATCTGGGATGGCATGGAGTGTTGGCCAAGTGCGGATGCTGCGCACACTGCACAAATTGTCATAAGTCATGAAGACAAAGATGAATAGAGCACTTGCAGAGCGTGAGGGCTTTCGGTCGTTGCGACTCTTCCGGCTGCAGACTCTCGCCGCCTTCAGGGATAACAGGGAGCGACGGTATTGACGGCGAAGACGACAGGATCAAATACGGAGATGCAGCGCTGGGGGTGTTCATCATCTCGAACAACTTCATCGTCGTGAAGAGTGGGGAATCTGGCGAGGGTGACATGGACTGCGCGTACGAGTCGCGCTTCGTGTATGACTCCAAATATGCCCAAGATGACTTGTCCATCACTGACTGTGTCGCGAACGCCATTTCTGACTCTGAATCATTGCTCCACATCGACTCGTCCTGCACCTCTGGCAGCTCCTTTGGTTCTGGCTCTGGCTCTGGCTCCTCCTCCGATGACTCGCTGTCCGTATCGACCTGGATGCCCACCCCCCACAAACAGTGCACCATGCAGGACGTCAGGCGAATAAAAGTGATCGATAACCACAATCGACAGACGCATCTCCCGCAGCATGATTCGGCGTCGCCAGTCGACTTCGAGTATCTGAGAGAGCAGGAGGTTCACCTCCTCAGAGATGGGGAGCAGGGTGGAAAGGAAGTGCATCGGGTCCTGAGTGCGGCCAACTGACCAAGCCACAGATTTTGATGTGAGCGTCCTGCTGCAGGCGCATTGCCTGCTCTTCCATCATCTGAGCATCCGCGTGTCCGGGGGAAGGAAGAACACAGCGATTTCCACACGCGAACGTTAAGCACTTCGCGGCATGCCAGACATGCGAGCCGTTTTGGTTTGCAGCAGAACGAGCGCACGTGAATCTCCTGCGTCGGGCAAGCCGGCACGAAGGGGGAGGGTTGGAAGGTTCATGCGCACCTGGCCAGGGCAGGAAACGAAAAATGACATGGTAGATAGACGAGCGTACCACGGACAGTACGCGCATTGTGCGTGCGGTCAACAGTGAGTCTGCACACAATTCGAAATGTACAGTGAGGAGGCTAGCGCACCTCTCCCAGATGAGCTTCGTGGGCCTATTCTGCTCATTGGAGAGCTGGGAGTGTCGTCGACATGGGCTGGCCCGTGCAGAACTCGGTGCTCATCTTCTCTGTCATGGTGAGCCTGAAATCGGGGGTTGTGCAGAATCTGGGTGAAGAGGTCGCCATCAGGGCAGTAGTCCACGACAAGATAAGTGTAATTGAAGTCTTCGATGATGCAGTGGAGTGTGATGACATTTGGATGGGCGGATGCAAGCTGATGCAGCATCATCTCGCGCAAGTGCAGCTGGCACTGATGCTCAGTGTTGCGCTTCCGAGAATAAGGCCACTTGACTGAGCAGTTGCCCTTGAGTGCCTTGAGCTCATCGCCAAACAGCACCTGTACCTGCAAGAGTACCAGCAAGTATACGCATGCGTGAGAGAGCAATGCGAAAGCGAGATGCACCGGGGTACATACGAAGTTCATGATGGTCATGGTGCTCTTCGGCTTGTTCTCCGGTGTGGGCTGGATGAGCCTGCCCTTGCCCGTGAAAATCGCGTTGAACTCCTCGAGCTCAAACACCTCCTCGATCTTGATCGTCTTCGGCGCGCCCTGTGAGGTATCTGGTGAGAAAATATTGACCGTGCAATAGATGACACCATAACCTCTGTAGCCAAGTATTTCTATGAGTTCGAGGGTGCCATTGTCGATGCAGGTGCCAACAGCTGGTGGTGAGCGGGCTGGAGCAGCGAGCTCAGTAACAGCGACCATAGCAGCTAGAAGAGTGTGGCGTAAAGAATGCGGAGAGTAGAGTGTGGAGGATCGCTGAGCAGAGAGGATATCCTAGGTAAGAGCGAGAGTAGTTGACGCAGGTGTTGGCTTTCGGGTAGCAACAGACGACGAGTTTTTTGGAGAAGTGCGCCTCGAAAGCCAGCTGAGTCTTGTAAGATGGCAGAAGCAGTTTGCTGTGCCAATGGGATGAGTGGCGTGGCGAGTGTGTTCATAGCTTAGTGTTTGAGGCACGATCCTGCTTGAACATCGCAATGCCAAAGTGAGAGCCAAGCGGAGAAGAGATCTTAGTGCCACAACTCGCGGGCCCAAGTAACATATAAACCGGTGTGCCATTGAAATAACCACAATACTTCCAAATGTATTGGCTGCAGTAATATACTATTCTTCATCTACAATAAAATCTAACAATCCGCATCTGTGAGCTACTACGCCTGCTCGTCCACCTCCTCTTCTACAACAGCCCACTTGCGCTTCTTCATGTTCACTGCAGCTATAAGATCAGCAATATGCAGTAACTCTGATCTACCCCAAGAGCCAAGGCAAAGTGCAGCGCAAATGGATTTTGGAGAAAGTCTGTTCCGAGTGAAATGTAGCAATTGCCATCCTTGCGAGAACGCGCGTTCAATCGCAGTGGAGGTAGCTATACATTGGAATAAGTATCATCTCCATGATATTGAGACAGAGAAAAACTCACCGGGTACAGAGAGATAATCGAGAGCCATGCGATGAAGGTGCGGGTACGCCTTCCGAGAATCCCACCACCACCGCAGCGGATCCCTGACCTTCTCGAGGGGAGCTGCAAGGTATTCTTCTAGTTTGTTTCTCGCAGAGGGCTTCATGGCGACTGAAATGTTAGCGAAATCACCAAATTCGTCGTCAGAAGCCTGGATGAAGTACATTGAGCTCGCGGATTAATGCGGAAGAAAGACGGGCTTACCACGGCTTCATTGTGAGCGTCGCCTTGTGCGCCATCAGTGTTCTTCTCATAATGCTTGTGGTATTCTTCGTGTGTCAGCCGTTTTGCTTCCTCAATCCAATTGGCCTCCCATGCATGCTGACAGAAGTATTCTAGCTCAAGGCCTGGGTGGAGCACTATCACGAATATGTTAGCTGGCACAGGTTGAGTCGTGGATGAGAAGCGTACCCATGGTGATCCTGTAAACATTCGAAAGGTCAGTCTTCGAATAATACCTGTTCATGGTCGCCTTTCCGAGCTTCATAGCGGCCTGAATCGCAGGATGGTATGTTCGTGAACCTATCCCGGGTTTAAGCATTTTGTCGATGGTATCCATACTTGGTATAACATTGGCGATGGTTACGACGGCATCTTGTGAGTAAAACAATGTCGCTTTTTTGAATTTCTACAATACTACTTAGTACATGTGAATGCCAAGATTACGAAGCATCAGCACACCTCTAAGATGTGAACGAGGTCTTCCAGGATCCTCCAGTCATCGTTGTCAAGCTCATACTTGCGTAGCTTGAGTGCCTTGTTGCCCGTGATATCATCGATAGGATGACGGTATTTGAGTGCAAACACGATCATAGTGTGGGTGGAGTTCCATCGCGTAACAACATCGCGAGGGATGAGGCAGCTCAGGACTCTGTGAGCCTTGCACGCTCTGTACCACATGGGTAGTGCGACAGTCGTAGAGTGTACAATTGCATAAGTGAGACCCCGGAGCTGTCCAATACAGGGTAAACACACAATCTTATACATCAAAGACAGGCACTTACCTTTACTAATGTCGATCGCACTGCAGCAGTGTCTGCAAGAAGTATATTCTTATCGGCAACATCGAGCTCCTCCAGTTCATCCACTTCTTCAGGATCATCCGAGTTGCTGAGGTCCCATAACTCCCCTTCATCGTCACGATCATCGTCACTGTCATCCGAGTCTGACAAGAGATCTGGCAGTTCATCATCATTGTTGTCATCGCTCAGCTCACTAGAAGCCTCCTGGTCCTTCGACTTGTGATTGAATGGCTTCAAAATTGATTTGACCGCAAGATTGAGGGTATGATTGAAGCACTGTACCCGATTAGCTTCGTGGAAGGAATTTGGCAGCTCATCGAGCTTGCTGAACTGAGTGTCATTTGATGTCGCATTGTCCCCAGTAAAGCAAGTATCTGGAGTGTGATGAGTTCCCGAGAACGGCTGAGACACATTCACAACAGAAAGACTCACTCTCTCTTCGATGCCCAGGTCAATCAGCATATTACATCTTTGTCAGTTATGAAAGATAATCTTTTCTATCAATAAGTAGCAAATTTTCATAAGAATTGCTACTTTTAAGTAGACTTATTTGTAGGTGCATAGATTAACTCAGGATAATCATAATATAATCTTTCAGATAATCTGAGGATAATCTTCTGGATAATCTGAGAATAATCTGAAGATTAGCAATAAAATACAATTTTAACTTTGACACCAGCCAGGATTGAACCCTGAACCTCAGGTTGATTTTATAGAATATAATTCTAAGTGACACTTTAGACCACTTGACCATTAGGCCATATATCACAACTATCTTATATTAAATTAGACATCTTTTTCTTGAAAAAGACTTAGCCAAATTCTGTCTATTAGAAAAGAGTAAGTAAAAGACACTTGACTTTTATCATAGATAGACAAGCCTTATAGACAAACAGTACTCTGCATCTTATTATAGTCTTGTTCTACAGCTTACAGTTTTTGTAAACTATCATGCAGTACTATAGAGTATCTTAATATAGTCATTTATAATATATAAAAAGTTATTGAGAGACAGTATTTTATTTGTTCATTTTAGGCTTATACTCTAGAGTCTATTATATTATAGACTGAGCACTTATATATACAAGATCTTTATAGCTATCTTCTAATTGTATAGCAAAGTTCTGTTTTGCTGAAGTAACTGTAGAAACATATATTCTATTAATTACATATTGTACTACATTATATGAAGGCTGCAAGCATTAGAAAAGACTATAAGACTCAGAGTAATGTTTGTTTATAAGTCTTGTCTATCTATGATAAAAGTCAAGTGTCTTTTACTTACTCTTTTCTAATAGACAGAATTTGGCTAAGTCTTTTTCAAGAAAAAGATGTCTAATTTAATATAAGATAGTTGTGATATATGGCCTAATGGTCAAGTGGTCTAAAGTGTCACTTGGAATTATATTCTATAAAATCAACCTAAGGTCCAGGGTTCAATCCTGGCTAGTGTCAAAGTTAAAATTGTATTTTATTGCTAATCTTCAGATTATTCTCAGATTATCCAGAAGATTATCCTCAGATTATCTGGAAGATTATATTAAGATTATCCTAAATTAATCTATGCACCTACAGATAAGTCTACTTAAAAGTAGCAATTCTCATGAAAATTTGCTACTTATTGATAGAAAAGATTATCTTTCATAACTGACATCACTGACCAACGCGGTAAACTGGTCCTTCGCACTCAACATCCGAGCAGTGATGGACTGCATAGAGTGCTTCGCCAGGCTGGGATCCTTCTCGATCGAGTCACAGAAATCGAGAATCGGCTTCATGACGAGCGCACGTTGCTCGTCATTTCGACTGTCGACACCTTCAAACATCTTCTTGTAAGTAGTATTAACCTCCTTCAGGTAGTCCGCAGTGGTGACTGTTGAGGCATGCAAGTCAGCCGCATGCGTAATGACGACAACAGTGAGGACACTCACCATTGTCCGCCTTCGGATGGTGGTAAGAATACCACTGCCTATACTTGTTAGCAGGATTCGCAGCGCGCGAGGGCTTGAACGACAATCCAGCGAGGATCAGGACGTCCCGGGTGGATTTGCCGTGCTTCCGTGCAAGGTTCTCAGCCTCACGCATTACGACCTCTCCAAAGGTGACCGCGGCAGCCCTTGCTTGCTTCGAGAATGGACCCGTACTCTTCTGCCAATTGGCACCGCCAGCCATGACCTCTCGTTCAGCAATCTCTTCAGCCTCATCAAGCTGCACAACGCGCTGCTTCCCCTTGCCACGAACGGTCCGGCTGTGCGTGCGAAGATCATTCCGCTTTTCAAGGGTGCGTGCATGCGGTCCATGGACTTCAAGTTCGGTGACAACGTCATCCACCATCTCCTCATCGAGTAAGTCATCATCTTGCTCAGTATTAACATCTTCTTGACGACGTCGCAGACGGTTCTCGCATCTCATCAGCTCGACCTTCTTCGTCTCACTGTAGTCGCTACCCGAGTACTCCGACATATCATAATCTACATTTAAATCAGTGATGAGCTCATGCACGCACACGGGATAATCTCACCTTCTTGACCTCGGCTTGTAGCAACATTCTGTCCATCAGCACCACTGTGCACGGAGTCAATACCGCCTTCTGATGACAGTGCAAAGCCCCTGTCCGAGCCACCATCAGACATACTATCGTCTGGAACTTGTCCTTGAGGCTGCTGCTTCCTGACGGCATCATGGGTCATGTCCTGCTCGCGTCTTATGTCACGTAGCTTATGGAGCATAACATATGGCTGGTTCTGTGTGCGGATGGTCAAATTGCGGACGACAAGTGAAATGAGAAAATAAACTTACCGCTCTTGTTGGCTTGCGTAGCACCAACTTGCGGTCGCGATTCCCGGGCATGGGTTCATCGATGGTTTAAGTGTCACTGTAAATGGCGCCGTCCTCCGAGTCTTCGGTGTTGGGCACTCTTCGGTCTCCACCTCTGTCTACATCTGTCCTTCCATGTTCCTCATGAAGTCCATTATCGCCGGCTGGCTCTTCACTGCTCTCGTCCTCGTTGTACGCATCAGCCTCATCAACCGATCTGTGTAGGTTGGCGGCCGCGTGAGCATCTGGCTCTGCTGAGTCGAGATTCGTGTCCTTGTCATTGTTGCTGGGTGCATCGATGCCGTCATCCTCGCTCGCCGGTGCCACAGACTTGCCATCACCACCGTCGGAGTCGGAAGGGGATGTCCTCCCGGCCTTAGTGTCCCTCTTCGCCGGTAGCTTCGCCTTCTGAAGTCGGATAACAGTAAGTAACACACGTCAAAAAACAAATATGGAGGGAGTGGACATACCCCTTGACGTTGCACAACCGACTCCGCAGCTTCTTCATCGGCCACGTCAGTAGTTTTGCTCGTACGAGAGCTCTGCTATAGCGGTCAGATCGTTCAGTAGCATTAGATGATGGTTGCGGCACTCCACCTTTTGCTTTGATCCATCTGTGGCTGGGTGACCTTCATCTTTTGGTGGAGAGACATCTTTCTTCTTCTTCGCGGAGTTGCGAGAACGCGATTCTGAGGCAGTCAAAACTTTCTGAACTCCCTTCGTGTGCGACCGCGTCTGCCGCGGTTCGCTCGCATCCGGTGCAGACCGCGTTCGAGGAGGCATCGCGGCTGAGTTCTGAAGTGCAGGAGTCAGACGATTAATCGAACATGGCGGAGGAAGACGAAGGGGCAGTGGATGGCGTCTACTCACACGGAATTGTCCAGATTTGAGTCGTTGCGGGCGGCCTCCAAAAAGATCCTTCCTGCCGGATTCCGAACAGAATTCTGAAAAGTCCATCAAACTGAGTAAGGGGATGGGATGAAATGCAACTCATAATATTGCGCCCGCACGAAGGCTCGCGCTAGTCTGAAGAAGAGCTGACAAGACCTCAGGGTGTGCTTCAGCTGCAGATCTGCAGTGAGTATCAAAAGGACAAAGAGTAAATGATACTGTACCTGCAGCTCACACTCAAAGGATACCGTGTTAATAATGGAGACTATTGAGTCGCACGACATTATCTGCGTGTGCAATGTTAATTCCACGGTGTCACGATTTGTCAAGATTCATGAAAGGAGCGCGGGAATGTGATGCTAGTGCATCGGTGATGCGCTCGTTGCGATGGCGGTCAGGGCACTCGGGGAATAAAATATTGCCTCGTGGAGCTAAGTGGACCCGATGCACCACGCAGACTCACCATAGCGCGGCGTTCGAAGCCCGGAATGTCTTCATCCATGAGCGAAACATGAGGTGGCGGGCAGGTTGAAGACAACGCGCAGAGTTTGGTTGAGAATTTGTACGGGTATACTTGAAATGCTTGTGCTTCCCCCAGATGCACAGACTCGCAAGAAATTGAGTCTGCGGGTGAAGCTTCAATAGCGTGCTCGACTGTACAATATTCAGGCGGGCCCGTGTAAGTGTCGCTACATTGAGAGAGAGATGACGCGGCCGGATGATACTTGCTCGATATACCGCGATATGAGGGTGATAGCAGCCAGTAAACCATGATCTCAGTACCAGAGTAGCAGCAAACATGCAAAGTGGACTGTAGCCATACAGATGCGTCGATACAGGAGAGGCGGTTGACGAACTTGAGCGATCCAGGTGCCGAGTTTGAGCAGAGTGCGAATGTACAATGGGATGTCCCTACATGGAAGTCCCACATGGTCCTTGCGTTGCCTTCAACAATTCCTTGCGTTGCCTTCAACAATTCCTTGCGTTGCCTTCAACAATTCCTTGCGTTGCCTTCAACAATTCCTTGCGTTGCCTTCAACAATTCCTATTGACTCGGACAAGTCCTTCGTCAAAATTGCTTCAAGAAAGGTGAGCAAACCAATCTATCCTGATACTCTTCCATCTGTCCGAAATAACACACTACTTTACTACAGACAGCTAACTACACCCCGTTTTCTCTGAGAGTTCCAGCAAGCGTCCCTCTAGGGACGTGTGCTCCTTCCACCCATCGATCGCGATGGTTTCTCACTCGACAGTGAGGTCCCCACCGAAATACGTGCAACATGATCCAGGTCCTACTTTTCGACAACTGCCCCACGATGGTATGGTAGACGGAATTCCTTGGTGCATCACAGCTTGCGTCCTTCAGCGTTCGCAAGACCTGCATCGTGAATCACAATTATCTGTGTACATGTACGTCTCGCTCACGGATTAATGCGTCAACGTACACCAGCTATAGAATGTCCAAACTAACCCTTTTCGTCTCTAGGCAATTCGAGGCGGCCGTCATAACTGCGGTTCACCCACGCCCGATCTCTGCCCAAATATCTTGGGCGGATGCTGCCGATCACGACTGTTCGCCGCCCCCATGGCGATGTTTCAAGGGGCTCGAGCATGTGTCAAGCGGGACGTGGAAGGTAAGCCCCTTCTGCATGTCTTCGCGACCATCCCCTCAACGATTTTTTCGGTTCAAGCACTCCCAAGACTGTATCGCAATGTCCTTCCGCCGACCCAGGGCTCATTATTCTAAAGGTTCATCTCCCGTGCATCCTTCATCATCCCAGCCATCTTCTCGCTCAGTTTCTCGTTTGACCTCTCCTGAAAAAACCCCTACGTCACATGTTCATCTCATCCAGCCTATAGACTTCCCTCAACAAAGGCGACCCCACGGTGCAAAGCATCTTTTCCTGCCTGGCCCCGAGAGCCTGGTAACGCTGCCTGGCCGCCTCAATTTCACGCATGCCAACCTTCCGAGAGGTCGATTTTCCACCCGCACACAGCACGGTCCGTCCGCTACTCAGCAAGGGGTTCCTAGTTCAGACGATCCATTCCTTTCACATGTCGACGATCTTCCTGTTTCAAGTCCGGAGCTTTTTTTTTCGACGGCGTTTACACGTCCTTGCTTGATGAACCGGCCGCCATCCGAGCGGCACGCCTCCGGCAGAAGAAGGCCCGCCAGTGGCAGAGGTGGGCGACGGAGGTCATACCTTCGCTGCTCCTTCCCCACATGGAATTACTTCGGTTGAGCGAATCATTGCGTCAAAACGTTGACATCCCACGTGCGTGCACCTGCAGTGGTGAGCACGTAAGAACGCTGAAGGTTGTGTGTGTCTACTTCGAATGTAGGTTTCCTTTCCCTGTGGTACATGATCCTATGCTCATGAATTGCAGCTCTTCGCTATGTAAATATCAATGTTTGTTTATGCTCGCCTGCTGCTCTACAGTTACTCTCGCGCGGGCTGTTCCCCTGCGCGCCTCAGGCACCCACACTCACCATGGACCTGAATCTGCTGCGATTTACTCAACAGCTATTTGTCCGCCTACCTCCTAACACCACGTCGTTCTGTGCGACGTTAGAAGCATTTCTCGGGGACCGGGGATATAAGCTCACGACAAGGGTATGAATTCTCCTTACTGCTCTATTTATATAGCTGCTCACGTCACCAGTAGGACTCATTGCGTCGACGATTCGGAAACGCGCTCCTCTGGTACTCAAACCTCCTCAATGCGACCAAGAGACACGTGCAGGATGCTGTCGAACAAGCCCGATGTTCTGTCTTGCATGAGGCCTGTGAGTCGACATCACGCATTCGGACACCTGGTACGTTAGTAGCGTTACTTGACCGAACGCATCGTATTGACTGTCTTCGCAGATATTGGCTCAATGCGGCCTTGCTCCCCTTCCCCCTCGCCATTGCCCTCGGCCTTCGCCTCTTCATCGCACTTCGATTTGCGCTCGCAATCGTGCTTGCCCTCGGATTCACCGATGCGCTCGACCTCGGATTCACCGATGCGCTCGACCTCAAAGTCTCCGACGCCCTCGAATTCGGAGTCACCGACGCACTCACGCTCGGAGTCACCAACGCGTTCGCCATCGAAGCTGTCATCTCCCGCCGTAGATGGAGGGCATGCTGGACAGAGCAAGTCGTTCACACTGCCGGAGGACCTGCTGAGACCAAGTGAGTACTTGCGCAAGCGATGTCCGTTGTGCTTCGGTGGGAAGGCGCAACAAGACGGTAACGATATGTGAGCTGTGCTATGCTATTTACTGACTGTAAATCGAAACTCATTTGTCTTCAGTCCAGATGTGATCGTTTGTATCGATGCTTGTTTCACTCAAAAACGTAGAAGGGGGAAGGGAGACGGGCATGATCATCCACGCGAAGCCGAGGAGTCAGTCTTCATCCAGGAGGAGGAGGTGAAGAAAATGGAGTCGTATGTTGAGCAAATTCGACCAAGTAGGGACACTGGGCGGCGCCGTGCCCAACCTCCCATTTCGGCCGATGACGATGATGGGTATGAAGAAGGCCTCAAGGTACCAAGGTCTGTGCTCGATGGCTGCCATGAATCCTTCCTCGCCGCCGATGAAAAGCGCGAGAAGGCTAGCACACAGTTTTTCTCGGACACCGGCCTGATGGCATTGCTGTGCAGGCACGATCGCGTCCTTTGGTTAGTAAACATGACCTCGGCAGGGGAGAAACAACATTACGCTCTCGCTCTCATTCAACGGCTCTTCACGCATCTACCCCGTTCCACCACCATCGGGATCTTGTATGATATCGCCTGCCAGCTGCACCGGAGTTGCATCAAGTGGGACCTTCTCGGGGATTTGTTCGACCGCATCATGTTCGCTGTCTCGATCTTTCACGCGTACGGGCATCAATGGCCATGCCAACTGATATACCATCTGAGGAAATGCATTGGATTTGGGCTCACGGACGGGGAGGGTTGTGAACGCTTCTGGAGCTCAATCCGAAAGCTAATACCATCTCTTCGTGTCTCTGGGGTGAGTGTTTCGGCGTGCTTGTTGTGCATCAAAATCTAACCGCTACTTTAGTATCATCAGCGCCTGTTCGTTCTCGATGCACAAGTAAAGTATCTTGACCAGCAGTCCCTCTTCAGCCTCGGTCATTGGCTCAATAAGAAGTGGAAGCAATGCCAGGCCAAGAGACTCGTAGCGGCGGAAGCAGTTGAGCAATGTGGGATCACAGATGAGGTGTTACGTGAGCAATGGGCGGCACAGGTTCGCGATCAAACCAAGCCCGCGCCTCGTACGTCGTTCATTCATATCTCTTATCATGCAAATGTGATACTGATCCGCATACTTCAGGGCGTTCTCGCGATAAAGGAAAGAAGGCAATCCAGACAATCCTGGCACTGCAGAAGATGCTCGGCGCGTACAATGAGAGCGTGCGCCTACTGGAACTCAAGTTACTTGGTGACGACGACGACATATTCAGCATCGAGGAGGTCAGCTTAAAGCTGATGGAGGCAAGGTCTAAAGTAGTGAACGTCAAGCAAGCCTTGCAACGTAAGAAGACTGCGTTGGGAGTTGGTGAGCGGCTGCAGCTCTCACGTTTGATCAACAACGCCTTCCTGAGGCTGCGTATGAATGTGCACACAATCAAGCAGCGCATCCGCGACCGTCTCCGCCAGTGCAAGTTCGAGCTCGAGCGGCTCGAACGCTCGTATCGTCAAATGGTCAACAGTAAGTCTCCACATGTTGGATTTAGTCTAACAACTGACGACATGTTGAGACAACAAGCTCAGCTCTCACGCTGAGTCGTCAATCAAGCGTCGCGAGCCCGGCATCCTCAAGCTGGCCAAGACCTACAACGACTTGTGCAAGCAGATGGACCTTCTCATCAAGCAACGCAAGGCCCCGCGATACGCAGTATCGCCGCAGCTGATTCAAGGCAACGGCCTCTTCAAGCTTGACGTCGATGACGATATTTGGCAAGACGTCGGCCTCGATGATGATGACGACATTGCCGCGGTCCCGCATTGGCTCGGTGATGAGACTGTTTGCGAAGGCATCAAGAATCGCCTCTTACTAGATCGCTGCAATGAGGAGGAGGAGCGGTTGCGGGAAGAAAGGTGTTCTCTGCAAGAGTGGTTTGCGGAGGAGTGGACGAGCAATGAGAGGGCTTGCGTGGATGCAGGTAAGTCTCACTGCAGTTCTCTCTCTGTCGCAGTGGTCTGATTATATGCAGGTGACAATCCAGACCTCCTCTACCAGCTTGACTGTCAACGTGAGTCGTTATGCCGGCTGTGTGTGACGTGGCAGGCCCGAGTACGCATGATCCCTTGCAAACGAGACATGACCGAGACCTGGGGTCCATCCGAAGCACAGCTAACTGCAGCAGCTGCATATGAGATCACCGGAAGCTGGGATGATGAAGGTGATGGTATCCGCTCCGTGAACGCTGCGCGGGATGCCAACGATGAAGATGAGGTGAGCTTTGATGAGGCCACGGATCCCGAAGATGATGGTGAACTCCTTGATGCTGCTGAGGGTGCTGCATTGACCGATGCATATCATCCCAGTGCGGTAGATTTTGACTCCGATAGTCTCTTCGATGATGGAGTCATGCGAATGGTTAGTCAATCCTCGCGCAAGTGGGTGCTTCACCTCTAGAACTTTGTAACAAGTAGGATTGCTCAAATTGTCTAGTTAAAACTGTGACACAGATGAGTGGGAGGTATACAACTTCGGAAATCCAAGTATGTCTGTATATCTCTGACATAGCCATTGGGATGTCCATTTGCCCAGATAGGAGTGTTGTACCTCCCTAGAATAACTTGTTGAGAGATATGATGGCCCTTTGGGACATCCGTAGGCCCATACGGGAGAGATGTAACTCCCCAGAGTGACCTGTTGGGAGATACGTGAAGACTGGCATTGCCCTTTGGGACATCTGTAGGCCCATACGGGAGAGATGTACCTCCCTAGAATCACCTGTTGGGAGATCCACATATGCTGTGATGGCCCTTTGGGAAATCCGTAGGCCCATACGGGAGAGATGTAACTCCCCAGAGTGATCTGTCGGGAGATCCATGTATAGTGCCATGGCCCTCTGGGACATCCATAGGCCCATACAGGAGAGATGTAGCTCCTTGGAGTAACCTGTCAGGAGATCCATGTATGACTGTGGACAGCCCAGCTGGTGCGCAGAACCTGCTTGATAGGTGTACAGACAGCACCAGAATGGCAGTCCTATTCACCAGCGGCAGCATCAGGACAAAATGAATTGTGACGGAGATTTACTCGGAGATGATGATAATGCACGTAGCATTGCGACAGTTGTCCCGCATAAACTGGAATGAGTTGATGAAGAGGATGAAGAACAGCTAGCCACTGAGCAAGAGGAAGAAGACTGAAGGTGGAGAAGGGAGGAGTTAGGGCGCCCAAGAATGCCTGAGCCAACTGGGATGGGCATGAGTGACAATGATGAGGACTATGATTCGCATCCCATCCATCTTCAAGGTGGCAACTCAGACCTGTCTCACCTTCATGCTCATCTGCACTCGCCATTGTCTCCACCTGTCCCCCATGTTCCTGCTTCTTCCTCAGAGGATGTCACTGAACGCCTCAACACACTGTCAAAGCAGCTCGAGTCTGTGCTCGAACTGTCTCACTCATTGGAGATGTAGCATACAAATGCTCAGTCGACGATCCTAAATCTTGAAGCAAAGGTGTCTGCACTTGAGATATTGGTGCTTGCTACCCACATACAGGTGGATGTACAGGAAGAGAAGACACAGCAGTTGGTGGAAGCTGCTGAGGCTGCTGCACTGGAATGACCTACAACTTTGGCACAATTAAGAGAGGAGTGTGCACCCTTTGGACATAATATCATTGTGTCAGAGACTAATATTGATAGTTTGCAAAAGGTGCAGACTTAGTTCAATTTCTTGTTGAGATACTGCTTTGCAGTTTCTCACGTCCTCCTTACTTAGTTACTTTCTTGTTCAGATACTGCTCGGCAGTTTCTCACATCCTCCTTACCTAGTTCACTTTCTTGTTGAGGTGCTGCTCAGCAGTTTCTCATGTCCTCCTTACTTGTTATCACTAGTAAGAACATCCTATGTGTCAATGCAAGCCTTGCTTATAACTGAGACTAGTGATTTGAGTAGACCTGATGCTCACACTTCAGCCAGCGTGCTGTTCTAGACTATAATTTCCTCCTTGCTCATACGATGTGATGGAGCAAGCACAAAAAGTGAGAAGTAACAGCTGACAGCAAGCAGCTATTTTCATTACAATAAAATTCAGATAACAGTGTTTACAGTATATGTAGAAAGCATCTACGATAGGTATACAGTCCCAGTGGCTGCCAATTTGGCAGAGAAATAATGAGCGGGAAATACATATTGACCCCTACCACCATGTGACAGGTGACAATGACCAAGGACCTCCATGGATTTCCCATGGCAATAGGACAACACAGGGTTAAACAGGATGACTATTGGATGTCCCTAGGTATTAGCCCTTCATGGCCTTCCCTTGGTCAGGTACTTCCCCTATAAGGCCATGGGACTTACATAGATACCATGGTCAGTCTGACACCTGAGAAGCTCTTAGCCATGACACAATATAGATTATGTTGAAGCTAAGAGCTAGGTCGGAAGGGTACCCTGAAGTGCAGAGGCTGTTCCTTCACCAAGTGGGCTCTGCCAATGATGCAGGACCTGAGCCACCCTCCTGGTGATCTTCATCATGGGCAGCCAAGGCCTCAATGTGCTTCCCAGCCTTATTCAGCCTGGCAGAAGGCAACCTTGGAATGGAGGGCCTGGTGAGGTTGCCATTCTCCACATCGGTCGTGATCAAGATGCAGCGCTCCAGGAGGTCTTCTGCCAAATCAAACGATAGCAGAGAGTTCACCATAAATGGTGGCAGTGCATTCTCCTCACCCTCCTCGACAAATTGGATTGCATGTAAGTCACGGAGCAGCATGCCAATGACCAAGCCACACTGATGAGCCTCAGCAGCACTGGTGGAGCCATGCTTGCTTACCCAGGGCTTGCGATCCAGCTAATCATCCACTGCATTCATATCCGCTGTCTGATGCAGCAATGGAGGTAGGTGGTGCCTGCCATAGTTCCAGATGCTCCAAGGAATGTCTTCAACTCGTCTGATTTCTCCGGGTGGCAGCTTAAGTACTCAAGATGATCAGTGAAAGTGCGCAGTGCCTAGTGTGAAGCTCACATTGAAAGTCCGCTGCATGATGTTGACCATCTTCAGATATCGCTGCTCCGCACAAAGGCTGTGAAGAAATACCTGCCTCCTGAGATGGATGTGAGGTTCAAACAGAGTGCCAACTGCTGCCGGCACTTTGCCTGCTAATTCTTTCACCAGGTCATTGTTAGTAGGCACTGGCGAATGCTCACGGCCAACAGGCTCATCCTCTGATGTGTTCTGGTATGGCGGCTCTGGCATGTCTCCTTTGTCATCATCACTGCTTTGGGCCTCTTCAGATTCCTCACAACTGTGAGTCTTGTGAGCCTTTCGACTTCCACTAGCACCGCCACTGCCACCACCACCACCACCCTTCTTCGCCTTCGCCTTTGCCTTGGCCATCTTATCCACATTGCGTTTGTGGCTGTCACTGGACCCAGCCTTTTTTACATTGCCCTGATGATCATCTTCGACGAATGGCTCCAGTGGTGGAAGTGGATCATACTTGGCGAGGATGGCAATGCCCTTCTTGTTCCAGCACTTCAAGAACTGCATCATTTCTTCCATCTCATGGGCAATTTCACTCACTCGCCAGTGGTTCAGGAGTGCCTCGACCTGATTCTGTGTCATCTTCGAGGGATCAATGATTACACAGTCTGCGGGGAGCATGTCTGGTGAGATGAAGTCCGCCAAAGGTTGGGCCTCACTGAACTTCTTCCATGGCATCTTGGCATCATGATCACCTGTCACCAACGCTGCTACAAGGTCAGCATAAATAAATCGAGCTGAATTGAGTCACTGACCATAGTGATAATTCAGAAACTCCCTGACTTGATTCTTTTTGACATTCAAGCTCAGCTGCACATTGGCGGTAGGAGCAGATAGCCATTCTTGTTCAGGCGGATGGCATCCATCGCTCTCTTAGGTGCAGCTGGCATCTTCTTCAGCTCCACAACAGCCTCCGTCAGCCCTGGAGGAATGGTGAGCATTACACTAGGCCAGGTAACATGCATCTCCCCACTAACCATATGCTCCCTGGGCCCAATATGCAAAGTTCTTGCTGATGGGACTGAAGGCGGTCAACCAGCTGGGGTGAGAACTGAAAGCGGTGGCTTCGCCAATGTTATGATTCAGGTCCATCCTGGGTGTCCGTTAGCTCATGCTGGCATAAGGCGGAGCGGCCTGCTTACATTTCCACTCTGACAGTACCTCCCTCCATGGGGTAGGCCAGCATGTAGGCCATTCTGACTCCCATCGCATCCCACATTGTGTTGGCAAACTTGGTGAGGTAAGATATCATCTTGTGCTCTTGCATTCTGGACAATTCTCAGTGTAACGGCCAGCGCGGTATAGTTCTCAACGCACTTCACTTTAGTCTCATCATCTAGAGTTCCATTGGTCCAGTTCTGGGCCTTTTCCTCATACACCACCTTCTCTTCCTCTGTGAGCTTTGCCCACTCTGTGCTCCACACCTTCTTCCACACTACTCTGACTGTGGTGTTCCCTTCCGTCACCACTCAGTTGGCGGCTTCCATGACTCTCTGCCTCTCCAACACGTCCCAAACTTTAAAGCTGGTGGGCTTTCCCGCCACATGCATTGACTTCTTGGTTGGCTTTTCTTTCTCATGCCTGATGCAATTGTTCAACCATTTGCAGATTTTCTACCTCACATATCAACGCATGTGCAAAAATGGTGCAGTCCCACCTACGGTGTCGATGGTAATTTTGTCGTATTTTTCGATGTCTTGAAATTCTGACTTGAGCTTGGTGCGCAGGCCTTTTACTATGGTCTTGCAAGCCATCGCATTTGCAGAGTCATAGGACTGCAGCTTGTCAAAAACTATGGCCTGGTACTCAAGGAGGATCGCAAATTTTGTTGGCATGTTGGAGGAGGGGCAGAGTAGATTTTTCCTTCAAGTCAAGTTGAGTTCTCATCCGTAGGCAAGTTTCAAACCCCAGTGCAGGCGGAATAACCTCAACTCAACATGCACATGCTGATGACTGATCTGGGCTTGCACATATTATCCATGTCATCATGGTGGAGGGTTATGACTCCTGCATCTGTCTCACCTCTGGTAGTTGCCAGAAGGGTACACTCATCGTAACACGACACATTGCTCACATACCAATCTTCATGAGTGTTTGTGCAAGAAGGTGCAGTGCCAACTCTATCTCATGGCTGCTCCAAGAAGTCAATCTGGTGAAGATCATTGCTCAGATATCACTGATCTTTGGTCCAACAAATGTCACGCAACCTCGGACTTCCACTCCGAGCCAATCACCGCTCGCACATTGAAGGCCTGGCCTTGGCAGATCATCCAGCCTGCCAACCAGCATGGTGGAGCAGTGTCTGCCAATCTGGCCTATGGCATGAGTTATATGTGATATGTGCATGCATGGCTTCCTGAGCAGATTGTGGGCAGCAGCATGTATTCAGTGCAGTGTTCCAACCTGCCCCCATCCCCAGTCTCTGTCTGGCACCACACAGAGAGCACTGCTTTACCTGCACCTTGGCGGAAGCCATCTAGAGGCCAGACCACAACTTAATCGTGTTTATCAGCAACATGAGCGATTAGCCACCTATGCCATTGACAGATCAGGTAGCGGGTGTTTTGCAGCTGATGTTTCGGCACAAGCTTCATGTTACCACCAAAGCAGCTCATTCTGTGCCAGAGCTTTCTGTGCTGGCCAGCATCCCATCCGGACTTCTCCTGGAGTGCAATGGTATTGCGGATGTGCTTGTAAATGCATTCCGTAATCCAGGTAGACACTGCTCCTGCCGTGAGGGCCATTGCACTGACCGGCCATTTTCATAGTGCAACTCGGCTGGGATGTAGACAGATATTGTGATAGCCTGTCCATTGAGCCAACAGGCCAAAATGAGGCTCTTGAGGCAGACCTGGAGCGCAGATGGCTGCCCCCTTATAGCATCACTGAGATCTGTGTTGACGAGCCCACCATCTTGGTGGACTTGCATGGGCACATCTTGGCATGGATCCTTCCTGGGGTGCTTGCACCAGACTGCCAGGTTAGCATGGGCTTGCATGCCATCTCATTCTCTGATGAATTGATCTGGCAGAGATGGTTCGTGCCACAACTGCCCTGCATCCAGCTCTGGCAGTGAGCAAGCTCTGCACCTCTTCCATTAATTGGCGGCGCAACCCATTGTACTTCTTACATCCTCAAGAATGGGCTGAGTTTCCCGCGGGCTCATTGTGTCTGTCCCCAGGATGGTTCCAACAAGTGAGGGAGGTACGTGATGTCCTCGCTCACCTGCACCTCGCGCTAAACAGCTCGAGAAGCACATGGACTTGGGCAAGCTGGAAACATCTGCTAGCCTAAAGGTGAATGGCGGGCAACGCTGACTGAGTGAAATACACTAGTCCTCACTGTTGGATGCCATCCTGGTGATCGTTCACCCACCGCTGTACCTGGCAGGCCGCCAATGCCTTACACTAATACAGCAGAATCCGGAGTTGGCAGAAGTGGCGATGGAGTGGTCATCGCCATTCAACGCACTTCAGATTATCTTGCCCTCACTGTCCAGCTATCAAACACAGGCATGGATGCAGAACTTACCAATCAAATTGCAGACTACATGCGCCACCGCTTTCGTCTGCAGCTCGACTGTCAACTCGGTAAACGGTACAATATTCCAACCATTCCTACATTCCTGGACCAGCTCCTCATACAAGAATGTGACGAGATTGTATCATCATTAACTAAGGCCTTCACATCACCGAGTGGGGCTCCTCTACCTTATTTTCTCAATGTAACGTGCCACTGTTATATTGTGGGGCACAAGTACCAAGCGGTACTTGTGCCCTAATCTTATCTAATCTCATCATGTATTACATAACTGTTGTGTACTGTTTGTATGCGCTCTGCGTGTATTGAGTGTGCGTCGGTGTGTTGAAGTCAGAGACTTTAGACACCATGACCTTGATACACACACGACGCTCCAGAATAGAGCTTGGTACACTGTATCTGAGGTTCAGTGTCATAAGGTCTCACCCCCTCCCATTATACTTTTTTACAGTCCATTTTGCCCTGCGAAAAATTCTATTCGACAGCGAAGACCCTCATCAAGAAATCAAGAACCTTAACTTGCCACCCAATGGCGAGTCAAGGCCCCAAAAACACACGGATAATGCACTCCCAGTCAAGACAGGCCGAGCACACAGCCCTGGCAGATGTGGCTGAGAGCACACCCCATGATGGCATGCACGTGGACACCAGCACACCAGCACAAGCAATAATGGACTGTGAGCAAGAACTGGCATCGCCAGCCCCACGATCCCCTGCACTGTCGTACGTCGAACCTCCACGCTCAACACGAGGAGGCCGAATGGATGAGCAGCAGTGGGAATCTGCCTCTGACTGTAACGTCAGAATGCCAGTGAGATCCACTGAATATCACCAGGTCAGTGAAGAAACGGAAATGACGAGAATGGGAAGGACGCCACGACATCCTTTGCATTACTTGCAGAGATTTCTGTCCCTCGCCCTGCCAGCGCAACCAACATCTTCCTTAGCAGATGAAATATGTCACACTAAGGATAAAGCCCCAGAGAGCACTGCAAGCATGAGCTCGTCAGAACGCATGTGCAGAAAGAGAGCCCGAGAGGCACTCCAGCAGGCTCAAGAAGAGGCAAACTGCAAACTCGACACATTGCAAGAAAAGCAGGAACGTGAGATGCAGGCCATTTGTGAGGCACACAAACAGACCTGCCAAGCGCAGAACGAGCAGTTTGAAAGGATAATGGATGAACTCGAAAATTCCTCAGGAGATGAAGTTGACCCAATGGATCAACCCATCCTCTCGGGAACGAGAAACTCCATTGAGGAGATAGCGGTAGAATGAGGATTATACCCCTCACAGGTCGAGGACCCGATGGCAGGTGCTCTCGATATAATTATCGAGAGCGCGTATCATCAGCTGGCCCGACCACAGCAGGAGGGAGAGCTGGATGAGGATTACAATTGAAGGGTGTTAATATACACCAGATACTTGGACCGGATGGCCTCAGAGTCCGAAAGAGCATTGAGGGCATTCGAAGTACAACTGCCGGTATCATCGACACCTCGCGCGATGTGGGGATCGCTCCAATCTGGAACAGCTCCAGTAGCAGCTCCTGAAGGTGACCCCGGAAGTGACGATTCAGACAACTCCAGTCCATACCCCGGAAATGATGGGAACGACTTCGACCAATTCAGAAGAAATGGTCGAAGGCCTGCAACACCACCCAAGGGACACCGACCTGGAGAATAACGACTATCGCGATCCAATGGATCAACTCCACCACCACTGCCTCCTTGACCAACACGACCTGCAGGACCTGGATACCCCCATGGGCTGCAAGGGCAGCCCACGGTGGGAACAAACACACGATCTGCAGGACCGATGCAAGGTCCTGCAGTGAACGCAACGGTGGCTATGCAACAGCCCAACATTGCTCGGAACATAACATTCCAATCGGGAGTGATCTAACCAAACCCGGCAGTCACTACCACAGTGAACCGACCCCCTCGATTCCCGGGAATGAATACAACAGCTGCACCAGGTACGCACACAGGCCACACGACCGTACAATGATCGCATGACCCAGGAGTGATACCTCCGGATACGTCTCCCACAATCGAGAGGATCAATGTTGTGCGATGGTACACTGCCCGCAGATTGGATTTCTTGAGGAGTTCCATTGCCGACATCACAACTACATCCTTAGATGGGTTCTCAAAGGTGTGACCTCATTCGAGGGACATTTCCTGGCAGACATTTGTGACGGATGCACTTGGCCGGTACCCCCAACCCACGAGTTATTATCACTCGTTGATGAGGATGTGGTGATGCAGCTGTCAGACCCCGAATCACCCACACTTGGCACTGGCAATGCCCCTGCTGGCAGCAGTCAGCTAGGTCCCAACCCTGAAGTGACCCTCGAGGCTGGGGACCCCAACCACAACATGGGCAGCCACTAGCTCACACTGGTGCACCTCCCATTGACGTGCCACTGCGGGCCACAGCTGGGGACATGATGTGTACCCTCCATGTGCTCACAAACTGCCTGTGTGTTCTGGCTGTGTCTGTCATCACTTTGGCCTGTTGTTTTACCTCATCATGCCGTCCTGCCTCACGTCATCATCTGCGTCATCTACTCAATGGCACAGTCGGTGTTATGGTCTCATGGAACGTGTCCAGTGGGGGAGGGTGTAACATGCCACTGTTGTATTGCAGGGCACAAGTACCAAGCGGTACTTGTGCCCTAATCTTATCTGATCACATCTTGTATTATATAATTGTTGTGTACTGTTTGTATGCACCTGCATGTATCGAGTGCACGTCGGTGTGTTGAAGTCAGAGACTTAACACACCACAACCTGGATACATGCACGACACTCCCGAATAGAGCTTGGTGCACTGTATTCTAGGTTCAGCGTGATAAGTTCTCACCCACCCTTACACTTCATGTCCAATAGCATAAAGTGAGCAGGGAGAAGTAGGAAAAGAGCACTTTCCGAGTTTTTTCCATCCAATAGCATAATGTGAGCATCAGGTGATACACTCGGCCAATGTTCTTGGATTGTATCTTGATTACATGACTTCTCTGTCGAGTGCTTCATTGGTGATTACATGTTCACAAACACTTTTGGTGCATGACATCGCAGCTTCGAAGTTATATTCCTGCTGAAATTTCACTGTGAGCTCAACCTAATTGAGCAGTGCTGAGGATATGCCAAGAGGAAGTATTGAGAATATTCTCCTGCATCCAAAAAGGCTCAACTGGAGCACAACGTCGTTGCTGCTCTGGACAGTGCCTCATTGTCACCATGCATCAGTAAGATCACTACACCTTAATATAATGAATTCATAATTGAAGTCTCTCAAATAGCTTCTACACTTGTATGCAGCACTTCAGAGATGGGTATCGCAAAGGTCTGAATGAGAAGCAGACTGCTTAGGCTTGCAAAAAGTATTCTTGCCATCAGATCCTGCCTACTACTATCATGGAAGAACTTGACAATGTTGGCATGTAGACCCTCTTCTGCACTCTATAGATGCTCTTCACATTCATTGCACATATTTTTATTTATATCTATCTGCTTTCTATTGTACATAGACCATGCCCTGTTTTTCTCACAATTTAGCCTACAAGCCTGCAATATGAAGGGTTATCTGACTTTGCACTTGATGTATCACAGTGTGATGATAGTAGTCGAGAATGAAGTGGGTATATCTTATAAATTATGTTGAAGCTAAGAGCTAGGTCAGAAGGCTACCCTAAGGTGATATTACAAAAATGACCCCTTGCAGTTTCTTACTTATGACCCTCCTCCCCTAGTTCTGGTGCTAATGAGCACTGCCAGAAAGCAGAAATAAGAGGTCAAATGTATTCTCAATCAATATTATCAAGAATGTGATTTCCAATATCTTGTCTACTACAAAGATTGGACAGCCAAGGCGGAACAGCGATTAATATGATGTGAACTGAAGGAGTGTGTCATGCTTGAGAAATTGAACTTTTACGAGCTAGTCAGAGTGTAAGCCCACCACTGTGTATTTACAATGCACTGCAGTCATATCACTATATTTGCCTATGTGTAAAGAACATATTAGCAGAGGCTAAATATCAAACACCAAATACAAAAGAAAATAAGTTCTTTAAAATTAACAGCATGAGCTAGACTTATTAAAATGATAGCATGAGCATTGAATTTAAATATAAGTAGATTTTATTTGTTCAGTTTGTGATAGTTTGAGTGAAGCCTACTTTCAGCAAGTTATTAGATTGCATGAGTCAATCATATAATCAGAGCTGAGCTTCTTGACTCCTATATTTCTGATAAGCTTAGCTTATATATTCCTGTTGAGCTGAGCTTATATATTTTTATTGAGCCCAGCTCCTAAGATAGACAATATGAGTCTATAATTACTAACTCATTTTATAAAATATATTATATAATTTGGCTAAATATATTCACATAAAATAAACATCATATTATCAAGATAAATATGTTGAGCTAGTCTCAATCTTTGTAAAATGTAGTAGATCTCCTGGCTAAATATATCAGCATAAAATAAACATCATGTCCCTGAGACGTATATATATAAAGCTGCACTCACTATAAGTTTATATTGAGCTAATAACTATATGAGCCAGACTCATTAAATTTAAATATACATAGATTTTATTTGTTCACTTTGTGAGTATTTGAGTGTTATACTAAGATAATTCATCTCTTTTGAGCCTAACTCAAAGTTTTTCTATTGAGCTTGCCTGACATCTTTTTCAGTCCATCTGGATTATATTATTTCTATTGGGCCTAGCTCCTACTATTTTCTGATAAACCTAACTTATAATTTTTCTTGAATGTGACTCGGAGTTTTTATTGATTTTGCTCTTATATTGACTTCAGAGCAGTTTTGATGTCTAGCTTCTTGCTACAAAATAATCTTTACTCTATTGTCTTTTAAGTGTCAATGCTACTTCATTTAAATGATGTATAATTATTTGTGTTATTATTTATAGTAAGAGACATTTGTTCCCAGTCTTAGTAATCTCTGAGCTGTTGAACTGGCCAAACTGAGGGTCACATGTCACAGTGTGTAAACAGTTGGTCAAAATAGTATAGTATTAGCAGGGTACTAAAGCTTTGATTATTATTTGAATTTTATTACAATAAAATATGAGACAGTTGTCACAGAGTGCTGAAAATAAGAAGGGAACATTAATTTAAATAGTATGTATAAGACTCATACTTTTGAAAAAATTAAGCTGCTACAGACCAGAAAATAAAATAAGATTACTTCACTCTTGTAATAATAATTCTGACATGAGCTACTTATGGCATCAGTAATAAGCTAAAGTAAATTAATCTTAAAAATGAAGTAACTGGATATGATCTTAGCATGAATGCTGAAGAAATTGTAGTTAATTAAAAATCATAGTTATGCACTCAAGAGGAATTAGCTCTGAATATACTTTGTATAAATTTATTAGCATCTGCACTATTCACAAGGCTAATAGTTATTTCTGTTGAGCTGGGCTAAACTACAGTAATTTACTAATTTTTGAGATACTTAAATCTTCTCAAGTTTAGCAAATATTCATACTGTGTCCAACTAGACATCACATGAAAGATTCTAAATGTTGTGTATTTTGTAATATGATCACATATTTTGAACTCTATCCACCTTTAGTACATCTGTCTGAAAAGAAAGCAGTGACAAAACTTATTAATAGTGGTTGTACAACTTCTAAAGACAGTGTGATATCTCATTAATTTTTATTTAATTAGAGTTAGATTAGCTGACAAATTGAAACACTGCCTAGAGTTGTGACCAGACAGTGAAAACTCAGAGATGAGGATCACACTAAACTGAACTAGATGAGCATGTATTAAATAAGCAAGGTAGAAGGAGATGGCTAGATTTAGGTATAAGAAATAATAAGAGAGTGAGAGCAGATAATGATGAAAGATCCACAGGATAAAGTTAATGTGGCTTCAATGTAGTACAAATAAGGTACAATATGATGAGTAACTATGTGTCATAAGCAGCAGGCTTACATCCTTACATCCTCTGTGTAATTAAAGAAGGAGCATGGGGTGAGGTAAAGAGAATGAATGTGAGCAAGGAATAAGATAAAAAGGAAAGTAAGAGAAAGTACTTTGTAGCACCAAGGGAACAGCCTGCAAATTGGTGCATCAAAACCCTGTGAGAAAAAGCTATTGAGTGAGACCATTACCACTCTAAGTCAACTAAACATCCAATGCTGTGCAGTCTTTGCAGTCATGACATAGTAGCCAATAATTGTCTTTGGAGTCATACTCAGCTCATCTAATAAGGAATTGCCATTTACAGCCAAGTAGGAGTCGAGGATCTTGTTGACTGTGCATTCTTTCAAATCTTCTGCAGAGAGTACAGGGCCTGGATGTTTAAGTTTGCTGCTGGAGAATAAGAGGGGATCATTATATTTATGTCACTTCAGTTCAGATGCGTGGAAGGTGAAGAAAGTGTGGAGACTGTTAGGAAGCAGCAGAGTACAGTTTGAAGTTTCAGGGCATGTAACTGTCACTGTGAAGGGACTGTCTCACTGTGAAGGGACTGTCTCACTGTGAAGGGACTGTCTCACTGTGAGAACTTTGCTGCCTGATAGAATCTCTTCTTTTTGAAGGTAGTTTAGTGATGAAAGATAAAGAGTCAAATCTTGTTGCTCACTGTAAAAATATTATTGGGCCCACATGTGACATTGGTGAAGCGCACCTAACATATTTTGCCCTGCATCATATTATCTCATGCCTCACCCATGTCAAGCTCAATGGATACCATTATGTTGATAGCAAGGTGCACAAGTGATTCTGAAAAGATGTCAGAGAGTGCATTTGATATGACAGGATAATGAGGCAGGGAGATCACTCAAGTCTTAAGTTAGAAATTAGAGAAATCAGTAAATCTGTTAAGCAAATTCATTATGTCAAAGTGTTTGTAAAATAGCACACAGAACCCAGTCACACTGGGTTCAATGGATATGATAGCGTAAAGCCTGATTAACAGTTTTGTTTGTATATTCACTAAGACTGTTGATATGATAATGATAAGTAGATAGCTTCAGTTTTTACCCAGTGAGCTTATGCACCTTGGTCCAGATGCAGGAAGTGAACAATTTGTCATAATCAGAGATGATGTTGAATAACATGCCATTGACATAGTCTCACTGATTAAAGAATAATACAAAGAGCCCTGAGGCAGTAATGTTCGTGCAATTTGACAGAATGCACACATCAGAGTGAATGTGATCAGTGATAAAGAGAATATAATCATACCCTTCATCTTCGGGCAGAAGCCTGATCAAATTCAAGGCTACTGATATGTCCTATTTATCAGGGCCTGGCAGGAGGTGAAAAGAACTAGCAACCTTCATTATGCAAAACTTGTTTATTGACATTTAATATAAGAGAGTGTGACATTCCCCAAAAGCTCTGCACAAATAGTACTTATCTACACCACAATAATGTGAGGAGTCATGTACTATCAGTTTATATAGTGCTAGGCTCAATATAAAGTTATAGTGAGTTTAAGATAATAAAATTAATTTATAAGCTTAGCAACTTATATAAGAAGTAATAAACATTAAATTTGAACAACTAAACTAAATAATGTCACTAATATATGTATATATAAAGCTGGGCTCACTATAAGTTTATATTGTGCTAGGCTCAATACAAATTTATAGTGAGTTTAGCTGAATAAAATTATTTTATGAGCTTAACAACTTAGATAAGAAGTAGAAAACATTGAATTCTAAGAACTAAGGTGAAGAAAAGCATAACAACCAAGGAAAGCTCATAAAATCTTTACTACTTAAACTCAATTTACTATGTAAGAAAGTATATAGATCAGGCTCAAGTTCATTTATGTCTACTTTTGGGTCAGTGAACGAGATAACACAATGAAGAGCGCACCTTCATTTCGAGCCAGACATCCGGGATCAAAAGTAGATGTCTGGAAGGCCGGAGAATGGTCAGTCAAAAGTAATGCATAGAACTGGAGGCAAACCACGATTCGGCGCGAGTTGGTTTCCCCCGCCACCCGGAGGCAACGGGGTACTTATCCCGAGGACCACGTAAAGGTCCGCGCCCGGACAGCAGCTGCATCGCAAGTGCTGCCCGTCCTCGGGACGCACCTGATGTGATTGAGGGTATTTCAACGCGCTTATCTGGCGACCCTGCACAACGACATTGTCAGTAAAAGTGCCGACAGAACGAACTTGCTGCAAATCTCACCTTCTCTTGCATTGATGACAACCGCACCGCAAGGCTAGCACAAACTGCAACCAACACCGAACGAAAAGCGACCTGCCGACCAGTCACAGAGAGCCATTGTGATGCGCAGAGGGCAAAAAACGCCCGCATCATTGCACACCGACTCTCCGTCGATCTCGCCCTTCAGAAGGGTTTACAGTGTCCAACCCCTCGCCGATGCCGACCCGTCGACAGCGAGCACTAGACTGCAGTCAACAAAACCCACGAAGCGATCACTGTTGACCAGTCACGGAAACCGTTGTGCATCGTCATCGATGCACTCCAGTACATCGTCGGTCTCACCCTTGGGGAGGCTTTACAGGATACGCTCGTCGCCGATTCTGATCAACAGCTTGTGCTCGCCTGCAGTCGACATAGAACGAAAGATGACCTGCCGACCACTCACAGGGTGCAGAGGGCAGAAAAATGCCCAGATCATTGCACGCTGGTCTGTGATGATCTCGCCCTTCCGAAGGGTTTACAGGGTCCATGCGCTAATCGCCGATGTTGAGGAACAGCTTGTACTAGCCTTGCAGACGGAATGGCGATAATCCACGGGCACCTACAAAGAGTCGTTAGTGTAAGTGCACGTCGGGGCCATCGACGGCCGTCCTGGAATGTAACAGTCGAACATTAGTCACAAACGAGAGGGAAATAAATCAAATGACGCACCTTGAATTTCGGGTAAGGCTTGAGGTTGGCGCGAGTTGGTTTCGCCCGTCGCACAGGGGCGACGGGGTACTCGTCCCGGGGACCACGAAGAGGTCCGCGCCAGCCCCCGGGGGGTTCGGTCCACGCGATTGTCGACAAGAGTCATGAACACAAAAGGAATAGAAAAAAAGCGGGAGAATGGGAAATGGAAAGAAGAAGAACCAAGTCCCACAGAAGAGAACCGTCGTAAAGAGGCAAGTTTGTCGTCCGACGGAGGAAGTCGTCAGAGGGCATGAATGAAGCTAAGGCCCACCCAACCATCCACCCATCGCAGAAAAAGACACAGTGTTGATGTGGCCACATTGGTGACCACCGTCGCCAGAACTGACATTCAGCCGGATCAACGACGAAGAGGTCGCGCCGTTGTGTTGCCATGCCAGGAGATACAGTTCGTCGACAAGGACGGAGCCCAGTCCAACTTACCAACGAGGTGCCGAGGAGGATGTTGGAGTGGCTACGACGTGGACGGGGGTAGGTTCGTTGAGCATAGGTCGCGAACAACGACGTCGGAGAAGTCTTACCTTTGTTCAACCCTCCTTGAGGTCATACAACACCTTCAGCTTGAGCAAGGTGGTTTGAGGATGTGGAAGACGTTGAGGTTGAGGTTGACGATAGATGATGGAAGACAGAGGGAAAGAGCGATGGGAGAAAGCGCGGTAGACACCAGATTATATACCCAGAAGCCCAACTATCCACGTGGAGGAGCAGAGGCGATGGGGGAAAGAGGGGAGGAACAACTTGGGGGTATTTATACGCTGGAAGCCAAACCGCAGCAGACCAACCCGTGAATTCGATCAAAGCGTAGATCTATTGCTGAGATCGGCCAGATGCATGAGTCAGAGCCCAAGCTGAGCAACAAGCAAAAGCAACGTACGCCATGAGGCAAGACACAATAGGATTTGAAGCCAGATAGGGTTCAGTTCCCATCAGATGGCAACGCTTGCAATTGCGCCGTTTCCATAATTTGGGGCACAATGGTCCTTCCATATAAGGATGAATCCAGCGACTTCCCTTGTTGACGACAACTTTATGGCAGGCCGCCACTCGGACCAGTATCCCCGAGCTGACGTGGTTGCTCTGGTTCACCTCCATGATATCTCTTAGGTGAACATGAGTAGACTTTTTCCGCGAGAAATCCAGAAGACAATTGGGATGTACGATGCGCTGAGTCCCAGGTTGATCGTTGGCGTTGAGTAACTTCTGGCTGAGAACGGAAGTGGCCCGCGGAACTCCGAGGGTGCCGCTACCGGCTACTACTCGGCGAATTGCTGTTCAGAACTCCAACGTTCACTGACTATGATATGTAAGTACGTGCCATTCAGAACGACAGCGACTCCCTGGACACTACTATTACTAGTTCTTCTCCGTTTGTAGTATAAGCAGCTATGCCTCCACTTGCTCTGCCGAACCAAGGACCTCTCCCGCTTCCCGCACCACCTTCCGAACCTCCTACCGACGATGACTATTTCAATGCATTTGATTATCGCAGACTAATAGAGCAGGGAAAATGTGCGTACCGGCCTGCTGCACTTCAGCTGATGACTGAAGCTACCAAAGTATCACGCGATGCCCGCGTAACATCAACTCACCTTGTTGAGGCGCGTCTCTACGAGGAGAAGGTGTTAGTGGCGCGCTCCGCTGACGGTCAGCATTCATTTCCTATATCCCCGTCCATGTAAGCTGAAGACGGTGTGCTGGTGCTCCTGAAGTGGCGCCTCCATGGCTCGCAGGTGCCTTGCAGCCTCTCTTTGACACAAACGCGCGCATTGAAGCTCGTCTTGGTCGTATGGAGGCACGCCTTGATCGCATGGAGGCACGCCTTGGTCCCATCCAAAGAGTAGGTGCCAAGGTGTGTGTTTCATCTGCATCTATGTGTGTTTGCAACCTCGGCTTAGTTCTGCTTTCCATGTAGGCTCACAATGTGCAGTGTGGTAAAGGCGACTTCATTCAGCTCGAGGAGATGCCTTTCCATGACAATTCACTCCCTACCAAGGCTCCAGTATGTGATCAGTTGCAACCTCAGTTGGAGTGAACTCACTTTCTTCGATAGCACAATCTCCCTCTTCTATCGAGCGTGGCTGTTATTGATACCTTGAGTCAGGCACATGCGAGATCCTATTTCGAGGGCTACTATCCCAACGTTGATGTACCCCGCGGCATTGATGCCCGTCGATTAGCCATTAAGAAGGCAATTGGACAGTTGTGATAATATGGCCTTGTCTGTAGAGATAGTTATGTGATATGCCCATCCAGCACGCGACTTGTTCGAGTACTTATACCTAATGAAACTTCCGATGGGGTGTAAGCGCCGTATCGCGGTCACGTGTACGATGGCTTCGCCTACGGCGCGTACCACACTCATTTCACTTCTAACCGTGACTGGCAGTACTACTCCAGTAACGTAATGGTGGTGCGATTGTACATTTCGCTTCTAAAGTCAAGTGATTTTCTATACATGAAATGAGCAGAAGCTCATGCAGCTGCCGCCCCTTTCTCTTCTACCTCCTCTTTGCCCTTGGGTCCACTGAATACGTCGCGAACAACACCTCTGACGATTTCGATCATCGCCCTGCGGCTCTCCCAGACTGGTAGAATCGAAGTGATAAACGCCGCTACGAAAAGCCAAAGCACGCAAATGATGATCCACGCTTTGAAGAAGCGCAGCGAAAACACATAGTGCGAGAGGAACAACGGAATGGGAATCAACTGTACGGCATGCTCTAGTCAGCCACGATGCAATGGCACAGTAATGTTTAAAAAAACTCACGAAGATGGTGATAAACGTGAGCGTCAGCGATGACCACGTCGCGGTGACCAGCGATTTCTTTAGCATCTCCATGTCCTCCGGCGTGTCGTCGTTCCGGTCAAGCTCTGCCTCATCGTTTGCAGATGACACGTGCGTGTTGACCTCAGACTTCTTCTCCGACTCAACAGGAGAATGAGGCTGGTCCGTGCTGGTCCTTGCGCGTTGCTCCTCTTCTATCTCTGCAAGACGTGCTGCCCTGTCCAGCGCACGTCCCCGAGCGTTGATTTTCTTTGTCTCCGTCCAGTCAAACTTGTTGTCTGGCTTGATCAGTGTGACAATGATGGAGATGAGCGCGCCTGAGCAGCAAGAGCCCAGGTTACCCGCGAGCGTAGGATACATCTCGCCTGTATCATTGCTTCATCAGAACTGCCGCAAAACCGAACAAAGAAATCAGCCCACCGGTCGTGGTAACGTTCAGCTTGCCATAGTACGCCTTCGCAACGACGAGCCAACATATGATGCCGATACTCATACCGCCGAGCGCCCCCGCGAACACCGCGGCCTTCGTTTGCTTGCGCCAAACGACTGTCATGATGATGGGGCCGACTGCTGAAGTGTAGATCGTCCCGGCGAACAGGAACAACCAATTCAGGGAGAGACCAATTCCGTTCCAAAGGCATGCGATGCAGGACATGATGATAGCCCAGATGGCGACCATAAGATGCGAGACGCGGATGAGTGTCTCCGGCGACGCCTGTCCACCCGGAAGACATGAGCGACCAACGACGTTAAGAAGGATGAGATAAGACATACGTCTGGCTTGAAGTGTATTTGATACAGGTCGAACGTAAGGATGGAGGACGTCGCAATCATCTCGGATGACGCCGCAGATGTGACCGCCATGAAGAGCAAGATCAACTACTTTGCGTGAGATTGTGTACCAAATAGGGAAACGATATCTTGTCTAACCATTGCGACTGCACCTCCCTTGCCAAGAAGCGTCACGACACCGGCGGGGGCTGAAAGACCCGCATTAATCTGCGCGGACGACAGACCTCCAGGGAAGGGGAAGCTCGGGCCTGTTGAACACGGAAAGCTTAGCTACGCCACGAAAGTCTCATGGACGGGCAACGTACTGTTCGCCAATGCAACCGCAGCCAAACCCATGATCGAGGAGAATGTCAGCGGGACGGCAAACCAGGCGAAGCCACCCAAGAGGTATGCGCGCACGGCAGTCTTCGCCTTGGACGCAATCGCGCGCTGCCAGTATCCCTAAACGGAGGAATGTTGATTAGGGACAAACTTTACTAATTCACCAGGAGAGAATATGGGTAACTTGCCTGGTCTAGCACCACGGTACCGAATCCACCGGTTATCTGAATGATCATGAACATCAAGCCATCTGGATAAGTCGGTCAGTAACTCCCCGATTCGGAGAGCTTCTTTGGGCGTACTGTTTGACTTTAAAGTAAGATATGACCCTCCTTGATTTCCGTTGACCGGGCGAAGGACAGCCGCTTCTTGCAGGAGATGGTACATTCCGTCAAGGCCGCCGATCAAATCGGTGTTCGTGTATGTATAGAAAAAGAAATAGAGCTACAAGTTCACAGCCGTGGATCAGCCAAGGTGTTCTCGATCGATGAAAAGTATAACTTACGATAATTATCATCAAAATCATCGTGTGCACGAAGTCACCTGAAAGCTCTTCGTTTTAGTCGATAGTGAAACATCATGTACAGTGCAAACTTACACAGAAAGGTGGCTCGAAGTCCGCCCAGAATGACATAAATCATGACTCCTAAAGGGATAAGAAAATTCGAAGCGTAGATGTTCATTCCAGTAAAGGCATTCACGACGGCACTACCACCGAGCAGTAACATGCTGGAGACGATGAGGTTGGTGACGAGACCATACGTCACAAACATGAAGTGGGCGGCACTGCCGTAGCGCGCCTGCACGATCTCGAGGTAGGTATGGCAGTAAGGCGCGATCATCTTCACGCGGACGGCAAGGATTGCCATAATGAATATCTGCATGGTCGCGCCCGCCGCGTAGTAGTAACCGCCACACAATCCCCATTCGTACGTCACCGTCGAGCTCTGGAGAAGAGTCGCAGCCCACGTCCAAGCAGAAACGATGCCCGAAGCGATGAGACCCGGCTTGACGGAGCGCGATGCGGTATTGAACTCCTCTGAGGCGTTGGTCTTGAAAGTCGTGTATCGGTTCTGCAGATAGGACAGACCCATCATGATAATGGCGAAGACTAAGCCGATACCGAGAACGACTCCATAGCCGACGCCCTGGGTCAAAACTCGGGCTCCTTCAGTATTCGACATAGTTGTGGAAACAGCGGTAGAAGAGAAGTGCGGAGGCGCAAGGACGAAGCATAAGAAGGTCGAACGCTACAGCTAAAAGGCTGGTTCAGGGCTCACGGAGTCTGACTCGGAGTCTTGCATGATAAGCAGAGACACTTCTTATCGAGGGTGAACGACTTATATAGACAATCTGTAGCAATCGTCCTTGTGGAACCTGCAGTCTGATTAGAGCATTCTTTCCTCCCACTCAGAGATTCGCTGATAGTTCTGGAGTAAACAGAGTGAGTAAAGCGTCAAAAAAGACCAGCCTCGGCAAATTTTCCAATAGGAACACTTGCAGATGACCTTCGAAAGGTAGTTAAATGAGTAGTTGACCTACAGATGCCAAGCCCTCACCTGGAATGGACTCACACGAGCGACTTGGACGTGTCTCACGTAGAAGTTGAAATCTATTTTGGGACAGATAGTACTTCCGCATGCCATATATCCGGGAACGTGGAATGCAAGTAATAGGGAGGTGCAGGCGCTGGCCTTTGTACTGCTCGCGGAGCCCGTAACGTTGTTATCTACCAGCCCCAAATATACGCACTTACCTTGGCACACCAACCGTAACTTTCATTCTTCACGCGAGATCGCCTGTCGGAGGGCCGTAATACGACGACGCTATCGCCTGACCCGGAGAATTCGAGATGTTGATGGCGTAGGTCATCGACCGACTTCTCTTCGAATCTACCTTATCTCGGAGAAGAGCTGTTCAGAGTGTTGCTCAGCCTTCTATGCACGTGTGGAAAGCTCATGGATCTGCTTAAGTGATTATTACTCAGTCTCACGTAGACGCCGCGGTTCGACATGGGCGAACAAACCACAAGTGAAGAATCCTGATGGAATCCTATGCTGTATCAGCAATAAGATTCAGATACACGCAGTCTGAAAGTCGTTCAAAATACTCATCTGAGATTCTGAACGTCCAGCTTTGCGAATGTCCCCGCTCGATCTCGACCTGCGGCAGTTTTTGCATCAAGCAGATCGCAAACCGGCGCAACGAGGCTGCGATTGGACAAATGTACTACTTATCAGTGTGGTGTCCTTGGCCATCATCTCCTTTCCCGCAAGAGATGCTGTAACTGCGGCGAGAACATGGTCAATGAAATATACGACACCTTCGGAACAAGACTGTCTTCGCCACCCCCGGACTACAATGATCATTGACGCTTGGGCGTGCAGCAGTCCACCGTTAATTAAGTCGACAGGTTCAATACACGTGTACCGGCTCTTAATCGTCACGAAAAGTTTTAGATGAAAAGCGTCCGTGAAATGTAACGCGATAATACGCGCCAAGGTGTCCTAGGTGATCCTGATCACGAGGAACGTCAATACAAACGCAATGAGCACCACCACCAGACTGGAGATCACGATCCACGTCGTGCTCCAGGTCTTGCCTCCCACTGCCTTCAAACGCCCGCGTTCTCTGGTCATGACTTCGTGATTGCGCTCAATCTTCTCCTGCGCGGCAAGCACGACGGCCTTGTCCGCCTCGAGTGAGCCGGAGAAGTGCAGCGCGTTTCGCTTAAGCTGTGTCGCCATCTGTGCGAGCTGTGCGGAGAGTTCCTCGTGCACCGCGGCGGAATTCTGAAGGAATGCAGGGGTCGGTGTAAGATTGGACGTGCTTGTGGTAGCTTTCGCTGGAGTGGGAGTAGGTGCGAAAGACGGTGGGAGGATGGTCCCTGACGATTCAACTAGGGGATGATGTAGTACAGGCTCGTCGGATGGGGACAACAGCAGATCTTGCGCAGAGAGAGGTACTGCAAGTTCGCTTGATAGACCTGGCGAGCACTGCGACTGCATCGGCTCCAAGCTTAGTTGAGGTACATCTGTAGGTGCCGATGGAATGGGTAATGATGGTAAGATGGCCTCCGGACGTATCGCTTTAAGTGAGACGCGCTATAACATGATCAGTATGCAAGTTCTCGCAACACAACAGAAGTATAAAATTTTCGAACTTCGTGACGGGGATCGATCATTAGCTCCGATTTAATGTCACAGGATGAGGTCGATTTCGAGTCAAGCGTAGCCAACTTATAATGAATACGGAGACAATGGAATTACCTTGTCCACTTCCAAGACCGTATTCTCGAGACGGTCCAAAGTGCGTCGCATCTCCTCATACCGTTGAAACATAGCGCTAAAGCGGGAACCACGAAGTTGAGTGCAACCACGAACCATGCATTTAGCGGAGGCACGCACGCATTGTCCAAATCCTCGTTTAGCTCCGCGTTCTTGAGCAGCTTGCGCGCATGTCTCAATTTCTGCCAAACAAATAGATACATAGCATTCCTACGATCCTCGCCTGGCGCCGGTCAGCGAACAGGGAGTATTACCCACCTGCAATGTGCCGCGAGTCTTTATCCATGTGGGAGGTAGACCGTGACGGTCGTCGGTCCAATCCTCACTAGCAACCGTCTTCTCTAGCCTTCGAACCAGCCTGGCGAGGTTTATTCTGTCATGAACTGTCTGTTCTGAATCATTCTCGTTCATCTTCGTGAGCTCGTTGTCGACGTGGACGTTTTCGATGCACTCAGTCCGAGTCAGCCAGTCGAGTCGTGGCGGAAACGGAGAGCGCTTTGCACGTGCACGGTCCGGTGCGGAGTTCGACTGCCTCGCAAAAGCTGCTCTGGCCCAGCTGGGATGCCCTCACATCTGTGCCATGGGGACTCGTCACCAGAAGCCGTCGAGTAATTTGCGCTTGCCGACACGCAACGTCATTCGCGGCATGGAGGCTCGAACTTCGTACATATATACGTATCGCTGTCGTGTACCACCGACTGTGAGCCTACTTCATCTCTAGTGCAAAATGGGTAGTGCATTTTCTGCTCTCGATGCCCGGCTAAACTTCAGCAATACCATGACTGCCCTACGGCACTCCTTCCCCTCGAAACCCACTTTCAGTACAGACCAAATTCCTGACCTCGCAGGTCAGATAATAATCGTAACTGGTGCGCCCCGTGATTCATTCGGTCCCGCATGTGCTTATAAGTGGATTTCAGGAGCGAATACCGGAATTGGCAAGGAAACCGTTCGGGTATGTCGGCTTTCATTGGACGACCATATGTCGTGGCTGAGTCTCGAAACTGTAGAGACTCCTCGAACACAACGCCAAGGTCTACCTAGCAGCGCGGAACAAGGACAAAGCCGAAGCCGCCATTAGGGACCTGAAAGAGCTGACTGGAAAAGAGGCAATATTTTTGGAGTTAGACTTGGCCAGCTTCGCCTCCGTTCGCAAGGCTGCCGCGGAATTCCTCAGGTGTGTCTTATCTCTGCATTTGCGTACAGTTTCTCATGTGTTTCCGTACAGTAAAGAGAAGGAACTGCATGTCCTCTTCAACAACGCGTAAGCCTCGAAGCCTTCTGTAATTATCTAGCCATTCATATTTTGGTGGGGAAAGGGGTGTCAACGGGTGTCCCATGAGTTTCCTAACGGTCGAAGGGTACGACATGCAGTTTGGAACCAACGTAATTGGTATATACGTCGACACCTAAAACCTTCACTATTTTTCACCCGATTTCGTCCAGGACATTACCTATTCACGAAGCTCCTAATACCTGCTCTTGTCGCTGGGAAAGAAACTTCACCTGACCATCATACCCGCATAATCCACACGTCGTCAGGAGGGGCATATCTCTCTACGATGGATTTCGACACGTTCGTACCCGGGCCGGCAAGGTCAAAATTATCTCCGACCAATCTCTACACCCAAAGTAAATTTGTGCGTTTATCATTTTCCTGAGATCGAGGCCATGCTCATCGTGCTGTCTTGGATATCAGGCAAACGTAGTAGTAGCACGACAATTTGCGAAGCGCTATGCAGATCAAGGTATTGTCTCTATGGCCGTTGATCCAGGTTTGTTCCGCACTGGCGGTTGAATGGCGTCTTTGATAATATTTTTTCGTGACATTAAAGGTAGCATCCGGACAGACATGCAGCGCTATCATTCGTCATTCTCTCAGAAGATCGGCGTGCGCACACTTCTTGAATCTTGTTTACAGCAATAATTAATATCCTCTGTTTCTGTAGGATTTCATTTTTGCGCCCGTCTGGCTAGGTGCCCTCACCCAGCTATACGCAGGTACAATGCCAGTGGCGGTGAGCCACAACGGCAAGGTTTGTTCTTGTTTATCATCCGAATTCGTACCGTTCGTTCTTACTGACATTGTTCGTAGTTCTTGATTCCGTATGCGCGAGTCGGCATCTGCAGAAAGGAGGCATACGACGATGCCCTCGGTGAACGCCTGTGGAATTGGCTTGAAGAACAGGTCACCGCTAAGTAGAGTGTCTGACCAGGGCATGTCTCATGCCCGCCTCCCGTACTGAGCACCTCCCTTTTTCCCGATTATTGCAGCCTATTGAGGTCATGTGTTACGACAGTGCCTACGTTATATATTCTGCATTTCTACAAGTTTAAGGCTCTCGACCTGATACCACGTACACGTTCCGCATTTGGCTCTGTCCAGGAATTATCGATAAGTCTGCAAAGTCCCATCCCCTTACTAATTGCGCGCTCGAGCACACGTCTTTCCATGGATGTCTCTCCTGAAGTATCTACGGATGCCTGTGTCACCAGTTCGGACGATGCCAAAAACAGTCAAATCACTACGTAGATTCGTGCGAGATGGACTCACATGCGCGAGGGTACAAGATATGCCGGGTAACCCTGGTCACTTTGCTACTTTAGAGCTTCGTCGAGAACAATAGACGGGTATCCTTTAAAGAATCCTGGACACACATGTCCCTGTTCTTCGGCCGCGGCCGACTATATTCGGCGATGTTTCCTAGCCTTCGGACTAACAGACCTGGGAGCGAATATTCGACCATTGGAGTCTCCTCCACAGCTCTCCGGCTGAGCGACACCGCCGCCTTTCCGCTATCGGACCTTGCATCTCTGCAGCAAAATAAAAGGACAGCAACCAGATGCATGGAGGCCGGTGGCGGTGGCAGAGTGGACACTCTGCTTCAATCTTCGTGCCTCAAAATATCCTTGTCTGACCATACATCCAATACAGCAGGTATATATGGGGACATGGAGCTCAACCAGATATTCCAATTTAGACGGCGGACATCCCGTCCTCTACGCCCGTACAAGTGGCGAGACATTCTTTGCATGGCTGGTAAGAGTAGCGGTCTTCAGTGTAAGTTAATGTGGTCAATGTGGTAGTTGTAGGTTCATAGGCATCTTGTCAGCCTGAACACGAGCCACGGCCCAACGTATCTCTTGCAATTTGCCCTGGTTCTGCAGAAGGGACACGTCGTGGGAAATGGCCAGAGGGATGTTTGACACGCTAAGATTCAAGTCTCCAAACGATACTCCCTGTTTTGAGTTGCTTGGGGAATGATAGGATTAATACCAATATTGGCAAGCCGATGCGGAAGGACGTTTCGGTGCAACTTTGACATAAGCGCCCGAAGGCAGCGGCACCCACTCCTAGGTGTCTACCTCTGGTTACAACTTACAACAGTCCGCCATTCTGTTTACCAATATGTCAGACACGTCGCAGTTCGAGATGAACATCGCATACGACATTCTCTGCTCAATTGTTGACCATCCCACAATGTTGAGCATTCCTGTCCGCACAGGCATGCAGTGGGCAGAGCTAGCGGCTGAGATTGCACAGCATCCCTTAGTGGTATGGGGCATCGGAGCTCCTTTAGACCTGTACAAGCTGGTAGGTTGTATATTGTACATTGTTGTCCTTGTGCCTTTAACCTTTTTGCAGCGTGCGCCAACTCCTGAGGATGAGCTCCAGCAAGGATTACAGATAGGAGGCGTGGAAGATATCGCTGACAAAGTCAGGTCTTTCGCCGAAGTACCGCATGACATGACCCAGTTTCCCCGGGATAAAGTGCATGTCGTCGTCGTCGTGAGTCCACCGAGAAAGATAGCCGAAGGTCAGTGAAGCAGTCCATCTGTCCGTCGAGGAAGGCTCAATATCATTTGTACCTTGTCGCAGAGTTACCCCGCGGTGAGTGCTCCCGAGGTTTTGTGATAACGGTTCTGAATTCAGCATCATACCAGTCAACCAACCGGCTCAACAACAGTCAGCACTGGTTAAACTGTTACAAGTCGTCGTCGAAATACCCAACAAATGGTCGATGAATGACGTTATCAACAATGGCGGTGTCTTCCTGGATCGTAGTCATCCGGATTCGCAGAACATGGTGGAGATAGTCAACAGGTTGAAGGCGAAACGGACGTATCAGGTGACGCACTCTGATCCTTGGCGCCTCCGAGTGCAACCTGATAATCGACCAATCTTTAGGAAGACTATAATTGCCCCGCCTTTCAGAATGTCAGATCCCTTTCTCATTTCTCCCAATCGTTCATTTCCGTCGTGGAATCTCCCGGGACAGTGAAGGCCGACAACGAATTCGAGACATTCTATCTTGTCCTCCGGCGCTTTAGCAACGATGCGCCCCTGGTGCGAGAGGACACATCCTCATCCTTGAAAGCGAGCAGTTTCAAGGTGTATTTCATCCATTCTCCTTTCTTCTCTGGCAGTACCCAGAGTGATGCTTTACAGTATAAGGAGTAAGTGACACCACTTGAGAGCATGCCAGACTAATGATTCACTTTCAGACAATCGTGCTGGCAATTTCCGATGTTTGTTATGATGCATGACAAACCAGGCTACAAGCGAAAGTTTCACCCGAACAGCGATTTCAGTGTCGTCCTCCGCGGATTCCAATGCCCTGTTATCCTGTCACAAGTTGTTTCACAGAATAACGAAATTGACCGATATCGCATGTTAGTGGAAGCTATCGTTGCTGCACGTGTGGGCAAATATCTCTCGAAGGCTACTTCTCAGAAGCAGTTTTTTGTGATTGCAATTTACCTCACAGCTTCTCTGCAAGTGAATAGGTATATTGTGAGCGAAGACTCATCACCACAGGTAAGAGTGAAACATCTCGTCTCCATTGCATCCCAAGCTCTGATGAGGGTCAGTCTCCAGAAGATCAATATCGAGCACGAAACCTTTGACCTCTGTGATCCAAGTCGGGCAGCTGAGTTCCTCCGGGAAATGTACAACTTGAAGTCATTACTGGATGAGCTTGCAGTGGAGCTTGATGTGAAGAAATGTGCCCATTTGCAGGAGATTGAGGAGGCTGCATCGAAGATGCTTTCCCTTCCCCGGCTGGACCACCTGCCACCAGCAGAATCTCTGAGAACAGCGGAAGAATATGATGAATCAATGGAGCCCAGTGATGACATAGGCGTATTCAATACCGATGTCGTTCGTTCTGTTCTCAACCAGGCAAACTGCAAGATCGACTTCGTCGGATATGGGGTATGTTTGCAGAATCTGTTATGTGCACACTTCTGTATGAACCGAAGTTCTTTCCAGTATCCCCATGTAGCTTCCGTTGTCCGAAAGGATGCTCGTGAAACTTCGGCCGGATTCCTCAAGTTTGTCAAAGATGGAAATGCAGAAGTAGAAATCCTGCAATATCTCTCTCGGATTGATTCGCCCGCCAACCATACCATTCGCCCCGTTCGTGTCTGGCCTATAGAAGGAGGCATGATTATTTCAATGCCCCTTGGAGGTGGCTGGATCACTTACCTCGATCTCAATGCACATCTTTGGGGAGCTTCGCAACAACTGTTCGAAGCTGTCGGATTTATGCACGATCACGGTGTGGCACACATGGACCTCAAACCGGGGAACATTGTTATCCCCCCCATCTACGGAAGGCTGTCTATCATTGACTTCAGCATTGCTGAGCGCGTCAGAGGTCCAGGATACAAACTGAAGGGTTACGCAGGCACGAGAGGTTATACCGCTCCCGAGGTCGGTCGAGTGGCTTATTGCCCTATCCGCGCAGACCTGTGGTCGTGCGGTAAAGTGATTGAAGAGCTTTGTGAGGGTGTCAAACTATCTTTCGCTCGTACGTGGCTACGTCAGGTCAGCACGCGCCTTATGGACAACGATCCAGACAAGAGGCCGATGATGACGGAGATCCTTCAGGCCATGTCGAAGGTTGGCAGTAACAGTGAGCACTAGCTCGAGCGTCAGATCGGTGTAGTTGTCGAAGGCCGGATCAGTAGTGTTCAGTGCATACAAGTAGATTAGCAGCTGTGAATGCCCTACAGTAATCCCTGGATTTTGCTTGTGAACATACCGCGTATTGACGACGCCTCGACTTGGACATCTCAGAGCTGGACAGGACCGCTATCTGGCCGTCACTCGACGCCGCGGTACAGTATCTTTCCACACACGGCCACACACGGTCACTTCTATGCTTCTTTGCAATTATAATTGGACTGGAGAGACTTCCAGAGTCTACCATTGCGTGGAATCCCACTGATTCATCACCGGGATGGGCAGCTACGAGGGAGCATTCAACTCCAGCGTGCTGGAGCTCGTCGCTCCGCAGGAGTCCGTTGGGTTTCCCAGTGGATACGGCGAGAAGGAGGCTGCAGAATGGCTAGCCCGTCTTCATGAAGAGGGTTCGGACAGGAAGGTGGCATTCTTTGGTGACGTGCATACTTAGTACATGTTCTCCTACCCATCGCGCTCATGCATTTATTTACTCCCCAGACGAAAATCTTGCCCTGATTCTGACCATCCGTTTCCCGCACGACTCCTTCGAGGACGCTTCCCAGGCAAATGCAGCGGCGAAGCCAGACCCTCCCCTGCAACTTCTTTCCTTCCTCGCGCATCTCCAAGTCTCCTACGAAGCGTCTTACATCTCTCCCACCGCCCCTGCCGCGCTCTCTGCAACTGCACCAGAGATCGCGCGACCACCTGTTCCCCCCCGCACAACGTCCATGGGTAAGAACAAGCCTGCGCTCCTGCAGGCGAAGCAGCACCCCTCCATTTTTCCGCCGAACACTCCGCTGCCTATCCCTGCTGCTGCCAAGTCCGACCGTAAGTACGTTCAAGCACAGGGCATGCTTCTCGCATCAGGCGTATGGGGCGAGGATTTGCTCGGGAACAACCCGTCGGCCAACTCGCAAGATGCCTTTGCCCTCCTGTGGGCACCGGAGACGCAGGAGTGGGTAGCTGTGTATAGGCTGTCGGTGCTCGTCTGTGAGTGTTGCCAACTCAAAGGCTCTCCTTTGTAGCTCAGTGCTCTTCAGCGTTTATGGCGACCAAGATACCGGATCCACTGCTCTGTCTGACGGTGTCGGCGACGCTGCGCGAGAAACCGCTCGCCATGACCCCCTCACGTCATGCCCTTGCCGCTTTGATCGACACTGTAGGCGGGCTGCCGAACGTACTCGGCCAGGTCATGTCGCCCTCGAAGGCCAACGGTCCGGACACTGAGGGGAATACTGAGGATGACGGTGACGACGTGCACCTGTATGGGCTGGAAGAAATCAATCTCCTCGAAAACCTCAATTTGGGTGCGTTCGCCTTCTACCCTCCAAGTTGCTCGCTAATACCTTCCCCAGACCCGACCTTCGCCTCCTCGAACCTCTCGCTCCCGTCCACGCGTCTCGGGCCCAATACTCGCGTTTCCGCATTCTCACTTCCACCGAAGTCGCTCCCTCCCATTGTGGATACGACCTCTCCCTCGACCCCGACCGCCTCGCGCCCACTCACACATGCGACGCTTCGCAAGTCGTTCCGCAAGACGATGGCGACCGCATCGGGGTTCCGCGTGCGGATGCGCACCGTGTTCGTACCGTACTTCCTGCTCCCCAAGACGAGCAAACCTCCGCGCGATGGCGGCGGTGTGGAGGACGACGTCGATAGTGACCCAGATGCGCTCCAGGCACGCGACCAGCGGGAGGCGGGGAACGAAGAACACACAGTCGTGCTCAGCGTGGAGATCGAGAACGCGTACACGGACGAGCTCAGAGGCTCATCTGCATCCCCGCCGTACAACTTCGCCGTCGAAGACGTGGTCGTCAAGATCGGCGGTTCGGGTGCGCGGACGGTGCTCGTGCCGTGGGGAACGGAGGACCCCGCGGACATCTTCCCGATACACATCGCGCCTTCGGAACAGGTGAATCTTCTCTACGCCGTCTCGTTCCTGCGTGGTCCAGAGGTCGACGAGTTTTCGCTCGCTGGGACCTCGGCGAAGTCGGATCCTGTCGCGGCTGCGATGTCGGAGAAGGAGCTACAGCGGTCGGTGACGATCAATATCCACGGCCGTCCATTCGAACGGGTAAAAGGGCATCCAGAGGAAGAGACCGAGTCGCAAGAACAAGAGGTGCTGTCGTACCCTACCCGTGTATATCCCTCCCGCTGGAACTGTGTTCTCGACCTTGCCTCCCGTCCCCCACCCATGCCTCCAGGGACGGAGACGCCCCACCACTCCGTGCTGCCCACACCCGCTTCCCCCTTCCCTTCGATGCCAACCCCCACACCCGGCCAACCCGGCCTATCTATTAATCGCTCAAACGTTCTCCAAGTGGGCTCAGCGGGCAGCTCACGTTCGTCCACCCCCGCCGTCGCAGGCAACAAGCGCTTCGCCAGCGCCTTCGACACACCCCAGACAGCGCTGGACGCGCGCGCCCAGTCATACGCACGCATGCCGCGCTCGCCCATCAACTACCAAGGCGCGACCGCGATGCTCAACCCCGCGAACCAGCCGCAAACCTCGCCCCAGCAGCAGCAGACGCAGGGAACGCCGACCCTCACGAACCCCTTCGACCGCCGCACGTCCTACCTCCCGCCCTCCATCACCTTCGAGTCCACCTACGCCCGCTCACCGACGACCTACAACGCTCCGCAGAGCCCGCCCGCGCCCGTCCCGCCCTCCTTCTCCTCCCTCGCCGCCCCGCCAGAGGACGCAGAGCCGCGCACCCCCGCTTACCCCGCCTACCCCGGCTCGCCCCCGCCCCCTCCACCGACTCCATACTGGCAGGCGCCGCTCGCGCAGCAGACGGGGGCGGGCGCCGTGGGCCCGAGCGTCGAGATCCGGCGCGAGCGCGGCGGGGTGCCGCCCACGCCCGGCCCGCGCGTGGGCGGGTTCGGGATGGGCGCGGAGGGCCCGGGGGCGGGAGCTGGTGCGGGGGCGGCGGGCGAGCCGATCGTCGTGTCTGTGGGGCTGCTCCCGATGCCCGCGCGCGGGGACGCGGGGGGCCGGGGGGAGCCGGGGGGGATATACCCGCTTGACCAGTTCACGCTGGATATTTTTGTGTTCAACCAGTCGTCGTGGACGCGGCGGTTTGAGGTGAGCTGTCCGGAGGAGCGGCGGCGGCGGCGGCGGCGGCGAGGCGAGGGGAACGTGGGTCCGCCTGGGATATTGCCGCTGGAGAGCAGGGTGCGCGTTGGGTGAGTCGCGTCGGTGTGCAGTTTGGGTGTTTTCGGGGAGCTCATGCGGCTTTTCTTGTATTTCTTCTCCAGGCCGCTGCTGCCGTCGACTTGCCAGTCCGTGCGGATGGACTTCTTGGCGCTCGCGCCTGGCGTGCACTCTGTCGACACGCTCACGCTGACGGATGTCAGGACGGGGTTCACGATGCATTTGAAGTAAGCTCCTCGACTTCGATTTTTTTCCCACCTACTGAGTGCCTCGCGTCTCCAGATCCGTTATGGACGTCGTAGTGCTTGAGCCCCCTCCCGAGGCGGCGTCGAAGTGATAGCAGTGGCACATAACGTAGTACATGGTGTATATACATTCATTCCGACCGCATTTATCATAATCATTCGCTCTCCGAAAATGCACGCTACCAGCGACGAAACGGACGCCTACGCATATATAGATAAGGGGATAGGATGGACGCGGAGAAGCCGGACTTTATACAGATGGTCATAAGGGAAGAAGCAGAACGCAACAAACGGCGAGCAGACAACAATGAAACCGTAAACCGATACGCAGCGTCCCTACACAGCGACTAAGCCCACTGGCTCTTATCCCACGCCGGGTCCTGCAGGAACGCACACAGAACCTTGCTGCCCGTCTGCACCACACACACCATCACAGGTCAGCCACGCCATCAACAGAGCAAACCGGAATCAGCGCGCACCTGGAGGAGGGGGTGGCCGGCGACGACGGTGAGGAAGCGCTCGAGGCCCTCGCGGCGCGCCTCGATGACCTCGTCCGAGAAGCGGTTCGTGAAGACCTTGCCCGGGAGCGGGGGGATGTTCACGCGCGTGGACTCGTGCTCGAGGATGTCGCGGAAGGCCTCAAAGTCGGAGTAGCGCCGGCGCACGAGGGAGTGGCGCAGCTTGAATGCGGGGATGTTCGTCTGCGGCGCAGCCAGCGGAAGATCAGCGTGCGGAGTCGACCGGCAGGGAGTGGGAGGGAGAAAGCGCACCTTGCACACGATCTCGTAGTCTGTAAACATTTTGCGCCCGAATCCTGCAAATCCAAAAAAAAAACACCGCCGCTGAGCACCCGACGACGACAAAAAAGAGAGAGAGAGAGCAAAAAAAACATCGCGCACCGTGCGTCTGCGGATTGCGCACCTCGATCTCCAGAAAGCTTTCCGGAACGCTATACATCTCCTCGATCTGCAGGGACGGACAGAGATGCCTGTTCGTGTGTGTGGCTCGCGGCTTAGACGTGGGGGAAGTGCGCTTACGGTCTGCTCGCGGCCACCAAGGCGTGGCTCGTCGAAGACGCTGCTGCGTGCAAAGGGCGATACGGCCGTCATCGTGCTGGGTGGTGAGGGAGAGAGGTCAACTCGACGCCCGCGCTGTCCACCCCCGGAGCATAAAAGCGGACCAGCCGCCCAGGGGCCCGTGGGAAACACCGCCACCGATTCCAGAACGCTCGCAACTCAGTCACATCATGATGCGCATAGGCATTAATCTGCATAGATACATACAAAAAGCGTAGGCCAAACATCGTATATCGACAGGTATGGCGGGTCGTTAGTAATGTGCGCACGCGGACGCTCAGATACACAAGCAAACGATATACAAACAATTCAGAAATGAGTAGATAGCAGACTCTGCAGAAACACAGCCCAAGATATTTCCTGCAAAGCCCAACGCAGTATCAGCACCCACCCAGACCAACACAATAAAATAAAATAAAACTCACATCACCCACGCGGAGGCAAGCTATACCGCCGATCATCTCTCCCATACGCACCGCGCCCATACGGCGGCGGCGACCGCGGCGGCGGCATCCGCCCCACAGCCTCGCGCCTCTCATACGCATACCCCCCCTCTCTCGTATCCACATACTCGCGCTCCCGCGCGATCCCGCCCGCAGGCGCACCACCCGCATACGCCACCGGTGGCGCGCGGTCGTCATAATACCCCGACGCCGGCGCCGCATACTCCGCAGGCGGCGGCGGCGGCGGCGGCGCACGCGGGAGCTCGCTGGTCGCAGGCGCAGGCGAGTAGTACGCCCCGGCCGGCGCGTACGCATCGTCCCGGGGGCGCTTGATGGGCGGGCGCAGGTCGTCCGGCGCGCGGCGCAGCGGACTGGGGCTCCGCGGGCGGATGCGCGAAAACGCCGGCGGGGGCGGCGTCTCCACACCGGCGTACCGGGCTCGTTCCATATCGCGCGCGTACCCACGGTCTTCTCCGGGGTATCCATCCGTCAAGCGCGAGCTCAGCGGGCGCGCACCGGGCGGCGGTGGTGGTGGCGGCGGCGGCGGCTGGTCCGCAGAGACCCTCCGCTCGCGCTCCTCGCGGGTCTCCCATCCGTTACTCGACACCGCATCCCTTTCCACATACCTCTCGCGCTCATACTCGCGCCTCTCCCACCCACCGCGCACACCCCGCACCTCCCACTCGTCGCCATACCCCCCGCGTTCCTCCTCCCGCCAGTCCCTCCCATATCCCTCCACAGCAGGCGCACGGCGCGCCGAGTCCTCAGCGAACGCCTCGCCAGCAGGGGGCGCCCACGCGCGCGGCGGCGCATACGGGTCCGGCGGGGGCGGGGCCGGCGACGGCGCGCGGCGATACGGAAGCGGGCGCTCCGCAAAGCGCGGCGAGTCGACATCCATCATGTCCGCCCCGCGTCGCTCCGCATACCGCTCCGGCTCGCGATACGGCGCGCGCTCGCGCACGTCGGGCCGGACGGGCGAGCGCGTCCTGGAGCGCGGCTTGAACGCGCGGGGGTCTTCGCGCGCGAGGGACTGCGCGCGTGAGGTGGGGAATGGCCCGGGACGAGACCCGACCGGCGTGACGGGGCGCGCGAAGCGGTCTTCGATGGGTGCGCGCGCGCGCTCGTCCGGGCGCGCCGCACGCTCTGGCTGGGCGGGAAGTGGCGGCCGGGCAGGTTCAGCGAGGAGCATATTGCGATCGTCCGCAGGGACAGGCCGGGCAACACGGTCACGGTCAGGAGCAACAGCAGCAGCTGGAAGAGGCGGGGGCGGGGGCGGACGCGTCGCCCGCTCTTCCGCAGGCGGCGGCGGGGCAGCAGACGTAGCAACAGAAGTAGCAGCAGCAGCAGCAGAAACCGCGTGGGAGAGCCTTTCCTCGAGAGCGGGGCGCGGCCCGCGCTCGTCCACACCGGGGCGCGTGCTCGGCGTGCGGTCTTCCGGTCTACCAGCAGTACTAGCACTCAGCCGCTCGTGGAGGGGCACCGGGCGAGTCAGGCGGTCTTCCAAGGGCACCGGTGGGCGTACATTCCTGTCTTCGACATGAGGCGGTACACGGCCGTTGCGGTCTTCAACAGATCGGGGAGCAGCTGAATCTGCAGGAGCAGCAGGGACAGGACCAGGACGTGGGTTGCGGTCCTCAGACACCGGAGGGCGGCGATCATCGCCTGGCGGGGGTCTTACCTGGCGGTCTGCGCTTGGAGGAAGAGGTGGACGACGGTCATCAAGCGGAGCCCGAGCCTGCCTATCTACGTTGGACGGTGGGGGAAGAGGCGTGCGACGGTCGTCTCCGGGTCTTACCTGTCGCTCTGAGACTGCAGCAGCGGGAGGCACAGGCGGACGGCGATCATCACCAGGGCGCAACTGCCGGTCCCCAGCCGGGGGAGGCGGCAGCGGTCGGCGGTCATCCAGGGGTCTCAACGGACGGTCAGCTGCGGAAGGTGGAGTAGGAGCACGGCGGTCATCAGGAGGTCTCAATGAGCGGTCAGCCGCAGCAGGAGGCACAGGTGGGCGGCGGTCATCCAGTGGTCTGTAAGGGCGGTCATCCAGTGGTCTGTAAGAGCGGTCCACAGCACCCGACACCGGCGAGCGGTGGTCGTCCCCAGGTCTCAGCGGGCGGTCAGCAGGAGGAGGTCCACGGCGGTCATCAGGCGGCAGCGGTCTGCCCTGCGCCCTGCTGGGCGAGCTGTCCAGTGCAGGCCGTCCGTAGGAGCGTTCATCAGTCAGCGGGCGCAGCTGGCGCGAGTCAGAGCTACGGTCATCGTTGGCGCGCATTTCCGCGGGTTTTTCGTAGCGGCGCACAGGCTCATACCGAGACTCATACGGACGGCGGGTATCTGGCAGCGGACGCGGACGGTCATCGTTGCGGCGGTCATCGCGGAACCGCGAATAATCCGGGCGGCGGTCCCGATCCCGCTCGCGGTCCCAGTCTCTGTCCTTCTCACGCTCGCGCTCACGTTCGCGCTCTCTGTCCTTGTCGCGGTCGTAGAATCGCGCTGCAGAGAAGCGCCCATTGTGGTCGTTGCCGTTGCCGTACCGCGAGTCTGCCAGACGGCCGTTCGAGCCGGGGCGGTCCTCGAAGCGCGAGGAGGGCTTGTCCTCGGCGCCGTTGCGGTATCCCCAGGCGGGCTCACGCGCGTTGCGCACGTCATCCTTGTCTCCGTACGGCGGGGGCTTGCCAGAGGACGGGAGGTCGCCGGGCGGCTTCGTTCCTTGCGCCGCAGACTCACTAGCCACAGACTTTTCCGACGGCGCGCGGCCGAGGGTTGGATCGTATTTGGGTCCAGGCGGGCCTTGGCGTGCGCTGTCGGTGTTGCTCGCATCATAGCCTGTTGCACGCTGGGGACCTTCTGCAGCAGAGGGGGGAGGCTTGGAGTCGAGAGGCTTGGCACCGGCGCTGGCAGGTTGTGCAGCAGGAGTAGAGCCACGGGCGGAGTCATACCTCTGGTCGGCGCCGTAGCGTGGCGCAGGGGGCGCTTGCGCATTCTGTGAGACAACAAGAGGATCAGCGGTCAGGGAGACGGTCGGAGCACGGGCGCGCAGCACATTGTTATTAGGCGGGAGCGAGTCGCTCACTGATTGCTGTCCGGCGGGCTTCCGTTGGGCGTCCCACGGTTCAGAGGGCTGAGATCTGAGCCTACGCAGCTGCTCGCCAGAAGTAGCACCAGAGAGAGCACCGTTGCTGCCAGCGTTGTTGTTGCTAGAGACGTTGTTGTTGTTGTTGTTCCCGTTGTTGTCGCCGACGTTGGGAGCGAGGACAGGCTTCGCGGCGTCTGTGGGGAGGTCCTGGGAGATCTGCTCTGGATGTGGTGGGACTTGTGTGGTTGCCCTGGGACCGAGATAGAGCTTTGCAAGGGTGGCAGGCTGGGGCACGGCGCGGAAGAACTCGTGCTGGCCGTTCTTGATGGACTCCTTGAGCTTTTCGAGGACCTCGAGGTCGCTCTGGCCGGGGGGCGGCGGTGGCGGCGGCTGATGGAAGAACGGCTGGGGCGGCACGGCTGGGTGCGGGGGCACAAAGGCGGGGCCGGGGAGCGGGGGCATGTAGCCGGCGTACGGGAAGGGCGCGAAGGCGGGCTGGAGGGCGTAGCCGGGCGGCGGCATGCCGGGGCCTTGGGGGTGGCCGGGCTGGGCGCCGGCGGGGACGGAGAAGGGGACGTTCATGCTGTCGTCGTGGGTGGGCGTGGAGAGGAAGGAGGACTCAGGGCCGTCGGTGAGGGTGGTGACGGTGCGCTCGCGGTTGATGACATTGCTCCGTCCCTTGCGCTTCTTGTTTTGCCTTGTCGACATTTGGCGGTCCACAGATCTCCTGCTAGCCTGATCCTGAATACTCTCTAGCTCCGCGCAGAACCACGCACAACGCTCGCTCTCCCTCGTATCCTGTGCTCGCTCAGCGGCGAGAGTATTTGCCAGAAGAATAATAACACAGCGGAAGTAAAAGACAAAGGTGACGTGTGCAAAATTCTCATCTGATCCCCACCGATAGATCATCCGTTCAAAACCAAAGTCACACGTCACACAACTCCCCCCATCCTACCCTACGAGTCCCCAAAATGCAGACGTTCGCGAGCATGCGCCGCATTGCGGATAGCGAAGCTGCATTCGGTGCTTGGTCTGTGCGCCCTCGACGCGTCGCCTTCGGGCATTCTGCGGACTAGGCCTTCGCTATTGTAGTCACAGCGTGACATCCACGTGCCAAAAAATACACGAAAGACGCCCAATTTAGGCGACTAGCACCGCGAGACGTAAATGCCCTGTTCAATGGTCTCGTACCCAGACGGTTATCTCATCGCACCCTACCACCGCAGATAACACGTCTGGGGCAGTTTGATAGAGCCCTCCTACCTTACAGTTGGCGCCCGTTAAGCGCCAGATAAGCGACAGACCATGGGCTAGGTCTGTGCCGAATCAGGCAACTGTTGCGAAGCTTGAATGTCCTCCTTCATTGAAGATCAAGCTATCATAGGCATGCACATCTCAGAACTAGCATGAACACTGTATAGTAATGCTGTAAATGCCTCTAGAAACATTTTAGCACCACAGGAAGCCCGAGCATATTTTCAGCCAGATTCCTTGACATTTTCACTCAAAGTAGCTGGCTTAATGCATTTCCGGTGCTCCTTTGTGTCAGCGCGAGCTCAGAGTATCCGGGCCATCTCAGAAAAGCTTCAGAGGTTCTCGGGAACTCACTCCCATCAAATCTCCTCAAAAAATACATGTAAACTGGGCATAGAGATCAAAAGTCGCGCTCAATGAGTGGGCAGGCACATAATTAAAGAAGCACATAAGCGAGGCTTCTCGAGCGGCTAACGGGCGCTAACTGTAAGGTAGGAGGGCTCTATCAAGCTGCCCCAGACGTGTTATCTGCGGTGGTAGGGTGCGATGAGATAACCGTCTGGGTACGAGACCACTGTTCAATTACATATGTCCCTCCCTAATTTCCCTACTTTGATCGCCTCGGCAGGTGCCTTATTTTAGACCCGCATCTCGGCTAGATCGGAGTTTGCAGTTGCTCGCGCTCTGCTCTGTGGATGCGGGCTTCCCTCATTTTGCTTGGATTTTGGATGGTTTGAAAGCTAATCATGCCCCGAAGAACACTGGGACCTTTCGTATGAAGAATGCATGCATGATCTTGCATACAAAGTGTTGAGATATTTTTGGCACATCTTTTACATAATGCCGAAGATCACGATGAGTGCCAAGCCGAGAGTAGGGAAAGTAGGGAGGGACATAATTGAACAGGGCAAAATAAGTCTGGTCCGTCTTCAGAGCTACTTCAGTGATTACATGCTACTATGGGGCTCGAGCATCGCCAGTTGGTGCATGTCATGTTCCTTCTGTATAAAACCACCACGCACAACACCCTCGTGCCATGTTATCTGTGTGTCATTTAACACTGCAGGATATTGCACCTTTCCCTCATCTCCACACCAGTCAAAGTCTATAAGCATCGCACCTTTCTGCCCTGTCCCTGCCCAATCAACGACCATGACATTGGGAGGACGAAGGTCACCAAACACCAAGTGGGCATCATGCAGCAAGCATACAGCTTTCTTGATATCGTCCAGGATGCTTTGGCGGACATTTGCGGGGATGCCATCCCATGTGAGTTCAAACAAAGTCCTTGCTCCCACTAGATCCATGACGACCACATGCATCCCTCCTCCAACCGACTCGAAGCAGTGGAGTGCAGGAGCAAGACCATGCTGCACAAGCAATCTATGGCCTCGGCTCGAATAATCCTTGACGAACTTCACCGCAACTCTGTCACCCATATCGGTCTTGGCCTCAAACAATGTGGAACCAACCCTTTCATCCTTGGATCCTATCCGACCCACATATGCAAGATGCACGTCCCGATTGTCCTTCCGGTACGAATTGAAGTAGGGGTATACGAAAAGACGGGTGTTGTCAGTCGGGAGTCGTAAACCCTGATAGAAGGTCTGCAACTGTTCCAAGCAACTCTTCAGAGTATTGAAGACCCGGGCAGCAGCAACAACACGTTTATTAAGATGAGGGGTGCCACCTAGCCAGAGGAAGTCAGTGAGGGGTTCAATGAGGACATCATCTGCAATAACAGCCCCCAATATACAGACATAAGGGCCTACTATCGCAATGATGAAGGTGGGACAGCAGCAGACAGATGCCCATCCCTGAAGCTAAAACAAGCAAAGCATGTCAGAAATCGTGGACCGGAGCCAAACTTCAGAGAGACTGTATCATGTACCTGCTGCCATTTCACGAAACCCAATGCGCCCTGGACAGCTGTGTCTGTCCCGCTGAGCCCCATTTCATTCTTGTACTCCATGATGGCGCACAATGCATTCTTTTTAAACGGAGGGCAAAAGGCCACAACAGCGCCATCATTACAGGACCCATCGCCCGGCGACATCGGATGGACGGACATGCCAAGCAGTCCACAGAAGAGTTCATTGATTTTGTTCTGCCGCAGCAGCTCGTCCATATAGAACTCTGATGAAAGCTGAAAGATTTCGTGCATTGCTTTCAAGATGTTGGCGGATGGAATGGTGCTGGGATCAGCCGCATGATCCAAAAATTCAGCAAAAACAGGGTGGTAGATGGAGATAGGAGGGCCGGTGCAGTCTAAAGGGCGGCCATTTTTGATCCGGGTCTCAGAATCGGCCTGCAGTTGACGAAACTCTGATGCCCTGGCACCCGTGGACGGCGCGGGGAGTTTTGTCTTTATGGCCATGATGACGTGCTTGTTATCTGGGGGGGACGACGTGTGGCAGTGAACGAACTTCTGTGCGTGCGAAGACATACCTTCAACAACCTTTGCACATTTTGCAACAGATGTATCTGTATCCTCCTCCCTACGTCGCTTCTCTACAAGACATTCCCTGAGTTCAGAACCAGCGTTACGAATGAGCTCGATATGGTGAAGCTTACTGTCAGCAGGAACCGTCACAGCAATGTGTAGGCACAAATTATCAGGCGGCACCGTGAATGATGTTGAAATACGATCGAAAGGCTCGAGCTTCATCGCAATTGTCTTGATGTCCTTCATCGGCAGGTCATTCGCAAATGCTCTGAATTCATTCGCAGGAATTGGTCGCTCGAGCTAGATGTGGGACCAAGACTCATCAGTGCTTGCGGCTGAGACAATCATAGCAAGATGACAAACCTTCCAGAGCGCCAGTGTGTTACAGTCGCTTGCAAAAGTCGTGAGAATCCCGTGATTTTTTTTTAATTTCGCGCGTCGCGAAGTTCGACCAAAGGCGTCGTTGTAGCTCATTCATTACTCTAGCTATGTATGTAGTATGTATCGTGTACCAACAATAAAAATAGCCCGCAGACACCTGTGCAGAAATCGGGACTAACGGTGAACTCGGAGCACCGCGGTGGCAAATTTTGTGTGCGGTACACTGTCTCTCTGCTTCCTACTTCATGGCCAGGCACGGACGAAAGTCTGGTCATCTAACTGCTACACGGAAAAAACCTGGTCGACCTCCTGAGCAACCTGCGGAACTTGGACCAGATCCCAAACTTACACATCTGCTTCTCAAATTGCCTCCGCATCTTCCTCCCTCGCATCCGCCAGTGCAATCTCTCATCGAGAACTATATCAGTCCATCGTCTTCAAGCAGTAACGAGGATGTTCTGTATGGAGCGCAGGTGACACAGGATGATAACGATGATGGCGTTGTTCATAATTCTGAGACGGACGGAGATGACATCACTGTTACGGAACCAGCCTCTCAGTCAACTCAGGGAGATCATGGGAAGGTTATAACACCCCTACATGGTATGTCATCATTTATTCGTATTGTACAGGCCTTGATCTACATTCCACACACTCAGCACAACCGGTAGAAGTAGAATACATGGTGCCGAAGCATGACGGAAAGGCTATGAAGCGCGTACCGTTGTCTTCGGCCATGACCTGGGATATTGTCCATGAGCGGCTGCGCATTGTGATGGGATATGACAATGTCGACGACATGGCGCTCTCGTATCGCCTCTCCAAGGATGCCAAGTCTGTCCGCAAGAGCCTCGAAGATGACAATGACTATCAGGGCATTGTCCAGTCCATGCAGAGTCATCGCCGGAATACCCGACCTCAGCAAGTAATTATATTGGATGACAGTGTATGTATCATCTTCTGATGCTTGCCAAGCTCTCACCTTCCAGATAGGTGAATGATTCAGAGCAGGAGTTGTCACAGCCCAAGGGTTCGCACAAGAAGGCACCCGGGATGAAAGCAGCCGCAGTCGCACATGCTTACGCCACTGTAGAGCATCAAAGCCAAATTGATGAAGTGGTGGAGGAGTTGAAAAGGCAGAATCCGAAGTGTAGTGAGCACGCCATGTCATGTTGGCTAGGGCATCCGTCTGGAGAGCACGTCCAGCTCACGGAGATGCGTTTTGCAGCTTGGGCAACTGACATTGTGAGTGCTTCTGTCTTGGAAGTGCACTGTACTCATCTCTTTTCATTCAGGTCAAGCAACTGTCACTTCCAGAAATGGAACGCACAGTGACCTATACCCATCCACCGAACAACCGGATGTTTGACGTACCTCCCTCGTTTCGTCATCAGCATGCCCCATCGGTGTCGAAGGCCCCTTCCACATCTATGCCTGTTCCTCCAATCATTATCAACATGCCTGAGATGTCTGGTTCTCACAAACATCTTATAGTATCTCCATCATCATCTGATCCTGTCAATCCTGCTGATGCTCCTTGGCCATCGCTCACCGACTTCCTTCTGCATGCAGTAACTGTAGACCGTCACAGTCGGAACTATCCTGCATATGAGCCAGGTCTTCGTCAAGCTGACCTTCTGGGCCCGGATGACATTGAGAAGTGTACGGAGGAGGAGCTGAAGAAGCATTGTGATATTCCCATTGGTGCTGGTCGATTCTTGATACATGAGGCTAAACTGGTTTGCAAGCAGATTCGACAACAGGCACAGATACCACAGAAGCGTTTCCGATTTGACTAGAGTACAACTTTTGAATTAGTCTCTACTTTATTGTATATATCCAGTATCTTTGAAGAACCCATATGCATCATCAGGAGTAATATGATCAAGTCCTTCCATCAGAAATACCCATGGATGTGCAGGGCCGTTGGTGCACCTCATGGCTGCATGTCCTTCAATGTAGTTTCGTCGTATCCATTCCTTCAGTTCATGGAACAGTTCTTCAATGGGCTGTAAGTCTGGAGAATATGGTGGTAGAAATATGTAGCGCATTCCACTATAACCCAACACAAAAGTGAATATAATATAGTGGGAGCTATAAACAACTGACCGTTCTACAATCATGTCCAAAGTCTCTTCGGAATGATGGATGCTCGCATTGTCAAGGAGAATGACACTATTTGGTGCAGGGAAAGGATTCATTCGGTCAAGTAATGTATGAATGAAGTGTCAGAATGTGATTGCATTGAATGATCCTTCAACAATGTTGACATGTAGTACACCATCGAGACTCAATGCGGGCAGAACAGAATATCTACACATACAAATCATTAGCTCATAAAATGTCCTTATCAGCATACACACCGAATACCACGTTCCAATGGCACTCTCTCAGAAGCCCGTACACCACTATAGGACCAGCCGAAGTTCCGCGTCATGTTACGAGTGTCCACCGCAGCCTCATCGACTGACACCAACTGGGCTGCATCATATTGCTGCACCGTATCAACAAAAAGTGCACGCCTTGCGTGGTCGCGTTCACGAGCAATCCGAGCAAGCTTAGATAGCACATGAATACATCCCGCATGTCAATAAGTGTCCAACTCACTCGTTTATGTGTAATGCCATTCCGATGAAGATACCGGCAAAGAGCAGCCAATGATATGTCTACATTTTGCAGCTCCAATTCTTCCTTCAACTCATCAAGATAGATGTTTGGCTGAATCTCGCAAACCTCCAGAATGAACTGCAGATCATTTTGAGATCAGTTCATGTCAATGTACAGCAAAACAACTCACCTCAACGTCGTCTCGGGTGAGTGCACGAGGCCGTCCGCTGCGAGTGGAAGTGTCATTGAAGGAGCCGGGTTCATGTTGTAGGGTGTGATAAACAGTTGATCGCGGGAGGGCTAGGAGGTACTCAATCTCTGAAGCAGCAAATCCAAGGTGAGCAAGATGTAAGACTCGTTCGTGAAGGTCGGCAGAATATTGCATACCAGGCATGCTGATCGCACAAGGGAAAGATTAGTGCATCGAGAGCAGTAATCGGGCTGCCGCGGTGCTCCGAGTTCACGGTTAGTCCTGATTTCTGCACAGGTGTCTGCGGGCAATTTTTGTCATTTGCACGCGACATATACTACATACACAAGTAGAGTAACGAATGAGATACAGCGATACCTTTGGTCGAACTTCGCGACGCGCGAAATTAAAAAAAAATCACGGGATTCTCACGACTTTTGCAAGCGACTGTAGAATCAACACCTGCAAGCGCGTTCGCTAACTGCTGCCAAACGAGCTCTTGCAAGTCAATGACCCGTGAGTTCTTCATAGCCTTGACACTGATGGGCGACTCTTGGTGTTCCAAAAGGCAGTTTAGAGTGAACTTGTCCTCGTCGTTTGCCATGTCCGATGCCATTGTCGATCGCGAAGGGTAGCTAGTCGATAGAGAGGATTGCGGCGGGCCCCTTTTTGGGCTGGGGTTCATGCATCAGTCGGGGAACTGGCGAGAGCTTTGTTTTATTTTCACCCACTTCCATCGCTATCGACCTGTTGAATGGCAAATGCCCCAGACGTACGAATGAGGGTGGCGGTGAGGTGCATTCCCCGCTCACGGCGGGGTACGACACCACTCCTAGTCCGTCATCCATATTAACAAAAGTCCTATGCGTTTATATACAATGAGTCTAGCGTGGAGTAGGGGCGGTGGAGTCGAGTACCGAGTATCCAGAATCTGTAACGTATGACTATGATAAATGCGCTTCGTATAACTCTATATGGAACATCGTAACGTTGTAATATCGTCCCAGGGTGTAAATATTGCGAGCGAGCGGCCACGATATGCGAGGGATGCGTATGATATCCAAGACATGCGTATATGCGTGCATCAATCCGAACCAGAGTCAAGAGCCAGAGTCAAGAGTCAAAGAGCGATAAGGACGCGAGGTGGAGATTGCAGCGACAATCCGGAAGCAAGATACGTAAGCAACGATCCTGGACGAGAGATATCGCGTGTGCAGTGTGGGGCGTATGACCAGGGGCGAGCAGGCGGCACGCGAGCAGAGATACGAGCACCCAGGAACCAGATCATCGCATCTCGATAGGCGGCTGCTCGTACTGGCGCTGGTCGTGATACGCCGGCGCAGGGGGCCCCAGCTTCTCGTCCCCCGCGTCCGCGGCAGCAGTCGCCTTCGTCGGGTCGCCAATCCCCGCGCGCGTGCCCCAGCCCGTCTGTGCACACGAATCAGCGAAACCCGGGAGAAATCACAGGGAAAACGGTACGAGAAACTGCGCACCTCGTGCAGCGTGAAGAGCGCGTAGAGCTTCATGATGGCGAAGTAGTACCCGAAGAGGATGAACGCGGGCACGTAGATGATGTCCTGCGGGCGGTACCATAGGTGGGGGAGCAGCTTCGCCGTGCGCGTCGCCGTCAGCCACACCGCATAACTAGCGATCACGTTCCTAGTACCGGCGTCAGCCTCAATGAGCGCGCGGCAGAGGTAAGAAGGGAGGTGGCGCTTACCACCAGGGCAGGTGATAACCGCCGTCCGCGACGGGTATCGTGCTCTTGTAGACGACGTACGCGACGAGGCACGGCCCGACGAGGAGCGTGAGCGGGTTGAACAGCTTGTCGACCTGGCGCGACGCATGTCACACGAGCACGCACGCAGAAAGCAGGGCGGGCTCACCATCGTGTACGCGACGTACGGGTGCGCGGTCCATATGTACCTCTCCGTAAAGAGCGAGCGCATATCCGAGCGCCACGTATTCCGCGTCCAGCGGAGCACCTGCTTGAGGAACCGCCAGTTCGGCTTCATCGTGCTCAGCAGCTCCGCCTCCCTGCAGCACTGCACGTACGTGCCCCACCCGTGGCTGACCATCCAGCGCGTGAGGAACTTGTCGTCCCCCGAGTTGAGCTGGTAGCGGCCGAGCCAGTAGTCGTGCGTGAACCCGTGCAGGAACGCGGGGTCCTTGAGAATGACGGTGCGGTACGCGGCGGTGCGCCCAGACAGGCACGGGATCCCGCCGTCGATGTGTGTGCTCGACGCGATCTCGATGTTGCGAATGCTGAGCCGGAACGCCGCAAGCACCTCCCAGACGGTCATGCGCGCGCCGACGGGCTGCACGCGCTGCGAGGTGCCGACGCCGCCGATGCGCTGGTCCTCGAAGCACGCGAGGACGTACGGGAGCAGCGTCGGCGGCCAGATCGCGTCGTCGTCCGCGAACACGATGATGTCCGTGGTCGTGTGCTTGATCCCGTGCGCCATCTGCAGCCGCTTGTTGGCGTACGGTACGGTGAGCACGCGGATGCGTGCCGGGTCGACCGCGTCCGCGAGCTCCTGCAGCGGGCCACGCATGTTCTCCTCGGTCACGATGATGATCTCCTTCGGGCTGCCCGCGAGCCAGCTGTGCGCGGCCTCCTTGAACTCGTCGCCGGCGTCGATAGTGGGCACGATGATGGTGACATCCTCGGACGCGATATAGGTCGGGTTCTCTGGGAGGGGGATGGGCCGGTAAACGAGCGAAGCTGCTATACGGATGAGGTACCAGAGATATCTGTAAAATCTGTAGGGCAATAAGTAAGCCGTTGGAAGGCGGTATACAATGCGGGAAAGAGAGCAAACATACCCAATGACTCCAAGGGGAACGACTGAGCGAAAAAATCAGTTCTGGGTGGCAAGGCGCATGCAGTGAAGCAGGAGACTCACAGATAGGAAAATGGTCAGACGTCAGGCGTAACATAACTCGACGGTCGTGCAGGCTCACGCAATGTAGCGGGGTCAGAGACAGGCAGAAAAAAGAGAGAGGAGCGGGTGGGTCGCCGCACACGCGGACGGGGAGGAGGACGTGGCAGTGAACAGTTGGAGAGTCAGCCAAGAGTTTCATTTGGTGTCGCGTGCGCCCATTTTACTGTCGACCGCGCGACACAGAGTGGCGGCGCCGAGATTGAAATACGATCGATATCCTCTGGCCATGGCCTCCTCTTGGCATTCCGTATCATCCTCCCCGCGTCTTTATCACCCAACAAAACTTGAACTCTGTCCTGCTCCACCTATAGCGGCCAATGTCTTCGCGTTTTGCGGTGCACAAATCTTCATCTCCGGAGCGCGAGGTTACCCAGACCCATTTGGGATGAGACTGATGCTTGCCGGGTGTTGAATAACTTCCATGTATTTGATTTAGGCTTCGAGGCCGTGCGGTACCGCTGACGGTACCGGCGCTGCACGTGATCATTTTGTCGCCTAAGACGTTCCTCGGTGTCCGCGGCAAGAACATTATCCCACCGTATGAATGCATTCACTCAAGGCGACGGCCCACACGCGAGCTGGACGATACGTGCATGGGCCGCGCGCAGGGCTGCCACGTCCAGTCTCCTCGCCGCAACTACCGCCCCACTTGGAGAGATGATCAACTTGGCCAGGCACCCGGAATTGAGATTGGGACGCCTCCATCGGTACACGCGATGAATGTCCGGCCCTTCTCCTCGAGATACGCGTCTTCTCTAAATGTTTTACATCACCGGAGTCCACTTAGAACAGCTGCGTGATGCATCGTGCCATGATCTGTTCCACCCATCGCCGCCCAGCTCCAGCAGCATGACTTCGGTCCCCATGGTACCGCCGGTCCCGCTGCGCGATTGCCGCCACGAGGAGGAAAGAGATCTGCCATCACCCACAAATCTTAGCCGGCGTAAAACTACGCGATGAGCGCACCTCCTGTGCGGCCAGCTATCTACACGTTCGTCGACGAGCATCATGCTGTATCGAGCAGTCCTGTTGTCGTGATTATCTCTGGAACACCAGCAAGCTACTCACTGATCTTCGTTGAGAACTTTGCGTGAGTATCATGGTTCATGTCCGTATTGTGTCGCCGAGAAGTGTTTTCAAATGTGGGATCGAGACAGGACCGCGCCAAGGGGGTGTATGCAGCGCATCCATATAGTGCAATCTCAGATACTACCTGTATATACGACACCAAGAACTTGTTCGTGCTCAGATATGCGAGGAATATCTCAGCACAAATGAGTTCTTGGTGTCCTTGACTCTTGACACTTGAATGCCATGGTAATCGGAGCAAATGGAAGGTTGTGAGAGTACTGTATCGCGAGATGGTAAGTATTAAATAATTCGCTTACGTTGGCAGGAACTTCACCGGCACGACGAGCATCCCTCGCAAACGTTCTGGGAGACACCTTCGCTCACCGGTCACCCTTCGATACCATCTGTAGACACTGGCCAGACAGCCGAATTCGCGACGTTGCATCCGTAGTACAGGATTCCAATGCGTTTCCACATGCCGAACGAGAATCTTGGTATGCTCGGTGACTTGGACAGATAGTCTACGTCCCAATTGTGTCCCGATATTAACATTGCGACCGTCTTGTCATGCCTCCGATGCAGGCGTTCGTTCATCATGAGTCAATGTCATAAGTACTCGACGTCCGAGTCCAGTGCTCCAGCTGCGGCAGCACGATTGAGGCAGTGCTTCGCCATCTGAGTTACAGGTCGGCCGCAGGTGCAGTTACGGGACGATAGATCTGATGCATATATACACATCGCGATGGTGTTCCAGTCCAAGCAGCATCGCCTTCGAAGAGTGTGGTTTCAAATGCGGGGAAGGAGCGCATCTACAGATACGGAACGGGGAAACCCGAAGGTGCGGGGACAAGTTGTGGAACTGCTCACGCGTATACGCGCGTACGCCTGAGTTGTCTCCACTTTTATTTACAGTCGGGATGCGTGCCGAGGGTGGTCCTCTGACAGCTTCGAGTTATATCTGACCATCAGCTGTATACATTATGCGTCTGTCATCGAATCGCGTTCGTAGACTCAGCATCCGCATCCGTATGTCCAATTGATTGAAGGGACATGATAAACTGCGAAATATTACGACAATAGCACTCGCCTATGCACTGAGAGAAACTCTAGTTCAACACATTATTTTCTAAGATACTGCCTACGTCCTCGCAATGCCAAAGTACAACGTTCAACCCTCTAGTCTACGTCCATCTCAGAGGGGCCATTAGGCTCCTCCTTCGCGCTTTCCTTTGCACCCTCCTTCGCACCCTCTGTCGCGCCCTCTGCAGCCGGCTCAGGGTTGGGGTTAGGTGTCTGTGTGCCACTCTTGGGTGTCTCAGCCGTAGGCTCCACCTTGGGCTTGGGCTTGGGCTTCGTAAGGATCGGCGTCGCGAAATAGATGATCTCATCCTTCTTCTTGAGCATCTCCGCGGCCGTAAGCACGGGCTCGACGTCCTTGGGGCGCTCCGTCTGGCGCACGAGCTGATCCTCGAGCCACTTCTGCACCGTCGCGCACTTCTCGACGATCGCCTGCTTGTCCTTCTCCTCGATGTGCGCGAAGCGTTCCTCGCCCGACGTCGCTTGCGCCATGTAGTTGTTGATCGTCTCCCGCAGCTGCGCGACGACCCGCGTACGGTCCTCCGCCTCGCGGTACCGGAACGTGATCGGGTCGCCGAGCACTTTGAGCGCGTCCAGCCGCTCGACGTACGCCGACTTGTTCGCATCCTCGCCCTCTTCGCTGTACAACCAGTCCTCTGCGTGCTGCAGTGCGGCGAGCAGCTGTTCCTTCTCCGCCGCCTGTACGTACGGTGCGTAGCGCTCATCTAAGCGCGCCCGCGTGTCGTAAACGTACTCCTCCAGCGCATTTTTGCGGTCCTACGGACACGTTAGTAAATTGATGCAGCGACGTTGAGGAGACGCCACGCACCTCGGTGTCCATCACGAGCTTGTCGGCGGCATGCATCTGCGCCTCCTGCTCCTTGTACTTCTCGAGCACGCTCGCCTCCAGACTCGACGAGCCCCACACGAATGGCACTTCGATCTTCTTCTTGACCACTTTCTTCTTCTTGGATGGCGCAGCCTCGCCCTCGGGCGCGTCAACCTGCATCGCATCATTCTTGTCCTCCCTCTCCTCCTCGACCTCGACGAACGCCTGCTCGAATGACATCACACCATGCACGTTGAGGCGCGTCCTGACGCGCACGCATGTGAAGTCGCCCTTGTCGTCCGGCGCTACGTTCTTCGCAGAGAAGCTCGCGATCCACGGGTTGATACCGCCAGGGAGCGCAGCAGGCTCCGCATAGCGCGCCTCGAGGTCGAACGGCTGCCTGCGGTAGAATGTGAGCACCTTCGTGGACGGGATCGGGTTCCCATGGGGGAACACGACGAGCTCCGTGTCCTCGTCCGTGTCGTCCGGCTGAGGCTGCCACTGCACCTTGATCGAATACGGCGTGATGTCGTGCATGCTGAAGTCGCGCACGCGGAAGACGGGCGAGAGCATCGCGCACGCGAACGTCGCGCCGCGCGCGGCCGCCTCGTCTTGGTTGAGCGTCGTCGAGAGCGCCTTGCCCGGGAACACACTCTGGATCTTCGCGCGCACCGCGGGGATGCGCGTGCCCCCGCCGACGAGCTCGATCGCGTCGATCTGTTCCAGCGACAGCCCGGACTCGGTAAGCGCCTGCTGCATCGGTAGCGGAAGGCGGTCCAGTACGCCTGCGATTAACCCCTCGTACTCGTCTCGATTGAGCCGGCTCGAAGCGTCCACGTCGTTCATGATTGACTCGACGTTGAGGGGCGACTCCGCGTTCGCAGAGAGCACCTTCTTCACACGGTCGCACCCCGCCGCGAGGCGGAACATCGCCTTCGGGCTCGAGAGCACGTCAATCTTGTACTTTGTCTTGAACTCGGCGGCGAAGTGCTGGACGAGCGCGTAGTCGATGTCGCGCCCGCCGACGTGCCGTTCGTATGCGGTGCTCTTGACCGTCAGCTGCCCCTTGGAGAACGCGACGACGGCGACGGAGGTACTCGAGTGACCGACGTCGACGAAGACGACGTTCCGCGGGTTCTCGGGCTCGGGTAAGTCCGACTTGGTGATGCCGTACCCGAGCGCGACAGCGGTGGTATCGTTGATGAGGCGCAGTACGTTCAGCCCCGCAATCTGCGCCGCGTCGAGCACCGCGCGTCGCTGGATGTCGGTGTACCAGCCCGGCACGGCGATCACGATGTCGGTCACGCCCGTCTTGAGCTCGTTCGCGGCGATGTCTCGTAGCTTGCCTAGGTACATCCCGACGAGCTGCGTCACGGTGAACGTCCGCTGCTCTCCCAGATAGTTTACCTGTGCGCGTTTCATCACTCGGCTGCAGGAAAACAGAAAGGGAGAACATACCTGTGCGCCGAGCGTTCCTCCTACATCGACCAAGTTGACATGCGTGAACTTCTTCTCTACCTCCTCGATCTCAGGATCGTGTACTGTACGACCGACGAGCCGCTTCAGGGAGCCAATCGTGTTGCGGAAGTTGGATGTTTCGAGTGTCTTTGCAGCCTCTCCGATAGCTCGTTGTTTTGGGCCGAACGAGACGAGAGAGCTAGAAATCGGGGGCAGTATTTCAGCGGGCAGCGTATAATGTGGAGCAAAGCAGACGCACGGCGTCGCACGATTTGAGACTTCATTTACGATGATATCGATACCTCTGTGTCTGGCCACGCCAATCTAGAAACACGAGAAATATAAATGAGCACGAGTGTGCAACCGCCGCCTCGATCTGGGCGCATCGCTCACCTTGCTGTGAAGCGAGCCAAAGTCAACGCCGACGACGGCCATGGTGTTCGAACGAGACGAAGAGAAAAGACGAGGAACGAGTCTGCAGCCGCAACGGTGAAGTAAGTATGGAGGCGGCTTTTTACGCGCCCAAAATTTGAGGCGTAGGCGTGACTTTTTCGGGGACCTTCTCGTATGTTCCATTGGTACTACTTATCGCTAGAACAAGCCACTCTGCGGTCTCTACCCATCAAATGATCAACTCCATGCGCAGAAAACGCGGTCCAAACGTGTTGGCAGCCGGGTGCTCGACGAGTGCAAGCCCGGAGTCGATGCCGTTCATGACCATTCTTGGGGAAGACGATCTCACACGTAGATGTTACCGCATAAACGCGTACAGTAATACTGTTCTGAGGAATTCTTCAGACCCACTCTGCTGTGTGAACATCACTTAAAGGAACATCGCCAATAACCAAGGTTAACATGTGGTCACGATGAAATCTGTACAAAGGTACTATCGATGATCCGAAAGTGCCATAATATGGCACTTCTGGTCCCGCCATACACCTCCTTGCTCAATTGTCTTCGGCACTTCAGATATTGTTTCTGTAGCATATAGAATACTATAAATTATTTTTTTCGGATTTTTCTGAGTAGTGTTGAACATTTTGGAGACATGTCGAGGTGTGGCAGCAGCCAAATACATTCCAGCAATCTTGATTTTTGTGGGACCCAAGTGGGCCACATTTAATTCTCAAAAGTTTACAGTGTTGAAGTGCAATGTATGAGAGCATCTCCGAATAATTTTGAGGCAATCGGTGCAGAGGATCAAACTGTAGAAAAAAGTATGGCACTTCTGGGCCATACACTGGGGGCAAAAGTGGATGTTCTGCCTTGGAACAGTGTCTGAACATCCAAGGAACAGATTACATTTTTGGACATGTCACATGTTCTGAACATGGTAAGGAACATCTAATATGTCTCGCACAATGTTCCATTGGAGAGCATGCTGGAGACATGTTGCATGTACCATTCTGGAACATATAATATGTCTCACACAATGTCTCATTGGAGAATGTCCTGCAGACTTGCTGCATGTTTCATTCAGGAACATTTATCATTTTGCTACTATATTCTGGGCTTGTCTCTTGATGCAATATGCTCTGTATAATAAGGATTTTCCATGGCCAAACACATTACATTTCTGGCTGCCATTAATTTTCAGAACATTGTGAGAAGATGTTAGGTGCTCCTACTCCAAACATATAAGATGTCCTGGGCACCAAGAACATTTGCAGTACATGTATGATACATACTAAAATTTTACTAAAATTTTACATGTACTGCAAATGTTCTTGGTGCCCAGGACATCTTATATGTTTGGAGTAGGAGCACCTAACATCTTCTCACAATGTTCTGAAAATTAATGGCAGCCAGAAATGTAATGTGTTTGGCCATGGAAAATCCTTATTATACAGAGCATATTGCATCAAGAGACAAGCCCAGAATATAGTAGCAAAATGATAAATGTTCCTGAATGAAACATGCAGCAAGTCTGCAGGACATTCTCCAATGAGACATTGTGTGAGACATATTATATGTTCCAGAATGGTACATGCAACATGTCTCCAGCATGCTCTCCAATGGAACATTGTGCGAGACATATTAGATGTTCCTTACCATGTTCAGAACATGTGACATGTCCAAAAATGTAATCTGTTCCTTGGATGTTCAGACACTGTTCCAAGGCAGAACATCCACTTTTGCCTCCAGTGATATGGCATATCTGGGTCACTGATAGTACACTCATGTCCCTGAGCTGTGGTGGTCACCACGCTTGGCCGGTGACCGACCCGTGGTACCTTCCCACGCGCGGGCCGGTGCCCCTCGGTATATGCCGCTGGTGACCTTAACACGCCGTGTATGCTGTGCCACCCGTTCGGGCAGTAGATGCTGGATCCAGCAACAGTTGCCAATCTCAATTCGCCGCCAGCCGCCTCTTTGCACGCGCGGCGCGTTCGCTGCGTTGCGTGGCACGCGGTGTGCAGTGCCATGTCGTCGCGGCCCCCTTCGCGAAACCGAGACCGAGAGAGAACACGAGGCGCCAAGTCCGATGACGAGCTCACCGCTCACTGTCGGCTGGCATGCCGCGCGGTGCCTGCGTGATGCCCTCCGACCGCCCAACTCAAACTACTCGGACGTGCTTTCACCACGCGCCAGGTCCGCCGCCCGAGATGCGGTGGGCCTTGCACATCGAGCGCGCAGCAGCAGCAGCAGCAGCAGCAGCAACACTGCGCTTGCTTGCGTGTGCGGCATTCTTGCACGCCCGAACTTTGAGTTGCGGTGAATACACCGACTACCTGTCTACCGCGTGCGTGGCATGCCGACCCGTCGATGTGGCGACATGCACAAAATATATTTTGTATTGACCTGCCCCCCCCAGCACACACAGTCAACATGATCATGAATCTCAGGGTGGGCGTGGCCTGCAAATCGTAAATCCGCAACAAGTTTCCATGCGGGGTTCGAACAGCGGTAGACCGCGAGGACACGATGGCGATGGCGACGATGCAGTGGAGCTGGCAGCACTACTGAGTGGGTGCATCTGCTCCTCTCGGTCATGCAAAACCAAAAATTCTGGGCCCTCGTTGAGGTTTCCAAAACATGTACATTAAATTGTGTTTCATATACACAGGTGAAGCAGTACCGTAAATTAGGACGTGGAGCCATCAGTACCATATAGCATGAAGCGACAAGAAGACAGAGACTGAAAAATTAACCAGAATATGAAGTTGGCTTCACGTCGCACTACAGATAGTGTGTTGCAACTTGGAGCACCTCACGGTGACCCGCACCCCCATGCTTGGTGAGGTAGTCGGCGAACGAGCGCGCCCTGTAGTGGCCATACTTCTCATTGAAGAACCGAAGCACCACTGGATCGACCAGCGTGGCTTCTGCGAAAGCTCCGTGATGAGGTCGATGATCTTTTTGCAGCGCCCGCCTTCGGTCTTGAGTCTTGCATCGTTGAGATGCCAGCAGTTGCCCCACTTCTCCGTCAGTTCACGCACCGAGATATGTCCACTGAGCCTGTCCGTCCACTCCGTCCACTCCGTCCAGACATCCACGATCGCATTCACTGGCTGGTACCGATAGCATGGAAGAAGCTCACCCTGCTTCCAAACCCACGGCTCATGCTTCTGGAAGACGACTTCACCATACTTCTGCCGGAGCTCATCCCGCCTGGCCAAGTGTGGATCTGCACGAGCGGGTGCCACAGAAGGCGCTACCATCCCCGACACTGATGGCAGTGCAGGCACAGCAGCGACATGGTGACTGGAGCCATCCAACGTGGCAGTCGAGTCGGACGATGCTGCACCGTTCGCTATGGCACTGACCGATGTGGAGACCGAAGGCACTGCGGAAGTGCTTACAGGCCCGTCACTGCCGTGGAAGTTGATTGTGATGACTGGCGGGGCTGCTGCTGCAGGCATTGGTGCAGGGGCTGTCACCGGGGCCGCCGGACTTTGCTTGGGAGGCACGAAAGCTGTCATTGACAATCACATTGTTGTCAGCACTGCACGTGTGATGACGGAAAACCGGCGCATACTTATCTTGGACCTTCGAGTGGACCTGGAGTTCAGGAGCGTGCCGATCATGCCCTCCATCTTGAGGATCCGCTCTGAAATGTCGGACATCTGCCTGTTGCTCTCTTCGTGCTGCCTCTTTTGCTCCATGAGCACATCGGTGGTGGCACCACACAGGCTGCGTATCAGGTGCTCGGGGAGATTCTGATAGGCCATGCGGGCCTGCTCCTCGGCTTCCTGGATGGCGGGCATTGCCTGGCTGGCGAAGGTATGAAAGGCGGGAGTGTTGAAGGGTGCAAATGCAAACACAGGGGCAGAGGGCTGCATCGCGCACAGGATCATCGCGTCCTGCAGCAGCACCCGGCGCAACCACAGCATGAGCCGGAGGAAGTGGCGAAGGGCGTAGTCCTGAGCCAATGGGTTGTCTTGAATGCGTGTCTCGAGGGCAGCCTGCTCTTGCTCGATCCACGGGAACACTTGTGCGAGGAGTTCGGATGGTGGCTCTGTCAATCATGTGGGTTTGTCAGCACTCCGAGGTATGCACGCAGCATGGCCACTCACTGAGAGCATCACGCGGGAGCGAATACATTTCAGGCTTGTGGCCATTGAACATCGCAGCACCGAGGAGGGCATCGACAGGGAAGGTCCACTCATAGCACTGGTGAAAGGAGCCATTTTTGTTCCATCCGCCGAGCACTTTCGTCCCGCTGACCGTGGCACCGTGCGCACACACCGTCTGTGCGGCATAAGCCCTGCCGGCATGCGTGACCTTCGTGATCGAGATGTTGTTCTCCTCGTGAATACCCCGCAGCCGGTCGCAGTGATCTGGAGATGGGCACTGGATTAGGTGTGCTGTATCAATGAAGAAGAGGTCAGGGCACTCACTGTCATATGACATAGCTGCTGTCGGTTGTTTTCCCCAGAAGACGTGATAGCCATATCAGTCGCAGCGGCCGTACTTACCACATGCATTGTCCTCAAAGTCCGGGAGCAGGTTAGGGAGTGGCAGGTGAAGGACATGGAAGAACCCGAAGAAGAGAAATGCCAGTGCCCTGACTGGGCACAGCTCGACTTCGCGGTGACGGATGGCTCCATGCTCATCCAGGCGGCCCTGCTGATTATGCTTAGCATTGTCTGCCAGTGCAGCGAGCACCTGCAAAGCACACCGTGAGCCACTGAGGCATCGTCCGCACCCTCTTCACTCATCGGGACTCTGTACCCAAGGCGGACATCATCCATGAGGATGGACAACAGAAAGAGGTCCGACCACTCGAGGATGCGTGAGCTTTCCCCGCGGAAAGCCATCGTGGATGAAAGGAGGAGCATCGCACGGTCATGCAGGCCGATCCAGATCGACTTGACACCCGACACGTCCGTCAGGCACCAAATTGAGCACCTCTTCAGCTCGTCGGGCGTGTAAGTGTCTGGAAGGTGGGAGCGTCAGTCGAATTGTGCAGCAGCAGGGCAGGGGGAGTGCGACACTTACCCCCAGAGCTCCCCACGGCCTTCAAGGCCTGTGCCTTCTCTATGTGTTTCGGCTCCTGGTGCTTGGCCGATAACTCTGCAGTGCGGATGCGGATGTCAGTGCGCAACGACATCTGCGCATCGGGGGCATCCTTGTACAGGTAGGCGTTGTTGCGACGCCAGCTCTCGAGCGTATTGATGACCTGCGAGATGTGAGATTTGCCCACGTTCGACCCCGTGATGGTCTCGTTCTTGCCCTGGCGGTGCTGTAACGAGGTGTGTGTCAGCGGGAGAGCAGTGGCATGGCATGGCGCAGAGGAGTGCTGCCATACCTTTTCGCGTGTCATCTCATACTCCAGGAAGAAGGAGGCCTTGAGGGCGGTGACAGGGAACGCCGGAACAGGCACTTCCCCCGGTGCGCGCTGGCAGCGCTTGGCCTGGAACATCGCCCAGTACATCGTGTAGTTCTTCACATGGCGGTCATAGCTTGAACCGGTCTGGTTGTCATCTTGATCCAACTGCACCTTTTTGATGCATGTGTTGTGAGACTCGAGCTCCAGCCGGGCGAGCGAGTGCCACAGCGAGCCTGCGGCTGCCACAGCTGCTGGAGGGTTCATCGGAGGTTGCCAGGCGGGCTCCCGTGCTGAGGCCGGACCGTAGCTCGAAGTGGGAGGGTACACGAAGCCCTCGCGACTCATGTGAGCAGGCCTGACACCTCAGGCATGAGTGTGGGGGCCCGCGGTGGCTCATAGTGCACATAAGTCGAAGCAACGGCAGGCACGAGGCCACCCGCCGCCAGCTTGCTGCCCGCAATGGCACCATCGTCAGTGGAGTGCTGTCCGACGAGATCGCCAGCATCATCTTCCCGCCACCGCTTCTTCGAGATCGGCAGTGGTGGCGAGTCATAGGAGACCATTCAAAATTGTTCTTGCTGTGTCGACCGGCCCATGGTGTGACCCAGGTGGTGATGAGGACGGCGAGACGAGCTGAAAGAGGCTGCACGAGCAGCGAGATGTCACGCGGAGGGTGCTGTGCCAAAGGCAGGCACCACAAATCGAGCTGCATGTTGCTCTGTTCCGCTGGCAAACACCTTCGGTGTGCCGCTGCCGCAGAAGGATGGCTGGTGGTGATGAGGTCTGACCGAAAAAAATGTGTGTGGGTCAGCATGGAGTATAAACCAGAAATCACGGAGCAAGGGCGGCCGGCCTCAGCATCGCGGACACATCACGAACAGGCCCATTCGAATGTCGTGTGATCGCTCCAAGGGGCCGCATATATGGCGGCAGACAGAGAGGACTGCGAAAAAAAAGGAAGGACACTCACCAGAGATGGCACGCGGATGCAGATGTGCGCCGTTGGAGTGCACAAGCAAGATGGGGTCGGGCCTTTGTTTTACAGGGAGGATGGTGGTGGACCCACAGTAGCGGTGGGAAGAGGCCGCGATCAGAAACATGAGGGCGGCGGGGCACGATCGGAGTGGGACAGGGCAAGGGTCGCGACGTGAAACTACATGAGGTGCGCCGTGAACAGTTGGCGTGGGACGGATGGCAGAGAGAAAAAAAAATGTATTAGATTCTTGTGTATGTTACAGCGGTGAGCAGCCGGCGTTGCGGGCGACCACGAGTGAACGAGTTGCACTCCGTCCTCATCCTCTTCAAGTGTGGGGCAGAAGGAGATTCTTTAAAATAAAAAAGCGAAGAAAGGAAGTAAAAATTTCGAGTAGGATACACACAGGAAGAAGAAGAGTGGCCGCACGGCAGGGCAGGCTGTGACAACAAGCCTAGTGAGGCGGAGGTGGCATGTCCGCTTTTTTCGCGTGTTTTCTCATTCACGTTCGGGGAGGGCACGACAGCGGTGGGGCCGCAACATGCAGGGCGAGAGTGACCGCGATGCAGTCAGCACGATGAGCTCAGGTGCGGGGCTTGCTGGCTGGCATGCGGGGCACGAGGGCCAGTGCGGGCGCAGGACGCGTTTGTTCGTTTGTTCATTCACTGCCTGGGGGTGGGCCAGCTGGTGAGGGACGCACGCGGGCCAGGGTAGCACTGCGGGGGTGTGGGGGCGACGGCGGTGGGGTGGCGGTGGCAGTGGCAGCAGGCGACGACGACGAACGTCGGGCTAGGTGCCCGCGAGCCGCCCGCCACACCACGCGCACTCTGGCTGGCTGCCGTGCCGGGTTCACCTGAGCGTGCTTGTGGGCCTTTAGGGGTAGGGTTCCATGCAGCCGAGTCCTGACGACCGGCGTGTACAGGGCTGGTGACCCTTTGATTCCTTTTACGGGGGGTCACCACCGTGGTCACCAGGGTGGAGCGGTGACCCGTAATATACTCTATGCACAAGGACACTGGTGTATATCCAAGGAGGTACATCCAATCATTGGTTCTTTTTGAGTCCATGCAAAGTTGCTTTTTCTACCCTACCCATTACTCGAGTCTAATAAATGTGTTGATTATGGGCAGTCTAACTATATGTGTAGCGGTACTAGGACCTAACTGAGTTTGAACTGACTTACCACTTTTGCTTACAGGTGACTCGACCAAACAGTCAGCCACCCGAGCGCCAGAGGCCAGCACGAAAGGAACTTCTAGCCCGAGGACTCGTCTAGCAAGAATGCACGGCGTGATGGAGAAGAAAAATGCTCTATCGAAGGCGAAGTGTCCTGTAGGCCGACCTAAAGGAAGCAAGAACAAGCCCAATGCAGGAACCAAGGGAAACCTTGTAGGGAGGCCTAGGAAGGATAGAGAGGCTGGAGCAAGCTTGTGCAGTGAACAGCGGAGTGTGACAGGTCAGTCTTCGAAAGATTACAGTCCATATCTCATCGTTTCCGAACAATGTCTCGCAGGCAGCACGGCAGAGTTGCGAGAGTGCGAGGAAAATTCGCTAAGTCGCAATGTGAGAGGCATGCGATTATCCGGTGAGCGAATGTGCATTCAGTTTCGATCTGAATAATATCTTCTAATATGAAGACTGGTTTTTGTGTGCAGATGATGTGAGAAATTCGCAGGTAGCCACACAAATTGAGAATATTGTGGTCATAGATGCAGCCGGTGAGTGTATGGGCTAATATCTTATGTGACCTTTCTGACTGGTGTTTTCAAATTACAGGTAAGAATAATGACGAGCACTACACTAGTGTACAACAGACGATGGATGCGGACATGCCTGGTGACTCGGTATCGGGGGATGGTGAGTTCCGGAATTCACTAAATGGTTTACTGGCTGACGGCACTGCAATGACAGATTCGGTCTCACACGAGCAATGTCCTCGCTTTTCGCTGTTTGCTGGTTTCCAGCTGGTCGAGGACGTCCAACCAGAATTCTCCTATTCCGTTCCGGATGATGATCCAGGTACATACATCATTCTTTCCATACTTTCTGGCCTGATGCATGTAAACACCCCAGCTTCTTTCCTTCCATTTGATAGTCATAGTGAAGATGAGGCACAAGACAATTTTGACGATTTTTGTGAGGACCTTCGTCCAGCTCCGGATGACGAAGAGACTGCATCTGGCTCCTCGGATGGTGTTGTTCCTGAGGATCACGCTTCTGCATCTGTCAGCACAGATGATATGCGCAAGCAAACTCGTATCCCACGCTCATCAATTCCAACTTGGCTAGCGAAGCTTTATGCCGACACCTGTGAGCAGCTTCGAAATGAGATGCGCAAGAATGTATCTAGAAGGCCATCTTGCTATGACACGGGGAGCTTTATGATGGGGCAGAAAGCACCGATCTTTGCCTTGGCGAAAGTTTTCCAACTCCGGCCAGCAATGTTCTATGAGCCACAGTTTTTTGTTTGGCTTCCTCATTTATTCGTCAAGATAGTTTGTCCTGCATGTAAAGCTGCTGGCCATAGGCGTCCCAATGGCGACATGATCACTCTTCGTTTGTCATTGTGGATGCAATCACCCCATCACATTGTTGATATCAAGTACAATATCTATGTCATTGGCTACCGATACTACTGCGGTCATGCTGAGTGCAGAAAGGCATATCAGAGTTGGTCCCCGGCAATTCTACAGATGCTTCCTCCAGTCCTCGCATCACAGTTCCATTTTCATCTAACCTATCGTGCTGGACTTACCGACCGCCTTACTGCTATCCTGCGGGCATCGTTTCAAAGAGGCTTGGGCCCACATCCATTCACGGAGATGATTCGAACTTTCCATGTTTGTTATTATGAGCGACTCTATATTCAATACCTTGAATTGGTCAAATTACGTCTCAATTCAACAATTTCATCGCTGCTCCTTCTGCATGAACGATTTGGTGCATAGGATGACCCGGATGGGTATGCTGGTTATGTTCCATCTGCACAATACTTTGGTGGCTTTTACAACCTGATGATCGAGAAACACGCTACCGAAATTGACCAGTATACTGCCATGTTGTCTGCAAGGGTCCTTTGCATTGACCATAGCCACAAGGTAAATTCTTTCTTAATATTCTCTAATTTACATGTGCTGAGAAGAAGTACAGGTGCCCAAACATCTAGGGCAGGTTAATGGAGAGGCCGTGTTTGGCGCTCTTCACACAGTGGTGAATGAGTATGGTGAATGTCGAGCAATGACTCTTATGCCAACGAAGGCCCACGATCAGTTTATGCCTGCACTGGCTCGCATTCCACACTCACTGCGTCAATATGGACATGGTGATGTCGAGCTTATATTTACCGACAATGTTCGCAGTGACAAAGCTGAGCTTGAGCACGTCTTCCCATCTCTACTGCAGAATGTCTCGGCGGTTCCAAGTTCAACATTACCTCAGCTTACAATTCCGACTCAGTGGTCAATCTCTATCTTGGCATCCACGTTTCAAATCAATAGTCGTATTAATGCAATCCTAGAGGATCTGAATGAACTCCCAAACAATGATATGATATCCTTGACTATGGATATGGAGTGGTCTGTTGATCGTGTCAATGGGATCCAGGGAAGGGTGGCCCTTATTTCAATTGCATATAACCAAGCTATTTATCTTATTCCAGTGAGTACTCAACTGAAGGTTACTGACAAAAGCCTTACGACTGTTGCCAGGTATCGGAGTATCTCCGAAATGGCTTCTTGCACCTTCCTCACACAATCCTTGTTTTGCTGCGCAGTCCACGTGTCAAGAAGATTGAAGTTCACATTGGTGCAGATATGACACGCCTTTTCAAGGACTGTGGTTTCAATGAACGAGACACTACTCAATTTGTCGGAGCTGTCGAACTTGGAAAGATGGCAAAGGATCGAAATGCGACCAGCTGAGCCAATATTGGGCTTGCGGATCTCACGTCATGTCTCCTACGATGATATCTTCCAAAGGATGAGTCAATTCGGGTCAGCACTGCCTGGGATAGTGTCACACTCTCTGATTCCCAGATACAATATGCTGCATTAGATGTCTATGCAGCATGGGCAATATTCGAAACATTCCTAGCAATTCCAGTGGAACAGGTCGTCTCAGATAACACACCTGCAGGAACGCCAGTGAAGCTGATGTCACATGATCGATCCTCTATTGTTGCTTATGGTTTTATCGCTCCCGACCGACTGGTGAAATTTCAAGGTGTCAATGTGTAACGGGTCGGTTCTGACGACCGTTACTCATTATGGACTGCTTACTACTTACCTAAGAAGTTGCTTTATATCCTTTACACTCATCATCTAGCTGTACCTACACTCAGTCTTAGCTACCTTTGGCTATATATTGAGTCCACTGCAGCCCTGGTGAGCCTAAGGATCTAGGCTCTTTACACAATGTGACAAAGACTTGTGTAATTGTCAATGTCACCTCTGTTCTCCAGCCAAGTTATCTGGTTCGTGCAGATCTACTGAAGTCCAAGCAGGAAATGGCAATATCGGACGTTGGTATCACAATACCGTTCAGTCTCTTGTGTAACACTCGTGACCTTCAGTCCTTCATTGGTGGTCAAACTCCTACACATCTCAATCCTCTCACATCACTTTCTCCTGACCCATTCCCTCTATTAGAGACATCCTACTCTGCTATGACTGACTGAGAAGTAGCAACAGGATTGCAAATTGTAAGCCCAGATCTGGATTCACAAGATGATTGGGATGGCGAAGATCAGAAGCTGGCTGACAGCACTCCTGACACCCGAAGTGCCTTGCATGCTGAGGCGCTCACTGTGGACACATCGGAACAACTTACATATGAGGATTCGGCCATTCGCTCTCATGTTTTGGGAGATATATGGCATCTCATGGATCAGATCAAGGTCCCTCTCCATCATGGCTTATGACGTCCATTTACTCGTGCATTGCATGATGCACTCCTTATGCCTGATCCAGAGGACAAGGCTGCGATAGAGGAGGTTCTCAAGCAAAAAATGCCACCACTCACTTGGAACCAGGCCCTGCTTCGAGAATCTGACTGAATTTGGCAGCGTGTCAAGCGATTTGTTCCGCGACTGGATGTTCTGGCGCAGCGCATTGCTGAGGTATTTCATGTCTATGGACCATTAACTGATGCAACAACAGGACAACCACTTTTCAGTGATGCAGTGTGGGACAAGGTGAACAATATCTTGGAGAACATCAGGCTTGGCTACTACTCTGATCCACCAGGTGTTCAGTTGTATACCATTGAACGGAAGGACAAGGATGGACTTGCCATTTATAGGTGTATGCGAGGCACAAACAATGTCAAGGGTGGCGTACATCAGAACATCGCCAAGCGGTTCGGTTCATACAATGCATCACCTCAATTTGCAGTTAACCTACTCCGCGACTATGTTCTGTGTCATAATTTGAAAGTACGTGATTTTCAAAGATTGGGTGGACTGGGTCTTGTGGTGTTGACTACTCTCCAGGTCAGAATGCACAGTCGTACAGGACGACAGTACTCTGGTTCATTTGACATATGGACTCAAAATTGTATTGCATGGCTTGTAGACCAGACACTTGATGGCTTTGCAGTCACGTCCAATGAAGTTTTGCTTGGTGGGTGGGTGAATGGTAATGACTATGTGCCATTCACAGAGTCATTTGGTATTCTTTCACTCTCTGAGACATCTCGAGAGCAGCTTGGCATGCTTATGTATCACCTGGAGTTCGCTCATCACATAGATGCTCGACATACTCACCTGGCGAAGCAACAACAGATGCGCTGTGCTATCCTTCCCATCCACACACCAGAGGAACGAGCCTTGTTTCGCATGCTCATGAAGCAGGGAGTGGGACAGACTGCCGGAAGGAGTCAGCCGAACTGGATTGTGTTCGCTATTGAGTGGTCAAGGCATGGCAACGGGTTGCAGATCTTCTACAAGGCAAGTCGAAGTTGGATAACTCCATATCCACCATGCAGTACTGATTTACTCACAGCTTCCGGAACACCTGAAGAATTACTACAAGCTGTGGAGTGAAAATCAGAATGAGGAGAATTCGATTGAGCAACAACGAGCTGTGTATGAACAAATCCAAAGCCTTCTGATCCCACAGGTCAATCGAGTGCCGCGCATCCTGACGCACACACAAGAAACTCTTGCAAAACTCTTGCAAAAGAAATCAACGCCGGCAAGCGAGTTTCTGCCATGCCAGAAGAAGACAGAGAACTATCCACTTGGCATGTCAGAATATTACTCGGTTGGCACAGTCTCAGACAGTCAGCACTCCAGTTTGAATATGGTGAAGCACCACCGTCTATGTTGGCCACAGATACAAGAGGTGAAAAGTGTCATCAAGATCACAGCACCGCATCGGACAATGCCTCTGCTGTCAAATGACGGGCACCACGAAGATGTATGGTATGCCGTTGTGAAGACTGTCCCGGCAAGTTCCTGTCCAAACTATGTATCTATTTTCCAGAAGCAGTGAGTAATCTAGTCTTTCTCCTTTCGTTTGCATGCTGAGTGGTTCTCACACACTGAAGAATGCTGTCCGCCGCACTCCTGCTGCTCAGCAGCCCGTCGACTTCTATCAGAACTTCACCCCAAATTCCATCCTGATATTGGCCCCCCTAATGACTGTCTATCCCTATCCCCGCGCCATGTCCACAACAACCTCATTGCACAAGAGGAACAAGGTGCAATAACCTTCAATCTCTCTGTAACCAGTACTGATGATCTGGAACCCAACTTCTGCATCTTCTCTGACCCTAACTCACACTGTACCGACCCGGCATCTCGCTGTCATGAACCTCTCCTTCCACTTGTTGAACCTGTCACAGTATACACTGATGGCTCTGCCATTCACAATGGCGACGACAATGCCCAGGCCGGCAGCGGCCTTTGGTTTGGTCACAACAACCCCCAAAACTGCTCAATTTGCATCTCAAGCCTTCCCCAGTCCAATCAAACTGGAGAAATCGCTGCTATCCTTAAAGCTACACAGCTAGTCAACCACTTTGCCCCTCTCCACATTGTTAGTGACTCTAAATATGCCATTGATGGGCTAACAAAACACCTCCCTAAATGGGAAGCCAGAGGATGGATTGGAGTATCTAACAAACAACTCTTCCAAGCCACTGCCGCTCGCCTTCGTGAATGCGGTGCCATTACCACCTTCCGATGGACTAAGGGCCACAATGGTGACATTGGGAATGAAGAAGCGGACCTTCTTGCCTCTGCAGGGGCGCAAAAAATGCTACCAGACCCACTAGACACCATAATTAAACCCACCTTCCATCTATCTGGTGCACAAATCTCAACTCTTACACAACGACTGGCCTACCAAGGCCTGCGTGAACAAATCCCCCTACTACCCCGCAACTCGACATTAATCAATCTGGACATCATGCGTTATGCTATCCAAGCCTGTACTGACCGTCTACCCACAGATGCCACAATCTGGCACTCTATTCGCTCCAAGGACATCACAAGGAAAATATGTGACTTTCTTTGGAAAGCACTACACAACGCCCATCGCTGTGGAGCCTGGTGGGAACACATCTCTAATTTTGCCCACCGATCTATCTGTACCACCTGTGATATAACTGACTCCATGGATCACATCCTTACCAAATGTAATGCCCCTGGTCAATCAATTATCTGGTCCCTCGCAAAAAAACTCTGGCTAAAAAAACACCACACATGGCTGCAAATCCAATTCGGAACCATCCTTGGCTGCGGCCTCATTGCGTTCAAATCAACATCTGGTAAGAAACTACCCGGAACCAGCCGCCTCTTCCGCATTCTCATCTCTGAATCTGCACACCTAATTTGGTGTCTTCACTGTGAACGTGTCATCGACAGAGGGAACGATAAGGAAACATGGCATTCAATGCCAGAAATAACACGACGTTGGACTAACATCATTAATAAATGTTTGGAACTTGACATAGCAATGACGAACCGAAAATTCGAGCGGAAAGCCCTTTCCTGAACCTGTGTCCTCCAAACATGGAGCGGCACACTTCATAATGAACACCTTCTTCCTGACGATTGGATCGGACAGTCGGGGGTTTTAGTGGGTATTGAGTAACTGGAGCAGGCCCCGTGGGTCAACGCCTATCGAGGAACCTGCCTATGATAGCTACTCTGAGCCCCACACTATCTAACCTCGTATAGATGTGCGTAAATGCATTTCCCCCATGGTAGGACTTTAAAATGGTGTAATTCCTGACCCTAGCTGGGCTGGGGGGCTGACTTTGTCCGTTGCCCCAGCCCTATGCTCCTCCAAAAAAACAAAAAAAAACAAAAAAAAATGCTGTCTGCACATCCAAGAAAGGCCAATGTGCGGCCAAAGTGACAGCACCAAATGTTGCAGGCCCTTCCACGAGCCGAGCAACGATCTCTGCAATTGAAGCTGTTCTGGAATTCACATTCTCATCTCCTGCTGCAGGACCAACCAGTAATCTTCCTGCGCCATCTACATTCACTGCTCCTGTGGTGCAAACGGCTATGACCAACACTCCAGGAAGTTTTATGTTGACTGCACCAAGCCTGTATGGTGACACCTGTCTCTTTTCATCACTGCAACTCAGCACCACATCCAACGTGCCGATCTCACATGCACCTGCAGAACCCACTGGCCATAGTCCCCTCAATGCCACAGTCCCTAGCCTCTCCGAGCAGTCCACGATTCCTGGCCTGTGCATTGCAGGGTCCAACAACGCTGCATCTAGCACGCTACAGGGCAGTGAGTTGGAGAATCTCGGGGAGCTCGTGTGCGCACCATAATTGACAGAGTGAGGTGTGTCTGTCCCGCAACATGCCATGTATACTCATCCTAATGGCCCTGTTAGAAATCGCGCCTTAGTTCCCAAATAGGAAGGTAGTGATGGTGGGTCAAGATGCGTCGGGGCGCATGATTACGTGTTCTAAAATAGATTTCAGTATATATACAGTTCTAGATGCTCCACTTTATATAAGCAAATTTCCTTCTTTATCTTTCTTTGTAATCATGCCCTCGGTATGTCTGTCCCAAGGAAAAATTTCTGGAGGCTCCAGAATTTTATGGGCGCTACTATGGGCGCTACTTTCCAACACTCCCCCTTAAGCTGATGGGCATTCCGAGCTCCTTTGTAAGCTTCTCATGCCTCGGCTTAGGGAGCAACTTTGTTAGGATATCCACTATCATGTCCTCCGTGGGACAGTAATGGATATCAATATATTTATCCCTCAATTTCTCACGCACATAATGATGCTTTACATCAAAATGTTTTGATTTTGCGTGGAATTGGTGATCACGTGTGATTGAGATTGCCGCTGTATTGTCCTCAAATAAAATCGTAGGATCTTGTTGCTCGAAACCTATTTCTTTGAATAGTGTTCGGAGCCACACAGCTTCTTTTGCCGCTTCTGCAGATGCCATATATTCAGCTTTCATGGTAGATGACGCGACCGTGATTTGCTTCTTTGAGCTCCATGTGATCGTACCATTTCCTAATTTGAATAAATATCCCGAGATTGATTTTCGATCTTGAATATCATTCACATAGTCTGCATCTGAGTAGCCCACGAATTTGGCTTGATCTTCGGGCTTGACATCTGCAATTGGCCCGTAGATTATTCCCAGTTCTCGTGTTCCAGATAGATAGCAGAGGACGCGTTTAGCAGCAGTCCAATGAGCCATTCCAGGATTGGCAGTAAATGAGCTAAGCCGTTGCACGGCATGAGCAATGTCTGGCCTCATGGCAATTGCCGCGTACATCAGTGATCCAACGAGTGATGCATATCCATTGTCTCGGTCGCATTCATCATTGGTTTTGGGTTCTTCTTTTTCAAGCACTGTATTTGGATCAAGAGGCATCCCGACTGTGTTGGCGTTCATAAGCCCATTCTTGTGTAGGATAGACTCAATATATTTTGTCTGAGAGATTTTGATTGTCCGCTTTGAACGGTCTCTCTCAATTTCTATCCCCACAATTTTCCGGAGTTTGCCAAGGTCGGTAACTTCGAACATATTTTGGAGTTCACTCTTCAATTAATCCATCAGTGCACAATCATTGGTGAATATTAATAGATCGTCTACCCAAACGGTGACAATTTCTATCTTATCACCTTTGATCCGAATGTATGCACATGGATCCGAAATAGGCGCTTGAATCCCGCGTCTAGTAACTTGCGGTTCAGCATAATATTCCATTCTCGGCCAGACTGCTTTAGCCCATAGAGGGTTTTCTTCAATTTACATACGTGATACGTTCCGTTGCTGTATCCTTCAGGTTGCCACATGTACACTTCTTCTTTGAGAGTTCCATTAAGATAGGTGCCTTTCACGTTCATCTGTCTGATCTCCCAATCTAAGATTGTGGCTAGCCCGAGGATGGCTCGCATGGTTTCAAGGTGGACTACGGGTGCGAACGTCTCGGTATAGTCCATGCCTGAGATTTGGGAATATCCCTTCGCAACCAGGTGGGCTTTGTATTTAATTATTTCACCTTCTTTGTTTGTTTTCTTGACTAGAACCCATTTATTTCCTACGGGTTTTTGGTCTTCGGGAGATTCCACTAACTCCCAAGTCTCCATACCCTGTAGTTGATTGAGCTCCATCTGGACTGCCTGTTCCCATTTGGGCCACTCAAGTGATCTCTTGGCATCACTGAGCGTCTTTGGCTCGTCCGCGTCCGCATTTCCGTGGGCGCTCATCGCAATATAGACTAATTCGGCATTTGATTTATCTGGATCATTATCCAGATCTTCGTCTGCCTCTGGGTCATGCATTAGATGGTAATCATGCTGAACTGTCTTTCTTCTGGTTCGTCTGGGCTGGCTTGGTGCGTCCGTCCCACTTTCCTCGTGTTGATCAGGATCATCATCCTGTCTGCACTTTCACGGATTTTTGGAAGGTGACTGTGGCGCGGAAGTTTCTAACTCCCCCTCACGCCGTACGTCTGTGGTTGTTGTGAGGTTTGGGACTTCGGGTCTCCTTTCCGCATGCAGCACATCTGACGCATTGCTAGGTAAAGTGTCTGGAAATATATTTTGCTCCCCCTCACGCTGTGCTGTGAGGATAGGTACATCAGATCCTATTTGCTCTTGTGGCACGTGAGGCGCATTGCCGGGCAAATGGTCCGGGAAATTCGAAGAAAATTGGAAATTATGCGAGATTTTAATCTGGCGTGTGTGCGCATCATAATATTTGATGGCTTTGGGTCCATCAATGTATCCAATAAAAATATATTTGTTGGCACAGGGCGCTAGCTTGGATAGCGTTGCGTCCTCCATGAGGACCCATACGGGGGAACCGAATTCTTGTAGGTACGAGATATTTGGTTTCGTCCCATTCCATTTTTCTTCGGGAGTTGCCCCATTTAACACCTGGGTAGGCGATCTATTTTTAATATAGACTGCATGAGCAATCACTTCAGCCCAAAGATAATGAGGTAGATCTCTCACATAGATCATTGCGCGCACTAGTCCAAGCAGTGTGCGATTCAATCTCTCAGAGACTCCATTCTGGGATGGTGAGTACAGCGCAGTCAGACCCATCTCAATCCCTTTTATTTGACACCAGTTAATTAATTCGGTGTTCATGTATTCTTGACCGTTGTCGAGCCTGAGTCGCAAGGGTTTGTTTCCAAACTTACACTCGATATAGGTAATATAATTCTTTACCTTTTCAGTTACTTCATCTTTATGCCTCATAAATAGTACTGTACTTCGACGACTGTAATCGTTAATAAATGTAATAAAATATTTCCACCCTTGTAGAGCAGCTGTCTGCGCAGGTCCCCACACATCTGTGTGTGTTAATTCTTCGGGTACCTTGCTGCATTTATCCGTCTCTTTGGGAAATGGCTTCCGCGTCGCCTTTGCTTGGATGCACGCCTCACAATTAATTTCATCTGTGCTTGGCGAGATTTCTAGGCCATCAACAAGCCCTTCGCGATATAATTGCATAAGCACTGGTTTCCCGATATGACCATGGATCTTGTGCCACTCTTCCCAGGTATGCGGGCCATATTCCTTAGCAGTATAGGTTCGCGCAGGTTGCAGAACTATTGGACGCAATTTCAACGAATATAGTCGTCCATTTTTCTTGCCTATAGCAAGAGTGTGTTTATTTTTATCTATTAGTATTGCACGACTATTACCCATAAGTACTCTTCCTCCCGCGTCGTCCAAACGCGTGATGAAGAGGAGGCTATTGGGTGCTGTCGGCGCATACAGTACACTGTGGAGACGGAATTTCACTTTCCGATCTCCTACTTCACTTTCGACATCAACCATACTGCGGCCCAATACCTGCATTGGTTGCGGTCTGATCCCCGTGATCGTGTGATCTTCGAGCGCCTGATAGGTCGCGAAGACTTCATGACGATTTGTAATGTGCGAAGTTGGCCCGGAGTCAGCAAACCACTCATAGAAAGAAGCGATTTTGCCATCAGATCTGAGAGATACAGTGTCACTATCATTATCATAGGCTATTTTTGCCTCATCCTCTTTTGGTTCGACCTCGCACACTTCGTAAGCACATTCCATCCTTTGCTGTTTCATCGGTGGGCCCCGTCTGGCTTTACTGCCGCCTTTAGCCCAACAATCCATGGCCTTATGCCCGAATTTTCTGCAATTCATACATTTGACCTTGTCGCGGTGCCAACACTCATTACCAAGATGTCCCCACTTTCCGCAGATTGAACATTTTTTGTATTCCCCGAAGGGGCACTTCTTTCCTTTGGCAACCATGACTTGGTCTGAGGATTGGCCGCGCTCGCCACGCTCGTGCCTTTGCCTATTTTCATCAAGAATGATGGCAATCAATTCTTGTGATGTAAGCTGAGGGCACACATTGTCAGCACCTTCGGCGCCAACATTGCTGCCCACGGTGCCAAAGTAAGAGCTGAGGAAAGAGTCCCAGCCCTCCAGAATGAGCTGGAAATCCTCGTCAGAAACAACCTTCCCCATTAGGTGGAGTTGTTCCTGGATCTGTCGTAGCTGTGTGATGTGACTGGAGATATTATCTTTTTCCTTGGCTTGCATCTGGTAAAAGCGCCGGCACAGCGTGAGAATCCCATGCTGTTCACGCTGTTCCTTGACTGTGTGAAGCTGCTCCCACATGGCCCGTGCCGTCTCGGCTCCAGCGATGTGAACCATCTGAGAATCTCCCAGCGATAGCACAATTACGTTCTGGGCCTTGAGGTCCTTCTCTCCCCAGACACTAATCTCCACCTCTCTCGCTGCCCTATTGGCCGGGTCATTACTCGGCTGTGGCTTCGGTGTCTTTCCGGTCACATACTCCTGGAGACCCTTATCATTAAGGATGGCCTCAACGCGGCACTTCCATGGGAGCTAATTGTCTTCCTTCAGGAGCGGGATTTGGTAAGCATTGCTATTGCTCGTATTATCAGCGCTGGTCGACATTATTTGTTCTCGTACTAGTAAGGGGGTAACAATTTTTGTAGCCACAATAGGGGCTGTTGTTATCCGAGTATTTATTAGCTAGAGCCGGGGCTCATAACCTGTTAAAAATCGCGCCTTAGTTCCCAAATAGGAAGGTAGTGATGGTGGGTCAAGATGTGTTGGGGCGCGTGATTACGCGTCCTAAAATAGATTTCTGTATATATACAGTTCTAGACGCTCCACTTTATATAAGCAAATTTCCTTCTTTATCTTTCTTTGTAATCATGCCCTCAGCTTGTCTGTCCCAAGGGAAAAATTCTGGAGGCTCCAGAATTTTATGGGTGCTACTATGGGCGCTACTTTCCAACAGGCCCTTTACTCAATGGTATAGCTCCGCATCATCAACAGGATCAAGTCTTTATTTTCATCATAATGTATGTCCCTCTTGTAATGCACTACAGTAGTGCAGCACTAGTCCCCTATCCTATACGTTACCGCCCACTTTGTCGCTGCATCGTTTTGGCGCACCTTTTCTTTGTTTCTCTTCCCATGAGCATTAATTAATTTCTTTTAATTAATTAATTTTCCACGTGCACTACACCTATAGTTAGAGTGCCGATTATGCAAGTCTAATTGAATGCTGCCGGCGACGCTCGCCATGGCCCACATGCCTCTGCCTCCCCCTTTGGGAGCAGATCCTGCTGGACACACCCAACCGGGAGTGCTGCCGGTTGGAGGTAGTTCTTGCCAGATATACCCAACTGGGAGTGCTACCGGTTGGAAGCAGACCTTGCCGGATACACCCAACTGGGAGTGCTGCCAATTGGGAGCGGATCCTGCCGGATACACCCAACTGGGAGTGCTCCTGATTTTGCGGATAGCCTGAATGCAGCAGGGGCACCTAGCCAGCAGTGCGCGGACAGGAGCTCGCTACGCTCCTGCTCTGAACCGCCGCCTGCTAGCTAGGTATGTCATCTTTCTCGGTGCACGCTCGCAATGCCTGACCGCTCCTGCACTGAACTGCAACTGGTGGTTAGATTTATTCAGCTGCCCGCCCTTCCCACACCGTGGTAGTTACATTTCTCATTTCTGTACGTATGTACTGAGTTGGGAAATTCCACACGTGCGGCACCTGGGGCAAGCACCTGGGTGCCGCCCATTGGGCACCCGGAGGATACCTCCACAGGCGCCCGAGACCGACTAAACTCACTGGCCACGCTAAGTCCTGAGCGCCTGAGATTAGAGTGTAATGGCCGGACTTTGCACACCATATAGCCTTTACTAGATTTTCGGAGCTCACACGATATGCTGCCCAAATCTGAGGAGACATAAAGTTTCTAAGATGCCTTAGGATGTATCTACCAATTTTTGCGACATTTTATTCGGGACGGGAGCGGAACGTACAGCCCTCCGATTGAGCAAGGCCCGAACTGCACGAACTGCACGACTTTGCACACCCGTGGGAACGGTCCGTCAGCGCGGCGCGAGGCCCGCTTCGCGACGCGTCGGGACTACTTCACCAGCCATAAATCTTTCCTACAGGGTGTAATTCTACTCTAATCCTTTCTTAGCAAAAGATGTTCGGAAACATGTCAGCCTTCTGTATAAAATAGTGTTTTTGTGTGAGAGGAGCATCATTTTATTGCATTTACTGTACATACTACAGAAGTGTTACTTACTCGGCTAGTTCTTGCAGTTTGGCCAATCTCAAAATTTCCTGCCTGTGCAATTCTGCCCCGTTCACCTCGGGTATTTGCACAGTGAAGGATCTAATAAACTCCTAGATAGACAAAAAAAGCAGGTCAGCCAGGTAAGAATTGAGAGTGTGCCTGGCAGGTGTGCAAAGTGATGGGGGTGTGCAAAGTGATACTGTATGTGGCTGACAATGGTGTGTAGTCGGGGCACCGGAGGCGCGCACCGCGAGACGAAGTAGTAGTGTCCGATGAAACTTGTATGCGCTTACACCGGTACCGTGTTTCATGATAGTATTAGACCACGGTCTACTCTACGCCCGTGTATGCCCTTGTCGTAACGTTCCCTTCGATAGGGCTACGCCCGCATTATGGCTGATGTTCCTCTTGTTTCCGTCAATCTTGCTTCCCTAGCAATAGAAAGTTTTCTCTATGGCATCTTCTTCGTCCTCTTCGTGACTACTACGTGGTTTCTGCTCCAGCGAGCGAAGCACGAACAAGCAGGTATTCAATCGGCTTTCCGAAGGCCTCTATTCTTGGCAGGAATTGCCATGTTTTTGACCATCACCGCCGTAAGTCCTCCGTCTCGATGTGGGCCTAGTACTTGGTGATGGATTCATGATTAGCACTGGGTACTCAGCGTCGTGCGCGCATTCGACGCCTTCGTGCACTTCGATGGAGGGAAATCCCCTTTGGAGTTTTATGCCTATCCGAGTAGACCAGCAGCGATTGCGAAAATCGGCCTGGTGAATGTGACGCTGCTTCTCGGAGATGCAATTCTCGTGAGTATGGCTCGGTCCTCTTTAGTTTTGCTCTTTCGTATAATATCGGTCGGACAGATCTATCGCCTCTGGGTGATCTCAGGGTACTGCAGAATGATTGTTGCGTTGCCTATAGTTTTTTTCCTAGGCTCTCTCGGTGAGTGTGCGCTCTACCATCCTGGTGTTTCTCACATGTGCTCGTGTCCTGAGTCAGCCTCATGTGCGGCCCTCACATATCTGGCCTCAAGAGCAAATGCAGCTACTGGATCCTTTTATACTCCAGAGGATTTCTCGACCGCTGCTGCGACTACATTTACGCTCGTGTTCGTGTCCCTCCACTAAGTTGAACTCACCGATCGAAGTAGTACTGACCTCCTCCCCGTCTTTTCCAGCACCAACATATTGTGTTCTTGTATGCGAAATTCACGGTGTTATACTCTTTGCTGACCACCTCACAACAGCACTTATTGCGTTCAAGTTGTGGCGGACACACGCCGACGTCGGGCTCGCCGGTGTGAAGGCCTACGGCGGTGGCAATCTCAAGCTCACGGTCGGTCAAGTTCGTTTCCCAGAAACATACCTTCATCTGACTCTCTGCGCCGCAGCGCGTGCTCGTCATATGCATCGAGAGCGCCGTCCTCTACGTGTACGCATGCACCTAACGCACTTCGAGTTCACTTCCCACCGCTGACGCTCCCACTCCAGTACCTGGACCGCCCTCTACCTCGGCGTGTACGCGTCGCGCTCTGTCCTCCAGCTGGCGATCGCCGACGCATGGGGCCCGATCTCCGGCATCGCGTTCATGCTCATCAGTGCCCGCGTCGCGCTCGTCCGCGCACAGAGCCAGCAGTCGGCTGCGAGTTACGTCAACGACCTTGCGCTCGCCGTCAGCGCGAACAATGTCGGTGCGGTGTTCGAGCGGCCGACGACTCCCCCTTGCGATACTGTCAAGACGGATGGAGAAGATGTGGGTAATATTGTCGGAGACGAGGAAAACGTGCGGACACTGATGCTTGGAACCTTAGACGATGGCAGCTAATTCTAATGTTAGCTGTCACTTCCGGAGGTAGAGATACATGTGCATAATGGTCTCCGTAGTTGTAAATATTGTACGACACTGCATAATTCACAGGTGTGCTTTTTATATATATTTAAAATCCTGTTTATGCCATTGTCCTCGAGGGCGGAGCCCTATGGTAGACAATAGCCCACGGATGTACTAATCATGGGGGCGTAGCATTGTTCTTACTTTCGTGGTCGTCCTCCACTACTGGCTTGCAAGCTGGGACGGGCATGCGATCTATACGTCGTGTCAGCTGGGAGGGCCTCATTAGATTGTGAATCACGTCTCGTCTGGGGTAGGGCAGTTTTCTATTCTACACGATCTACACAATCAAATATGTCTCTGCCCGTATAAGTACGGTAACTATTAACATTGCGCCGCAGCCAGCACACTAGATCTGCCCACCTGGGCCCACCGACCCGGTGGTATTCGTGGCAGTCTCGATCGGCTTCATAGCAGGGAAGAGTAACACTTCCTTGATGTCTGCGGTGGTCACGGTCGTCAGCATCAGGACCACAGAATCACCAAAGTGATAGGCCCACTCGTCGAATTCGTCAGGAACATCACGAGGCGATCGATGCCAAGACCCCAGCCGCCTGTTGGCGGAAGACCGTGCTCGAGCCTGTGATTTGACGTCAGCACCAGTGGAGTAGTCGCCGACAATTGGCACGTACGCGTCGACGAAGGTTTCGTCAATCCCCTGCGCTTCCTCGTCGCCCTGCTCCTTCTGCCGCACCTGCGTCACAGTGTCAGAGAAGGCCGTGTAATAGCCGCGGATAGGGTAAGGCGTACCTGCTCCTCGAAGCGCAACCGCTGCTCAAACGGATCGTTCAACTCCGTGTACGCGTTGCAGAACTCCTTCCCGCACATGAAGCCCTCGAAACGTTCGCACAGACCTGGTCGCGAGCGGTGCCATTTGGCGAGCGGCGACATGACTTGTGGGTGACCCACTGCAAAATTCGCTTCAGTTGAGTCTGTCTAGGCAGCATTAGGCAAATTCACTGACCGATGAAGGTCGGAGATATGCAAAGCGGTTCGATGAACTCGCCAACGAGCTAACGTCTGCGTTAGCTATCGAGTTCACGGATCTATGTGATCCGCTCGTACCTTGTCCAGGAGACGAGCATTTGTGCGAGGCTCACTACAATCGACATTGTGCTGAACGTCACGTCAGCCTCAAAATGACATCGCATCGCCTTCGACGCGTCCTCACCTTTTGACACACATCCCGTAGAAATTTGTTCGCCTCGTCTGTGTGAAGTGTCTCGCCAGGTGGAAATTTGACACCGAGCTTCTCCTCCAATGTCTCTATCATGTCGTATCTCTTCCATGGCCGCTTGAACTCGAGCTCGTATACCTTGGAACTCCCCTTGCCCTCTGGATGGAACTGGAGTGTCGTCTTCCCGCCAGTCAGGTAGCGTACCATGCCCTCGAGCAGGCTCTCGGTGAGGTCCATGAGATCATACATGTCCGCGTATGCCATATAAAATTCGCATATCGTGAACTCGGGGTTGTGGGTGAGGTCGATGCCCTCGTTGCGGAACACGCGTCCGATCTCGTATACGCGGTCGAGCCCGCCGACGACGAGCTGCTTCAAATACAACTCCGGAGCGACGCGCAGGTACAGGTCGAGGTTGAGGTCGTTGTGGTGCGTGATGAAAGGCTTCGCCGTCGCACCACCCGCGATCATGCTCGTCATCGGCGTCTCGACCTCGAGGAAGCCCAGGTTGTCGAAAAACCGCCGCACGTAGTTGATGATCTTGCTCCGCGTGATGAAAATACGCCGCGTGTCTTCAGAGAGGATCAGGTCGAGGTAGCGCTTCCGGTACCGCGTCTCCTGGTCTTTCAGCCCGAAGTGCCCGGAGGGTAGTTGGTGCAGGTTGGGAGCGAGGAGAAATGTTTCGGAGGGGACGATGGAGAGTTCGCCCAGCTTGGTCCTGGAAGGCGTACCAATGACACCGACGATATCGCCACGACGAAAGTTGTCGTGAAGGGTCGCAAACCCTTCTGGGTCTTTAGCGTCTCTGTGAAACTTGTGTGAGGAAATAGGCACGCTAGAAGGAACTGGATGAAGTCTACTGCTTGGTCGCCATAATCTGCACCTTCTTGCCCTCACTATGGAGGTCGTAGAAGCGCAAATTCTTGCTGTTTTCGCGCATGTTGTGGAGGCGTCCTGCGAGGCACTCGACAGCACCGGTCAACTTCTCTCCGGGCTTGATTTTACCCTCGGGACCGTATTTCTCTATGTATTCCGAGATGGATATCGAGACATTGAACTTGTGAGGATATGGATTTGGACTCTGGGTCTCCTTGAGCTTCTGGACATGCCGAGAACGCATCTCGAAATATTGCTGCCCGTTGAACATCGTCAGTATGTGAACGAAATCGGAACGAAGTAGGGGAGATACAGGGACTGCTGTTAATGCACAGTCCAAATGTGTGAAACATTTCAATGCGTCATAGAGACTAAGGACATGCATAACTCTACATGGGAAGGACATTGGAGATCACACGACGTAATTAGCAATCCCCTGCCAAGCTGCTGCATTCAGTGACACAGCAGTCTCTCAGCTTCAATAGTGCCTTGCAACGCGCAGCAAACAGATACCCTCTCATCTCATCAGAACTTTCGAGGAGGAGTCCAAACAGGGTAACGGGGAAAGCCAACTGACTGTGTCAGTTGCTGTCCAAGGAAAGATCAAAAATGAGATGGCCAAGTATTCTCGAATGACGAAGTAGAACTAGGACACCATCGATATCCTAGTTCCACAGCCACTGGTACAAGTTCACCGCCGCATTAGATGGCTCCTCAGGATATGAAGTCGGGCTTTCCGCATGCGCAGGTCGAGAATGCCACTCACGTTAGGGTTGAGATCGGCTTCATTGACTGCAGCAGCCTTCGGGCCTGCAGCAGGCTTCTGGGGCTGCGCAGCAGCTTTTTCTGCCTTCTTTGCCTCCTTCTCCCTCTGTTTTTCACGTCGCTTGAGCTCCCTGATCGCGTCTAGATAGGTCAAACGCGGTGCACAGAACATAGCCTGGATAGTCGGACGCACTGCTTGGAGATCATCTCGCCCGTCACTGGGTCCTTGTGCGATCCTGTGGATTCTGTCGCCATATTTCTGAGCAGGCCGTGGGCGAGAGGGAATTTTCTGTGCAGCAGGAGCGGACGTGCAGGTGATCTAGAGACGATCAGCCTGTGCATCCAACTTTTTATCCACCTTCTCTCGAGTCACGATCTGCACCTGTACAGATGCAGGAAAGGGTTGGAGAATTTCTCCGCTTAGGGTTAGGAGTTGAATAATTGAATAATTGAGAGTATATCGGAGTGCGAAATCTTCCTCCGATATATTGAGTTGTGGGCGCTTCCTCACATTGCCCGACCGCGACCGCGTGCGGACCGCAGGCAAGCCATATTCCCTACCACCACAACAGCCACCACCATCAACATGTCATCAGACAACGACTACTCCGATGAGGACAATGAGTACTATGACGAGGACGAAGATATGCTTGATTACGAAGATGACGGTGGGTGCACTGTGACTCGTGCTCCTCGCCTACTGATCAAGTACTCTGCCAGGCTCAGCCTCTGAGATGGAGATCGATGGACTGAATGACGGATTCGATTCAGGCAGCAGGCGTAAAGTCTACGAGGTGGATTATGAGTCGCTCAGCCAGTCGCAGGTCGAGGCGCTCATGAAAGCAGACGTGGATCACATCAGCAGCATCTTCGGGGTCGGGGTGAGTTCTCTCCCATATGTATTCCCTCTATATTGCTGCTTAATGTTTTCCGCAGCCAGATGTTGCGTCGCTGCTATTGCGGCACATAAACTGGAACAAGGAGAGGCTCATCGAGAAATATATGGACAACCCTACCGCGGTTGCTACCGCCGCGGGCATCTCCGCGCCAGAGAAATCGGCAGATCCTCCAACATCTTCGTCGTCGCGCAGTCAGTCCCAATCTTCCTCTACCCGCCAGACGCTGGTCGGCCCGCGGCGGACCACGCGGCGTACGACGGCGGAGGCACCGAAGTCGGGCAAGACGAAGATTCTGGAGCGGGTGAGCCCGCCAGCTGAGGTGACGAAGGCGCAGCCGTTCGTGTGCCCGATCTGCTTCGACGACACGCAGATAGCAACGCTCGCGCTGGCGTGCGGGCACCAGTTTTGTACCAGCTGCTGGGCGGCGTACGCGCACTCCAAGGTACGCACAGAGGCGGAGAGCTGGATAACGTGCATGGCGGAGGGCTGCGCCCTCGTCGCGCCTGACGCGTTCGTGCGCACTGCGCTCGCAGACGACGCGACGACTTGGGTCCGCTTCCAGGAGCTGCTTGTCCGTCACTTCGTCGCGAGCATGCCCGCGCTCAAGTACTGCCCGTACCCGTCCTGTACATACACCGTATCTTGTCCCGCGGGTGCGTCGAAGTCGACGCTCGCAACTATCGTGCCGATTGTGAAATGTGGCGCGAACGCGACGCACACGTTCTGCTTCGGATGTTCCGTGGAGAGCGACCACCGGCCCGTTATATGCGCGGTTGCGAAGATGTGGCTGCAAAAGTGTCGCGACGACAGCGAGACGGCCAACTGGATCAAGAGCAATACCAAGGAGTGCAGCAAATGCCAGAGCACGATCGAGAAGAACGGCGGATGCAAGTGAGTGATGCAAGTTTATTCACCATCGGATACACAAGCTTACCTGTGCTGCAGCCATATGACGTGCAAGAAATGCAAGTACGAGTTTTGCTGGGTATGCATGGGTGCGTGCACATGCTACTCGAAGGTCCACGGAGTGTTGAGGAGTATTTTTAGGCCCCTGGACCGAACACGGCACCGCGTGGTACAACTGCAACCGGTACGACGAGAAAGCGAGCATAGACGCGCGCGACGCGCAGTCTCGCAGTCGCGCGTCTCTCGAGCGGTACCTGCACTACTACAACCGGTGGGCGAATCATGAGCAGTCGAAGAAGCTCTCAGTCGAGTTGTACGCGAAGACGGAGAAGAAAATGGAGGAGATGCAGATCACGAGTGCGCTCTCGTGGATCGAGGTGCAGTTTATGCGCAAGGCCGTCGATGAGGTCATCCGCTGCCGCACGACACTTATGTGGACGTACGGCATGGCGTACTACATGGACGCAGGCAACCAGAAGGAGCTGTTTGAGGATAACCAGCGGTGAGTTATTCTACTTTATTTTTTGACCGCGGCACCGGCTGGTAAGCTCAACAAGCGATGTAGGGATCTTGAGCGCGCGGTGGAGGAGCTCTCTGAACTGATTGAGTCCCCGATCGAGCCCGAGATTATCACGACGCTCCGCCAGAAGGTGACCGATAAGACCGTACGTCCCTCCACAACATTATGCACATGTACCTGCTTACGCGGACCGCTCTTCCAGGTCTACGTGCAGAAGCGCAATGAGATCGTCCTTGAGGACACTGCGAAGGGCTTCGTGGAGGGCCGCTGGATCTGGAACGTAAAGGTTGAGGGCTTCGACTGAATGACGTCTCATCATACGCATCACCGCTCGCCACACAAGTATCCCTTGCCGCTATCGACGCATACCTAGGTAACCTTCCATTTTATCACCCTATCGTTACGCTGTCTCGTAATACTACACGTACCCTGCACATTTCGTTCTCCTGGGTTTGTCCGAATCCTCGTTCCATTTGTGCTCACTTATAAGTTTTCGGCGCCGGTATCACCACTGTATCTACGGACACTTGTGTCGATTACGTTGTTTCTCTACCACCACACTGACGAATCAATCGCATGTTAGAATACTTTCTGGGAGCATATGTACGCATCCCTGGGAATGTTGAACACTGCTGCGACGACGAGGAGAGTTTGTGGCGTCATTGAAATTGTATGTACGAAAGGAAGGCCAAGTCAGTGCCCGTGGCCAATTGCTCACATTAGTCGAATTGCTCTGAAGATCCTTGTCAAGCTCTGCCATGAAGCTCTCCACAAAAAGTAACTTCGGACTCACGATTCTCGGGGCCGTATCTTCCGCCAACAGAAAACCGGCATGTAAACGAAGCCGTTGTGTGCACAGTATCGTGAAGGATCGCTGTGGTCCCATGAGCTGGATACGCCGCCTTCGCTAGCCAGACACAATAGGGTGGTCAAACTAGACATGAGAGATGGGAAGGGGGGAAGGGGTGCGGCCAACGCAGTACTTAAAGCACGCTACTGCAGAGAAAGTTGCCTGTAGAGGACCGACGCTCTCTCTGGATGGGTGAGGGGAAATGAGCAAGGAAGTGCCAGACTGGTTTGCACGAGATGCGTACTGGACTTGGACATGCTCCTTCGCAGCTGGCAAGGCAGGGCGGCGAGGGGCAAGGCGGGCAGGATGAGTGTAAGTGCAATAGTTTGTCTTGGTGAGGCTGCGCTGCTGCCTCCCCTCCCGATGGAGACCGCAGATCTGGGCCACGCACTGCCAGTGGGTAACGGAATGGAGACCGTCAGTATGGTCACAGCACAAAGCCTGGTAAAGTAGATGCCGGACCCACTTGCATGGGATGGACTTGAAGACACTTCTTTGTAGCTGGCAAGACGGGGAGGCCGCCGAGGCACAGCGCACGCATGAGGGTGGATTGTAAAGATGATTAGCGACCTTGTCTACCTACGCCGCTGTCTCCCTGCCCGATAGAAACTGTGATGTCTATGCAATTTATCGGGCTCCAGATACAGTGATGTTGCAGCAGATTCAGACTGGGATGCATATGACATTGATAGGGACCACAGTCAAGATATGCAAATGTGCAAGAGCATCATGTGCAGCAGTATACACCAGCTTCGATGGTGTTGCCTCGTAGACAACCTGCTGAGAACGGCCCATCTGTCACGGTGGCAGTACCTGACCATGCAATGTCAGGGACATGGAGAATTCCCCCTTCACTTTAGATCACTGAGAAATTGTGTTCACTGCAATAGCGACTTCGAGCTGTGATATACCCACTGCAACATCAGGAAAACCCAACTTTTCCTTAAAAGGGCACTTAAATAACTTAAATGGACTTATGGTCCTTATTTAAGGACATAAGGACAAAAAGGACCTAAGGCATATTCCCTGAGTGTCTGAAATTCGACTTATTTGAACACTTATGGCCTTAAATAAGGGTTGTCAGACCCAAAAGTCTAAATAAGTCCGTAAGAGAAAGTGGGGTTTTCCTGATGAACACTACGACACTGCAACATAGTGATATAGCAAGACTGCATACTGTGTTTAGAGACTGTGACTGTGACTGTGATAGTGACATAGTGACACTGTGATAGCAACATAGCAATACTGTAATACTCCAAGCTGTGATACATTAGAAAAACCCAACTTTTTCTTATGGAGCTATTTTGACTTTTCAGTCTGACAACCCTTATTTAAGGCAATAAGTCTTCAAATAAGTGTCAATAAGTCTAATTTCAGACACTCATATAATATGCATTAGGCTCCTTTTTGACCTTATATCTTTAAATAAGAATCATAAGTCTATTTGAGTCAGTTAAGTACCCCTTTAAGTAAAAGTTAGATTTTGCTAATGTATAAGATATGCCTCATTCATGCGTGACCACACCATGTGGCAACTGATTTGCATTCTCTTCAACAACAACATTAATTAAAGAAAATTGGTTTCAGCAGAAATTATAGTATTTGCCATAGCTAAAATTATGCAGAAACCGATTATTCAGAGTGTCGAGGTGTGAGGAGGAGAATGGACAAAACTGGCCACGTGGTAGTAGTTGTGTATGAATGAGGCATATCTTACCACCTGTGTTAGTCTTACTCTGACTTTTGCATTAGACTGACTGACTGACTTTGTCAAGACAGCAAATACTGTGTTTCTCCATTAGTGCAGAGCAGGGGTATACCCCCGGGTATCCTGAGGCTTACCTGTACCCGTACCTGTGAGGGTATCGTACCCGCGCTCACGAGTACGGGTTTTACACGGGTACCTATGGGTTCCCACGGGTTTTCTTCAATTTTTTACCCTCAAATGGATTTATTTCTATTAAAATATATATGTATATTACACTACAGGGAGGACGGGTGCACAGGGAGTGCGAATGCGAGCACACAGAGAGGACGGGCATGCGTGCGCAGGGAGGACAGCTGTGGGTGCATAGGGAGGGTGGGCACGAGTGTGTAGGGAGGAGGGCGGGTGCGAGCACACAGAGAGGATGCGCACACGAGCGCACAGGCAGGACAGCGGGCACGAGCACACAGTGGCGGAGGATGCAATAATTCTACACAACAACAAAGTATCAGCCACTGATCCCTGCATGATCGCAGGACACCCACCGCTGAGCTTTCACCTCCGGATCGTCCTGTCCAAGCTCACGCTCACAATTTACAGCTTGATGTGCACCTGCCCGCCTTCGACGGCCGCGGGGATCCTGCGCATCCAGAGCTGCAGCGCGGTGACATCGTGCCAATGCCCATCGACCGTACCGAGGAGCTCGGGCTCGTCCAGCTCAGAGACATCGTATGCGCGCAGGGCGTCACCCACACCAGTAATGAGGTATGGCTCGGCGAGGGGCGTGAGTGCGAGGTGGAGGTGGCGGCGGATAGCAGCTCACAGCATGACGTGGCTGCATCAGGAAAACCCAACTTTTCCTTAAAAGGGCACTTAAATAACTTAAATGGACTTATGGTCCTTATTTAAGAACATAAGGACAAAAAGGGCCTAAGGCATATTCCCTGAGTGTCTGAAATTTGACTTATTTAAACACTTATGGCCTTAAATAAGGGTTGTCGGACCCAAAAGTCTAAATAAGTCTGTAAGAGAAAGTGGGGTTTTCCTGATGTGGGCGCCAGCCACGGGTATACCGCGGGTCACGTGGGTCACAAGATTGTGACCTGTACCCATACCCGCGCGGGTAAGGGTACCGGTACCCATGCGGGTTACCCATACCCCTGCTCTGCACTATTCTCCATAGCATTTCCACCACAGATAGTTCCTCTCCCTTTGTGATTTAGTTCTTTTTTGCCTGCGACTTCAGTGATCTCAATGTGACTTTAGCTTCTCACCTCTGACTTTCATGACTTCATCATATTTTGTCACCCAACTTCACATTTTCATCACGAGTCCTCATTCTCTTACAGGTAGCATCCCCCTAGACTCTGGTTGAGGTTCTGGAACCCACTTGCATCATTTTATTGTTGCATTGCCCTTCTCTCTCACTCAGATTCATTGTTGTTGGGTTTAGGTGTTTGTGTCGGGTGTGCACTCATCAGTGTGACACAAATAGTAGCTTCAACTCCATATTTGTTACCTCACTCTGCAGCCACTGCCAAAATATGCACAGAATGGCTGACCAATACAGTTTTTGGTTGGATGTGTGACATGTCACAATGACAGATCATTGAATGTCCTCCTCTCCTTTCATCCTGCCTATCGTGATACTCCTACCATCTGCATAATGTGTGTATTGTCTTCCAATGTGTTAGTTGCCATGATATCTGATGTGACATTACAGCTGTTTATAACATTTTCATCATACACATGAATTAATGTGACAATGCGACTCATCAGTCCAAGCAAAATCCCTCCATTGGCAGTGGTACTCTCATTAGAAAGTATCATTGGCATCACAAAAGAGGTGGTGCAACCAATTCCTATTAGTTGTGAGTGGGGGATATGCAAGGCAGAGTTGAATAGCTGGAGTGCACTCTTCCATGTGCGAGTTTTTTCCTCACTGCTCATACATACCACTGATATGTTCAACCGACCGGGTTCGTGTTTTCAAGCATATGCAACTACATCTGCAGGCAGCCAGAAACAAGGTAACATTAAACAGAACCTAGTTGAATGATCAAAAGGTGCTTATGAGCTATTGCAGGATAGAGGCTTTGAGTGTTGCTTCCAGAAGTGCACTGGTCGCATTCAAGGAACATACTCTGATCTAGAATCACATGTGGAACTTAGCCATTTGGTCAGGGTGCATTTGCCATGCCCCGTGCAAGGTAAGATTTGCATCTTGGGCAGCTCTGCGATGAAGATTGACCAAAACATGCTTTCCAGGGTGTTCCCAAGTGTTTGCACGACATGGACAGGTCTCAATACACTTCCAAGAAGATCACCCTCACCTTATAGACAAGACTGTTCCATTCAAATCGCATGTTTTGAAGTCGATGCGCCAGCCATCTCGTATCCACATTGCCCAGCTTGCTCCCATCCCCTCGGAAATGACGGAGTTGTTTCATCTTCTATCCTATCCTGTTGCACGAGCTTGCAAGCGTGCTCAGCGACTCTCCCAAGAATCACGCATATCCCGGAAATGGAGTCGCATGATGGCATCGCAGGACACCGAGGATAGTGCAGATGCCCAGCCATTCGACAACCTCACGAAGTTCGAGCCTCCCGCCAACTTCAACGACTTCATTGTTTGGCGAAAGCCGTCAGAACCCGCAATGCAGCTCTCTCGTCCGCAGTTTATCTCGGTCCCATCCATCCCCGAGGTCCCTCCACTTCTCAGTATGAGCTACAAGGCATTCTTTGCGAAGTTCAAGGAGCTGGAGAAAGCGGGACTCGTTGATGGGACGGGAGAATGGCCCGAAAGTGACGAGGGCGAAGACGTGATATTACCTGGTCCCGGACCACAGCCAGAACCAAGCTAAATAATATCTTATAGTATTTGCGTTGCGTACAGTTTTATCTTGTCTCCTTGTTTTCGCATGATATACCAACTGCTGTTCTCTACATGTTCGTACAGTTAAATTGTTGTGTCCAATTGTAGTCCCATTCGTTAACAGTGTTGCGATCTTTATCTCTTCCGACTTCAATGTTTGAATTAAACGATGTGATACAGGCTTGATACCTGAAGGATCGAAGATGCTCAGGCTTGCGACCGGCTGTAGCATAGAAATGGCTCTGCCGAGCACGCCACGGACAGTTTTCGTATCTTTGAGAGCAGAGAGCATCACGGACAAAGGTGGTCCAAAAGCTTTTGCAACGTTGTGAAAATACAGGAGGCAAATTCCTAAGCCTTTGCTCAACAATGGGTATACCCACATGCTCGTCTAAGAGCAGAGCTCGTTTATTATACGTTGTTCAAACACATTGGCAACCTCTCCGACGGGTGTAGGTAACAGTAAACGGACTATCCGTGAGGGACAGGACAGTCTATCGTGCGACCGATTGAAACTCACCAGTCTGAGGAACCTACTGGGAAGGAAATGTCGATAGGCAGGACTGAGCCGGGCCTGAAACGGGAATGGAGATAGGAAGGATGTCCAAAAGGCCAACATAGGTAGGTAGGTAGGTAGTACAACAAGTGGTCAATCAGAAATGGCGAGTGGAAGGGGTAAAAGAACGAGTACGGTAATACGATCAAGACAGAAAGTGGAGACGGACACTCAGACACGAACGAGGCGCGTTGGAAGTCCAGCCTGTAAGCAGCCACGGCCCTCGGCTGGTCCAACGGTGGAAGAGGTCCGACAATCTTGACTGCGGCGCACGCGGGCGATCACACCTGCACCGGGGCTGAAGCCTTCTCCTCGACCGCGACAGGAACCTTCTCTGTGTACTGCGGCGGAGGAACAACCTCGGCTGCGTCAGTCTCGAAGAGTACGTCAATTTCTTCAGGCTCTCCGCGCCGGCCCTTGAGAGCCCGGACGAGGACGACGCCAATGACGAACAGCATGCGGAGGAGCACGCCGATGCCGCAACCTGCACGAGCGTCAAGTGTCAGTACGTCCGAATGTACGGAGAGACAAGAAATGGCACGCACCGAGAACGAAGGCGACGGCGCGCCCTTCCCAGGGACCAAGTGCCATCAGTGCGAAGTGTATGCGGCGGAGGAAGGAGCGGTGTCTGTGCCCGCCCATGTGCATAATGTGTACGGGAGCGAACTCGCGGTGAGGCCCGCGGCCCGCGCCATGGGAGGGCTGTGCCATCTCCATCTTCAAGCCATCCTGCGTCTCCTCGGTTTCCTCGCCATCGAAATGGTCGTGAGCGTGGACGTGGTGCTTGTCTTCAAACTCGACAGAGAGCGCTTCGGGGAATGCGAACGGGGGAACGGCAGGACCGTGGTTCATGATCCAAACGCTGGGCGGCGGAGGCAAGGCGGGAATGCCAAATATCCTGTTGGACAGGTGGATGGCTTTGTCTCTGAACGAGCCCGAGCAGTGGTGCTTCGTGCCAGGCGCACCGGGCGGCGGCGGATAGACTTGAGCTACCACATTCGAAATGCGGGCGACTGCAGCGTCACTTCCGCTGGTGACCTCCTGGTGCGACGTCACGACAACGCGCAGAGGACTGGCGGTGACTGTGCGCAGAAGTGAGCGGTGAGTTGGAATATGTGGGCAGATACCAAGCAGATACACATACCGAGACAGGCGCTAGCCAGGAGAAGTGGAACGTTTAGCTTCATGCTAGTAAGTAGCTACGAAGCGAAGCCACAGGATAGGAATTGAGATGGTTGTGATATAAAACTTGGATGATGAGTGCAGAGAAAGAAACGATGTTTACGCTGATGTGGCTGGAGCGCAGTACCCGCCACCCGCCCTTACCCAGACCTTCCCACGCTTCTTATCCGCGGACTCTGCGGAGTCTGCGGACTTCTCGTCTCTGGCTTTCTATTCTCTCTGGCAACCCGGTTTATATCTGCTCACAACGAGTCAGATGCTGTGTGCAACATGACTATTCTTGTTTGCGGTTAGGAGAGTCTTTCATCGAGTCACTGCCAGTCGAATCCGTCGGAGGTTCGAGCATGCCGCATCGCTCACAGACACTAGAGACGCGTAGGATACCACCGCCCGAAGTCATAGGGATGCGAAAGTGGCTGTGAACGTACAAGAACGAGCACTATTGGTGCCACACAGCCTCAGCTTAACTCACCAGAGACCGACTCAGATTGCTACCCAAATGATGAATTTTGCGCTCTCTATAAAGTTACCATTTGCGAACAAAAAACGGTATGTATTTGCACAAGTAACAAATTTAATTGGCTAATTGAGTCCTCATTTTAGTCCTGGTTATATATGCAAACTTTATCATTGAATTTGTATGGGCGACAAATGGTTGGCGGGCAAAACTTACATTCACTCAGTACTAATCTGGGAGGGTCTCAAGTGACTCAATCTGAGTGTCGGCCACCCTTGACCGGCATCGCGTTCTGCAATGCTCGGCTTGCTTCTTCTGATTCTGTATACTCGAAAAGCTGGCAGTGCTTACAAAGGCGTAGCTATCTTCGCCTCATCAGGGTCCATGTCTGACTTTTCAGGTACGGAAATACAAGTGGTGAGAGCAGCAGTTGCGCCAGAGTTTATCGTCTGTGTACCCGCTAGCTCAAGTTGAATCCGCAGAAAAAAATCTCGTTCTTGCACATTGCTGAAAGATGTACGTCGCTGTTCTTGACTCGTCGGATTCCATATTTCAATAAAAATGCAGGTATGCACTCGGACGAGGTGGCAATAACAGCTCCACGAGAGCGCATCGGCTGGCAAGTGAGCATGTTGGTTTTTTCGAGCTGACTTTGTGTGATCAGAAAAGTCCATGAATCCTGCACATGGCGAACAGAAGATCTAGCTGTTCTCCCTCACGTGTGTGCAAATTTGTACTCTCAGGTATGGAAAGAAGTGAGGCGAGTAGCACCTCTGTCTCAGCACGTTAGTTGTCGATCCACTTCGCTTAAGCTTAGTCCATGTACTCAGAAATTCAAATTCTCGTGGTCAGCACGTATGTATTCAAGTTTGAACTTTTAGTTATGGACTCAGATAAGGAGAGGTCGGTAGCTCTGACATATGCGGGCTGCGAAATGGTCGCCCTTCGATCCCCATCAAGCCTGTTCTGGACTGGATTCTCGCCCAGTGCTGATAGACGATGCTCTCGTCTTCCCATCTGACGCCATCCCAACATCTACAGTCAAACGAGGCAGCAATTCAGTTAAACTTGATCATCCGGCAAGTAGTTGCTCTTCCAAGGGCCTGGTAGTCCGTCATCGGTTTATCCTCGTCCAATATCATAGCCATCATCACTGCCACCTAATTGTGCGCTTCAATGGCGCACTGTGGTATCGGAGGTTCTTTATTCCCTTCGTGTGTGTTGAGACTGCTGAATTCTAACTACTGACCCTTGTTTTACTCCCTCTATGACTGAGGGATCGAATATGATCTCCGCGACGCATATACCGGGCGTAATGCTGCACGCTTAAGCTCAGTCATTTTCGCTATTGCTACGATGTTGTATCAGTCCCAGGATGGTACACAGCTAAAATTCTTCTGCTAGTTGGGCCTCAGCGTTGACTGCAAGCTCCAACTTTCAAGTCACGACACTGTACCATGGACGTCGTCCCCTCCCTTCTTTGTTGGGAGGACTGGATCACATCGTCACTAAGGTCCCTTCTCGCCATGTCTTCTCGTGTGGATTACGCCCTCGTCGAGGCCGAACGCGAATCCCTTCCTTGACAGCGACAGGCGCAGATCCCTCGCCTATCTTCGCCGATGAACTAGCATCTAAGGTCCTGCAGAAAGTAAGCAACTGTAAGTCGGGGCGAATTATCAATAATCAATAATCTAGGGCTTCGGCACATGGCTGACGTTCTATGTCAGGCCGTCGTCTACGTCACTCGTTTGCAGCGGAAGCTGAAGTATGAAAATCGCCATCGAACTCGTATGCACGCATGAGGATGATATCCGTGTGTCGTGCGGTTGGACGCCACGCCGTAAAGCAGTTAATCTCACAACGTACGACTGGTTGAAAACGTCTTCACTGATTGTCTTGTGTACAGATCACAAGTAAATCATCTACTTTAAATTAGTTGCCATTCAGTACGGTCTATGGTTCGCTCTACTTCCTGTCGTCTCAAGTGGCTTGTCTGTGTAATACAACCATATCGCCTGACTGGGTAGCGAGTTTTAAAATCGAATGACATTCTGCGTATTTTACTCTATCTCACTCCATCCAAAGCAATGCTACATCAACAATACAACTCGCGCAGAGGGGCGACGAAGTACTACACGGGTACAACACGCATGTTTATCACATCCAGCCGTAAGAAAGCCACGACAATCCAACTAAAGTATTTTCGGGGCCAGTGTACTCTTAAGCAAGCCCGACCGTGGCCATGTGTGTTCTCAAGATTGACTCGCCCACTGACAGATGGAAGCACAGCCATTAAGTAAGTCATGTTTACACCTCGTTTGACAAGCGTAAGACGTCACTCACCATTCACGATAATCCTCTGCATCGCCTTTGTATCCTATTGATACGCGCCATTCATTCAGCGAGTGATTCATCAGTCAGCAGAAGAAGCACGCACGAGCATCGACGTGAAGTGCTGCCACATCGCCGCGAAGTTCTGTATCAGCAATGCTCGACAGTCGTGGCAGCAGGGTCACACGCACCAGATATAGCGGCCGATTGTACGTGTCCTTGCGCTTGTGCACCTGGATGAAGTGTGCGCGAAAGTATTCCGAGACCTCCTCGTATGTGTTGGGCCGGTCGCCGTACGACGAAATGCTACGCCCACGCCAGACCAGGTAAGTACCTGGCCAGAGGAGTGGGTCGAAAGACCACACGTACTATTTGCGGACTTTGATCCCGTCATCCAGCTTCTGTCTCAGCAGGTCCGTCTGTAACCGCATACGCGCACCGTCAAACATTGACAGGAGGGTAAGCGGACAAGAGGTCAGCAGGAGTGGTGAGCAGGAATACAGTTGCACAAACGCGCCTTGTTTAGCATAAGCACGAGTGTTGCCTTGTGCAACAGCTTGTTCGAGCAGATTGTAGTGAAGAGCTGGAGCGAATCATCGATCCTGTTCGTGCGCGGGTCTTCTTCCAGGTACTGTGAACCCATACACAAAGAAGGCGTCGAGGAAGACACGGAGGCGGAAATGCAAACGTTGATCAGTATCGACGGCGATGCCGGCAGAATCGTGAAAGGAAGCGGTGCGCACCGCAGCTCACCTGATCGAATGCGCTGATAGGAGCCAGGAAGATGATGGCAGTTGCTGTATCGGATAAGATCAGTTTTCACGACAACAGTTGAGACGCACGAAGAGGCCTCGAGGCGACCGGGAACTCCAGCGTGACCGCGCGAAGCCATGGGCGTAGGTCGCCTGAAGGTTTGGGCACTCCACACGGAAGCCAGATGGACTTCCCCAGGGACAAGCTCCCAGGCACAGAACCTTGGCCAACACACGGCAGATCACGAAGGCTCACCGTCTTCGAAATAAGGCACCCACGCTTGCCGCTATTGGATTACCGACACCAGCCAGCCACGAAGATGTAGTGGCGTGAGAATGATATCGGAGGACTCAGGGAATGGAATACTTGCCTGGCCGCGCTGTGAGTCGAGATGAGATGTCGTGGATACGAACGAGTCATGACTGCGGTCAGATGAGGGGGCAGTGAGAGAGTGGGGTGTACGCACCGCCCCACCGACATCGTACAGGATACAGCTGTATTGCGTAGCACCCATGTTAATATTGAATGCGTGTTCTTTGACACCGAGTGTCTGCAGCCGCACATGGAGAATGTCCTCTGAGAACGATGTATATTAATAAATGAAGACATGCCGGCAGAGAGATACGGACCTGTCGATGGGAGATAGTCCGGCTGTGCAATACGGTGTATGTTATCGAGGAAACTTCGGCGAGAGGGATCAGTATCGGGGGGAGCGCGAGGAAACAAGGTCGCGCACAAAGCAGCGTATTCTTCCAACCGCAACTTGTGCTCTTTCAACAATTTTACGACCGCCGCATGGCCCCAGAGCTGTTTGAGCTCATTTTGCGATGCTGCCAGTGTCTTTCCGACAATATTCATCATGGTGTACGACCTCGAAGAAGGCGCATTGCCGATGTCGGACAATGGCACTCGGGCGTCAGTGACTTGCCAGCCCGCACGCACGTACACGCCAGTGCGCCCACCAGATACGGTGATTCCCCCACTCAGTTCGGCAGCTAGCGCATCCTCGCTCGCAACTAGCGGCAGCAATTTACCACGGAGATAGGCAAGCTCGGCGTACCACATCGGGTCTGCAACAGCGGAGTTCGTGGTACCTGCGACGTTCGAGCTTGAGCTTGAACTTGAGCTCGAGGCATTAGCAGGCGAGGAACTAGAATGAGGGGGGTTGTCCGGAGATGCAAAGTACTGGTCGTCGACCTCATTGAGGATCATGCTGATAGCCTTGAGGATGTTGAAGTATACTATAGGACGCCATGACGGTCGTTCATGGTCGATAGTCTGAGAGGCGTAATGCAGTTGGAACTGCTTTTGCAGAGTAGATTTACCGGACTCCGCCTGTCCCAATAGCATCACTGTGGAACACAAACATCAGAGTCAAATCCAGATGTCCAGAACGCGAAGCGCTAGGGAGTTTTAAGGCACGTGGCAAGTAGATGGCAGTAGAGAGAGCGCGTGTTGGACAAGTAGTACACATTCACCAGGAGTGTGAATGTATGGGAGAACGGCCCAATGGTTGTCTTGAGGCTCTTGCCTACGCGAAGACATGACAAACCTTTGATTTCTCTGTGTTTCCTCCGGTTCCTTGCTTCCTGGTCGTGCTGGCACTCGAGTTATCAGCGTTGCCGTGACGCCTCGCTAACCAAAACGAAAAAATACCGACCTTAATTTCGTCATCAATTGCGTTGCTAATTCGGAGGGCTTCCTGTTCATCAATTGAAGACGGCGCACCCAGTGCTGCAGGAGGAAAGGTTAGGTCAAAATGGTCGAGGGGCATAAGGGAGTCAGTCGCAGCCATCGGAATGGACAAAAGCAGTGGGAGAGCGCAAGATGGTGGACGTCAAGCAATGACCAGCATGGCGATAAAAGCTGGCGCCCAATCCCACGGAACATCTGTGTTGTTGATGGAAGACACGGAAGCTTGACCAAAGCAATGACAGCACCACTGCGCAGGCACTGCCTTCGATTGTCAGGAACGCATGCTGCCTTCGCGCCTCCTTCAAACTTGTACCGCCGGACCACCGAGTGCGATCCGTTCTTGCGTTTGCATCTCCCAAGCACGTGCATCGTGTTTCATTCTTGGTCAAGAAGTTGCTGCATTCCAGCCCGGAGACCTGTTACGATGTGAGTATTCCGTCATAGATGCAGCAAATCACGTTGAATAAATACCTTTTGGTGATACATATTCTTCGGCCACGGTGTATGAGTCATGCAGGATTTCTACCAGTCCATGTGAGCAATCGCAAGTTGAGTCCGGAATATAAACTTGAAGGCGCCGAACGTTGTACACTTCGAAGGCGCTCATGATCAGTCTGGCAGTAGTGTGATCATGCAGGGCGATGTTCTCTTTTTGGCAGCGATAAGCTACGGCGTTGACTTTGGGACCTTGAAGGATTCCGGCCTGAGGAAGGACCGCTACTTGAGACACGCCTCGCTGCCGAGTACGTCAAACCGTAAATTACTTTAGTGGGTCCCAAGTTCTCCGTGTCAGAGGTGGATTCGGTGGGCGCTGTTGAAGTACGTGAACTTTCTCACTTCCGCTGTTAAGTAGTGACTTGCGTGTTCGCAGTCTTGAGGTTTGAGGAACGAATCATGAACGCATCATCATCTATGAAGGGTTTCATTGGACATATCATCTTTGTTGAGGTTGAACGCAGTTGGTGGCGTTCTTGTTGTCAGTTTTGGGGTCAACGTTACTTCCGTTCAGCCGGTACGTGGTTCCTGTCATGCTAGTTCAGCAGAGCATTCTTATACAGCGTCATCATATGGTGCCGAACATCAATTCTCTGCAGACTTGCAGGATATTTAGACACTCTTCTAAAATTCTTTGGACCGCTGATAATGGACAATTCTATCGAAAAATCTCAAAATAGCGAGAAATCCCACCTCTTCTTGGAACCTTTGAATCGTTTTCACAAAGTCTCGCGCCTGTGGTGGGAAGCTCCCTTGCAGTACCGAAACATCTCCAGGAAGTAGCTATTGGGCCATTCTTTGAAGGTGCACAATCCCAAGTCGTTCTCTTGTCACCTTGTAAGCTTCCAGAACATGATGGCAGGCACTGCAGCACCTGAGAGTCCGAACTGATGGCCACAGCAATACTCTTCCCCTCCTTTCTATGTGATCAGCGAGACGCCGACCCTGGCGATGCAGGCTGGTAACTGTCAGCCAGCCGAAGGAACCGAATCCACTCAACTTTTGTCGGTATGCTTTCTTGCGAAACCCGGGTTTCCCAGTAGAATTATCCGCTGACAGCCATTCATGTCAGCAACGGTGATTATGCCATAGTTGATTTACATCAAAATTGGGAAAACTACTAAACACGTATATGTATGTGGACAGGTCATCTCGACTAGTGGTGAGATGCCCAACGTGTCCACGCCACGTGCACTCAATTTTTCATCCAGGATCAAGGATAGTCGATGATTCTGATCACACCGTCTGCCAGTGTCCATAGACTTTTGTTCTCATCGTCCCATTTCTGGACAGTGACAATCCCGAGCGGAACATGCTCCCTGAACAGCGAAGGGGGAAAGCAACTCTCGAAGATTCTTGGCATCTCATACTGTCCGGTGCTGTGGTTCTGTGGTTCTGTAGTTCTGTGATTGAAAACTTGAACAGGCTCATCGCAACGTATGACGCACAGCTATCAGGCTTCTTCGTATGTCGCGGGGAACTCGGGCAGCTGTGGCAGTGTGTCTTGATTGCGCAGGTCGTCTGAACATTGTGCACATGCTCACCAGGGTATTCTTCCTAAGTTTGACTGTTGCGGTCTGTCAATCCCATGTCTTGCTCCGCCTTCACATATTCGATTTTCCGGCACCCTCCGATATCGCCTATCTCTGGAACTCCGATAATACCTACTAAATACCGCTGTCACATTGGAAGATGACTCGCGAACGCGACACACATGATGGCGTCGTGGCGTGGATATTTAAAGACATAGCGAAACCTGGAACAGTACTTGGAAGGTTAGTACGCAGGGTTTTTTCTTTTTTAAAATAGCGCTTACTTCGATGTAAGAGGCCTTCGCACATACTTCGACATGGCACCCGACTTTTCCAATCGCTCAAGCAGTGCGAGGTCATGCTCCTTCTCGATGAGCGCGTCTCTCTCCACTCCTTCCGGCCATCAATGTCGAGGATATTGAGACCCATGTGTTAATGCGTCTCTTCACGCCGATTTACGCATTAATGGAAGTCAACGAGTATCCCCTGATGGTGTCGGTTTTCATGCCTTCCACTGCCAGAACATTGGAGGATCGGAGGTCGAAAAACACAAGAGCTCCTGCACGCAGCAATCGAATCGCACGGCGAATACTAGCATGAAGATCTTGCAAGGAGGAACGAAACTTGCCCAAACGCCACGTCGTCTCGGTGGCTATGAATTCCACAACAATCCCGCGGATTTGTACGCTCAGCATGTTCTGTTTGCCGTGAGGAGACGGTGTGCCTCTGCAGGGTAAGTCTTCACGAATTCCACATCGATACTGCATCCGTCCGCACTCCGCCTGGATGACAGGTTTTGTGGCATCATCCCGACATCTGATCATAGGGTGTCTAGCTGGCCATAAAACCCACTACATTACTGGATCTGGACCTTGCTACCGCGCAGATATGTTTGTTATCGGGTGAATTGAGATCGTCAAAGGTCGAACGACCGGATTCGAGAGATAGACAGCACCGAGGTCGCAAAGTGAGACTCGTCCTGAAATAACGACGATGAAGCTAGGACAGCAACATATTGCTTACCTACGTGATGGCCTGCAGTCAGTAATTTATAAACATTTTACTCATTACAAACTCACCCCTTCCTGCGCTCAAAGCCGAGCACAACCCACAGTGCCCAGGATGCCAGTAGTGAAATCATAACCTACCTCATCCAGTTCTTCGAAAATCCCTGAAAGATCGGCTGGACCACGAGAGGTGGACCAGACGTGCTCGACTACTGTGAGGGCGGAAGGAAACACAACGGAGGAGAGAAATGTCCAAGATGGAGACTTTTCACTTTGCCAGGGAAGCCAAGTGTGCGAGCGACTTCGATCCATTTGCTCTTCGAAAAGTATGGAAGATATAGTCTGCTTCTCTTGAGCTGTTGATCGGTCACACCTGCCAGATGTGCCAGATGTGCTAGAAGACCCCCGCCGCTAAGCAGGCCTGCGCGGGCTGTCTGAGTGCAGTTGCGCGCATGCGCTGTTATGCTTCCTGCAAAAAAAAGGGCTAGAAGGACAGCGAGGTCGTAATGGTCAATAGTATTGTCAACAAAGCCATCTGGCAGCCGGATATCCTGCACGAGTTCCTCCTCAACGTCGTCCAAAGTACGCCTAGAAGCCATGGAATTGCGGAGGGACAATTCCTGATCAGTGATTAATTTGACTTGGATTTGACCCACAACGCCACCACATGAATCACGTGGGAGAACGTTGTTACATAATCTAAATTTTGAGGAACAGGCTCAGCCAGCCTATGTCCCCTAGTACAACTGTACTCTCCGCTACATTGATATTGATTGTCAGTATCACAAAATGTCGACAAGCGGATTGAAGGCAATTTCTCCGGTGCCCACAGCGGCGGACTTCTTGGATATCGTCTTGTCGAAAACACAACGAAAGACACCAACGGTATGCAGGTAGTACCTGTGGTAGCTCGTATAGTTCGCTGAATTGTGCGTGCATGTAGGTCATCCACAAGAATTTTAAAATCAGCCGCATCCGCAACTTCTACATGCGCAAGGTCAAGTTCACCCAAGATTCGTTTGATGAAAAGCTCAGTGCGATCCTGGAGGAATTTCCTATGCTCGATGTCCGTATTCATCGAATGCGGAAGATTCAGAGTTAACAGATGCCGGTTGTTAGGACCTTCACCCATTCCTTGCGTCTCTCATGAACGTGCTGTACGACAAGAACCATTACAAGCTCGCCCTTGGACAGCTTCGCACGGCAAGACATCTAATTGACCAGGTAGCCAAGGACTACGTGCGTCTTCTCAAGTTTGGGGACAGTCTGTACCGCTGCAAGCAGCTCAAACGGGCCGCACTTGGCCGGTGAGTGTGTACGCTGTAGTTTTCGGGCTATATATCAACATGGATGCACAGGATGGCGACAATCATGCGGCGGCAGAAGGATCCGCTGGCGTATCTTGAGCAAGTGCGGCAGCACATCTCCCGTCTACCCGCAATCGACCCTACCGCACGAACGCTACTGATCTGCGGGTACCCGAATGTGGGCAAGTCATCGTTCATCAACAAGGTCACCCGTGCAGACGTGGACGTGCAGCCGTACGCGTTCACCACGAAGTCGCTGTTCATTGGACACCTTGACTACCGCTACATGCGGTGGCAGGTGATTGACACCCCCGGGATTCTTGACCACCCCCTCGAGGACATGAACACGATTGAGATGCAGAGTATTACGGCACTCGCGCACCTCAAAAGTTGCGTACTGTACTTCATGGACCTCAGCGAGCAGTGCGGGTACAGCGTCGAAGCTCAATGCAAGCTCTTCAAATCGATCAAGCCGCTCTTTGCCAACAAGCCTACCCTGCTCGTGATCAATAAGGTCGACGTCATGCGTTTGGAGGACCTATCCCCAGACAATCGTGCGTTGGTTGAGGAGATCATTAACAGCGACGGCGCGCTGCACGTGCAGGTATCATGTTACACTGATGAGGGCGTCATGGAACTCAAGAACAAGGCGTGCGATGCCCTACTGGAACATCGGGTTGATACGAAGCTCAAGGGCAACAAGATTAACTCAATCATCAACCGACTCCACGTCGCCCAACCCAAAGCAAGAGATGAACTTACGCGAGAACCTTTCATTCCAGAAGCCGTCAAGACGCGACAAGCGGAAAAGGCGGCTGGAGAGCGGAGGCGGCTGGAAAAGGATATCGAAGCGGAGGAAGGTGGACCTGGAGTGTACAATATCAACCTCAAAAGTGCGAGTCTTGTACATCGGGTCGACGTCGCTGACGATCTTTTACAGAAAATTACCTCCTCGCGAATCCCGAGTGGAAGGAGGACACCATACCGGAAATCCTGGATGGCAAGAACATCGCCGACTTCATCGATCCCGATATTCTCGAAAAGCTCGAGGCGCTGGAACGCGAAGAGGAGAAGCTCGAGGCGGAGGGCTTTTACGAGAGCGAGGATGACATGGTTCGTGCACTAAAGAATTGTTTTTCTACTTTATTTTCAATCCGCACCCACAGTTCGACTCCGATGATGAGCGAGAAGCCGCAGAAGCCAAAGTTTCGCGGCAACACAAGCTCGTCTCACAACATTCCAAGAAGGCGATGAAAAACCAGGCGAAGCTTCCGCGCACAGCAGGCCTCCGTACGCTGTCCGAGCTAACAACAGGAATGACAAAAGCAGGCCTCGATCCTAGCCGGATACAGGCGCGTGCAGAGATGCTCGCAAAGGCTGCGGGTGTGAAGCGAAAGCGACAGCGTGAGGAGGAGGACGCGGAGATGGATGTCGACATGGAGGGTGACGAGGGTGACTGGATGGACGTAGACGGCGAGGAGCCTCCATCGAACAAGCGGGCGAAGGCCAACTCCGGTGTGGTCGTCTCAAAGAGAGCGCCCAGATCGAATCGGCAGCTGGCTGGCATGCGCGACGAAGCGGTGCGTATGGTTTGCGTCTTGCGTGGAGAGGTGTATGCTGATGGTACGGCCCCTGCTCCAGCAAGCATCCAAAGCTATCAAGCTGCGGAACCTTGGACAGCGCGAACGCAACATGCACGCCAAGGCTGGCGAGAGCGATCGTGCCATCAAGGTCAAGATGGTATGTGTTCCATCGGACCATATTTCTGCTGTCTCGCTGACTTTTTCGGTCCAGCCGAAGCACCTATTTTCTGGGAAGCGGAAAATGGGCAAGACGGATCGTCGCTAGTAGCTTTGTCTACCTTCACTATCGCGTGTCTTGCTATGCCGTCGTTCTATCCATCTAAGTTCCTTGTGTGCTCATCGACCGACCCAGGTACAAACAAACGTATGTATTTTTTTCGTAAGGTAATTTGTGTTCAGAACTGATGGGCATAGTATCTACAACTAACGGACATGGGTAACAAAGAGGAGGGAATAGGATATCCAATCAGTATTGCAAGAGATCAACAGATAGGACTGGATATAGGAGAAAAATCACCCACCGAGGGAATGCAATAAAAACAAGAGCAAGGCGACTGCACATCCTACGAAGTGAAAGGGACAGAGAGATCCGAATCATAACATGTTAAGCAGAGGCCAGATAAGTGCCCTACGACACCCTCAGGCCTCATTCGTCGAGTCGTAAAGTACGTGGGAGGTCGTAAGCACAGGATATGGAGGAGTCGTTGTGACGGGCGTCGACGCAGCAGTCACGCCAGTGACCGGAGAAAGTAACAGAGAAGGGCGGAGCGAGTAAATAAAATATTGGGCGTATAGGTGGGATCAATCCCAGTCTATAGAAATGCCCGCGGGAGCCTTCGCGAGACCGATGCCCCGCTCGGCCTCCCTCTGGAGCCACTTCAACGCGCGCTTGTCATCGCGCAGGTACGGCTCCAGCAACTCGTAGCATCTCCTGTTGTGTATCTGTGATCACGAACGGATCAGTGCTGACGTCGCAACATGAGAGGAGGCCGCATACCTTCAGCCACTGGCGCTCGTCCCTCGTAAGCATCTCGTCCTTCACCATCCTCGTCTGGATGGGGACGCAGGTCAGACGCTCGAAGCCAAGCCAGGTATCACCGGGGCGCTCATTCTTAGTCTGCCGCGGACATGAGATCCTGCAGACACTCAGTAATTACGATGCACTTACCCTGACTTTCTTTACGAAAAGCGCTGACTCGATACGCATACCCCAATGCCCTTCCTTGTCTAAGCACACAACAATGAGTAAATTCCTATAGTACATAAAAGTACAACTCACAAATACCGGGCTCGTTGGTCAGGACATGGCCGGGCACGAAGGGCGTCGTTGAGCTAAAACCCTGAGGGCCTTCGTGGACGTTCAAGAACGCACCCACACCATGGCCGGTGCCATGCTAGAAAGCCATGTAAGTACTGCGGCCATCGTCACGGCCACACGACGCACCCCATAGTTCATGCCGTCCTGCCATAGCGTCTTGCGCGCCAACACGTCTAACTGTGTGCCGCTCGTCCCCGCGGGGAAGATGGCACTATCGATAGCAATCTGTCTCGCTTTCAGCACACGTATCTCGACCGCAAATGAATGTACGTACGTGACCTTGCAGGACGCGCGTGTAAGCCACACACTGTTCCTCACTTGGGCGACCGAAATGAACGGTCCGGGTGGTGTCACAGGTGCCGTCTCTGTACTGCCCGCCCGAATCGCTAGGGTACAGAGAAACAACATCAGTAGAGATCCCACAAAACGAGGTCATGCCGCGCACTTCAAGTACGGAGTATTGCGGTCAATCATCCTCGCGGTAGCTTTACGGGGCGAGTAGTGTGGCAGAGCTATCAAATAGACCGTCAGATCGTACAGGTGCCATCCAACGCCCGAAACTGCGCACCGGCGTTGGGTCCACTTGCAGAGATATTCTCGTACGCGAGACCCATATAATGCTTGTTTAACCGCCTGAACTCCGTTAGACGCCATGCGGCTTCGTACTCGGTAATATCATAGCCTTGGCCCATCTTGTGCTCGAGCCATGCAAACCACCTGACGAATGCGGCTCCGTCACGCAGGTAGGCGCGCCGGAGACCATCCAGCTCAGTCTGGTTCTTGATCGACTTCATATGCTCTACGTAGGGCTCCAGTACAGTGTAATTGAAAGAAGTGAGCATCAAAGAGATGGCGTAAGAAGTTTTGGGGCTGATGATAATCTGTACAGGTATGGACAATGAGACAAGGCAACACATGGAATACACAGTAGAGCCCACCTTGCCTTCACCCCACTGCTTCCGGCGGAGGAATGTCCAGAGGTCGTTGTAATCCCTGCGCTCTACTGCAATGGACTCTAGATAACTCTCCACGGCCTCTGTGATCTTGGCCTGTTCAATGAACAGGACAGTGGTATCGAAGCCGACGAACAAGTAAGAGTGAAAGACAGGGTTAAATGGAATATCGTCTCCACGGAGATTAAGTAAGTACGCTACAACGGAGTGAGAATGTGATTCTCAGAACGAAGGGCTACAATACTCACCAATGTCAGAAAGGTTGGACAGCAGCATTCCAACCTGCATCTGAGAAGGCTTGGGTTCTGACTTCGAGTACGACGGAACAGATGGGGGTTGCTCCCTAATCCACCGGCGCACTTCCGACAGCTTCGCACTGGCTTCCCTACCGCTAAACTCGATCGTCTGTACGAAGATCGGATTGCGGGACCGCGAGGGCTTCTCGCGCCAGATGAGGTCGACCAGATTCTGCGGCGGATAAACGAGCTTGCTCTTCTTGGGCTGCAAGATGGAGTTGAGCTTCGACGCCGTCTCGTGCGGAATCATACGCGCATCGATACCGATGCGCACTTCGTCTCTGAGGCTGGCGATCCACTCGACCCAATCCGCTGGCTGGCGGGGAGCACCGGCCTTGACAAGCTCCCAGTTACGGTCTATCTGCTCCCTGGCCTGGATCCAGTAGCGCGAGTCGGCGATCAGATATGCATTCGTCTGGGAGATGACAGCTTGGCCTGCCGAGCCGGTGAATCTGCAAGCGCTTCAGCACAGATTGAACATGGGTGTGTCATGACGTACCCTGAAATCCACTCCCTCCGCTTGTCGTTGACGGCGACGTATTCCGATCCGTGGGCATCCTCAGTCGGGACGACACTGGGGGTCGAACAGCTCTCAGATCACGATGTTATAGCATAACAAGATGCACTCACTAATAATCAAGGTTTTCCTTCCGCATAAGCTCCCGGAGCGCCTCCAGCCGACCAGTCGAATCGAGGCGTGGGGGAATCGGGTCATTGTCATTGACCTTGCGCTCAAGCAACGAGCCAACAAGCGTACTAGACGACTCGGACGGGTACAAACGGGGTCGCCTAGACTTGTCTCTAGAGTTGCCGCTAGATTTGGTTATGTTGGATTTGAACGTGTTTGAGCGCGAGTTCGTGCCCGCCGGGGGCAACGGATTGCTGTAGATATGGTCGGATGGAGAGCGAGTTGCAGGCGGAATGGTCGGGTTCATATAGTGAATCGAACCGGAGTTGTACGAGTGCTTCGATGCAGTCTCGGGCTTTGAGTGATGGGAAGACTGCTTTGAGTGCTTTGACCGGTTCGAATTGTGAGGGGACTGGTACTGCGGGGCTGGTACGTCGTCGGTACGCCAAAGCGAGTTGACATCTTCGTCCGAAACCACGTCCTCCTCCTCCCGGGCCATCTCCTCCTTCTCCTTGTTCTTCTTCCCGATACCCCATCCATATCCGTATGGCCACCTGCGCTTGATTGTGGCGTCCTTGGGGGGAACGGCAGGTGCGCCTTTGGTCGTGCGCTTGGTGGTAGTCGCACGACGGAGCACAGGACGAACTTCGCGAGCCTCGTTATGGAACGACGGGACATTGTACGACTCCGAATCTGATGAAAATGTGAGCTTCTCGGCGCGCGACGTCAGCGTCGCAGTGGGAGAGTACGAGCCATGGCGCTCGAGACGATCAATGCTGGACCGCTGGGAGCTGAAGGCGTCGGTCTCTGACTTCTCCGAGTAGGTTAGACGGCGGCGGGGCTTCTTCCCTCCCAAGGAGAACGGGAGGCACAGCGGTGGTGGCGGCGGGGGCGGCGGCGGGGGAGGAGCCATGGGTGTCTCAGCGAGGAATCTGGGGGATCCGACTCAGCTGGCCAGCCTGTGAGGATATGATACAGCACACGAGGCGGACTGGGAGGACGCAGTCGATAAACTTGTCTTCGCCAGATGACCAAACCAGGCCACAACGTGGCACAGTCTCCCAGATATGGCAACTCCTAAGGCCGGCCCTAAACTTGTATGGCGCGTCTCTCGAGCACAAATAGTCTTCGTGATCCGTTTGCAATATCTGTCCACGTTGCAGCGGCGTGCGATAGAACCCTCTAGATTAGCCTTTATCATGAGGGAGCCAGGATGGGGACAGCGAGCCCGTACCCCGCAAGAGAATCTCCTTGAAAGGACAGTGTCGATCTTCCAAAATGAGGAACTCCGTGCCCAAGCTCAAGTATGGTTAAACCAATCGCACAATGACCAGCAGGGCCAGAAGAGACTGCTGCAAGTTCCAGCATGGCCCACGGTTTTCGAGAACGGGAACATGGCTAGCGTCTGCTGGGCTGATTCTCCCGGTACCGGAACGTCGAGGGACGCCGTATATTCAGTAATTGCCAGAATGTGTCCACAGGATGTCCACTGATGGAAAACGTTACTTGATATCCTTGCATAGTCGACAAGTATCGCGTCCACCGAGATGAACCCAGTGGCAAGGCATTCAATACCTGCGCTAGGCACAGTTGCCCAGGAATATTAATTGTTTCGTTAATGGCGGGCGTCGGTGAATGGTCAAGTGCCAGGGGAGGTCTAGAGTTTCTCCGGAGCTAAAAATTGAATGCTTCGCACCAATGACAGATCTTGCCTTACAACTAGACAAGCACAGCTCCATATCGCAGCAGAATTGTATGCATCAGTGGAGATACCCTCATTAATCGTTTGATGTTCAATCGAAGGAACAGAGTAAGGCGTGAAGACCGATAGACGAATTCATTTCCAGGTATGTGGCAGCGTGGAGAGCCAATCTAATGCAACGGCCTTCCGACAGGTCGCGACCACTATACACCCAGAAGCACAGAGGTCGCGCCACAGTAAAAGAACAGCAGCCTGACCAAGTTCTTGCTTTAGGGTTATCTCGAACAGCCAGTCAATTCATTAAGCTCAGGTCAGCTGCCACAGATGAGAAACACAGTGTGGGAGTAACATCGAGTGTTCGCTGCGCTGCAAACAGGTGGTCAATCCCAGCGCAAGGATAAACGACGACTCAAGCACGATAATCGCGCCTCTCCGTTGTGCCGCACCAAATGCTGGTTCCAGCACCATCTTTGAGAAAGCACCTGCATCCTTGGTGTACGGCAAGAAACTTGATGCAGCAAATGTCGTGTATTGTGGGCGTAACGATCGGGCGGCGGTGCGTTTGAGTGTCTTTAGAGTCGCACACGCATAAGCTCTTGTGGTCGATATGGGCAAAGGGCCGCCCGTGCTGAGTGCGCATACCCGATACGCTGAGCTGGTGTTGCGTAGAAACGTAAACATCCACGAGGAAGCTTTGGTCGCCTGACAGCCTCTGTCAGTCAAAGACGAGCGGCTTGGAGAAGGGGCCGGCTATTAGACGGTGACGCAACGGCGCGCGTCAGTTATTTGTGGAGTTTCAAACTACTTCAACGGGCCAGTGACGCACGGTCATTTTTCCAGCAGGCTGTAAAAGTACACAAGTTGAATACGTCAACGGGGTGTAGGGTCCCATGAGTGCACAGGTATTTGAGGATACGGTTCATGCTGGGTGTGCTGGTCTCGCTGTACAGTTAGCCTGAGAGACGTAGGTAAATGTCTATATTTTGGTGGAAGCACAGGAAATGGTGGATATAATCACTTACAGGTACCTACAACACAGCATACAAGCTGCTTGACATTCCCCCCTGAGCAAACCCTGCCAAGCGGTGGTGGCGTAGACCATTGCTCGTCTACCGTGGAGTCCGGGACCACCGCCATGCGTCCATAATAGTAGAGAGGTGCCCTAATAGAGCTTGTGCTTCTCGCGATATGAAACCGTAAGCTGCGCAGCGAATTCTTGTCCTCCAACATTGTGGCGTCGCTGGGCCATAATGACTAACAAACCTAGGCAGGCCACATTAGATAGCTGGGAAGGGCGAATAACATACGTAGCATATGGGAAAAACCAGAGTACTTCAAGGAGAGAAAGATGGGCATCCCCCCTGCGACACTTATATCCTGGTGGTGTAGGGTGGAGCTATGTGCGTCGGACACGTGCGGGCGCCTGCTCGACGCGTCTTTGCACGTGACTTGCTCCGGAAAAATGCTTTGCACCTATTTGCTCTCGGTGGCGTCTCAGAATTTGCCGACTAGTGCTCATCGGACTCTACAAGGATTGCTTACGACCCGCTGTACCCCGCCTGCAGCCGTCGCCTCGCCGCCGCCGCCCTCTCCGCCATCATGTCTCCTACTCTGAACGTTAAGGGCAGCGACTCTGCCGCGGCTCGCATCCTGGGCTCTGGTACTTCAGGTCTGTGACGCTCTCGCACCCCGTCGTCTACCCTGAGTCGCTGACGGCGGTGCGGCGTACAGGCGTTGCTGAGCTCATGATCTTCCACCCGGTGGACACCATCGCGAAGCGGCTGATGAGCAACAAGTCCAAGGTGTGTTCGTACTTCTCGTGCAGACGTGCCTCTCGATCCTCTGCCACGCGCGCAGGTGTCGTTCTCCACGCTCTCTTCGATCATCTTCAGGGAACACGCCGCGGCCCCCCTGGGAAAGCGGCTCCTGTCGCTCTTTCCCGGGCTCGGATATGCTGCGGGCTACAAGGTCACGCAGCGGATCTACAAGTACAGCGGGCAGCCGTGGTTCAGCGACATCCTGTCGAGCAACTATAAGTCGAACTTCACGAATGCGTTTGGAGAACGGAAGGGGAAGATGATGTTGCAGGCAACGGCCGGAAGGTGAGTGCCTTAGATCTACTGCAGGCGCGTTAAATGGAATTGCTGGATGAATTAGCTTGACGGGGATCGGCGAAGTCGTGAGTAGTCGAGCATGAGAGAAGCTCCTCCTTGTACTGATGACGTCCTTGTCTGGACAGGTCCTCCTTCCCCTGGATGTGCTTAAGATCAAACGCCAGGTCAACCCGGAAGCCTTCCGCGGACGAGGCGTAATCCGGATCTTCCTCGAGGAAGGTACAAATCTCTACCGCGGCTGGGGGTGGACGATGGCGCGGAATGCCCCGGGTAGCTTTGCAGTACGTCTCAAAACCTCTACCCCGCTCTTCCTTTAGTCGAACGACCATTGCCCTAGCTCTTCGGCGCGTCAGCGGTGACAAAGGACTACCTCTTCGGCGTCACTGACTACTCCAAGGCAACATGGACTCAGAACTTCGTTGCATCCATCGCGGGCGCGGTCGCATCGATCAGTATCGCCGCTCCGCTCGACACGATCAAGACGCGCATCCAGAACGCAAACTTTGAGCACAAGGTCAGCGGCGTGACGGTCGTGCGCGACCTGCTCCGAGACGAGGGCCCGATGGCGCTATTCAAGGGTCTCACACCCAAGGTATGACGTCTTCCACTCTGCCTTCTTTCACTCTGACGCACACTGTTGCAGATTCTGGTAGTCGGCCCCAAGCTTGTGTTCAGCTATACACTGGCGCAGTCGCTCATTCCAATGTTTTCAAAATACGTCTAGATGGTGGTGCACAGCTCGTCACCTCTGCTCACGCTGTAGATGCGCTTATGCTCATGCTAGAGGACAAAAAGTACTTTGCTATGCTGCTTCGTTACACGCACCACTCACTACGCTTTATCTACGCACGTATAATTGGGGATATATGGTAATGACATCGCAACGCCCGCAACTCGCTGATAACAAATAACGAGTGGTTTCCAGAAAAAGAACGGATGCAACACTACAAAATGCGTACAGGTATCCAAAAGTTCAAAGAAGAGTCAAGTCCCTGTAGCGTATACTGCGTCTTACATGTGCTGGTCCTATGCGCCTCTAGGGTCTAGAGCACTTTCACTGATGTGCTCGAAGGTTCACTGACCTGTCGGGATGCATGGCAAAGTCTGTACGCGGCGAAGGCGTGAGGTCATGACGAGCGGCTGTGGCATGCCCTCTATAGCTATCTTGTGCCATATTTGCGGTATTATGCAAAATGTGGAATCTGTCTGGAAATTGACATGGGAGGATAAAGTGATCAGTCCAAGAGCGAAACGATACGTCAAAGAGACTTACGCAGCTTGCACAGCTTATCCTCAGGAGTTATCATGCTCAGAGACACACGATGCATCCGACATCGCAAAATCCACACCAGGGGTCCGCGAAATCAACAGAACGCTCCTCTCGTCATCATCCCCCGGCTCAAGCGGCTGGGGAGAGCCCGACCTTGGCGGCGGCGAAGACCCCGCACTCTGTGACCCAGAGCTCGTAGTTTCTGGCGAGGGCTCCGCCGGCGGGCCCTCGAGCGTCGACGCGCGCGTCGTCGGGTTGGAGCGGTCGATCCTGAACCGCGAGCTCGGCCGCTGCTCTCGCACCTGCACGAGCTTGTAGCTAGGGCTCTTCCGCACGCCGTCCTTGAAGCGCATGAAACGGTCGAAGAACGACGTCACGGGCAGATCCACGCGCGGCAACAGCGCCGTGCGCGATGACGCGCTTGCGTCTGACATCTCTCGGGTATGTGGGTGCGGCGACTGTATGCGGGAGTGTGGTTGCTTGTGCGCAACGTCGCCCGGCTCCGCGAGGTCTAAGTCGCCCGGGGTCGGACAATGTGCTCGGGAGTACGTCGATAGTGCGGAGGGTGTGGACGACTCGTCCGGCGAGTGAATCCAGATCACGTCGGCCTCGCGGTCGATCTCCCACGTCGGATCCTTCGGCGTGCTGGTCGGACGTGAGCTAGGAAACAGGCGGAAGATAAACCACGGCGCGTGCAGCCACCCGTTCGACGGGAGGTGCTGGTGCGACCGGATCCCGCGACGGTACCAGTGGAATTGCCCAGCCGCGTGCTCGAGAGGGGGGGTGCTGAGGTGCGCGCGGGCATAGTCGGGGCTGCGGAGGTGTCGTGAGCGCCGGTAGAAGACGAATATGAGGACCGCAAAAATCGCAACGCACACCCCCACGACTATGGGGGTGACAATTTGCACCGTCGACCAGGATGCGTTTTCTGCAGCAAAGATGGGATCAGAGGCGGTGCGATGTGGAAGAGACACATACCAGACTTGCTAATGGCTTCTGGGATATCGGAGTCTTTGCTATCCCTGAGGGCAGTGTCCGCCAATTTTGGGATGCCGAGTTGTGTGACAGCGAAGATTGATTGATGTAAACTGTGAGGAAGTTTCGAGAAAAAATGTTGTTTGAACCATGCCTTCCACGACGGGACAGGTCCTCCGTGATATAACGAGCATGCGCTATTCGGGTTGAACGCAGCGCTGTCGCTGGCAACACGTCAGCACAGCCAACGCCGAGGAACAGTCAAGAACAAGCGAAACAGATGCGCATACACATTTCCACGGACAGGGGGAAACGGTTGCAAAAACCAGTGGAGGGAGCGGACCACTCCACCCAACTCAACTCCTCCTCCCGAACTTCTCAAAGCGAGAGCGGGAGCATCTAGATCGGGGAAGACGCTGACAGCAAAGACAGCGGAGACTCACTCACCATCTGCGCGGCGACGATACGGTCAAACTTGGCCCTGCAAAGATGTTAGCGAATTTGACACTCGGCTAAACGACACACTCAACCTCCCGTGCACCGCGGTTCGACTGCCCTGCACGGACGCCCCAGATGGTTCAACTGGATGACATGAATTCAGACACGATCGAGGGTGGATCGGAAGGTATGATCGGGGCGCACCACTGGAAGCCCTACACCGCAGTCTACCTGTAACAGTGACCATGCGAACACCATGCGAGCACTTCAGTTCCTAAACTCGAGAAGACGGATAAATACGCACAGCCGCAAGGGGTATCGCCGCAGCACTAGCCTCGCCATACCAGCCTGCCGCGACGAGCAGCAGAAAAAGACAAGGAATTTGCATGGCGCATTACCACACCACTACCACACGAAGAGCTCGACGAGAAAAGTTAGCAAGTGTTGAGATACCTCGGCGCTGCGGCGTCGCAGTCCCCATAAGTAGATCAAGGAGATCAGCGTGCATACTCCAGATTGGCGCCGCCTTTTCCCCTTGCGACTTTGCCTCGGCTCGTCTTTCCCTTTCATGCCTCCATCATCCCTAGCTTGATCACCTCTCAGGCATTGCTCAAACTGATTGATTTCATTGAACTGGACAGTGCGATGACGATATGCCGCCTTTACTCGCACACCGCACAGTTGTTACCGCGGCAGTGGCAGCTGTAGCAGATCTGAGCAAATCTGCTTGTGATATCTGGACGCTGTGACTTTGGTCCTTGTGTGCGTTCCCATTTCTCTAGCTTGACCAGCATCCTCGTGTACACCCATCGTATGGGTGTTCCAGTAGACGAAGAATTTTTGGCGCACTGCTTGTCATGAATTTCTCCGTGATTCCATTCACGTTCCAGCTGAATTCAGTGATTCCTGCGAAATGCTCCCTGTCAGCAACCCGAAGCTATGGTGAGCGCTCCTGTTTTGCAGGCATCCGAGTGCTGTCATGTTTTTGAGATGCCCCCCTGCGGGATCAGGGTATCGGTGTTCTGTTGCGAGTGGCGGTGTGGTTTCTGTCATTAACTTGTACCTTGAATAATTTGCAATCCGTCTTGCCTTCGCTCCGGCTACGAACCGTGCCTTCGAGCGCGAGATATAATTTTGCTTCCCTGGTCTTTGGCTTATTTGCTTGCTCCAGTGTAGGACCCCTGCGATCCGACTTGAAGAAATCTCGAAACCCGATTTTCTTTTCTACCCAGATGATTTTGGCCTCTCTCCAAAATTTGTCTGGATGAGTGAACAGGGCCTAGGGTCGGCCAAAATTTTCCCGGATGGCTGGTATGGCCTCCTAAGGCCGTGAAAATCGCCCTCCTGCAGCCTAGCTGTAGCGACATTGCGGTGCACATGTAGATGGGCTGCGCAAACACTTTCATTACATCCCAGAGTGGCGACACCTTCCGGTGCAAACTGTTCTCCAGGACCGCAAGGCGTAGAGGTCTCGCACGAAGTTTTTCCGAATTGTGCAACGGCATTTGGCTGAAATCCTACTAGTGTTAGCGAAACCCACCAAAAAATAAGGCAGTGAACGCGCACCACGGGATGAAAATGTTGTATGTGCAGTCCGGAATGGTGAGCCATCGTCGTGCGACATCCAGTGTTCTCCAGGTGGCATCAGGAGGCCTGATGAGTGCTCAAGTCTGGATTGTATGAGTCGGATCAAATCACCTTGCCACACATAGGCGCGTAGGCCTGGGCTGCAGACATTATGAAGGAGTATGGGGGAGTATGTCCGGTGGTTGGACGAACACGCACGACAAGTTTGCATGATATAGATATGCGGTTGGAGGCCAGTGACGAATTAGAACACCATTAGAAAGGTGGCTTGGGAAAGAGACTATTTTCTAGATAATGTTTTTCCACTCTTCAGAGGGGTAACATGACTTACCACATCGATATCCCGAGGTTAGTGCGGACGGAGAGTGTTGAAAGAACGGGGAGAAAACACAACTGTCGTTCGAGCACGACTTGAGCACCTTATATACGGCGTGCCCTTCTCAACTCTATCTCAGATCACGGCTCTCTCGAGCTCTGATTCGCTCGTTTCTGAGGTGAGTGACAGGAATGACGTAGGTTGTGTATGTGGAAGACGAAAATGGAAGGTGGCCTGCTGTGTATGGTAAGTGGACGGTCTAGAACGTTAACCTTTTCTTGTGTTCGGTTGTGGGCCTCGGAGTACGTGAGGGGGCGCTTGGAGTGCTAAACCAGAAGCACTTAGTACAGCGCAACGTAGCAATATTTTCATAATATATATACCTCATAGTGCACAGGGCCAAGGAGATACATACCGCGACAGCGCTTTACAGCCAATCTCTCGTGTCACGATGCGTAAAACTTCAAGCTTCAGACTCATAATGCATAGCGGAATCTGGGCACTAACGCCATTCATTATGAAATAGTGGACTGTAGTAGCAGTACTTAGCCGCACTTGCTCGTCCTTCGAAGGTGCGTCCTCAGCAGAAGTGGGGAGCTCAGCCTCTTGCGGAAGACTTGACGCATGCAAACAGAATATTATCTCAGGAGACGTACAGCGCTCTTCCCGAAAAATCGTGTGAACCCGCGAACTTGCGTCCTTCCAAGCAGCTAGCTATGCAGCGACTTCGAACGCAGCAGCAACATCCCCCGTCCGCTTTCCACTGACGCATACGCGGCCATCGAAGGTTCTGCAACACGTCACGGCGGTTGGTCAACGCTCGGGTTGTGTCGGACGTCTTCCAGCACGTCCCGGAACGCGTCCTCGTTCCGCGACTTCCTCCGGAGCCTTCTCGGGGGCGTGGAAAAGGTAAAAGGACGATCTGGGATCTTCTTTTCGTCAACTTTCTGCCAGGGAATTGGCTTCGCGAAGGGCGCGCGATGTTTTAACCGCGTTCTTGTATACGAAACGCCTGCCGCATCGTGTGTACTGGAGAGGCTCAGGATGACGGCCTGCTTGCAGCTTTTGTCACTACTCTCCCTATCTCCCTATATGCATTGTGCCAGGTCCCGAATGAGCAGTCATGGGGGTGTTACTCTTCCGTGATCCATCGGTGAAGACATTCTGCCCCAGGGTAGATGTATCATGATACGCATCTCAAAGTACGCAGTGTCTCCCGAGAGTCCTGCGACGTACCGATTTCTGCCGGAAATAGGTGGCTTAGTACCGCGAGCTGACAGTCCGGAGCATGTGAACGGAGTGAGAGGTGGCGAAGATGAGGAGCACGGCGCGGGGTAGTGCGGGGAGCGGAAGGGCGGCCAGCAGGTGATGTGGGGCTAAGCACAGGCCAGGCACGGCTTTGATCGAGTGCCCCGCATTCCACACTAATCCGGGGCTGCTGTCCTCGGACAGGCACTCCGACTCAATCTTCCTCGGTCTCTTCCTCACCTTCATATAAGCACACTAATCAACCCCCACTCAGCCCAAGTAACTTATACCTCTTCTTCTCTCTTTCTCTCTCTCTCTCTCTCTCTCGCGGTAGACGTGTAAAGTATCCACACACATTTCATCTCACTTCGCACTTTGGAACCGGACAGAATGCCGCATATCACAGCCGTATCGAACCCCATCACCAGATTCGAGCTGAACCCGCCCGAGTCGCGCACCTTCGCCCGCCAGGATGAGCTCCCCAAGCTCCCAATTCCTCCTCTCGAGGATTCGTGCCGCCGCTATCTTGCCGCCCTCGAAGGCCTCCAAGAGCCTCGGGAACACCTCGAGACCAAGCGCGCCGTTGAAGCTTTCCTGAGGGGCGACGGGCCACGCATTCAGGACCGCCTCAGGGCCTATGCAAAGGACAAGGCCAGGTAGGTCATTCGTGCCAGACGTGCTGTACCGAGCTGATGACTCGTATGCGCAGTTACATCGAGGAGTTCTGGTAATATTTCGTGACTCTTCCTGTCCGCGTATCTCGGCTTATCAGTGTCTCCAGGTATGAGTCATACCTCTCCCACTCAGACCCCGTCGTGCTCGCCCTCAACCCGTTCTTCGTCCTCGAGTGCGTCTGCCTCCTGGCTCACTTCCGTCGGTATTGCTGACATTCCTCACAGAAATGACCCAACCCCTGATCGCGGCTCGCAGCTGCCCCGTGCCGCCTCCCTCATCGTCTCCTCGCTCGGCTTCATACATGATCTTCGCGCAGGCATGCTCGAGCCTGACTCTGTGCGTGCAACACCCCTCGACATGGACCAATACACCCGCCTCTTCGGCACCGCGCGCATCCCGACTGACGTGCGTGCTCGTCGCGTTTTCTCATACGCCAGATCCATCACTAACTTTCCGTTACCGTTCACGGTGATAGAGAGGCTGTAAGATGGAAGTCCACGAGGACTCGCGCCACATTGTCGTCCTCCGTCATGGACAGTTCTGTGCGTATCTCTTCGATGTGCCTTCTTTCCATCTCCGACCGTTTATGTTGGGTCTTACTTCCTGTTCTGAGCCGAACTTTCTCGATTTTGTCTTCTGTTCTTCTCTGCTTCTGAGCTGAAATAGAGGTCCCCGCTGACGTCTGTGCATTTCCGCGTTTTCAGATTGGTTCGATGTTCTTGACATGGAGAACCGGCCGGTCCTTACCGAGCGGGAGGTCCTTCGGAACCTGCAAGCCATAGTCCAGGACGCGGACATGCTGCCGGTGCACGAGGTACTGTATTCTTCCCCTTCCGCCGCTCCAACTTCTTCGTCTTCATCTCATCTCACACCCCGTGCTTCCCCGCAGGTCGCGCGGAACTCCATCGGCGTGCTCTCCACGGAGAACCGCAAGATATGGTCGTCCCTCCGCCGCGCGCTCGCGAGCAACAGGAACAACGAGTCCTGCCTCGAGATCGTCGACAACGCGCTGTTCGTGGTGTGCCTCGACCACGACGCGCCGTCGAACCTCGCCGAGCTGTGCAATAACTTCCTGTGCGGGACGTACAACCTCAGCGGCGGCGTGCAGGTCGGGACGTGCACAAACCGGTGGTATGACAAGGTATGTCGTCCAGCGGAATTTACGGTCACGAGGCTCATGAGTTATCCTGCAGTTGCAAATCATTGTATGCGCCGACGGTGCTGCAGGCATCAACTTCGAGCACACCGGTGTCGACGGGCACACCGTTCTTCGGTGCGTCCCCTCGACCTTCCCATTATCCATTCCTCACCTCTCACACCACACAGATTCGCCGCGGATATCTTTACCGAAGGCCTCATGCTCCTCGCGCGCTCGATCAACCCCTCCGCGCCGACGCTCTTCCACGCGCCACTTTCGCCGTTCGCCAAGTCGTACAAACACCCGCGGGGGAGCGGCGGCCCGCCGACGCCGACGTACCTCATCGACACCGCGCCCAAGAAGCTCGAGTGGACGCTCTTCCCCGAGCTCCGCGCGGGCATCCGCTTCGCCGAGACGCGCCTGAGCGACCTCATCTGCCAGAACGACTGCCAGGCGCTCGAGTTCAAGGTGTACGGCAAGAACTTCATCACCAGCCACGGCTTCTCCCCCGACGCGTATGTGCAGATGGCGTTCCAGGCGGCGTATTATGGGCTGTATGGTGCGTCGCGCCGCGCCCATGTTGGCCTTGTCTGTCGCTGACGTGTTTCATAGGGAGAATCGAGTGCACGTATGAACCTGCCATGACGAAGGCGTTCTTACACGGGCGCACTGAGGCGATCCGCACAGTGCAGCCAGCAAGCGCCGACTTCGTGAAGGTGCGTCGCCTTACACCCCCGCCCCTCCAAACGCTGACGTCATGCGCATATTAGACATTTTTCTCCGAAGCCAGCCATGCTCAGAAGGTCGTTGCGCTCCGGAAGGCGTGCCAGACCCATTCGAAGCTCACCAAGGAGTGCTCGCAGGGCCTCGGTCAAGACAGGTCTGTCCTCTTCCCATCCTCTCCCCATCCTCTTCTGACTCCGAGACATTCACCCCGCAGGCATCTCTACGCGCTCTACTGCCTGCTCCAGCGCGAGCGCGAGGCGATCGGCAGCGCGAACCGCAACGGGAACGCGAACGGCGACTCGTCGGACGACGAGCGCCCGCTGTCGCCGCTGAGCAACACGTCGTGCGGGAGCTGCTTCGGGAAACCGCCGCTGCCGTCGATCTTCACGGATCCGGGCTGGCAGACCCTCAGCTCGTCGATCCTGTCCACGTCGAACTGCGGGAACCCCGCGCTGCGCCTGTTCGGGTTCGGGCCTGTCGCGGCGGACGGGTACGGCATCGGGTACATCATCAAGGACGAGGGTATCTCCGTGTATGTGTTTTTTATTTATTTGTTATGTGGTACGCGCGGCTGAGCGGCTCGGACAGGTGCGCGTCGTCGAAGCACCTCCAGACGCGCCGCTTCCTCGACACGCTGCAGGGATACCTGATCGACATGCAGCGTATCCTCATCCAGCTGCACCTCTCTGCGAACCAGCGCCCAGAGCCGTTCGTCGACCACGCCGGCGTGCTGCGCGACTCCAAGACCGGGCGGCCGATCAACGGCAATAGCGGCGTCGCCGACGACGATGACGCCTTCCTGCGTATGTCTCTTTTTCACCCTTTCTGTCCATGCCATTTACTGAGCAGCCTATGCGTAGCTGGGTATTCTTTCTTCGATAGCGGGGATGTAGAGCTGCTCGGGCGGCGAAAGCGGATGCCGTCGTATTATAACACCGGTGCGTCCTCTGTGGAGCTGCGGTCGTTATGCCTTTTACTCACCGTGGGGGTTGCAGGCAAGATCATCCCGCTCGCTGAGTATTCGTGATGTGCCCCGCTGCGGTAACTTGGATGTCAGATATTTTATGTGGTTTATGGGCCCGGAAGAGAACGCACGGTAAATGTACTTGTACGGGTGCGAAGTTCGTCCATTCTGTATTTTTTGTATACTACCCGTCTTGTGATATTACATTAAGAGATAAATACAGGCGGTTTGGTCTTTTCTCTTCGACTTTGCGGCTGGAGAACACGATTATGAATCCTGCTGCCAGTAGTGTATTGTGGTATACCGATCGCGAAGGCTGTGGGACAATGTGAACGGGGTGATTCAAATAGCTGGCCCGACCAGGAAAGACAAATTCAGAATCACCTAGTGATAAATAATGAATTGATGATAACCCACAAGGCCCGTGCTACGAAACAGACCAAAGTAGACGTCGACCGCAGGAAGTAGCAGTGGCAGGAAGGAAGCACCGCACGGAACATCTGTATGGCATCTGTACGATGTACATCCAAGGAGTGTTCCAGCAGGCCTAGAGCTCCTTGTTCGGTGCTGAACACACCACGACGCCAGTGTTCAGACTCTGGTCCATCTCCTTCCTTCATAATTCGGAAATGCCACTCCATGCTGCAGTAACCGCTCTGCACTCTGCCTGAGAGGGTTATGTCGCAACGCGGCCCTGAAATAATCGACCCACGCCAGAAGTAAATATTAAACAACTCGGATTGAGCACTAAGGATGCTGAGAACACTCACTCATCATGAGACCAGCGAAATTTCGGTGGTAAACAAATGTCTGAGAGCGCAACGAGCCAGGCCCTGCTCTTGAATTCTCTATCCGGGCTGCGGTAATCGTGTTAGAGGGTGTCATGTCATCAGCGAAGGTTAGCATACTGCACGGCGACGCACGGGAGTACTATACGCTGCAACGCGGTGTGTCGTGCCGCATTGGACAGAAATTTAAGTGGCGGGGGATGTTCAAGAAATGCAACGGTTACTGTCCGAATGAGATGCAGAATGGATGCTACGTACGATGACAGGATCGATGATGTAGAGCTCAACAATGTTAGGACACAGATCGAGCACATCACTTGGACTGTGTCAAATTTGCGCGTCGCCTCGGTCGTGAGGCGCTCAAGCTTTACGCCGTGACGCTGCTGGATGAGACACGAATTTTCGACCTGGAAGCTGTCGAGATGGACCTCCTTCAGCTCAGGGAGCCTAAGTGGAATAAGACCTAAGAAACCATAGCGGTGGAGATAGTGGACTCACCGCATCTCAGTAAACAGATCAATCACGAGGCGTTTCACAGTCTACCATCTTCAGAGCCTTCAGCCTAGGCAAGGCGTCATATGCTATGTCGTTGGATGTGAACTTCGTCCAGCCCCTGCTCAGCGACAGGGTGCGCAGGTTTGGGAAAGGATCGAAGCTATGTGGAGGCACCAAGATGTCCATCATGTGTTCCCGCAGCCTCTGAGAGAGAGACACCAGAGGCGAGACGTTCTTCAGATTGTTTGCGAGCTCTGGAAACACGCGGAAAGTCGACATGACACGGGTGAGCGAACTCAGCGGCTCGCAGAACGTCGCTGCGGGTTTGTGCTACAGGGACAGTGTGCGCAGGACACGAACGAGAGGCACGAAGTTAGGGTTCGACTCTAACTGTTCGACAAACATTCCAACGATCGACGAATCCCGTATGATGGATAGGGAGAACAGGAAAGGCACACCGAGATTCTACAATCAAGACGATGAGTGGACAACGTTGCATTGGAACAAGAGAACGCACATGGAACCTCTTGGAGGATAACGTTGCGTCTTGTCTCATTGACGCGTTCATCAAGGGACTGCACTAGTAGGTCCTCGGTAAATTCCAGATCGTTGGGATGATGCACATGCGGACGCCAGAATTCGTGACCATATCTCGTCTGGGAGATCTGGAAGACTGAGTGCAGATACCGGTTGCGCGCGGACAGGAGTTCGTAGAGCGACAGTACTAAGCCTGTTTGTCAGACCAACATAGTAGATGAGGTTTCAGACATTACCTGTCATCATCGGTGAAGTACAGAATATCATACAATGCACTAAGGATATCTTCGCTGACTTTGCAATCGGCCTTCGCTCGTAAAAGCACAACTCGGAGATTGTGTTTCGCTGTGATGGCATTCAGAGCTTCGGATGCCTCTTGCTCGGCGAAAGATGGGCCGATAGATATTATTCTAAGGGATGGTGCGCCCCGTATCACAGGCGCAAGTACTCGAGAGGACATCCTTGTGAGCGGATCACTGAAATCAACCCGCTCCTGGTAGTACACTACGAGCAGTGTCAAAGAGCATCCAAGGGAACGTCTCACAAGATTTGACCATTGTAAAATAGATTCAACAACGGCGTTTTGAGTGTCTGCATCTCTGTCAATCTGGTCCAAGAGGTCGAGCAGCAGTCGCTTTTTTGATTGTCTGCAAAGAATTCACGAAGCCAGGGAAAGCCGGATGTGGGGGATAAATGCCGCGACTACGGCCAGCATGACGAGAGTCTATAGACAAGTAGAGTGTTTGTAACTTGCCACCAGCCCAGGCGATGATGGCGTTGATGCGGTCGCTGAAAGCGACGGAGTCTACGGATGTATACACCAAGAGTAGGATTCTTGCTTAACTTCTCATAGAGGGCATCCACCTCAAGTTGTGCTGATGTGTGCATAGTAATAGACTCGTAGAGCCAGGAATACGGCACCAGATCTTTCCAGTCCCTGGACACCAACAGGACATTGACGGTTGATCCACACCGGCGAGAGACGAAGGTCATGTCTGTACGGAAGGCAGAAAACGTCTCATCTGAGACGATAACGACATATCTGAGTATTCCCTGACCAGCTCGAGGCATCAGGAAAAACCTCCCGGCGCCATTGTGAAGAATTCATAGGACAATTGTAGAGAATGCGTATAAATTTGACGTTTTCTGGTGAATTGTAGGAAAGCGTGCTCATTCCTTTGGCTTCGACGATAATCACATTGAAAAAACTAATAATTATTACTGGAACATGTGAATTGTGTACGCTACTAGTTCACGACCGACGCACAAAGATGTCAATATAAATTGAAGTAGGTATGCCGATTTTTGAAGGGGTTCACGTAGAATGTAGAGCATTGGTCGAGGACGTTCTCACTCGTCCAGTGAGCAGGTACGGCACGCCCCCATTTTGGTAGGAGATGAACGCTGGTTTGGATCAGTGACAGAGGCACAACAGAAGCGAGCCTTGCACCATCTTTGAGTGTCCGTTTCACCTTGTACATCTTGAGGTTTGCGTCAGGAGATGCCGTGAATTTCGAAAACCATTCCACGTAAGCAAGGTGGCGAGGTGGAGGACTGTTGTGAGGAAAAAGTCCCAAGGCTGATGACGGCAGAGAGAAAATTAAACGAATCTGTCCAACGCGCTTCGCTATATGGAGCAAGAACCTCAGGTCAGAGACACAATCGTGCTAACAGAGTTCATTACATACGTACCTTGGAGTGTCGATCCCACTAAGTCTTCGAGTCGTGCGGCACATACCTGGATGAGCGCAGTGTCGAAACGGGCAGGGACTACGACATCGCCATCTTTATCGAAGATGCGGGGATGGGCATGGATAGAATCCAAAGTCTCCTTGCCGTGGACCACTTCATTCCAGAATTTGATCTTGTGAAAGACTGGAACCGAGTGGAAGGGAAAACGGATCGTTGCTGCGCACTCTTCAATCTGCTGGATTGAGAGTGTGGGGTTGTTGTACTGAGCAATGAATCGGGCGAGAGCCGGGACGAAGAATGTCGCACCATAATGCGACGGTGAGGCGAGGAGTTCAAGGTCGACACCCTTGCGAGTGGGATGCCGAGTCATTTTCTGGTGAAGAGCACAAGCCATGTCTGGCGGCTCCCAACGACGCTCGTATGCAACCGCGATGATATTTTCGGCTGACACGGCTTGGTGGGAACGCCAGACTATGTACTTTGCATGGTGGATCACCTTTTCGCGCCGCTCTAGCCACTTGGTCATCTGTGGAAATTCATCCTTACAATTTGTTGCGCGATAGGCATCCTTGGCGAAATCGATGTGAAGCCGCTCAGTGGATTCCGTGTTGTAGTTATCAGTAGTGCCGAAAAGCCTGATGCTACGGGCGTAGTGTTCGAGGAAATGAAACTTCGGAATGTTAAATTGATCACGTATTCCCAGATCCACGAAGATATACTTGTTGGCATGATACTCCATAAGCGACGCGTCCAGAGCCTGTAGGGTCTCCTCGGTGTGAACGGAATACTGTGCAAGGTATAGAAAATCCAGAATAGACCGTGTCGCACGAACTAGAGGCGCTGCTGACAGGTCTCTGGGCATAGGAATATCAATGACTAAACCAAGCAGGAAACGGCACATTTGCTTGTGTTCTGTCCCACTGACTCGTGAAAGACTTGTGATCCCTTTGTGGAAGATGCGGATATCGTGATTCGGAGGTAGACGTCGCACACGTGCATCAATCTCGGCCGCACCACATACATCAGTGAGCCATGAAAGAAGGTGTTTTACCACTCCTTGGTACAGCTGGTGAAGAATGTCGGGAGTGATGGAGCGGAAGATGTCGACATACGGTAATTTCTCCCAGAATGGATGCTGTATGGGTTTGATGTTGGCAGATTCACAGGCTTCATTGAATTTTGGTGAGCCTAATAAATCCAGTGCTTCGTAGACAGCATCAAGGTCGCGATAGTCGTACTCGCAAGGAAAAGAACCAAGATCATCGTGGGGGCAGTCGCACACAGGACAGTCTCCGGTGTACGCACAGGTCACCAGACATTGCTCCGGATAATCCCCGACATATGCGGCCAGTATGAGATGGCAGCGACGCTCAACTCCATCACCGCTAGCCATTGCAATCCCTGACCTGCCAGCTTCTTGGAGAGGTTCCACTATGCGAGCTAAGCATGAGTGAAATAAATTCGCCAAGGTACGGCGACGTGCTGCCTTATTCTTGATATGTTCCAAGCGTGACGTTGGCAGGTATGCGAGAAGGATTTGACCTTGACGCGACGGCTTTCGGCGAATCTCCTTCGGTAGATTTCCGATGGTGAGGTACACGGGATATGCGGTCTTGTTACGAAATAACGTTAGCTGTGTCTTGTCCGATGAAAGTATGATTGGGACGATGGTGGCACCCGGACTCTCCTTTTCGAGCACTTTCTGAGGAATAGATCTGGAGTCAGAGCATGCGATGCATTGTACTAGAGAAATTGAATGTACCTGTGTGCTCCACCACCATTTGCCCGTCTTCATATCATGATACAACCGTTGTGTCTTGTCTTCATCTGCATAATGACGTTCTGGTGCAAATGAGAGATACTGCGCATGTTCGGGGTCACCATACAGCGCACGAACACATTCAACGATGTCACGCGAGAACATATCAAATGCTTCACCGGCAACATGAGCTTCTTGGTGCGTGAAAGCGGGTCGGCGTGTAGGCAACTTCATATCGATGATCTTGTTGAGCTCATTAGTGTTTCGGTAGGAGAGACCCAAGGTTTCTTGTAGCTGAATTAGAGTAATGAGTTTCTGCGTGACGGAAGATATAGATCATCGTACCCCGGGTATAGCAAGAAGATCACTGAATGCAGTAGAGCCCGATCCGCGGAGCTTCGCCCATCGCGCAACCTCCCAATCGATACAAGACATAAATGGGGCCCATTCGTTGGACTTGCCACCTTCTACATTGTCCAGGTATGATTGATATCCTGAGTGCCTCTCAAAGGCGCCATGAATCGGCACTCCAGCCATGCCTCCGAAAAGATCAATATGTGATGGCGCATTGCGAAGCTGCTCGTGGGCCTGCGGCGGTACACCACCGGGTGGACTGGGAGCAGGATCTGCTTCAGGATCCTCATCAACATCCATACGAAGATCACTGTCAGCCGCAGTTCCTGTATCTTCCCTGGGCGGTTCCCAGCCCTGCTCAACGGCATCACGTCCAACAGCCTCCTGTTCTTCGTCCTCCTCACCATCATCACTGTATTCATCCACCGTGTCCTTGTGGAGGTCTGGGTGATTGACTTCAAGTACATCATCGACCCGATTGGCATCCTCTGGGAATGGGAAATCCTCCTCCTGGTAATTGTTCCCGAAAAAATCACCCTCGAACAGGGAGGGTGATGCTGATAGGTCCTTGTGTTCCGTGACGGGGGACTGAGATCGTGCACGGGTCGAGGCACGGAGAGGGTAGTCTCTGCGGAGAGGACGGTGCATGGACTCCTCAACTTCGCGACGCGCTACCTGACATGCCGGAATCGTACTTTTGCGAAGGTGCTGGATATATGGTCCATGATGATCGAAAGAAGCCTTGCATCCTGTGCAGCGTAGCATGACTGTGTTGATGTGGTGCGAATTGCTGGAGGAGACGATGAGCAAGCCACTTTCCGTGTAGTAATGACCGTTGTATTGAGGAAATAATTGATGCGCGCAGGAAATAATCGGAGTAACTAGGCTGGATAATCTGGCCGCGGCAAATTCAGACATATTCATAAATTCAACTCCATCCGTCACTTACCTCTTTTCTCATCTTCACCTCCACTTACTTACTGTAGCCCACCCTCTCCTGAAAGTTGTTTTGTCTACACGTTCATTGATATCTCGTCCTCTCACTCACCTAGTCTTCATTCTATCCTTGATTCATCCACTTTCTCGCTCAAGTTTTGCTGTTTGTTGACACGTCACCATGGCACAACGACAGTCTGCCCGTGTGGGACAGATGTCGAACATTGATGGTCCTCCTCCTGCTAGCAAGGTTCAGCATGCACCGCAAGAGACAACAGGTAATCCAACTTGCCCATAGCTTGCAAACACTCTACTGATACCACTGCCACACCAACACTAGCCCCTACAGCAAGATTACCACGAGCAGCCAAACAAGCTCTGATGGACAATCGTCGTAGGCTGCAGTCAAACTATAACACCTGCAAGACTATCCACTCACCTTCATTCTGTCGTAGCTTGGGTTCCAAAGAAGTCGCGCCAGGGCACGGCCAACAAATCTGCATCCAGTACAAATATTCCGGCGGGCAAGTCATTAAACACCTCTCAAGCTGGCACTGCAGACTCAGAAGAGACTGAGAAAGTCAAGGTGAAGGGCAAAGTTGACAAGCGCAAGCGCAAGCGTGCTGCCTCTGCTGCTGACCAAGAAGGTAAGTTGGTTCCGGTGACATGAACGTACCAACACGACTTATGCATCATTAAATATTGCAGCCACTCCTGGTGTCAAAGAGCGTAAGAAAATCAGAGTCGTGAAGCCCTCAAAGACCGGTAAGCATGTTGTCTGACGACTGCAGAGTGTTATTGGAACGTCACCATAATTGTTTGTAGCCGCCAAATATCGTCCTGCCTGCATTGACGACAGTGACTCAGATGTCGCAGGTATGCCACTGTACTGAGACAATTATCTCAACTCACCGCATGTTTCTATAGTGCCACTTGTGACCACACAGCACCAGGCAAGCCAAGGTGTCAGTACACAAGTCGAAGAATCAGACATGAGCGAAGGACTTGATGAGAATGGTGAAGATCGATCTCTCAACATCGGTAGCGAGGAGTTGGAGGATGGCGAAGGTGAATACCGTGAGGAACACGGTGGAGTGCATGACCTGTCCAGAGAAGTGAGTTCCCCCACCATGTTTCGCAGAAGAGTCCACTTATATTATTTGTGACTTCAAGAAGGTGGGATGGGCTATCAGCCGTGCACTTGGTGAGCCATGTCAGATGCAGATGATGAGTAGAAGGAATGACGTGCACACCCAGACCATGTCAATAACCTGCCACAGAGCCCCTTGCCTTTGTCAGACCTTCCGAGGACTTCAAGCCACCCTCCTACGACTGATGACGATAGCTTCAAATCTGAGTCTCCTGTTGAACTGGATGACGACGAGGAGCCTCCCCAATCTGTTGTAGATCAGAACAAGTCCGTAGGCTTCAAGTGGACCCGCCGCAATCAGGTTATCGACGAGTCATCAGACTCAGAACTTGAAGCCTCTGCTATGGTAACGATGGCTGTGAAACCAGTGAGTCCCAGTGAGAAAGCTGTAGTTGGATAGCGAGTAATACAAGATCTTAGAAGAGGCAGAGTCAGCGTGTGAAGAAACTTGCTGAAGAGGTGCGAGTAAACAAGGTGGACTTCATGTGCCGCTACTCACCCAGCTACATGATTCAGCTGCCAACGATACATGACAGGAAAACAAAGGGCATGCAAGTACTCCAAGCCAAGGCAGCAAAGACGTCAGTGGTGGTGAAGGCGGAACGTCCTTTATCTCCTGGACTGGTCACCCATGACGATGTTGGTTCAGAGCGTCCAGTGGCAGATTCCAATACTCAGCCTTGGCTGGAGCGAAGCAATGTCAAGATTTATTTTGCTGGCAAGGTTGCGAAGATTTCTCTCAAGGCGCAAAATCCGGAGATCAGAGCTGTAATGCAGCGCAGCTTTAGTGTCGGTTGTCTGCAGGTGGTGTTTGGGCGCGAAGAGGACTTCACGCTGACTTCAGAGACTCTGGGTGATCTTATCACTCCTGTTGCTACTGGTGGTGTTGAACGGATTGCTCTCGACGCGCTGATCACCTCTGCAGACATGTTGGGATATAATGGCGAGAACGACATTGCCCATCGCTTGGAGGACGGTGCAATTGATTGCTACGTCACGCCGCTGACATCCTATGTGCGTTCTCTATGCTGCATATGAATTCTGCTGATGATCTCTACTGATACTGCAGAGTGCGCACCGTTTGGCACTGTTTCGTGCAGCAGTGAAGAAGGCCGCTGTTGGTGTAGCCATCGTGTCTCTGAACCTTGTCAAGAATACCTCTGAGGACAACGGTGAACTGCTACGCAAGTACAACTACATTTTCCCCAAAACTCCTGAGGTTTGTGTGAATTTACTTGTTGAGAGGGGGGTGCTATGAACTGATTGATGAACAGAAGGCCTTTGATAGGTCGAAGCCCTTCCAGAATGATGTCATCATTGATATTATCCGCGCCGCCTACTTCACGACTGGTCAATACACGAATCTTGGCCTTGAGTTCCCGGAGAAGTTCAGGTCGTCACTGACCACTCTGCAGGATGAGCTAGAGGTCCCACCCAGCATGGCAGCATTGGCGGCGACTGCGGTTTGTTCCCTATCTATATATGGTCTCTCTTTGCTGATCACTGCAATGTTCGATGTCAGGCTGAAGCGGTTATTCAAGATTTCAATCTCAAGCAGATCAAGGGCATGGACTTCGTCAGCAAGGCTCTCGATAACACTTACAAGGACCATATGTACTTGCTGGTCGAGATGCGCCGCAGGAAGCCGAGGTCTTATCACAAGCTGATGCACCATCTCTTCGTGGCGGCAACGTTAGTGTCATCTTGCGTTCTCTGTTGCAATTCCCAACTAATACTCAATGTTTGCAGCGGCAATCAACTGATGAATACTCATGGAAGGCCAAAAGATCAGCTACTCGCGGAGGTGGAGTGGGACAACATGGTTGAGTCGGACTGATCTGCATGTCATACCGATGTGCAAAGGATACCCTATCTCAATTCTTGTGGACAATGCAAATGGTGTCAAGAGTCTTTGCGTACTAGTGTTCGCCGGTAATAGCCACGCCCTTCTCTTTCAGTTTCTCACCTTCATACTCGCTCACCATATCCTGAGTCCCCTTAAATAGTCATACAGCCTTTTGTTATGTTCTGGTCTTCGCACTCCCATACCTGTCGGCTTATTGTAGTATATCTGTTTAGTACAGTCTTTTGCAGTAATATCATTCATTTCGTGGCGTATCATTGTGAACCTGAGGCAGACAAGGTTGAATTCAAGAGAAATTCAGCGACAAATGCATGTATTCATGAGAATTATTGCATGAAGTCGGAGGGGGCCATCTATATCCAATAATTATCATGAATGTCAATAATCGCTGGAACAAAGTTAATCTGCATAATTCTACACATTTCCGTGACATTCGGTGCAATTCCTGCGGGAGGTTTTCCCTGATGAGAGGCATCCCGCGTTGCGGCATCCTGTAGATGAAGGGGAGACAAAACGGTGGGACGAACTGTACCTCGAATAGTTCGCCTTATGTTATCCTTGGGCGCGCACTGCGGGAAGATGCGAACGAAAGCAGGAGCGTCAAACACATATTTTCACAGCGCAACGGGCAAAGCCACAGAGACGCTGAGCGGCAAGGGCGTAGTGTGGATTCACCAGATTGGCGCTGCCCCTTGGGATGAAGTCGCTGAGGCCTGCAGCTGGACACCTGCGGACAAAGCTAAGTTTTGCATCTCCATTCGACGGAGACATGCACCAGACAAAGTGTACTACATCACCAAAGAACAGGGTACGATGGTGTACAGTGACAAATGTTCTCGCTTCCATTCTTGCATGCAGTACTAGTACTTGTGCAACTGCACTGCAGTACAACCTAATGATTACACTTGCCAGAGATACATGAGTGATTACATGCTAAGTACTACGAGGCTCAAGCATCGCCAGCTGGTGCATGTCGTGCTCCTTCAGTATAAGACCACCACGGACAACGCCCTCGTGCCATGTTATCTGCGTGTCATTTAACACCGCAGGATATCGCGCCTCTCCCTCGTCTCCACACCAGTCAAAGTCTATAAGCATCGCACCTTTGTGTCCTGTCTCTGGCTGATCAACGACCATGACATTGGGAGGACGAAGGTCGCCAAATACTAAGCCGGCGTCATGCAGCAAGCATACAGCTTTCTTGATATCGTCAAGGATGGTTTGGCGGATGGTTTGGGGGATGTCGTCCCACACGAGTTCAAACAAGGTCTTCACTTGCACTAGATCCATGACGACCACATGCATCCCTCCTCCAATTGACTTGAAGCAGTGAAGTGCAGGAGCGAGACCGTGCTGCGCAAGCAATTTATGGCCTCGGGCCGAATAATCCTTGACGAACTTCACCACAACTCTGTTGTCGGTATCAGTCTTGGCCTCAAACAATGCGCGACTAGCCCTTTCATCCTTGAATCCTATCCGGTCCACGTACGTAAGATGCACGTCCCGATCGTCCTTCCGGTACGAATTGAAGTAGGGGTAAACGAAAAGACGGGCGTTGTCGGTAGGGAGTCGTAAACCCTGATAGAAGGTCTGCCACTGTTCCAAGCAAGTCTTCAGAGTATCAAAGACACGGGCAGCAGTGACGACATGTTCGTTAAGATGAGGGGTGCCACCTAGCCAGAGGAAGTCAGTGAGGGGTTCAACGAGGACATCATCTGCAATAACAGCCCCCAATATACAGACATAAGGGCCTACTATCGCAATGATGAAGGTGGGACAGCAGCAGACAGATGCCCATCCCTGAAGCTAAAACAAGCAAAACGTGTCAGAAATCGTGGACCGGAGCCAAACTTCAAAGAGACTGTATCATGTACCTGCTGCCATTTCGCGAAACCCAATGTGCCCTGGACAGCTGCGTCTGTCCCACCGAGCCCCATTTCGAGCTTGTACTGCACGATGGCGCACAATGCGTTCGTGTTAAACACAGGGCAAAAGGCCACAACAGCGCCGTCGTTACAGGACCCATCGCCCGGCGACATCGGATGGATGGACATGCCGAGCAGTTCACAAAAAAGTTCATTGATTTTGTTCTGCCGCTGCGGCTCATCCGTATAGAACTCTGACGAAAACTGAAAGATTTCGTGCGTTGCTTTCAAGATGTCGGCGGATGGAATGGTGCTGGGATCAGCCGCATGATCCGGAAATTCAGCGAAAACAGGGTGATAGATGGAGATAGGAGGACTGGTGTAATCTAAAGGGCGGCCATTTTTGATCCGAGTCTCAGAATTGGCCTGCAGTTTACGAAACTCTGATACCTTGGCACCCATGGACGGCGCGGGGTATTTTGTCTTTATGGCCGAGATGAGGTGCTCGTGGTCTGAGGGGGACGACGTGTGGCAGTGAACGAATTTCTGCGTATGCAAAGACATACCTTCAACAATCTTTGCACGTTTTGCAACAGATGTATCTGTATCCTCCTCCCTACGTCGCTTCTCTACAAGACATTCCCTGAGTTCAGAACCAGCGTTACGAATGAGCTTGGTATGGTGAAGCTTACTGTCAGCAGGAACCGTCACAACAATGTGTAGGCACGTATCATCAGGCGGCACCGTGAATGATGTTGAAATAACATCGAGAGGCTCGAGCTTCATCGCAATTGTCTTGATGTCCTTCATCGGCAGGTCATTCGCGAATGCTTTGAGTTCATTTGCAGGAATTGGTCGCTCAATCTAGATGTGGGATCAAGACTCATCAGTGCTTGCGGCTGCGACAATCAGCAAGATGACAAACCTTCCAGAGCGCCAGTGTGTTAGAATCAACACCTGCAAGCGCGTTCGCTAACTGCTGCCAAACGAGCTTTTGCAATTCAATAACCTGTGAGTTCTTCATAGCCTTGACTCTGATGGGCGACTCTTGGTGTTCCAAAAGGCAGTTTAGAGTGAACTTGTCCTCGTCGTTTGTCATGTTCCGATGCCATTGTCGATCGCGAAGGGTAGCTGGTCGATAGAGGCGGGCCCATTTCGGGGTTCATGGTATCGGAGCTCTTACAGCTAATTGTAAATCGATAGGCCCTGCCCAAAATCAATGCTCAGTCGGAGATCTGGCAAGAGGCTCGCCGACGATACTGATGGCGTACGTAAGCCATCAGCACGAGGGAAGCGCCGCCTCCTCGCAGAGACCTTGCTTGCGACATTTGCCACCGTACAGATTCGAACTTGAGACGTTGCCGAGTGGGGACTTGTCGTGCAAGATTCAGATGTACGGGAGGAACCGGGGAGTCGAAAAGCGTGACAATTAGACCTTGCAAGCAATGATGATGATGATGCATCGATGAATTCCGTATTTATATACCGCAAGACCTTGCAAGCAAGGTAACCATTGGCGTGAACGTTCAGAGATGTAGCCATAGACGCGTGGCAACCATTCAATGATACTGTCGCTCGGGGCTCTGTACGGCACGACATTGCAGCATCAGTGATTCGCAGGAGCAAGGAGATACTATTGTACGCAGATCAGTAAATGAACTATACATACAGCGTAAGAACAAGGTGATTGGACGTATAAGAACTAAGATGATACAGAGTGTAGGCTACAGGAAACAAAACGAACATCAACGACCGTTGGACGCAACGTGCACAAACCAAGAAAGCAGCGTCAGAGCGAGCGGAAAAGTCAAATCAGAGAGTATGTTGCGGTAGTGTCCTGCACAACGAGGTCATGTTCTTAGCATGAGCATCGGCGGGAGGTTCAGCTCCGGAGGCAGCGGCGGGCGCAAGCCGGAGCAGGTGCATGCCTCCTCGAGGCTCTTGCGGAGCTCGTCCCGGCGCCGGATATGTCGCGCTATGGACGACGTTCAGTACCAAGCGTAAGCGACGAGGAGCAGACCACGTACCTGCACATGGCCACAAGGCGCTGAATACGTCGAGCCCGAGAAGGAAAGACTTGGCGAGCTCGAGCGCGTGCGTGAGGGTGTGATCGAAGTTCCACAGCGCGAGGCAGACGGTAACCTGCGCGGTGAACCAATTGACCTGGAACGGATGGCGAGAGAGTATGTGTCCTGTGGTCTCTGCAAGCTGCAGTAGAGCGCCCTTGACGAGCTTTGCGAGGTGATCCTGGTGGTACACTGTGCGAGTATGCGTCAAAGATCGCCTCGGATGATCGAATGATGACATGGACTTACACCACTCCTCCGCCTGACGGCGATCGAAGATCGGCGCTGTGATGCTGTCGACTTCTTGAAGCCGGCTAAGACTAGAATTCGCCAAACTCGATCAGCACGGAGCCAGCCGTCACGGAATGAAGATCCAACGCACCGACGCAACTCATGTGTCATCGACATCCTGGTACTGAAGATGAGTCAACAAACTTCGAACACACGCCAATACAATACACCACAGATGCAGACGCACTTATACAGGATCTCCCGAGAACCATATACGAGTGCAGGGTCGAGATTGCACTCGTGCATGTCGAGTGCGTCCATGATGGAGCGTGTCTCGGCGAGTACCTCCATCGCGAACCCGGTGCGCTGCTCAGGCGTCCATTGATCATCGCGCCGGCGGATGCACCCGTTGAACAGTAGCATGCTGCGGCAGTTGAGAGCACCGAGCGACTCTTTCGGACAGTGGCTGAACAGCTGCTTGTGACTCAGGACGCGCTCATACGCCTCGCCGGGGAAGAGCAATGCATACTGTAGGAGATCCAAACGGTGTCAGAGAACCCCCACGAAGAAAAATTAGCCTAACTGAAGCGCACATTAGATGGCTCCGACAGCGCGAAGCTTTGCGGTTCTTGGTGGACCGCCGCACACTGGAAGGTGTAATTCGTGACAAGAGTGAGCGCGCTCCAGCACAGGCGGCGACACTCCTCCCTACGGAGCTCCGCCTCGCTCCAGTTGGGGTCCCACGGTGGGTTGTACGAGAAGCACGGGCAGCGATCGTGGATGGGATCCGAGCCCGGGCTGTGCGACATTGGCGTACATGAACACTTCTTCGGCGGCCGGTAATTGCCCGGCATGTAAACCACAGGCACCGAGACTGATCCAAACATGGACGTGTCCGGATTGTGGATGTCTACGGAGCACAGCGACAGAACTTGGATGATCCGGTCGAGGAACTGCAGCGCATTCGCTGCACGCTCAGGCGTGTACTGCGGATGGCAGGAAGACTCGAAGAGTGCGAGGATCTGGGCAATGACGTAGCAATTAGCCTACAGATATGAGGTGCGTCCTCAGAGATGCGACGCACCAGAGCAGCTTCAGCAAGTCTGTAATCAATCGATTGGGTGTTGCATGCCGCCTCCAGCAGTGCCTGCGCTGAATCACGGAGATAAAGTGCACGGCTACGCCCTTCAGCACCCTGCTCAATCTGACTTGACTTCATGAGCGTCGCCAATGCAAGACCAGACATGATCAAAGCTGGCTGGGTGCGAGAGCGACGATCACTATTATGTAGATCTAGGAGGAACGTCGGGAGATGGAAGAACGAGAGCCAATAGCCGCCTGCGATGAAACTGAAGGACAATCACAGAGATAATGCATTGGTGGATAGAAGAACGGCGCAAGCACTTACACAAACTTGAGCTCGTCGGTGAGCTCTCTCATCCTATTGTATGGGAAGCGTCGGTTACCGCGAACCGTGGATGATGCACAAACTGCTTACGAATATGTCATAGCGAGCTGCTCCCAAAACGTTGTGCGCAAATATTCCATCGACGGAGAAGGCGGAATATGCATAGATCTATTCTGCACGTCCTGCTGCTGGCTCTGAACAGCGTCAAGAGGGTGCGAGTACCGATTCGCAGCGAGCATCGACGCCGCATAATACCCAATCGAGGGGCGGCTGCGGGGCGACAAGGCGCGGGCATTTTGCCCACAATGCATGACCATACCCTGGCGGGACGCGGTATCCACGCCCACACTCACTTTCGCCGAAGGTAGACTTTGCTGCGGAATTGTCGAAGTGTCGAGGACAATCAAGTCCTCAGGCGCTCCGTCATTGCCATTCGACGAGGTGGATGGGACAATGGGCCTGGGCATCGCGGATTTTCCACTGACGCTCGGAACCATGGGTGTGCTGGTAAAGTCCTCAGTTTTGTCTGAAGACATGGCAGCAGCGTCAAAATCATCCACCGCCTTGCGCTTCTTGCGCGGTGGTGGGACGTCATCGTCGACCGGACGTTTCTTGCAGGAGCGCTGGCGGGTGCCTGGACGTTTGTCCGGACCCCTGCGTTTGGGCACAGCGTCGTATTCGCATTCATTATTCCGGCGGGTGCAGTTGTGGCACACTGGCCGTGTCGAGTCGCAACGGATTTTACGCGCACGGCTAGGTGCAGTTAGTGAGCATCAAGGGATACAGTAATCGAGAAAACGCGACGCACCATTGACGACATGCGACGACGACGCTGGAAGCTTCCCTGCGCACGGGACGTGCCGGCCCGGTAGCGGGAGGCGGGACCGCCGCAGGGGCCCTCTGTACAGACGTTCCCAGTGTTATTTGGGGTGATCGGTCGCTCGACGACGAGGAAGAATTGCTGCGCGATGAGTACGTATGTTGCGCATCGGCGAACGGCTCGGAAATTCTGTTCTGCGGCAAGCTGAAAGTATACTCGGCATTGGGAGGGGTGATGGCGAGGCTGGAGGGACTGTCGCCTATGTTGACGATGTGATGATGGTCAGCCAGCATGTATGGTAAGCCAGAGACGGATGAATTCGGTGGCTGTAACGAATGGAGGAGTTGTGGATCTCGGACATGGGCGCTAGCGTGAGGCGGGTCGTAAGGACGATCGAAGGCGCTTGGGATGAGTGGCTGGTCGACGCCGTGGAGGTCGAGAGGGCCAAAGTGGTACCGGGCTTAATAGCGGGTGAGATGGACTAAAGACAGCGAGACAAGATAAGAAGACCGACCGTCATGGGTGCTGGGATATGGACCATCGAAGATAGGCGAGTGGAGCTCTGAGCCGTCCTCGGAGGACTGGATACCGTCCTCGACAACGGGGAGCTGAGCGTATGGGGCATAGAGGTCGCCGTCCGCACTCGCAACCATGGCTGTGGATGTGAGAGAGAGACTGTGAGAATGAGAGCGGGTTCAGAACATGGGGATTTTCAGAGCATAGATATCAAAGCCACGCGAGCAGGGACAGGACCAAACTGGAAGAGTCTCGGGGTCACCCCGTAGACACAGATGCGCAGATGCGATCTGCTAGAACCCACCCACCGGAAAATTTTCAGCACGCCTGACAAATATCAGAAGAGAATTCCAAACCCTCGTCCGCCCGCTCGGGTATGTACTTCGCGGAAGAAACACTCGCCTCGTCTCTGGTCGTATTTTGCAGCCGTGCGCACTTGTTTCGCTCCTCCAGTGAGCTCTGATGTCGGTCCGTGGTCTGTGAACATGCACAAAGTCTTCGAGTTCCTATCAACCGCGTTACGAATGTTGAAATACCTGGGAGCGGCAACTGCCTCCGCGATTACCTAACCGAATCCTCGCGGCGGCCGTTGCCGCAAACCTCGGACCCGCATATTTCCTTACCCGGACATCTATCTCACGTTCTCCTAGACGCCCATCCCTCATCGAAGATTCGCCACCGATCTTGCTAGTAGCCGCCATTCTGGGCCAGTGCCTCAATTCCAGCGCGGAAACTCCTTGCAAGTCCTATCGACGTATCGTTTCCCCATTACTACAGAGGGACTTTACCTGGTCTGTGCGCACTCGCGGACTCCAACCGAGATTCCTGCGCAGAAGTGGTTCGACGGCGCGGCTGTTCCGCTCCATTCAATCTGCATCATGTCTCTCCTCGAGAACGTTCGCGCTTATATCCGTGGATGCCACCTCCTTCTACTTCTCCTGCTCTGGTCACGATTTCGCGCAACGGCTGCTCAATCTCTGTATAAACACATTTCGCCTTAGGGTGGCCCAAGACTGTATGTTCTATTCTCTCACGTACTCCCAGGACAGGCTACCTGCATCATCTCTGACTCTACAAATTACATGATTGCAGCGACTGGTACCCAACCTGGATGTACGCCCTCGAGGAATATCCCGACCAACCTTCTTGCTTCTCCCATCAGGTTGGTCCAGTCTCCGCCTTTCGGGGACAGAGACTTTACCTTCGAGCAGATCATGCGACTTTGACTTCGACCTGGCCAGGCGCACCCACGAGTACGTATATTCACCCCTTCTGTAACTACTCCGCCGCCTGGATGACGCCATGTACCCGAGCACGGAGTTCCCGGTGCGTCCCAATGGACACGCCGGCGAGGCTTCGCGAGCGGACCGCAAGGCTGCCATTCGCGCGCTGGGAGCTAGCAGCATCTCTGTGATCTCCGCTTCGTTTCTCCTGAGGCACGCTCGCTACTAGAAGCTCCTACACGAATCGCCGCCCGAGCCGCTCACTTCGGCATGCCAGGGCAGCGTTTGTTTTCCCTGGACGACCTTCGCGTGAATGTTGGCTGGCAGATGCGGCGAATGGAAATGACGGACTCCTTTTGACAGGACGCATGGGCAGCCTCGGCGCGATCTGCGCTTTTAATGAGGCCCAATATCAAGTATTTGCGAGTTTACAGCATGGCAGCAATGTTGCGGGAAAGAACCAGAATACCGCTCATCCCAACAATGCGGAAGCAGCAGACCTATGTCTGGATTGCTGAATCAAAACTCAACTCTACACGCCGTCCTCCAGGGCTGCGATTGTGGAGTGCGAAGCCCGGATCCATGTTCTTCTACACCCGCGTGTGTTTTGCCTAAGACGGATCTACAGGGACTCTGTGGAGCACGCTGTGGACGTAGGTTTGGTGGAGGTGCGTTCTGCATTTGCCGGAGGGAGAGCTTTCTGCCGGACGCCCCTACCCGCGAAAGACAATTAGATTGGTCCGTGCGAATTCCTACGGCGGCATCTAGCTCCCCTTTTTTCCGCTCTCTCGTACGGAAAAATATGACTCGCCCAGTTTGCTATCTCGCTCTTCAACTATATAGCTCCGTCTTCAGCCCAGGAGTATCCGCGTCAGTCTGGAGCGCCACCTGGACATATTGTGTTGACAGGAGTACTTGAGCTGGTCTCCTTGTCCCTGCCTTCTCTTCAGGGTCTTCACCTGTGCACTTGCATCACGCAACCATCACCTCATCGATAACTGCTGTGGATGTGCGCGTCCCGTTTCCATAGTGTTTCCATTCCAACGAACGAAGTCTCCACTATCTCCCCCCAGACGCCCTTCCCTCTTTCCATCCGCATCAGCTGCTCACCGGATACTCAGCCGCAAAACCACTCTGGTATCGTAGCTCGAAGTTTGTTCCGTCATTGCGAATGGTCTGTACCGGACGTGCTTATGAATGCGCTTGCATGTAGGAAATGAGCCTTCCTTTCGTTGGCACCCGCGGCAGCCTCTAAGTTTTAACTTTCATACCATCGCTCCTCGAGCATGCCCGGAGCCGGTGCGCTTATCGTACCTTGCCAATCTTACCTAGAGCGACCTGCCGGCATATGCCCGATAGTGTTCTCGTGGCGCCCTTCTGTTCCGTCCTGTTCTGTACTTTTCCGCTGTGTTCGCAGGACCCTGCACGATCCCTCCACGTCGCGGTTTAGGGTTTTGGGGCGCAACCCATATTCACCCGCGCAGAGTGTCGGCTCCTCGGAGGAGACTAGCGTCGCTTCTGTGCCATCTGTAGGGGCTCGAACATGTCAAACATGGCGCTCGCGATAGGTAGGTTCAGGTCTCTGTTTGGTGCGACTCCGAGCATGACTCAGCGTTGGCAAACAAGCCGTCACTGAGTGCACTTCGCTCGGCGCACACGCTTGCTCAGCCAGCATTGATCAATTGATGCTGTACATACCTATGTCTCTCCGGACGTTGTCTCGCGCCGCAGACTATACCAGAGGCAGGGAACTGTGTAATTATGGCGTTAGATGTGTCCAGATGAGAACTCTCACCCTCGTATGCGATCTCCAGCCACTCGTTGACATGGAAAACGCGCTCCCATTTTATATCGCTTGTTCTCCGCGGCATGGCAGGCCTTCCGGGTACCTCCGTCTACAAATGCCACCTTTCCATATGTCGGTTCGAGAAAACCACAGAAGATGGGAAGTGTGACCACAATGCCGAACGCTTCGGAACTAATTCCTGATCCTCAATGTCAAACCACAAGGGGTATACAATGCAGCGATGTTGTAAGTTGCACTAGTACCAGCGCTGGTGATTTGACAGCGGTGAGCGAAGAGCGCATCCCATCTCATGTACTGGTGGAGCCCAAAGGGGGAGGGCAGCGCCACTATAGTCTCAGGTGAGCGTCAGACGCTGTCATGGTGCCATGGTCTGTGGGAATTTACGTGTGCACGCCGCCGTCTGGTAGGTGAACATACAGTTGGTTCGCGAGCGAGATATGACGGTTGCAGCGACTCGAGGCGGTCGTCGGTGATGGCCTGGAGAACCGTGGCGTGTCGAACCGCTTTTCCAGAAAAATGTCGCGAAGGGGACATGGGAGAGACCTGCAAGATGCAGTGCGTGATTGGCTCGCCCAGGGCTAACGCTATCTGAACTGACCTGTGCCAGAACGTCTGAATTTTCGCGGTAAGATCTTCTTCAGGCTGCACTATTGCGTCCGTACATTGTGGACTCCACCGGGGTCGGTAACTCTGGAAGAAGTTATAACTCAGCGATTAGGAGCAGAGGTCTCGGGAATCCACTGGTCTTTGTCGTTAGAATGGTTGCTGGTCGTCCTCGAAATACTGGCTGGTCCTCGCAGTGTCTGCCCCTTCATCTGTCGCAATCAATTACGGAATTAGGTTTTGCTCTGATCGGCATACTCGGTGTAATCATATCGCACTGCAGGTATATCCCATTATATCCCATTCCGTATCCGTCTCATCTGCTGTCGTTTCTTTGTGCCTAGGCTCATTCAAGTAGTTTCTTGCCTATAGACGGGGTGACGGGTGATAGATTTCCATCTAGAGTCGTGCTTCCTTGTTCCGAAGCTGTTCCGCCGCGTGGAAGAACGGTGACAGCTGCAGTGGAAACACAATACTGTGTGCTGATCCCATTGATCATGAATGTAGTATCAAACTCACTCGGATAGTAATGCGTGCGACGACGTGTGCGTTCGGTTTGATTAGGTGATCTGCTCGGCCGCTGTAAACGTCCGTCTGTCAGTTTGACTTCGTTGTTCAATGACAGATCGATCCACCTTCCTGTGCTATACATAGAGATATTGCGGCCGCAGCTGGCAGGACTCGAGTTCAGCATGTTTGAGCAGCTTGGATGGTTCTAGGAAGTTACGTCTCTCGTCCCATATCATGTTCATGGCACGCTGGCACGTCAAATATACATCAGACAGGTACGTACGTGCTCTGATATCCAAAGGGCCGGGCCTCGTCTGATCACTCAGCACCTGGAAAGCAATGGGAATTTACGGACACCGGAGCGGAGCTAAGTCAGCCCGCAACGCGATCGTCGCTCGGTCAGTCGTCGCCCATCCGCTCCGCTAGATGCAGGAGTATTCTCGCATACCTGTGCTGCATTCTCCATCCCTGCGTTCTCTGTTGCACATTGGTACTGAATTATTCGTGGATATGGAGTGAGTGCTCTTCGTACACTGCCTGCCGAGTTCCTCCTCCACATTGCTACAACATGCTCTGTTCTCTTGACTGCGGGACGACTCCAGTGTGATTGCTCCAAGGCGCACACGGGCAATCCCCGATTTTCCAGCTGCCCATTGTTTACTCTTGTTCAAGTCACCACTAATGACATGATTTATTATAGGACCACCTGACAGCTGAAGCTGCCAAGGAACTTGGGTTGTAGCACTTGACCATGAAGCCGTCAGCTCAGACGATGAATGTCCGACGTTTATTCGCTGAGCTTTTTGGCCCTGCCCTCCAGAAATTGATTACTGTGTGCTGCCCTTCATCAGGGGTTCACGCCATTACGCGGTGACACCTTTTGTCTAGCTCAGATCAATATTCTAGCATGAAGCTAACCCAAGAATTTGGCTGCCGCGATTGCCAGGTATAAAATCGGCCAATCCAGAATTCCTCCATCTCGCGCCCTCCGAACACGGCGCTCTACCTCAGATATTATTTCAACGGCACCTTCCTACCGAATAGCACATTGTAGCACGTTCTCAATGTGGGCTTGAGGAATTTCCTGAGTTCATGTGTCCTTGCGCAATCGTTCCTTTGGTGCGACTACAAGGTATGTGCGGCCGCTGTTCATATGCACATGTAACAGAGGTTCTGTGCTGCTCGAGATGAATTGTCGACTCAAAGTCGCATCTGCACCATCAGACAGACGGAAATTGTGCAAGACGGTCAGTGCCGCTGCCACGAGTCGCCGAGTGCTGATATCTTCCCAGAAATATTGACCCACCATTTAGCAGCGGTGCCCATTGAATTTCTTTGATTACAAACCTTGACCGCGAGACAGAACATTGGAGAGATTGTGTACGCTGAATTGAAGTATAACATTGTGCATAGCATAGCAAACTTGGTCCAAGTCATTTGAAAAGTTCAATGCTGTTGATACGTCGCATATTTCACCCTCAAGGTCCCCGTCATGGTTGTTCGACATCTAATCACGGTACGCGGTTTAATAGTCTCATATCGTTGTGGGTTCCCTTTAAACCCTGCGGGATCAGGGTGAGAAACTAACGAAAATGGGCAATCAAAGAAGGCTCACCGCTAGTAGGAGTCGACATTGCTTCATGCATTCTGCGTGGGTATGACGTGTATCTTCACAGAGTTCATATCCGCTTCAGCTACTCCTTCGAGCGAGGACCACGTAAATGCATGTAATCGCTTCCCGAACCACTGCAGATTCTTCTTCGATATTTTCGTATGCGTGCGGACGTGGATTTCCCGAAGTGAGTTCGGAGAACGAGAGACGTCGGAAGGACGGTTTGGTTTTCGGCTACCGCGCACCTCCACAGAACGGCGAAGGACACGATGGGGAAAATTCGCTCTCTGGTTAATCTCTAACCCGACCAAAGTGGGGAAAGGCCAGAAGTCTGCCGAATTGTACCCACCGCGAGGCGCCTTGCTCATAGTTCGGATGAATTCACTGATGGGCAGACGGATATCGATGAACTGAACGCAAGAAAAGCCAAAGGGAGCGACATGCCAGTGTTCCATACGAAGATCTGCGTCGAGGGATTCCAGTCGAACAGTGTGCAGTGATGGGCAATGGACCGACCGGTTGACAATGACTCGGTCTGTATATCGACTGCGCGTAAATTCGGACAAGAAGTTCGGACAAGAAGTCGTCTTCTGGGATGTTCGACAATGTTAGATAGGCCAACAGAGGTGCCTCCATCACATCGAGGAATGGCCATATTGCGAAGATCTAAAAAAGGAATAATATGGCGTATCGATCCGGAGAAATATCCAACAACCTATGTATCGGTAGGCCAATGTAAACGTTTACGCAGATCCCTACGGTAACGTAGATGTTAACGACGTCATCGGCATTAAAGAGTGAAAAGTGGCTTATTCGCTTCAAACAAGAAAGGGCTCGCCTTGGGAAACAGAAAGAATCTCTGGCTTATGTCTGGCACTTTGAACAGTGCTCAGCTCTGACGGTGGCCCAATTAATAGCCGCATCGTGTTCCACACGAGGCTCAGCCACACGTTTATTTGGCTGCTGCGAGATCAGAGGCTGCAGCATAATAAGTGCAAACAATGCTCCCCTCGGTTCGTCCAGACTAGGCTATTAGGAAGTCTAAACATATAGTAATAAGATGAAAAATATGACGGTAATTTCCCCTCCGTAATGGTGACTACAGAGTCTTCTTGGTTATTCATAAGCTAAATATGTACGGCAAGACATAATGTCGACAAAGATCCTCAGAATCGACAAAAAATTGTGACCGAACCATCTAACCTCACATCTACCACGTCATCTGTGACCCACTCGAACAACTGCAAGTTCCGTTCAAACCAATCGCGGTCCTCTTGGGGTATCTCCCGGAGCGTTTGAACACGAATCTCTTCGATCACGGAGGGACTTTCGAAACTGGTATGTATGGGGGAGACTTTACTCGCTCTCTGGCGCACTTCAACCACATGTCGAAGCCAACGAGGGGAGACTCCAGCTTCGCTCTGGATGTCTAGGCGCACCATCCGCGGGAAGTTCCCGTAAGTACCTGGGCTTCCCCGAGATGTTACCCGGATAAGCTCATCGAGTCGGCCGCCGCATCCTACAAAATGCACGACTTCAAAAGGGTACGCAATCTCTCCGAAGACCTCGATCTTGACACCAGAGGACAGCTTGGACAGCGTGAGGCTGGGTGAGGACGGGAAGTAGGCTAAGTCATCTTGATCTATGAGCGGGTAGCTTTGATGGACATCCAGGTTAATACACCTAATTGCAGATAGAACGGGAGCGTGGATTATTGCCAAGAGAGTGACGACCTCCTCGAGCGGCATATCCTCGAATGTAAACTCCTTTAACGACTGCAATTCGACCTTTTCAACATGGGTTTGCAGCGTCATCAGTTCGAATTGAGAGCCAATGAGATGGATACAAGTAAGAAGCCTAAGGGAGTGGAACCTCTTCATGAAATCCGATGCCTCCCGCCCAAAGGGCAAGCTATCGTCAGTTGCCAACACCTTCTCCAGAGCTGGGAAGGTGCCGAGATCGAGATCGGCCATGAACTCGAGTGTAGACCGCAATTCTAACGTACACAGCTGTGGGGCGCGAAAGTTAGAACCGATGAGTGGCAGTAAAGGATAGGGAGAGATGTCAAGAGAACTGATGGGGTCCACGATGACCAAGTGTCGTAATGAACGAGCGCAGCCTTGCCACTGCAACGAGGGTAAGCATTTTCGTGCCAGGTCGACGATGTCAGCCGAAATGGTGATAGACCACCACGCTTCAAGATGTTCGACCAGCAACTTCATGACATCGCATGCTAGCGTTGTCAGAGCATGCATGTCCGTAAGTGTAATTGTCCGATCGACCTCTTCCTTGCGCCGGACGACGAGGGTCAGTTGCCGATTGCAAGATCGCTCAAGGAACAACGGGAGAGGGTTTGGAGAATGGAGACCGTCCAGGACCAAAACGAGGGACGTCCAAAGCGAGGAAGTGTTGAGTGCGACGTGCCGCCATGACCGAGAAACAGAGGCCACGCAAAGCGCAGTATAAAACTGCTCATGAGGTGCATCGTTTCTCCAAGACTCAAAAATGACGTGCATCACATCCTCCGGGATGCGGTCAATCGGTACACGCGCCGTCGAGCTCGCATCATTTCGAGAGAGTCCAAGTCCGAGTGAATCTGTATCACAAGTATCCGTCGCAGTCATGTTGTCTGTATAGTTCAAAGCGATCAGAAAAGAGTCAGAGTCAGCAAATTCTTGTAAAAGATAGCCAAAGTATCATACAAGCGTGTTTTGTGCTGTACGATTGTCCTCTGAGGTGTTATGCGACGAGGGGTGCCGGTGATGTTGAACTAATGTTGAGCTTCGCCACATTCTGGGCGACCAATTCACGTGCGACGCGTTTGGGGCGCCAGCCAAATATATGCAAATCGATTCGGTGGCTGATACTTCTCCGCTTGCGTCCAAACTCCCTCAGTGCTTGTTGCGCTCCTTCCATCCGGCGTATCAGACGTCTCGAGGAGTAAGCATGCAGTATATCGTATAACAACCCCTCCAATGTTATTTACAGCAGATTCTGGGGTGAATCCCAATCATCGCTTCTGGCCATTCCCGTTGAGAGGGCCATGACCGCGCAAAGATATGGCTTCAAGCACGAATTCTAAGCGACAGAATACCCTTACCTCTCTCAGCCCATACCCAAAGCCTACTATAAGCGTTGAGGAGTGGGAGGCGAAGGCACCGCTGAGCGACCCTGAGGCGCGCAGCGTGAATCTCGTGAAGAAGGCCAGCGAGCGTAGCTCGTTGCCATCTAAGGTATGTCATTCCCTCACTTCAATTTCCAGACCTCCCAACAACTAGAAGTTAAGTCCAGCGTAGATGAATCTGCATCGTCTTCGCGGCCGTCAACCCCGACCGTTCGTAATAAATTAGCCTTCGGATCTCGTCCCTCAACACCCAACCCGTTGACCGCATCGCGTTCTCAACCCTCACATTTACATGCGCTCCATCCAAAGCAGCCCATCCAGACGCCACAACAATACTACGATTGGTTCGCTCTCATAGACAGGTCCGTCACGCACAGCCAAGAAGCTCACTTCCGTGCGCATCTGGCAGGTGTCGCAGAGCATCTTGACACTTGTGATGGGCTCGTGCAGCGAATCGACGAGGTAGATCAGGCCTTGGAAACTATGCTGCAAGAGTGGAGGAGCGTGGAGGACGGCGGGAAAAGTCTCAAGGATGCTTGTGAACAACTCCTTGAGGAACGAGTGTGTAATGCTTTGCAACCGTGTGTATCAATATACTGAAGTACCACGCAGGACCGGCTCATCAGCATGATGGAAGCGATTGGTGAGAGGCTGGATTACTTCCAGGAGCTCGAGCATGCCACGCGCATGTTGAATTCCCCTGGAGATTCGCTGGTACTGCAGACAGACTTCCTGTATATGGTCGAGCGCGTGGATATCTGCATTGATTACCTGAAGACACACGTAAGCACCGCTTCATCTCCCCTGGTAGTTGCTACTGACTGCTCGGCAGCGCCATTTCCGCGAAGCAGAGATTTACCTCCTACGATTCCAGCAATGCATGACTAGGGCGATGACGCTGATCAAGATGTACTTCGTTGGATCCCTACGTGCGCTGACGCAGGACGTGTCGAGGCGTATGTCCGAAAAGGCATGGCAGAAATAACATGTTTTATTGCACTTGACCTCTGATCATGCTTGTTCAGGATGTCTCAGCGACAGCACAGATGCATCTTCTGTACACGCGTTTCAATTCAGTTTCGTCACAGCTAGCACCGTTACTGGCAGAGCTCGAGCGCCGAGCGCAGGTGCACCCTGAAGAGCTCTCTGCGCTGCTGTCAGAATGTCATACGGCGTATTTTGCTGCACGTAAGAGCCTGCTTGTGGGCAGGTTAGTGGAAGAGATTAGGGGATTGGACCCAACCAGGACGGAACTCGTGGAATTGGTGGGTTGTAGAGTACCGCGTCATCCGAGGCTTGCTGACAATATCTTGCGCAGACCAGAGCCGGATGTAGCTATCTGAAGCAACTCTGCACGGACGAGTTCAACCTCTTCCGTTCGTTTTTCAACTCGGGCGAAGAGCAGCTCTAGTGCGTTACGTGTTCAGCTCCCCTATAGCATTCCCTGACCCCACCCAGCCAGTACCTGGAAAACCTCTGTGACTACCTATACGACGATCTCCGTCCACGCATCCTGCATGAGCCGCGTCTAACTGCGCTCTGCGAAGTATGCACCGTGCTGCAGGCGCTGATGGTCCTCGACGTACCTCTGCCGGAGGGCGACTCGGATGAGGAGACGGACGAGCTTCTACTGGACCTCGAGCATCGCCCCCGCAGGAAGAAGCTTGGTCTGCGGATGCTTCACATCAGCCACCTGCTGGAGATGGTCCTCCAAGACGCACAGACACGGTTATTTTTCAAAGCACAAGCAGTCATTCAGTCTGATGTACGGTATTATGTGTCTAAGCCTGAGGACCTCGCATATCCCGACAAACTTGTAGGTTCGTACGATTTTACCTTCGGATTCTGGTTGGTACTGATAGGCGCGAACAGCAGCGAGGAAGCCTGTGTCAAATATGGAGGGGGGTACCGTAGAGAAGGAGAGCGTGAGCGAGCTGTTCAAGTTGAAGTCTATGGACAAGCAAGATACGTGGTACCCCACTCTGCGTACGACCGTTTGGGTGCTATCGCAACTGCATGAATTCGTGAAGGTGGGTCTACGTTTGAGGACGTACTGGCTTTTCGATGCTCACGCATCTCTAGCCCGCTATCTTTGATGATATCGCACAGGAGGCAGTTACGCTTTGCAGACAATCCCTTGTCAGCGCTTCTGAGACGCTCCGCTCAAAACATGTACCTCCATCTTCTACTCAATCAGCTTTTTCGCCGTCGGCTGTCACTCTGGACTCACATCTGTTTCTCGTGCGTCACTTGCTCATCCTCAAGGAGATTGTGCAGAGTCTCGATCTTGAACAAAGAAGTCCAGACAAGCTCCTCGACTTCTCAGCAGTAACCGGTATGTCGCTACCTTCTCGTATCATCCATCTTAGCATGCATTCATCACGATTTGTGGGCAGATACCCTGGCGTCGATGCTTGAGAGGACCTCAGCTCTGCTCCCTACGGCTCTGTTTGCCTCCCTCGGAATGCCCCGAGACGAGAATATGTCCGACATCCGGCAGGTAAGATCTATCTATGTTCTCCTTCACAGATCACCTCTGTTACCTATTGTCTCACCGTGACCGGCAGGGCATCGACCAGGAGCTGAAACGCGCCTGCGAAGACGTGATTACAGCGGGCGCCGACAGCATCGTCGGGCCCGTCCGCGCCTTCTATGACCGCGTGGGGACCATTGTCCGGCTGAACTCGGCGAACCCGTCGTCGGAGCTGCAGCAGCTGACGACGAAGCTGTGGGCGATGCCGGGCACTGCACAATCGCTGCTGGACTCATTCCGCGCTGCGTGCGTGAATGAGCCGCCGAAGATCCTTGCGCGGCTGCGGTTGTACCTCGAGGACGAGCGCACCGTGCTCGTGCTCGCTGGGCACATCTGCGACAAGGTGTGCGCGGACTACCGCCGCTGGGCAGAGATGGCGAAGATGATGTTCGGCGGAGTCGTCGTACCACCGCCGGTGGAGGAGATCAGACAGTTGCTTCTTTCTGCGGGTCGTTGGGATCAGCCGTCGACTCCCCCTCACGGCAGAGAGGCATCGCCGGCTGGTCAAGGCGAAGCAGCATCCCCACCTAGCGGGGGTTCGAGGGCAAGTGGGGAGATAAGAGCACGTGGAGATTCGAGGGGAAGCGAAGAAGTAAGAGCAGCTGGCGACCCGAGAGCGAGTGGAGATGTCAAACCAAACGGAGACTCGAAGGCTGGTTCAAAAGCAGGCTCAAATAGCAGCTCGCAGCGCGCCGGCGGCTAATTATACAGGTAGTGGGTATATATATTGCAGGGACCTATACGCTACAGAGACCATAACCAAACGAGACAGACTGGAACTGACTTAGATGACTAGTAGTAGTACGTGTGTCGTCCCAAAGTCCTCACTCCGCGCAAAGCGCGAACCAAAGTACTTGTCCCGCTGAGGAGTGACGCGTTCGTGGTTTCCGTTCCTTCGTTTCTCTGCCATTATCAGGGCCGCCCAGCGCCCTGCGCTCGTACATGTATCGTGAGATGAGGTGCGAAACCGTCTCTGATGTGTTCACTCGCCCCAGCTCTGAGCGATCTTCCCGACGTCCGCTATCTGGAACCCGACGTCCAACGCATGTGGAGTCGCCTCGGTGTCAATGTCGGCGTTCTCCTGGACTGCCGCTGACGCTGCAGCCGGTGCGTCTGCTTCTGCTGTATAGACGTCCTCTGTTTGGGGCTCTGTACTGCTCGCGTCCACACCTCCATGCTCGATTCCGCCTCCATTTCCGTTCATTTGCCGCCCCGCGTCCCTGGCGTCGTCCCCGAAGCGCCCCATCCGCCCACGGGTCGCGCTCCGCCCGCGACGTATAGCGGTGCGCACGAGGCGCGCATTAAGGATCGGACGGCGGACGGCGGCGGGCTCGGAGGGGGGAAGGTATGACGCGTCACCGGGGTGGAGTGAGGATGTCGAGCGGCTCGTCTCGATCGAGCGCGAGGGCTCACGCGAGCGGGATGCGGCCTCTGTGTCTGAGGGGCCGCGCTGTCCAGAGGTGGAGGCGGAGCGGGAGGTCTCCGGAAAGGACTTGTGGTGCAGATTGAAGGGGAGGGGCGTGTTCACGTTCACCATCTTTCTGTGGGGGTGTGAGTAGGTGAGCGACGGAAGAGGGATGGGGTGCTTACCCTTCTTTCGCGCGGACGATGGTCCCGAGGCGGTCCTTGAGCTTTTGTTGGTCAACGACATAGCTGCGCGGTCTACAATGAGCATAAAGTAAGAGCGGGTTTGTTTGATGACATAGCACACATGCATAGCGCGCTAGTTTCGTCTAATAAAAGAAGGCGAATGTAGATTCCAGACTCGGACTGATTAAATGTAGTCGCAGTTAGGATCACTTTACACGGCCCGCTAACGAACTTTGCACAGAATTTCTGAGTATGAACGTTAGTGAGAAGTACTCACTGTGGTATGTCGGTGATGGTGGTCTCGGGAATGAGGTGGGTTCGCTCGTCCGCCTCGCCCTATATGCGATAGACATGGTCAGTGATAGAGCTCGCTGCACATTACAGCGAGAAGACTGACCTGGACCGGGGAATGACTGCGTAGGCAGCAGGAGAGAAGGTGAGAGATGAGGGACGACATGGTCGTCTGAGCAGACTGACTGAGGGAGAGATGGGCGCCAGAGGTTGAGCGACATTTGTACGGTGCCCAAATCAGGCTCGACCCCGCCGCGATGCCGGGAGATCGGCGCGACTGCCTTTCTTGGCACCAACGCCGACGATCACGCCGTGACGGTCGCGTGCATTACCGTGACCGTCACCCAAGGGGCATGATCATTTAGGTCCCCGTGTCCCTAGCCGCGGTGATTGCCTTCTACATTCACACCCCAAGGGTACGGCGACGCTTTCATGATGACGATGCTTTCCCGCACTCTTCAGTGGCTTGCACGACCCAAGTCTGCCAGAAAGAAGTGCTTCATCCTCGTAATACCCGATCCAAAGGAGTTCATAGGTGACAGAGTATGTCTGCCCTCCGCCTGAAAGGGGCTGTCACTGACCTTGGAAGCTCGCCTTCTGTAGGTTATTGGAGCACGAAACTCTTATTATCTGCTGCGTTTCGGGAGTCGTTCTGTGATGCATGATCTTGTCGGTTCTGGCGTTGGGCAAGTGCTTCATTTCTCGAATGGGCTTGCAATACTGCAACATATGGACGCAGGTACTCCTATAATTACGGCTTTCTTCACCGCACAAGACCACCTGGAGTGAAGTATCCGCAATGTATGAGTAAACCATGTACAGTACCACTGCCTCGAAGCTAATGTGTCTTTCTCAGACTCTCAATGGTCTCGCATCATCGATACTGGGAAGAGAACCTCTGAGGGTAAATCAGTGCGCGACGTGCTCATCGAGATTATAGATGCCTTTCCAAGTCACGATCTCAAATCCGCTGAGGGAATTCGCAAGGCCACTGAGGAGATAGAATTAAAAATTGGCAAGGTGGCAAATTCCCGATCGCTTTATAAGAAGAAGAAGCATAAGAAGAATTGAATGCTGACCTACTTTGTACAACTCCTCAGTATCAGTTATGTGATTTCACCTTCCGAAGATCTGGGGCGGTCATTAGGGTGTGTTTCTTTCTCTTGGACCGTCCGAGGTAAAATGACTCTGATGGCTTATATTCAAATTTACTTCGCACTCACCAAGTGCAGACTCTCTCAGATATGCAAGGCCTCACTCATGCACATGAACCTGAGGAAGGTTTTCAGGAGGCTAGATACCAATTGCGAGTAGTATAGGAAAGCATGTCCTATGTACTACTCGCAATTGGTATCTCCCGACACATACTACACAAGGCAAGCAAAAGAGTCGACACCGCTACCATCCTCGGAACACCTGTGGAGATCACCACGCCTGGTCAATTCCTGAAGGAGAGTGGGGCGATGATGAAGACCGGAGAGAGGCGAGCGGAGATGAAGCTCGCCAGATGGTAGGATGAGGAGGACGCTACACAGGACACCAATACCGGCGAGGATGACCTCGCCAATGACAACGACAACGACAACACTTAGGAGTCAAGGTCCGCACTGCCTTTACGGTACTAGCTGCACGGTAAAGTACTGTTCCCCCTCACAACACTTGTGCACCAGAGGAACAAATATGGTTTGCGCCCCTGGTAGAAGATGATGTGGTCACCACTTATACTTTTCTTTTCCCATGTCTATTTCTCTCTTTTATTTATAGGACATCTTGGTAGCTTCTCATCCAATTGAATTTCATGAATGCTTCTGAGACCCACTAGTTAGCTAACGGGAACTGCAACAAACAAACAATATGCTAAGACGTGGTGTTGTCCGCTCGATACATTAGTGTCTACTATAAGACGGAAAAAAGTCCAGGTGGGGGGGAGGGAATGGCGTGGAGATCTTGAGAGTGAAATAGTAGATACCTGATCACCAGGAACATCAGTACAAACGCAATGAGCACCACTACCATACTGGAGATCACGATCTACGTTGTACTCAAAGTCTTGCCTCCTATGACCCTCAAATGCCCGCGCTCCCTGATCAATGTAACTTCGTGGTTGCGCTCGATCTTCTCCTGTGCGGCAACTATGATGGCCTTGTCTGCCTCGAGTGAGCCGGAGAAGTGCAGCGCATTTCGCTTAAGCTGTGTCGCCATCTGTGCAAGCTGTGTGGAGAGTTCTTCGTGCACCGCGGCGGAATTCTGGAGGAATGCAGGGGTTGCTGTGGGTTTGGACGTGCTCGTGGTAGGTTTCGCTGGAGTGGGTGTAGGTATGAAAGAAGGTGGGAGGAGCGTAGCCGAAGAATCGATTGGAGGATGATGTACTACATGCTCGTCAGATGAGGACAAAAGCAAGCCTTGCGCAGAGAGAGGAGGTACTGCAAGTTCGATAGACGGTGAGAACTGTGGCTGCATCGGCTCCAAGCTCAGACGGGATGCATCTGTAGGTGCTGAGGGAATAGATAATGATGGTAAGATGGCTTCCAGACGTATTGCTTTACATCGGGGAATTCGCCTGGATCTTGTTTGAGCTTGCAGCGCTGACAAGCGTGACCAAGTGTGATGCGAGTTTGTAACCGCGTGTAAGAGCTTACAATCGACGCGTCGTGCTGGTACATATCTTGTGGGTCTTCATCGCTATGGTATAACTATGCCCAGAGCATGCGCACGGGCCATTGCTATTCTGTTTTGATCTCCGGAGTTACTCTGCATTCTACACGTCTTGTAACACCTTCCCGGCTGCAGCCCAGCTTGATGTTCAGCTTGTAACGTCTTGTCAGAGTGTTCCCGCCTTGACTCCTCTGAACAAGAGATAGCTGATAATGCGACGTGCCGTGCCTCTCCCCTGTGCCCTATCATAGCTATCATACGAGTTCCTGCTGCTGGCCCTAAAGTGATCGGTATGCATGTTGAACTTTCAGGGCGTCCGTCCTTCTGTGTATCATCTCTCTTCTTCTCCACTCACCACCTCCTGCATGTTGTGATGTGACTCCCGAGCTGTATGGTGCTCCACAGACATGTTTGTCTGTGTCAATGTATGGGGAGATATTTGTGTGCCTATATTTATCATCCTTGAGCTGAGAAGCTCCGTGGGTACTCCCATGTTGTTGTGTGAAGGGGATGGATGCCGTGTTTGACTACCATATTCACATCTCATTCTCCACAGATTTTAATGGTCATTCACAGTGTCTGCGGACATGCGCAACAATTTCCTCCTTCATCGCCCATATTTGGCCGCGACCCATCATGGCTTTCAGCGAATCCGGTGCCAGGGTATCCCTAGTGTGTGTGCGTGCAAATATTCGATGGTCATTGGTCGCACTGGTGGTCTGGCAGTTTTCGCGATGGATTGGGGTGATTCAGTGTATGTGCGCATATTTGGAACAGTTGGCATTGGTATGGTTGAATATATTTGTTAACTTGGGTATCTCATGTCCGATATGGTGGTGAGTACTGGGGCTAGTGATATGACTGTGATTTGCTGCACTCGAATGGATGCTGTCGCACCTGGTGGTGAAATGTAAGATCTTACAGGACACACAAGAGCTATCATCCTGCCTGAGTCCTGGAAGAACTCCGACCTTTCGCAATGCTTATTGTTCTTGGCAAAGGCTGCATAGTCTTACCTGTGATTATACTCGTGAATACAAGCCTTCTACACCTTCTATATATGTTATACCTTGTAATGACTTACAATCGCTCATAAGACCCATACCAGAAAGATGCAAATTCCCCGATGTAGGTAGTCTGCTTTCATTTGAGGGGTAAACACCGTCGCTCGCCATTTCGGAGTTACATAAGCATGTTGATCTCCGAAACGCGTGGAGTGGATCTTGTAGAACGTGACACGTCGCCTTCAGCCTGAGGGCGTTGTCCTTGTCGCGTAGTTTCATTCTAAGTGTTCACTCAGCTACCATCCTCGTAATGTAGTAATAGATTCTACATTTATTGGGCCACGTTCTTTTGAATTCAGATCACCTGAAGGTCGGCTCTTGTGCCGTCAAATCCTGGCCAAATCTGTACACTGTGACCCCCACGATTATCAGCTCGAAGGTGTCTGCAAGGCACTAGATGGAGCTGATGTCCTCGCAATCACACCAACGGGCTCCGGAAAAACTGTGTTTCTCATGATGTCATCTTGAACGGCATCGCAAGAGGTCAGAGTCAAGCCTACACATTGTAGATGTGAAAGCGAGGGCAGTCGTGTCAAGTCTGCGATCGGGACGTAGTGACAGATTGGTGTAGAGGACTCATTACCGACAGCCTACAGGACTGTGGTATGAGTACATATTTTACCAAGGCATACTTACAAGGCCTCAAGAACGTGTTGACGCGACGCGACAACCACTGTCTCGGGCAGGAACCTGCAGCCGGCAACACGGCCGGAATCCCGGCATTGCTTCGGCATCGTCGTTCACGAGCGAAATGGCGAGCGACGGCTAAAGGGGCGCGTTTGAAAGCAGACCTATATCAGTCCATCCCTCCCACCTCTCGTAGGACTGATTTTGTAGTCTGCCTTTGGGAGACTATGCTTTAGGTGAGACACGCTATAACATGATCAGTAGGCGCCGGTGGACTGTCAATTTGGCGGTAATCAGCCTTTCTTCTACATTCACACCCCAAGGGTACGGCGACGCTTTCATGATCATGATGCTTTCCCACACTCTTCAGTGGCTTGCACGACCCAAGTCTGCCAGAAAGAAGTGCTTCATCCTCGTAATACCCGATCCAAGGGAGTTCAGAGTATGTCTGCCCTTTGCCTGAAAGGGCCTATCACTGACCTTGGAAGCTCACCTTCGGTAGGTTCAAGTTATAGGAGCACGAAACTCTTATTATCTGCTGCGTTTCGGGAGTCGTTCTGTGATGCATGATCTTGTCGGTCCTGGCGTTGGGCAAGTGTTTCATTCCTCGAATAGGCTTGCAATATTGCAACACATGGACGCAGGTACTCCTATAATTACGGCTTTCTTCACCGCACAAGACCACCTGGAGTGAAGTATCCGCAATGTATGAGTAAACCATGTACAGTACCACTGCCTCGAAGCTAATGTGTCCTTCCCAGACTCTCAATGGTCTTGCATCATTGATACTGGGAAGAGAACCTCTGAGGGTAAATCAGTGCGCGACGTGCTCGTCGAGATTATAGATGCCTTTCCAAGTCACGATCTCAAATCCGCTGAGGGAATTCGCAAGGCCACTGAGGAGATAGAACTAAAGGTCGGCGAGGTGGCAAATTCCCGATCGCTTTATAAGAAGAAGAAGCAGAAGAAGAATTGAATGTTGACCTACTTTGTACAACTCCTCAGTATCAGTTATGTGATTTCACCTTCCGAAGATCTGGGGCGGTCATTAGGGTGTGTTTCTTTCTCTTGGACCGTCCGAGGTAAAATGACTCTAACGGCTTATATTCAAATTTACTTCGCACTCACCAAGCGCAGACTCTCTCAGATATGCAAGGCCTCACTCATGCACATGAACCTGAGGAAGGTTTTCGGGAGGCTAGACACCAATTGCGAGTAGTATAGGAAAGCATGTCCTATGTACTACTCGCAATTGATATCTCCCGACACATACTACACAGGGCAAGCAAAAGAGTCGACACCGCTATCATCCTCGAAACACCTGTGGAGATCACTATGCCTGGTCAATTCCTGGAGGAGAGTGAGGCGATGATGAAGACCGGAGAGAGGCGAGTGGAGACGAGGCTCGCCAGATGGTAGGATGAGGAGGACGCCGCACAGGACACCAATACTGGTGAGGATAACCCCGCCAATGACAACGACAACGACAACGCTGAGACGTCAAGGTCCGCACCGCCTTCACGGTACTAGCTGCATGGTAAAGTACTGTTCCCCATCACACTGTTTACACTGTTCCCCCTCACGACACTTGTGCACCAGGGGAACAAATGTGGCTTGTGCTCCTGGTAGAAGGTGATGACCATGACACTCGGTTCGACTCAACTGTTCCTCCCGAGCGACACTGTAATCTACTATTTCACTCTCAGGATCTCCATGCCATCCCCCTCCCCCGTCTCATAGTAGACACTAATGTATCGAGCGGAGAACATCATGTCTTAGCATATTGTTTGCTTATTGCAGTTCCCGTTAGCTAGTTAGTGGGTCTCAGAAGCATTCATGAAATTCAATTGGATGAGAAGCTACCAAGATGTCCTAGGTGATCCTGATCACCAGGAACGTCAGTACAAATGCAATGAGCACCGCTTCCTAAGTGCTCGGTAGCTGAGCTACGGAGGGAGTGTGCACGGCTCACTAAGACAGCACGTTCGCCGTGCAATGTAGACTGTTAGTCTTGCGGGTTGGGGAGAGGTGGATTCCGGCAGCAGCTCAAGCTCAGAGCGGGCTGCAATAGGCACCTCATGGGACTGCGACGGCCCGAGAAGTCAGTGGGGGACCGGCAGCGGAGGGGCGAAATGCGAGGGGAGCCTGAGCGGAGAGATTCGTGGAATCCAACTCGAGCGTGAAGCGGCGAAAAGTCGTTGAGAACACAGCTAACCACCCAAGGAGCGCAGCCCACAGCAGTCATGGCTCAACGCGAGCCCGCTGACTTCCCCAACCCAGGGCTAGCGTTCCGCAGCAAAAGATCAGGTCAGAGCATATGACAACATGCATTACAGCATAGACACAAACACACAGCATTATGAAAGTAACTACAGAGAATATTTCTTTTTGAATGAGTCCATTGCAGAGGAAGTAAGTTGCAAACGAGAGGAAGTGAAGGATTGTGAGATGAAGAGTGGTAATATGGACTTAATTTTCCGCCAGTACTCGAGAAAAGCACGTGACTTCCAGCTGCCCTGCGTGGCAACAACATCTGGATGAGTACCGCGAAGCAACAGCTCGGTCGCACCGCCGATACGAAAACAATGCCCGGTGAGGTGCTCGAAACCGGCTGCTTCCCAGGCCGTGTTGACGTGACTGAGAAACCAATTGCGCGTCATCGGCACCCAACCCGCGGCATCACTTGTTTCGAATGCGAAGAATGGTGCATGCACGGGCACGCGGGCGTTCGCCCATAGGTGATGGCGCAAGGCGACGACGGCGGAGCTAGGGTCACCGAATTCGGTGGCGATGATGTCTGCGCCGAGCTGCTTAGTCGTCTTGGTCCAGGGGACATGGAATACGGTGTACTGAGTACCTCCCGGTAATGTGCGGTAAGCAACGGGCGCTGCACGCGCTACGTGCTTGACCGGGTCGAACGCACCCGCGGAAGGGATTACCAGCTCACCAAGCCTGCAAAGGTGTTAGCAGAAAGAATGGAGGAAGGCCAGGTGCATGCGCACCGACAACAGCACCAAAACCCAACGCACGCCACTGCATACACAGCAGCATCGAATGAGTCAGATAAGTCGAGGTTGGCACGCAACGTGTACAAATGCTCGACAGTGACCGGCGCACACTTCTCCTTTGAAGCCGGCGTGGTCTTTGAAATGGCCGAGCAGGTCACTTTTAGCATCTTCGCGCCTTGCCATGGGGCACCGTGCAGTGCATGCCAGAAGGATAGACCTGCCATCCAGGTGTCCACGGTTGATTGCGTGACACTCCCGCTCCACTGCGCGATAAATGCGGCTAAGAGGGGCTCCATCGCAGGCATGCGGAGGTCTTCCGAGATTGCGAGGCAGTCGCAGAATTGTGTGAAGCACAGTAGTCCGGTGCCATAGTTCTTCCAAGTACTGGGGTCAAGAGAAGAAAGCATGACATTAAAAAGCTGTACTAAAGCTGCAGATGAGGTCTGTGCGGAGAGAGAAGCACGAAATTGAACAGCATGAGGCGTGGTCCAAAGCGCGAGGTGATCGCGTGCTAGGACATGAGGACGAAAAAGAGAGGGGATAACTTTGTTCTCGGAATGAGGCTGTCTAGGTTTTCGTCGAGCCAGTGTTCGCGATGAAGGGCCGATATGTGCTGTTTCAGCCTGAACAGCACTCGGCCTCTCACACTGGGACGACGCGCTCGCACGTGCGGGCGCAGAGGATGATGGAGTTGTATTAGACATTGGCAAGGAAGGATGCGAGCTCCTCCGGGAGCTGGAAGGGGGGTTGACGATGAGACATCAAGGGGCTCAGGTCGCCGCGAGAGACCGGATCCGCCAAGTTGTCCTTGGTGTTTACATAGCGTACAGTGAAGAGAATGTTCAGCGACATGGCGATAACCTCCGCACGACGGATGAAGGAGTTTACTTGAAAGTTGCAGCTGCGACTGCGAGCGAATGCACCCTCGACACCTTTGTTGTCACCACGTACCAGGATGGTGGCGTTGTGGTAGCCGAGCACATTCACCGTTCGGACAGCAAGTTCAATCGCCACCATCTCGGCCCAGCCAATATCACGACCTTCACCCTTCCATGCATTGATCGGTCCGCGCCAGTGCCATGCGCTCCATTCGCCACAGACAATGACTCCAATGCCCCAGGAAGAGGAAGCATCGACCCAGATGCCAAGGTCCTGCAATGGGCCCCGCGATGCAAGAGAGCGGGCAACATTGGGCACGTTGAGGATGGAGAACCACCACTTCATGTCAGAGAGGACAGAACGTGGTGCGAATCGTGGTGCGTAGGGGTTGGAGAATGAAGTGATGAAGCTGCAAAGGTTGGTGAGGAACGCACGGCCGTGCGGGTAGACAAACACGATGTGCGAGAGTGTGCCATTTATGGACATCACATCTCGCTGAGACACACACCCCCGCTTGACGGCGGCGATGAATACTGTGAGTTTTGCTAGATACTTTAAACGCTTCTCCTCGGGTAGGGTGACCGACCGCTGGTCCAGGTCCCACAGAAAACCGCTATAGACTGCCTGCAAAGCGTAGTCAGAGTATTTCATCTGGTGCCACGGGACACCCAGAGGGTCAGTGATGCGAAAGATGTCCGCCAGACCGTACACATACTCATAGACACCAGAGGCAGCGAGTTGGGAAACAGGAAAACGGAATGTAATAAGGTCATCAACCCACTTCCGAGACGGCCTGATGTTGTGCGCCTCCAGGATGTCGACAATGGCGTCCATCGGCTCACCCTGCACCCCGGTCCCTGACAAGACGCCGAATGGAAGAACGTGATCAATATAGAAGTCACCTGGGTCACATTGAATGACCAGAAATGGCTTGTGCTGGGTTTGATGGGAAGATTGCGGAATGCGGAGTCGATGTCAAGACAAGCTGCCTGCGCACCAGCAGGTGCATTGACAATCTGACAAGTAAGTTAGCATTGTCTGCTGTAGACATGCTCTGGAATCCACCCGCACAAGTAGTGGGGAATAACCAAATGGTATCCCGTGCACCGAGCATGTACCAAATGGCATCAACCTCCCGCGCACCGGGCAATGGTCTGACAGTGCGATTTCCCGTGCGCCGGGCAATGATCGGAGAATGAACAGCAACCTCCTGTGCACCAGACAATGATTGCAAAAGGAGATCTCCCGCGTGCCGGGCATTGATCTGAACTGCATGTCCCCTCGCACTGGGAAAGGATCGAGAAATTATTATGAAGGAACTCACGATTTCTGCGACCTCGGCTGCAGTGCCCCATTTGGTGGGGAAGTCATCCGAGTTGATCTGGCTATTCACCGAGACTCCAAACTCGTCCTGATATGAGCAATTCTGCACGAGACGGAATTTTTTCGAATCAGCCTTTGGAACAACAGCAAGTGGAGAAGATACGAAGTAAGAGCCCAAGATATGCTCAACCTGAGCTTGCGAGTATGGACCAGTCATGCGGCCAAGAGAAACTTGCTCAGAGATATACTGGTGAATGAAATCGATGTGTTCAGCACCAGAAGAATGATTGGGAGGAGCAAATGTGCGAAGGAGCAGAGCGAAATCACCAATGGGGAAACTGTAATGTAATTTGCGAGGCAAGAAGGGATAACGCTGAAAGAGGCCGAGCGCGTGAAGAACTGACTCGAAGGCATCAGCGTCGTAAGGGGTAATGATACGCTCATGCTCTGAGACACCGCTTAGCCGCAGCGGCATGACCGTCGGAACCACAGAGGGAGCAGATGTGTCCGCTGTTTCCGGGACAGTACATACCGTGGCAGGGCATGCGACCGTGCTGGACATTCCAGGTGAGGCAGATCTCCGCGCGCATGGAGGTGGCGAGGAGCTTCTTGTTCTCTCAAAGGGTGAATGCGGGCTTGCCGTTCGACATGGTCGATCACCCGCACTGACTGGCCCGATGTCCACTCTTGCTGCAGATGAGGCAGAGCATGCTCGTGGACGCAGATGCTCTGCCGTCACGAAAGGGCTTGGCAGTGGAGTCTGCCGCACCATCGCGGTGCGGGCGACATGAATCGGGGGAGTGTGATGGTGTACGATACGGGGTTTGGGACGAACTGGCAATGGGAGCCGCAGGGATAGGAAGCGTGCCTCGAGTACCGTTCTCGATGTGCTCCAGGCGGACTTTGAGAAAGTGATCATTGTAGCTTTTCGAGTCAACGACGAAGGTCTTCTTCATGAGGAAATATCCGCGGTGCACATCGATATCAAATGCGAGGATCACTGGGAAGATCCTGTTGAAATCGCTCTGCCCGGAAAGCCACATGTAGTGCTCCAAGAAACGCTTGACAATCTCATCATCGCAGACGGCCGGTAGGATCTCGAAGTAGTTGCGCCAAGCATCGCGCCACTCCTCCGGCTTCAGCGTCTGTTCATTGGGCCATTGGGCAATGTCGATCAACGCCCTCTTGATCCCTTTGCCGTCGTGCATCTTACGATACTGAACCTGCTCCGGATGCTTGTGCATCTTGGTCATCACCTCAGAGGTGCACATGGAGAGCGGAAGATGGAAACCGTTCCTGAGAAGCGCGGGGAGTTCCTGAGGCGTCTCGATGACTCGGCCGGCAAAGAGGTCAGTTTTGATCTCTGAGTCTATGATTATCAGCGCATTTTCGCTACCCTTGCCTCCACTTCCTGCGGTAGCCTCTGCCCGAGGGCCAGTTCCGCTGTGCTTATCAACACCTGCGTTCCACAACTTCAGGGCGATGCCCCGAGAGTTTGGAGTCATCTTCATTACATCCCGAAGTAACTGCAGGTTATCGGTATCATCTTCCGGCGTCCTGGGTCGCGAAGGCGCGCCTGCAGGCATTGCCGATGGTTCCTGGGAGTCTAACTGACCCGGAGATGCACCATCTGATCCATTCAGCATTCCCAGCTCCTCGTCATCGCTGACGCTATCTTCTCCGCCCTGTCTACGCACTGCCCTAGCAGCGTTCCGGGCCTGCCGCTCCCGGTTTTCCTGAAACAAGGCCAACTGGGCCGGGTTGGGCAGGCCCGCGGTGCCTCCACCTGATCCAGACCCATCGGGAACAAATGAAGACAAATCCTTACCGCCAACGCTCGGGGGAGGTCCTTGAGACGGCGTTGTTACAGATCGACGGAGATCATGCATGTGGAAAACACCAGAATGAAAAGAAGCGAGAGGCTGTAGGTGCAGGAGGAACAGACTGGCGCTTACGGCGCCTATTCCTCCGCCTTCAGCCTCTCGCTTAGTAAGCACTAGTTTGACTTAGCGCTCGCGAGCTCGCTGCTAAGCCAAACTCCACACTACCATACTGGAGATCACGATCCACGTTGTACTCAAAGTCTTGCCTCCTACGACCCTCAAATGCCCGCGCTCCCTGGTCATAACTTCGTGGTTGCGCTCGATCTTCTCCTGTGCGGCAACTACGATGGCCTTGTCTGCCTCGAGTGAGCCGGAGAAGTGCAGCGCATTTCGCTTAAGTTGTGTCACCATCTGTGCGAGCTGTGTGGAGAGTTCTTCGTGCACCGCGGCGGAATTCTGGAGGAATGCAGGGGTTGCTGTGGGTTTGGACGTGCTCGGGGTAGGTTTCGCTGGAGTGGGTGTAGGTACGAAATAAGGTGGGAGAGGGATAGCCGAAAGACCAATTGGAGGATGATATAGTACAGGCTCGTTAGATGGGGACAAAAGCAAGTCTTGCGCAGAGAGAGGAGGTACTGCAAGTTCGCTTGATAGACCTGGTGAGAACTGTGGCTGCATCGGCTCCAAGCTCAGACGGGATACATCTGTAGGTGCCGAGGGAATAGATAATGATGGTAAGATGGCTTCCGGACGTATTGCTTTAGGTGAGACGCGCTATAACGTGATCAGTACGCAACTTCCCGCAGTACAACAGAGGAATTAAAATTTCGAATTTCGTGACCGGGATCGGACACTGCCTCCGACTTAATGTCAGACGATGAGACCATTTTCGAGTCAAGCGTGGCCGACTTATAAGGAATACGAAGACAATAGAATTACCTTGTCCACTTCCAAGACCGTGTTCTCGAGACGGTCTAAAGTCTGTCGCATATCCTCATACCGCTGAAACATAGCGCTAAAGCGGGAACCACGAACTTGAGCGCAACTACGGACCATGCGTTTAGCGGAGACACGCACGCATTGTCGAAATCCTCGCTTAGCTCCACGTTCTTCAGTAACTTGCGGGCATGTCTTAATTTCTGCGAAACAAATAAGTCGCTTCTACCATCCTCGCCCGGTGCCAGTCAGCGAACAGAGAGTATTACCCACCTGCAATGTGCCGCGAGTCTTTATCCATGTGGCAGGTAAACGGTCGTCGGTCCAGTCCTCGGAGGCAACTGTCTTCTCTAGTCTTCGAACAAGTCTGGCGAGGTTTATTCTGTCATGAACCGTCTGTTCTGAAGCGTTCCCATTCATTTTTGTGAGCTCGGAGTGGATGTGGACGTTCATAGTTAAGTACTAGTACTGTGTACTACTTACGCGGTCCGCGCGTGACGGAAGAGCGCTATGCACGCAATATGCACGTGCACGGTTCTGAGCGCTTCTGTTCAACTGCACAAGTTTCTCTCATCTGCAGTTATCTGCAACCATCTACTTCACGCTATTGTGACGATCTGTCGACATCTGTTCGTATTTTCTTGCTACCATATCTTGCCATTGCTTGAGAATTTCTTGCTTGAACTGAGAACATTTACTCGTCTGTATCGATACTTGTTTGAAGCATCTCTGTATCACTACCAATCATGGCTAGAGGCAACGGCAATCGCGGTCGCGGTGGCTTCCGTGGTAGTCCGCTGCGCGGGGATCCAGTTCAATCTCGAGGAGGCAGGGGACGTGGACGAGGGCGAGGCAGAGGAAGCGGGGGCGGTACGCCTGATTTCCTAGATGACTTCGACTTTCCGGTCCAGAATTGGCCTGCGAGTATGTACTCCCGCCTATGTCGACGCTACACGATGCACAAGGCGGGTTTTTTTGGGTATTTATTGTTGCTGATGGCAGCCTCCAGATGCACCGTCCACGAACAGTCCTGGTCGGGGCAACTGGACGCCCCGCTCTCGCGGCCGAGGGCGGCCGTATTCTCCCCACGGTTCGGGTTTCTCTACTCCACGGCGGGGCATGGACAGTCCTCTCAGTCGGGGACGAGGGTATATGCGTTATGACGATATAGAGGATTTTGCCATGTATGAAGGTCCTGGTGGTCGCGGAAGGGGAGATGCGTCACCGTATGACCGAGGCGGCCGCGGGCGGACACGCCCCGGCCGCGGATTCTCAGCATCCAGGCAAAGAGCTGGCGTTCCGTTATCGAAGTTACTGCAGGAGGATAGACCCCTGCTACGTCCGATCGTTTTTGTGCGCTCAGTGCACACAGCGACGCTATTCCAGGAGGAAGAAGATATATTGCAAGGAGTCGTTGAAGCTGCCGGTATGTATGCAGAAAACTTTCACAGGACTGCATCGACTGAGAACATTGTCTCAGGTGATGACGAACAAAGTCATGTCCCCACCGCCAGCAAGGTCGCCCAAGTTTTCAGTGGAGCAGACGCTGAAGAGTCTGACAATGGGGACAATGGGGACTCTTCTTCAGCGGATCAACTGGAAGAGATCGGCTTCGCAGACATTGGAAAGGTGCAAGCTGAAGTGGATGCTGCTGCCGCTTCGGTTGCTACTAAGGACCAACGGCCTTCAGCTGCCATTGAAGTGAACGCTTCAGAAGAGAAATTCACCGGTTTCTACGTCGACACTGAACCCACTCGGAAATTTGCATTGCCTACAAAGACTGTGCTCGTAGAACATCTGGAAGGAGCGCTCGGAGATAATTCGCAAGACGATGAGGACGTCATCGTGTATGCCGCGCCTTATCCACGGACGGGTCGCGTTACTCCCGCCGTGCGAATGCCGCCGTCTGTGGTACTACCTGTGCCTGCAACATCAATGCTCTCTGGACTCTCTATTCCTGAGACGGCGCCTGCTGATGTTCAGGAAGCTGTAACAACCTTGGTGGCTGAGCGATCATCTCCAGCACCTGAGGTGCCTGCTGCCATTCAGGAAAGTCCAATATTCCCCACGGTCGAGCTGTCCCGTTTTGCACCTGAGGTTCCTTGCTCTGCTGAAAATCCGTCTTCTTCGGTTGCCCAGGAGGTGCCCCCGTCTACGGAGGCCAACGAACCGCAGTCGGAGGTTCCCATTGTAAACACTTCCGAAATCAAGGCTCAGTCTGGAACACTGTTGTCTCCCGAGCCATCTTTCGAGTCCTTCTCCTTCTCTTCTTCTTTTGCCCAGACACCGCCGAAGAAGCAGCCGCGCCGTATGCACCCTGTCGGCGGAGCACGCTCGCTCCTCATGCGCTCCCGAATGGTACGGCGGCGGTCTCTGAAGAGAGGGTTTGGTGTGTTCGGTGCGATGATGGACGAGCTGCATCTGCGCGAAGGCAGGGAGCGTGACCCGCGGGAGGCGGAGCAGCGCAGAGGTGACTCGGACGTCAATTGGGGTGACGATTCGGATGAGGTGCAGGACAGGGGAGACGAGGTGGAGGAACTGTCGAATGGGATCGGCGCGATGGATCTAGACGTGGATATTAGCGTGGAGGCGATGAGGGGTTTCGTGAAGAGTATGAGCGCCGAGGGATCGAGACACATCACGATGAACGATATCGAAGATGCTGACAAGATGAAGATGGAGGATAGCAATGAGGGCACAGACGTGGACAGCGAGAGCGAAAGTGGGGATGAAGAGGTGGAACGGGCGGTACTTAAAGAGGAAGAAATACTGGTCGCTGAAGCGGACGATGCCAAGATCGAGGAGTATGATGATGACGAAGACGACCAAGAGGAGGGTGAGGACGACGAAGAACAGTCTACCGGTGACGAAGCTACCCCACGAAGTAGCTTCCAGGCGAGGTTGCAGAGGATACGTGAGAACGCTAAGGAGAAACGGAAGGCGGAACCTCAAGGTGATTCGAGCGACGAGGCTATGTCTGTTCAGATGACCTGGGCAGATAGAGATGACGATGTCATCGCCGATATCGAGGTGAGATCCGTGACATACGACGGTGTCCTCGTTGACTGAAGAGATACTTCGCAGGAAATGCTTGCTGAAAATGCGCATATCTTGCACGGACGAGACAGAAAACAACGGAAGGCGCTATTCCGTGCTGTGCAGAATGGTGACTTCGACTCAGACGAATCCGAGGACACGATGCAGCCTGCCCGTAAGCCACGTCACCTTCGGCATTAATCGTAACGTTGACCACGAACTTTTCTAGCCAAGCGGAGAGATGCTGACATACCCCCTGAACTTAAGTATCAGTGGGAAAAAGACCGTGCCAAAAAGGCGGAGAACAAGCGTAAACGCCAACGAGCAATTCTGGAAGCTGCGGCAGACCCCCTCGCGCAACACAAGGGTGGAAAGAAGGGACGCAAAGCCATGCTCGCTGCCTCTCGGTTAGAGGCCTCGATCGAGGTTCCCAACCGTGTGATCGATATGGTCACGCTGGAGCAGCAAATCCGCCGTTTCCTCGCAGATATAGGTGGCCCAAACACAATGGCGTTACTCCCTGCAGACAAGGCGACTCGCATGCGTATACATGAGCTCGCGCTAGCGTTCAATCTGAAGAGCCTGAGCAAGGGCAAGGGTAATGCGCGTTACACCACGCTGATCAGAACTTCTAGGAGTGGCATAGGTATCAATAAAAAGAAGATCGCGAGAATATTGAGGGCGGATGGGACTGGTTGGGATACACCGGGCAGAGGTGGGAAAAATGCAGCGGCATCATTGGCTAAGCATCGAGAGGGAGAGGAAGTAGGCAAGGTACGCTCATTCAATACGTGCAATTGAAAGTGTGGCCAACCTAGTTGCTTCACAGGCCGCGCCGAAGATTGGGGAGTCGAATATCGGTTTCAAGATGCTGGCGGCCATGGGCTGGACAGAAGGCGACCGAATTGGGCTGTCCGGTGGTTTAGACGCACCCCTTACCGCGATCATGAAGAAAACAAAGCTCGGCTTGGGAGCAACATTGTAAAGCAGATGTATTGGTAGATGCTCCCTTCTTAATACAAGGTGATTCGGTGAGAATTGATGTCTGATGCTGATAATCTGGGCTCAAACAGGTTGTCCCGCACATGCGCGACTTGTCACGCTGCATGTGATCGTACATCACGTCACAATCCGTGGCCTTCCTGCGACATTTTTATTCGCCGTCGCCTACTCAACCTTTGCTACTTCAGCATGCATCTCAACCTCCTTGACCTTCAGAACGATGTTTTCGTGACCTTGACATCTCTCCTATTTTCATGGGATTGTTGTTCCCCTTGTCTCTAATGAGTCGTAAAGTCCACGTGGCGAACCAGCACGCACTCTCGTTAGTCAAAGCCAAGTTCGGCAAATTTTGGGCGTACACATTACGTTCCAGACGAACATTACTTTGGCTGCAGAAGCTTCAGACGCATTCGGGATCATGATCCAATCATTCCTATGTTCACCTACCTCCTCATGAATCACCTCCATGCGCGTCGACTCAGATATCTTCTTTCCTGTCATAGAAGACCTCATCAAAGACCTTACTCGCCCCGGAGACGACCTCTGAATAACCCACATGATGCAAAGGACCTGCATTTGAGGTGATAGGTAGGTTGCGAAGCAGACCCCGTACTTGCCGTATAAATTTGCGTGTCCTTCTGATTCGATCTTTCTGAAATATGTAGATTCTGCAATTGTCAGGTTTCGTGCACCTCGAAAGGGATGACTTACCGTGGAATAACTTGCGGTGGTCATCTGAATTCTATCATGGACTTATCATGGACTCCGTTTTACTGGTGGTGAACTTCATGTGAGCATCACCGAGGCCAAGAAGCTCAGGGTGTCAAATGGTGCAGGCGCCTATGGATAACGCCCTTAGATTCCATCAGGCACCAGTCGTTGCATTACGGTCAGTACACTTATTATGGTCTCGGCGCCATGATAGATAGGGTACAAGATATACCACCCTGCGTGCTGTCTCCGAAGTATCCTCATCAATATTGAGATCTTTTGACTGTCTTTTCTGAACATGGGTCTTCCCCAAAAACTGTTTGCGCTACAGTCTGGTGAGATGCATATAATGGATGAATACGCGAGTCTATTTATTTACGGTGGTGTCGGTTCTCTAGAAACATGAAGCTGAAGCAGCTTGGCAGGTCGGTCTCCGATCTACATCGTAGTTTCAACCAAGTACCCGGAGTCGAACACCCTGCGCTTAGAAGACGCTGCCAGTACCTGCACTCGATTCTCGGCTTCCTTTGTTGCCCCTTCCCTTCGGTTGGCACCTGATGGCTGAGGAGGACTTGGTGCTACTGGCAAGTCTCGGGCGCGCCCACAGAAGAGTGTCGGCTCGAGGCAATGTCGTCGCATGTACGCGTCCGAACCCATTTGTGTGTCCTTGTTAGTGATTTGGAGTTATTTTACAAGCTTGATGGCGAAGCGGGGGCGGCGAGCTCGAATTCAGCATGTAGTGACTCGGACGTCACAGAGCGAACGCAATCCTTCGGCTAACCTCTCAAAAGGGTAAGAACCGCCTCTGTTAGGTCACTCGTTGTCACGTTTCCCCTCAAAGGACGTGGAGGAGCCTCGCACTGAGTAGTGCCCTTGTGTGTTCAGCGATGCACTGGACGATACCGGCCGTCTTCGGGTTTGATGCGCCAATTCTGCTTCCGCCGTGCGACGTCATTCACGCGGCATGGAGGCCCCTAAGTACTTGCGAGCCCCAGCTAGAGGTCGACGTTACTTGCTTCCTCCTATCAACATCCTGGTTTCTGTAGTTCAAAATGGGTAGTGCATTTTCTGCTCTCGATGCCTGGCTGAACTTCAGCAACACCTTGACTGTCGTAAGGCAGTCCTTTCCCCCTAAACCCACCTTTAGTACGGACCAAATTCCCGATCTCACAGGCCAAGTAATAATTGTGACTGGTGCGTCCTGCGATTTATTCAGTCGGACATCATGTGCTCATAACTGGGTTTCAGGAGGAAATACTGGACTTGGGAAGGAAGTTATTACGGTAGGGCCAACATTCATTGAACGGCCATACGTTGCGATTGAGTCTCGAGGACTGTAGAGACTCCTCGAACACAATGCCAAGGTCTACCTAGCGGCGCGGAGTAAAGAAAAAGCCGATGCTGCCATCAAGGACCTGAAGGAACTGACTGGCAAAGAGGCAATATTCTTGATGTTGGACTTGACCAGCTTCGCCTCCGTTCGCCGGGCTGCTGCGGAATTCCTCGGGTTTGTCTTATCTCTGCATTTACATACGGTCTCTCATGCATTTCCATGTAGCAAAGAGAAGGAGTTGCATGTCCTCTTCAACAACGCGTAAGCCTTGAAGCATTTTGTAATGATCTAGCCAGTTAATCTTCTGGTGGCAACAGGGGTGTCATGGCGTCTCCCATTAGTTTCCTCACGGTTGAAGGATACGATATGCAGTTCGGAACCAACGTAATTGGTATATGCGCCGATGCCCGAAACTTGCACTATTTTTCACCCAATTTCGTGTAGGACATTACCTATTCACGAAGCTCCTAATACCTGCTCTTGTTGCTGGGAAGGACACTTCACCAGACTATCATGCCCGCATAATCCACACGTCGTCATCAGCAGCGTACCTGTCTACGATGGATTTCGACACGTTCGTACCCGGGCCCGCAAGGTTAAAATTGTCTCCGACCAGTCTCTACGCCCAAAGTAAATTTGTGCGTTTACCATTTTCCTGAGATCGAGGCCATTTCTCATCATGCTGTATTTGGTATCAGGCAAACGTAGTAGTGTCACGGCAATTCGCAAAGCGCTATGCCGATCAAGGCATCGTCTCTATCGCCGTTGATCCAGGTTTGTTCCGCGTTGGCGGTAACTGTTGAATGACATCTTTGACCTTTTTTGTGACAATGAAGGTAACATCCGAACAGACGTGTTGCGGAATTATGGGTTCTTCCTTCAGAAGCTCTGGGTGCGCACATGCATTTCAAACTCGTTTATCCCAGTAATTCACACCTCTGTTTATTTAGGATCTCCTCCTTTCGCCCGTAGACCTAGGTGCCCTTACCCAACTATACGCAGGTACAATGCCAGAGGCGGTGAATCACAACGGCAAGGTTCGTTCTTGTTTATCATCTGAATTCGTTCGTTTCACGTATACTGACATTCACAGTTTTTGATTCCTTATGCGCGAGTCGGCGTCTGCAGAAAGGAGGCATACGACGATGCGCTCGGTGAATGCTTGTGGAACTGGCTTGAAGAAGAGGTCGCCTCCAAGTAGGGCGTCTGACCAGGACACCTGCCTCCCGTACGGAGCACCTCTTGTTTTTCCGATTGTTGCAGCCTATGGAGCTCGTTTGTTACGATAATGCCTACGTTATGTTTCTGCATTATTACTCTGAGCCCCGATGCCACTTACACGCCACGCATTTGGCTCGGTCCAGGAAGCGTCGATAATTATGCGGAGATCCCATCCGCTTACCGACCACGCTCGAGTACACATTGCCCAATGGATGGGATCATTGTCTCACGACTCATTGCTTCGGTTGTCTCTGTATTCTGCGACAAATCACATCGAATTAATCCGCGCGGCCTGCCTGCACCGCAATCTCTAACAGCAAATGTCGTCTCCACGATCCCATGAACCTTGTCGATAGCGGAGTGCAGATGGCCGGAAGCGATGAAGCGCGATAGTTCGCTTGAACACGCAAACCCCCAGTCAGTCCAATATACCAAGCGAAGCCGTAAAAAGCGGGAGGAACGCACTTGTCTACGAACTCGACGCTCATGCCAAACGAGCGTGAGAGACTGTCGAGCGTGAGGCTGCGATACGACTCGAGAATTTGGCTGTACGCTAGGATACGCATCTCGCGGACATAGAAGCGCGTGTGGGGAGAGCAGATGCGATGGTAGAAGGTGGGATTGCTCAACGGTGCCTGCGCAGCACAGAAAATATGCGTGGGAGAACGTACTGAGGGCCAAGAAGAAGCTGTGTACTGAGAGGGGATATCTTAAAGAAATGAGCAAACCCGTGGCCCCAACGTCAGTGGTGGGATACGTCATCCCATCAAAAGCAGGATAGCAAGGCGTCATTGGCTAATGAGATATCTTCCAACACGTAGAGCATGGGACGGAATTTAGATTCATTCTGTAGGAGAATTCGTGAGTTGCCTGGAAGCACGCGATGGGAGTCAGATTTCGATGTTCATCCAACTACAAGCACGCACCTGCGGTACGGACAAATGTATTACCACGGAGTACCACTGAGTGGAAGAGACCGATATCTATCCAGCTGGAGATATTCTAGTACGTATGGCGCCACAAAATCAACAACTGTGTTGAGCGTGGGAGAGCGGTGAATATGGCGTCCTAATCGAGTAAGTCTTGTGCGCGGGACATCACGTGCTTGTGCGACGCGCCTGCAAATCGCGTCGAACGGCGAACGCGTGAGTCGTGTTTCGAGCACAAGAAGTCCCCCTGGCGCCCCCGTTCTACTACACGGCATCTATTCATCATACTTTCCGATGTTAATATTATTTAAGATTGGTTCCGGGGACTTTTGCCGTCCTATTTGCTCTATATTGGTTTAAGTGGTACGATATGCCTGAGTCCGACTCCTACTGACTGACTGACTCGAAATCCTCCCGGACATCCTTACGGTAAGCCAGCACGTACGGGTGTCCATCCCGCTCCGCTTTCGACCATCTAAGCAACACTGACGACAGACGTCTATCGTGTTCAGCTACATTCGAACCCCTACGCTAGTATTTGGGAGTGTTTCACTCTTCCAAATTCACTCCTCCATGGACCCCGCTCTGCGCGGCGACGCTCTACGCATGCAAGCAAGCTCATCCAGCCCTTCGAAATCTCCCGCTCTAACTACCCCTCCACCCACACTCGCGTACTGCGGGACCCTTCAGCACCGTCGACAACACCAGCCTGCCACGCTGGTGCCTCCTTCGACTTCCGCACAACAGCCTCATGATGGCGGCACTCCACCTGAAGCTCGCGAGCGTGCACATTTCCCTCATTTCATCCCTCACTGACTATCTTTACTTAGTTTGTCGACTCCTCCTCTCCAACTCAAGCACATGCTCGCGAAGAGGCACCTCGCACAACATACTGTACATCCCGAGAACGCAAACTCTAAGATAATTGTTAACTGCTCGCATGTTATTATAGCTCCATTGTCCCCTCCAATACATCAATAGCATTGTCTATTAACTTTTGTCGAACAGCCCGGCACTGTAAGCGAAGGTTCTGTACCTGCCGTCGTTGATTCATCCACTCTCGTTGAACCACGCGGAGTCGCAAAGCTCAGAAGACAGGCCTGTGTGTCATTTTTCAATCTTACACTAACGAGATTTGAATTTTCATCGGATGTGCTGCAATGAATCAAACACAGAAAGAGAGTATAAAAGCATCTGGGGTATACGGATCGCTACATGCTACTCTCCATGTCTACTGTCCTCACTAGTGGATGGTGGAAGTGATGGTAGACACCGAAGTCGAAGTTAACACATCGGTGGAGGTCGCGGACGCCGTAATCGTGGAGGTACGAGTGGACGTCACTGGAGTCGTGGTAACGGACTGCACATCGATCGTTCGCGTGCTCGTCACGTAGACGGTGGTGTAGACGTAAACTGATAGCAGAAATAGCAGGTGAGCGCAGGTTGGAGTTTGATATTATCAGACTTACCGGCATTGACACCAGAAGCCACGAGGACCGCGGCGGCGAGAATGCTCTTGCTGAAGTACATGATGAATAATAAGCGAGGTGGTGTAGAATAGGTATGTGTGTGTAAAGTGTGTGCGAGATGAGTGTGATAATTTTCTGTCAAAGTTCATAGGTTTATATACCTTTCGACGGTGCCATTAGCACTTTCCAGCCCCTCTCGACGGAAGCGGATTCGCGGCAGCAGAATTTGCATCCGCGCTCATTGGTCGAAGTGCCAATGGATAGTCACCGTCCGAATGCCGGATCCGCCAGCCGCTGCAGGTCGTCCCGTCCTCCGAAAGTGAGCCCAATGTGGCACACCCCGCTACGGTGCTGACAGTGTCCAATGTCTTCCTTCCGATGTTAGGACCGACGGTGGTCGTTATCCACGTTCCCCCGAATCGGCGGATTTCCACTCCCTGTTGTGGACATCTCGATTCGAGGCGGCTATACCACGATCGTCCAGGCAGCAGTCAAATCGATCACTTGTAGTTTTCGATCAACGTCCCGAGTGCTGTGTGGTTCGCCTTCCTTCCCGTTTACCTTGCCCATTTGTTCTGCATGAAGTTGTAGTGTACATGGTCCGCAGGCGCCATCTAACACACGCGTTCTGCATAGCAGTGGTCCCTCATTATCCAGGAGGATCATGTAGCAACTTACTAGTCATCCGCCGTCGTGATTTTTATATATAATCCAGTTTGTTTTGCTACTGACCTACATCAAATTTATCCCTGCCATGAGTGGACGCTCCGTCGGCGTTAAGAGATATTCCGATCGAACCTCACCAGGAACGGATATGGAAGGAAGTGTGTAATTTGAAATACATCGATGCGTCGTGCCCGACGCGTCCGCAGGCAGCTTGGTCCTGATTATTGGGAGCCATGAGTGTATTCATGGGTGCCAACGCATAGTGACGGAAAGCAAGCGTCAAAAAAATCGCGCCTGCTTACTGAAGACGTTCACCTCTGCATCGGAAAGGTCCCACACTGTTCGTCGTCGCAGCCACCTTGGCACTTCTTTCAACATGCCATATATCCCGACCTCGTAGCATCCCGTACCCCGTCGCTGGCTGCAGGATCCTTTACAAGAATTCCTCGGGTCTAAAGCATCATGTTGATGGAATGCACTCGACCACTTTACGACCCTCGTCAAGTCGCCATGCTAGAAGCGCAGCCGAACTAACTGGGGACAAGGTACACCTCGACACGGAATATGACATGGGCCATGCAGCAAGAAACTACCCGGTTAACGACAGCCCGCCTGCGGGCCCTGGGAACGAGGACGTTGATTGAGGACATACCCGCACTGCGCTTTATCCGTAATTGAATGGTATGTTGTTGCACTCAATTCCTTGTATTCTTTGGCTAAAACTCATCTTCTCCAATGAATTTTCAGGTAGATCATGCGATATTCACGGTCAATATGTTCTTCGAGGTACCTCGCCGCGTCTGCGATGCAGTATCTTCGTGTCCGGTTCACTCACAGGGATGTCTCTACTTGCGTCTCGCATCGGCTATCTGCTGCATGGAGTGACCTCATCTCTTCTCTTATCAACCGTTCTATCCTTGCCCGTACTCGCGGAGTCCATCATGGTAAAGGCCCTGGATACCTGTTCTCCCGAGCGGTACACCTGTGCGAATCTTTCTTTTCTCTGTGTCACCTTGAGCCTTAGGAGGAAGCACGCCTACTCTCTGGCACTTATAGTGACTATCAGAGTTCGTGGATTCCAATTCTGATTTTTCGCACACACATTGTCAGGCTTGATCGAAATGCCAGGCTTGCACAGAATGTCAGCCTTGATCAAAATAGTCGAGAAACCAATGCCCTCGGCTGGCATGTTCCAGACGCCGTATTCGACGGCGGAAGGCTTCATTTGGACGTGCCGCGCGGGTCGAGCTCGAATTATTTCCGCGCGCCCGTCTTTTCCGCAACCGGTCGGCTTGCGAAGGGTCCGAGTCTCCGCCTGTCCGCAATGAAGGCAGAATATCCAAGTAGGACGCGAGCCAGGGGATCCAGGTATAAAGTCCAGCTCGACGACGGCCAGAAACCATCAACTCGAATTCTTTTCATCGTCCACATATCCTCACATAACACCCACTATCAACTCAATCTTAATAAGATGATGTTCCCTAGCACTCTTTCGCTCGCTGCTGTTCTTGCCGCCTGCTCCGTGGCGTTTGGTACGCACCCATTTCCTGGTTTTCCATGCATAGTCTAATAGTCACGTAGCGAGCCCTGCCGGCGCGTCTACTACGACGGTCACGTTTATCAAAAGCATCAACACCGTGGCATACGACACTACCACTACGGTCACCGCGACTTCTTATGCTACGTCTACCGTCCCGAGAACTACAACGTTCACTAGCACCACGACGACTACGACTGTGACGCCGACCACAACTACGACTTACGTGATCATATAGGCGCATAATCACTCCAGTTGTTCTGTTATGGACATGTTATGGACATAGAGTTCGCATGTATTGATTAGATTACTATTATCTCCACTTCCTTCGCTTGAGGCATGCGCAAATTTGAGTCCTGATCAGAAACTCACGTGTAAGGACATTTAACCATAACTCTCCATCTCAGCCAAAATTCTCGCTTGCAAATCTCGTTAAATAATTCATTGCAAGTGTTTTACACCGATCTAAGTGGAAGAAAACATTTGTATGAAGGATTTATAACTGATCGAAATCTGACACGATGATCCATATTTGTACACTTTCACTGTTTACCCGTAGTATTGGAATGTAAATGTCGTTGTCAAGTCGTGTCCACACAGTCTCAATGACTCCTGCCCAAATGCCGCAGGATACGTGAGTACGATGAGAGCTTCTGGCAGTTCGGGATGGGTGGATATCCTCTTCCGCGCCCGATCTTCCGCTTGGGAGGTGGAGAGGATGCTGCTTATATGCATATAAGCTCAACGGATGCGAAGAGATGTCAACCACACCGCACATTACTCACACAATCGATAAACGCAATCCATCATGTTCGTAGTCAAGGCATTTCCTTTCGCAGTGCTCCTGCTTGCCTCAAGTCAGTGGACTCGGTCGTGATTATCAAATTGGTGGACATCATCCGATTTCACCACGACAACAACGAGGTTTCCCTCCAGTAGTTCCGCTCCACTCGTTCGCCTAGACTGTAGAGTATATCACCTGGACGTGGGGTGTGTCTTGCAGAATGAACCCTCTATATCCAATTGTAAATATGTTCGAATGGTGAGAACTCACTGGCTCAAGCCAGAATGGAAGCTCGATGCAAGGAAGTTGTTCCAAGTCGTTTGCGCGCTCAGTTACTTGGGTCAATGTCATCCATCTCACATACGACGAACTCACTGCTTAAGGCTTATCGCGTCCGGTCCTCACCCATAATCACGATTCAGCCATAATATATATGATGCCAAGGACGTGTATGGAGATCGTCAGCCGGACTTGTGAGTGCCACATCTGGCGTCTGCAGGGCCGAAGGGTCAATATGAAAATAGTGCTATTTTGTTGTACCCACCCTTACGGACCGTGAGTATGGCATCCTAATTTGTGTTCGGATTGAATTTTGCGCGAATGAAAATCCCAATGAGCATCATTTTTAATTTGGACTCTGCCTGTGCGTAAGTCGCATAGAGAAGCCGTATCTTTAGTTCCGACCAGCATCGTCAGGAGGACCGTGACGCTGACGATGTATGTTACCGGTACCGGGGTAGTAGTCAAATTACCGAGGCGGCTACCGTGTCCTGCAGATATCTGAGTGGAGTCAGACAGATCTCAGGCCCTGATTATGCAGCAAAATATTAACACTTTCGCGACTATGACCTTACTACGCCCGATCGCTCCACGCATGTAGCGATCCTGCGAAACTGCATTCAGATGGTGAGCGTCCCTGCGATACTGCATTCAATACGCGCAGACTTTTCAAAATTCAGCATCGCAAGTCGTGTGAGCATTAGTATCTGCTGTTTGCGTACCTGCGTATGTTTACTTGCACAACGTCGCGATGATGTACACGGTCGATCGTCAAACTCTGGCTCACACTCACAAGCAAGCTTCACATCCGCGGTGCATGTGTGGCAGTACTAGGTGCTCTCACGAGAAAACCAATGTCTGGCTACGCCAGAAGAAAGTAGCACCTCGGCAAGTGCGGTTTCAGCACTGCCCCGGAATAATTACGATCCAGGTCGGAGATCAAGGAAGAGCCGTACACATACCGTCTTTATTTGTGAGGACCTTATCTGCTGAAATACCGACACTGCGCCTAGGTGAGAGACGCAGTACATGTTCTTTCCTGTGGACAGCCTCGGTGTCAACGGTGGGTCCCGAGCGCCAACTTTAGACCTTCACCGGCGGTGGAATTTTATGCTGAGCGTCCGGTGTTACACTGCGAAACTTCCGTCCTCACATTCTTCGCGCTGGATTCCGGCGCAATTGAGACGTGCACAGGCGATGTCACGCACGAATAACCACCCAGGGAAAAAAAACCTACAGTGAAACTGCGAACGCGCGATCTTCGTGCGGTCTGTCGGACCAATCGAAGGGATGGAATCCACCGCCACGATGCTCAGAAGTCAAGACGTCAGGGTGAAGTCCTTCGACTGCGGCCGATACTTCTGAAAGTAATGATGCGTGAACTATGCACCGAGAGAGCATGTGCAGCACCGTACATCTTCCGGTAACGCATGCGGACACAATACACGTCCTCGGCTGTCGCAGGAGAGTAGTATGGTAGAGCGTTGTTGAACGTCGACGAATTCAAGGCCACGTCGGAACATATTATCAGATAACGAATCTCCGGATCCGCATCTTTTCGCAAAGTCTGAATGGATCACGATCGCCATAACCAAGTTCCTTGCTCACAGCTTCACCAGTGCATCATCAGATTGTTGATCCCTGTCTACAGAGACGCGATCCGTTTGCACGGGTAGGTAGGTTACCAGCATTGTGTCTACTAGGACATCGAGACGATACAGCGAGTGATCATGATACACAAACGGCACAGCGATTGCACGCACATCGCAAAGTGAAGAATAACGCTCATAACAGCGACGAAGGTATCGGGTGCCAAAACGACCAATAAGTACGGAGGATATCGATAAAGAGTCGAGCGTGACTACGCACAGCCAGGGCGGATCAACCACCCCATAAAGCGAGAAGATAAATGAGGAGGGGGACGACCACGCCGCGTCTAGCAGCCGCCATCGAACCCGGCCGCCTCGCGGATCGAGTCTAGCAGAATGTCGTTATAGTCGCCCGCGGCCTCCCACATCGCGAAGCCGCGCAGGTTCGTAGACTTGATATAATCGCCCTTGGCGGCGAACGAAGCCGCGTCGTCGAACGAGACCATCACCAACGACGTCTCGTTGTAAACATACGGCTGCAAGGCTACTAGTCAATCACGCATTGGGGGATAAAATGCCATCACCTACAGTCTGACTGCACTCGTCGAAGCGGTAGTCGATGCCTTCCACGACCGAGCCGTTGGGGTATAGCCAGCCCTCGCCGACGAGCCCGCGGAACTGGAACACGCCTGTGTAACCAGACGTCACGCCACACACGTCGGTGTTGCTCGCAGCGTCCCAGCTGTCGCCCGCAGGTTGCGTGGAGGTGAACGCGGGGTAGGCTGCGAGCGCCTGGCCGTCGCAGTCGAACGCGTTGCTCGCCTCAACCTGGAAGGAGTGCCCGTACGAGGCGACGCCGAGCACGAGCTGGTGCGCCGGCATTCCCGCCGCGGTCCACGCAGCAACAGCGCTCACCGCGCTTCCCTGCTGGTCCTGCTGTGACGCGCAGGTGTCGTTCAACGGCGCGTTGGGGCCGACGGCGGTGTCCCAAGTGCCCCAGACGTCGTAGTTCATGATGTGGATCCAGTCGAGAACGTCCGCGAACCCGGAGACGTCCGTAAGAGCGGTCCCGTTGGGGCCCTTCCAAGGCGTGAGGGAAGTGGAGGCCGTGAGGGTGAGATTCGATCCGACTGGGTCGGCTCGGAGAGCCTGCAGGAAAGAGAGGAAGTTCGTCGCATCGTCTGGAGACTGAGCGTTACAGCCGATGCCATCTGCGTTGGGGTATTCCCAACTGGGGAGATGTGAGGATGGAAGAGGGGAACGACGGAGAAGATACGCACTCAAAGTCGACACCGTCCAGGCTGTAGTTCTGAACAAAGTTGGTGATGGTCTGAACAAACGCCGTACGATTCTCTTCAGTGGCTACATTGTCGGAGAAGGATCGTGATCCACTCCAACCACCGACAGAAATCAATGCTTTGACACCCTGAAACAAAGATGAGTTATACAGGAATCAAAACCAGAATCTGGAACGTACGTTCTCGTGGGCAGTGGAGACGAAGACGGGCAGTACATTGGGATCGGAGTCTGTCAAGGAGACCTCTCCCGTGCTGGGAGCTGTGAGACTATAATTTCGATGAGAATCAGTTCGACGGCGCGGGGCGGTGTTCACTTACGCGAAGGCGTATGTCATGTGGGTGTACTTGTCCCAGCTGACGTTCGCGACAGGAAGGTATTCGCTATGCCAGCCAGTATACCATGCAGTGGCGACCATGTCGACGGTCGCATTAGCAGTCGGGGCAGCATCTCGAGCTTGCAGAGCGTGATGACGCGCGAAGGAGTGATGCCTCGCGAAGGAGTGACTTGCGTGCACTGAGGAAAGAGCAAGGAACGGCAGCGCAAAGAGAGACAGCATGGCGAGCGTCGTGAAAAAAGAATGGAGGGGAAGAGAACTGGCGATTATAACCAGATGTTGAAGTTTTAGAGAGAGTAATTAAGCGCTTATTTACACGCCCGCGTTGCTTCCACATAGCCTCGACTTCAGCGCTCAGCGTGCATCGACTCGAAGCATGTGCTAATTGGTTTCACCCCCAAATCAGTTGACAACCAAAACATCTCTGGGCCGCAGATAATTGTTATGCTTACGGTTCCTGTCACCCTGTATGTGCACATCGAGTGCCAGTGGCTACGACCACCTCCATATACACTCGGACAAGTCCGACCAGAAAACGGTTTGAACATCGTGTTCTGCGACTACCTCATGGTCTTGCGGTGAGTTTTCCCTCGGTTTTTTTTTTCAGGGTTGCGGATGTAAAAGCATCGTGCGGCGTGCATGCATTTCAGATCAATCGGGTCTTCCTCCGTCAACTTCCTGACAAATCGTGACAATAGCCTGCCATTGTATTCGACTTGGAGCTCGAATCCTGCCACCGAGGATTGTTCATGAGGTGTTAGATGCCATCCTCGTCTTCTTCAAGTTGTCCGGAATATCATCTTCTCTAACATTGCGTCAAGAGGTGAGCTTCGTTCAGGTCATTGCGGAGATGACACCAGCAGGCGGCAGAGAGTCATGGAAATCTAAGTCCGACGTTGGGCGCAACGATGCTTACGCATGTCCAGAATGTTCAACTGACGTATCCCTCGCCGCAGGGACGGGTAAAGTATGCATGGCACTCCGTGGTAAGAGGGTCAGAGGAAGAGGAGATTGAATTACTGAGTCGCCTTCCTCAAGCTCCGTCCACGACTTCGCTGTCTGCCCCCTGCATTCGCCCGTGTTCTGGCGTTTGACTCGCTTTTTCTGGTGCTCGGATTCCCAATATTCACCACCGTGGTCTACAGATGTCCTTATCCTCGCGTAGGTGCTGAGGGTACGCACACTTCCACCTAGACAATGGAGTAATGCTGATACTGAACTGCGAGTCATCCATGGCGAAGCGCAGGCATCCCAATCAAACATACTTAAATTCATATTGAGCACGCACAGATAGCCAGTCACTATGTTCCTGCCATTCCGTGATAAAGTGGACGTGTATTTGGGATGCACCATTGGACCTCGGTAGCAGGATGCGAGTGGCTAAGCATCGATCTCTGCATTAACTCGAAATGCCGGTGGAGGAAACTAGGACCGAACTCGCCAAAGACTTTGACCAGGATCTCACTCCTTAGAAACGACCGGCGCACCGCATCAAATGACACCGGACATTGCTTGCAAGCAGCACGCCAACGACGAGAACGAGAGCGAAGAGGACGCGAAGGGGGATGGGGCGATCCAGAACCGCTCGTCTTTTTATACTGTAGCTGTGCCTGTCAAAGTGTACGGTAGAAATGACAATACCTGGGTGTTATGAGCTAGCAATGACGCTCTGGCGAGAGCGGAGTAAGACTTGGACCAGGCTTAGTACTGTAGTTGTAACCAGTGTTAAAGTGCGCGTGACGTCACTATGTAGAGAGTATAACGCCGTAGAATATACGAGGACAACGTTCGCACACGTACGGGGAAACAATTGATAGGATTGTGAAAGTTGCCCAATGAAAGCGGCACGTTGCTCAGTGCCTACATGATGACCGCCCCCAAGTTTGAGGGCGGTTCTCTCGGAGAACGTTCATAGGAACTGCACCCTTTCAACTACCCGCCAGTTTTTAAACAAACAATCATCCGGTAATTCGGCCAGAAATTGGCGGAAAGGCTTCGCGACGCGCTCAAATTGTGATCTTCGATCGCGTCGAGGTCACATGATGCACCACCACGTTTGGATTCATCAAAGTAACTTCCCCCCTCGTGTATCACAGCATGTATCGTGCTCCGGTAGACCTTGACTTGCACTCTGCATCTACACGTCCATTCCTCGTTCTAGGATGGAAATGTATCCAAGTCCAACCTCAGGGGAAGCTCCCGGCCCTCCTCCATACAATGAACCCAGGAGCTGCAATTCGGAGAAGCTCAAGGAGAGCTTCTCGCTAATCGTGCACAACCAACTCGATATCCAGAGGTTGTTTAGATCAGTCGCTGGGCAACTTGAGAACACGAATCAGATCGGTGAAGACCATCCACTATGTAACGAATGGAACGGGTTAAGACAGGTGAGCCCGCGTGCGTGAGGGGATAAATGGTTCTGATGCCTCTCGCAGACACATCGCAAGCTCTACCGTGATTCACAGCAGAATGCCGCTCAATGTGCTAGCTTTCTCAACAGTGAGCAGATCGATGATCGGCACTTCGACGACGTTCTAACCTCGTGCTAGATTACGCTGTCATACTTATCCCACTGTCACGATCCTCCATGTCGCTGCGAGAGAAGAGGTTTATGATCGAGAAGTTCTTGGAGGTGAGCGGTCGTGGATCTCCGGAGTTAATTAATTCACATGTATGCTCAGGCAATACCTGCACATCTCAACAGCGCGAAGAAAATCACTGAGAGATTTCACGAGCTAGGAAAGGAGGTTGAAGGATTCCAGCTGAAGGTTGCCAGTGCCCTTCGTACCAAAGCGGAGTCCTCGGGATTTTTTGAGAACTTGTGGACCGGCTTGGAAGAGTGAGCTTCGCTACTCCATTTATCTCCTGGATGTCTCACAATCTGCAGGCTCTGTATGTCCATATGGCAGGTCAGTGTAATCTTACAATCCTCGCTACGCTCTCTCATCGTTTTTCTATGTAGGCGCTCAGGAAGCTGCTTGTCCAAATTGTGGACACCTTCAGGGCGATGCTTTCCCGCATCCAGACCATTCGCTTCTCCTGCGGTAATTCTTCTCGATGACCCTACGTTACACTGGCTAATGTCGCTGACAGTCGGCATTCGCATAGACATTGAAATGAGGCGATGTGCGTTCTAATTCTGCCTCTTTGTTGGTATTGTATTTAAATCGCTTTAAACAGACACTCCACTCACGTCGCACACGCCTCAACCTTTATCCAGAACTGTTGCGCGGCAAGTTAAGGAGGACTGCAAGGAAATCAGCGATAACCTTTCGGTCTTCGAGGATGCATGGCATATTGTCGGGCTCTCCTGTAGCGAGCTCCTGTTTAGTGTGGCTATGGCTAAGAGTCTGGCGGTACGTTCTCTTTTATTTTGGCAGTCCAACCCTAGAAAAATGGTTTATCGGATTACTCTATTTCTAGCCCATCCCGGTGGCGTGCGACAGGAACCTGAAGTCGACAGAAGCGACGTACCTCCCTTTGGTGGAATGTTTGCGCGCGTACTCCACTGGGCAGACACCTGAATTCTAGTCGCCGCAGAACACTGTGATGGACTCTTTCGCTCCCCATTTCTTGGCCCATTGTCTTCATCGACCATCCTCTGTTTTGTCCCCTGTCTGAGTAGTTTGATCGTCCATTGCCCACCCCACACATTAGGAATCGGAATACACGTGTATAGTACATTACTCATTGAACACCGCTCACGACCAGTGCAAAGAAGCCTGATGTGTGGAATCAGCCACAGACGCGTCGTGTGCGGCACGTGTGGGCGTCCGAACCTTGGCAGAATCTCCTCCTGGCACTCCTCCCGGCTGAGCACCATCACGACAATGCACTTTCTCCAATAGCGGTATGTCAATCGATGAGAGACATTCTCGAGCCTATTATCCTGATTTCTGTACTCGGTGATGAGTGGCGAGTGGCGAGTCTCTGGACATTCTCCGCGAGTTCTGGCAAGTCCGAACGCGTCTTTATCCCCTGATATTTGGTCCGAAAACGCTCCTCATTATCTGCGGAGAGTAAATATATGACATGAGTGCGGTGAGGCTGTCACCACTCACGTTTTACTTTCACCTACTCGCTCTCCCCAACTCACCACCATATCAACTGCATTCGATATGCCCCGTCAAATCGTGACGGCACAAGAGGCCATGTATCTCAAGAGTGCGATAGACGAGTTGGGGGAGCAGGTGTCAGCCTTGATGGCTGACCTTAATGGCCGCGGGCCGGTCCCGCAGTGGAAGGCTGCCTATTGGCAGGTCCATGAGCAGCTCCGCGTAGTTGGGCACAACGTCTATGGCTTTGTGCCCACGGCGAGTGGGGCGCAGGAGATGCGCACATCTTTTGAGCGGTTCGTTATGGATATGTGGGCCTTCACTGCGACTCACCTCGATAATTGTTGCACAGGCTCACTGAGTGGATGACCAGGATGGGTTCCTCCGCACAGTGCTAATAAAGGGCCGTCTCTGCTCGGAGTACTTGCTGTGCGCTGTGAGTGCAACAACCGCGCCTAGAGAGCGAAGCTGACGCCCTTGACCTTCCACAGTTGCTATGTTCGCTATTCACTCGCTTTCTTGCTTTTTGCTGTCTGTGACTCGTTATTCCCAGACTATCATTAATGCCCGTGTATCTGTAGCGTTGTCCTGTAAAGTTTGAAGAGTAATCACCGTTATGAAAGCGCATCATCGCGTGCAAGGCACATGAGCCCCGAACAACTAGCATCCTTCAATGCAGCCTGGACGCAAAAAGGTATGCACCAAATCGTTTACAGCCCAGCGCCCCAATAGCCGCAGGAGAAACCGACAGCAGAGAGAGCGTCTGAGCGCCCAGAGCTAGAGGCGATCTCTCACGTCAAAGCTGGGACGAGTATGTCCGCGAGATCGACAAGCGCGAGCCTACGAAGAAACGAGTCACAGGACATGTTGAAGGGGTCGATAACCAGGTTGAAGGGCCGCTGCTAAGGATAGGGTGTCAGTGATATTACTCGATAGCTGGCTGAGAGTGATGAGCTCCGAGGCGAGCGGGGAGGTCTTCCAGGTGTGCCGAGTGACAACGAGAGGAGCTCCGAGAGTATATGTATAAGCCCAGTTGGTAGCACAAGAGACCGGTCCTTGTAAGGGCCCGTTGACCGGCCTTCCAAATTGCGTATGAAGGATCACTATCACACAAGAGAGTCCTAAGTGCACAAATGTGTGCTCGGGAGGCGATGGACAATATCTTCAAAGATGGGCCTCTCTGGAGAAACAAGTCAGCAACGGGCATTAATATGGATTATAATAATGCCGAGAGATGCGGTGCCTCCTGACGAACCATAAAAATAATGTATGGAGTGGCAATTTCTTCGGAGAGGATGTTTCTGCGGATAACGCCATCTACAGTTGCCGGCCCTATGGCCACCAATACATTGCTGACGGAGTCATTCCAATCGCGTGGGCACAGAAGGTTGAGATTTTGACACCACACCAATGTATCACGTATAGCACCTTCATGCTGCACAAGGTCACCTACATCATATACAATGCGTGGGGATGCTCCAGATCGACAGTAGGCATCCCAAAGATCGTCAGTAGCGCGCAGTGCGAAGGCTTGTAGCGGCCTAAACATAATTTGGTCAGATCCCTCTGACAGCTGAGAAATCACCATACATACGCTACGGCACATATCTCTGACCAGGACCAGGGTTTCATGACATACATTTCAGCACCTTTTTATTTGGCCCACTCCTTGTATCTGGAGCCTTTCGCGAAGGAGGGAAGGAGGAAAGGACAACCTTCCACTCCAAGAACCTCGCACTGTTCCATGTCAGCGACTCTTGATTTCATTTAAGTCAAGTAGAATCCATCCTTCATTCACCACACTGAAATTTCCTCCAGGTGCATTTGTTCTGGTGTATTTCGCCCATCGCCGAACGTAAATCTCTGGGAGTCACGTCTATCGTGAATTGGTAGACACCGGACGTGACTCTCGAAACAAATAGTCTTTGTCTGGATCGGTCGCATGAATCGTTGATTGACCTCTGATCAGAGCCGTATGATCAGAGTGTACATAAGGAACAGAGCCTTCCTTAAACTTCCCTAGTCGCGCAGGTTAGTTCCATCGACACTTGAATTTGCGTGCTACGGACCAATAGTCTCACACCGGGCTGACCAGTCAACATGATAGGCCCCTGGTCTTGCTCGAAGGCCGCGATTGCGTCCATATACTCCTGTCGAATGAGTATCATCGGCTGAGAGTTTGCGATATATCGCCAGTGGCAGCCACGACAGGTCCGGAACAGTGCAGTCGACGATTGTATTGCTGGACCCCGTCGTGTCTCGAAAATCTTCCTAAACTGGAATTGAAGAATGCTTCCGAACGAAGTTACTGATTGCCAGTGGACGAAGCCGGGATTACGTCGCATTAATAACTTTGCCGATCTGCATCAAAAGCGTTACATGAAGGCTGGGGTCCAAAACAGAATGCCAAGTTTAAATTCAGGCTACAAAATGGATATGGCATAGAACTTACACTCTCATCTTCTCCTCGAACCTGTGCATCCACCAATCCCAAATCTTACTGTCGGAACAAGTACTCGACTCTTCCTCTCATTCTCGCGGATTGCTCTCTGGATCGCAGATGTCGTATACAACGCCGACTGAACGTGTTCGCGGAGACCACCCGATGGCGGGTCGACAGTGACCTCCATACTGTCTGCAAGACGCATTTGATGCAGAGTGTCGGTCTTGAAAGAGTCAAGGAACCTGCGCAGCTCGATGGCACCCGCTGGAGTGTCTGTTGTAACATCAGACATTAATACTCGGATGTGGAGTCGTATGTGCGAAACGCACCAAGCGAGTACACAGCTTTAGCAGGGTGTTCGACTTCAGCAACAATACCCTTCATGTCCCGCAAGACGTCGAGGGCGCCAGCATCCCACTCTCCGTAGATGCGGAATCCGAGGAGTGCATATTCGAGCCCTCCATCCGCCCAATCTTCAGCATGTGCAGAGTCAATACGGAAGTCGAGCAGGGGGTCGGGTAGTTGTGCGAAGACGTGTTCGATGAGAACATAAAGCAACTCGTGGAGTAGGACAAGAACGGCCGAGGCTACGAACGCGTCCGATTCCAAGTGGAAGTCTACCGCTTCCACGTCCCCAGAGCATTGATCCTACGATGTGAAGAATTAATGCACTGGTGCACTCGCAGGGATGGAAGTGATCGCGTACCGAGACTTGAACAGCGTTAACACAAGCTTCGGGTAGAAACACCTCGTTCTCTGCCTCTCCGACTTGAGCTCTCCAGACGGCACGGGGGACGACACGACGGGTGGTATTGCGACTGAGATACAGGTGCACATGTGGGAAGTTGTTCTGGAAGAAGTGAAGAACGTCTTCATCGGTGGGCATAGGGAGCAGGTCTCGTGCCTCGCTCCTGGCTTCATAGAAATCGAGGAGGATCTTGAGATATGCCGCGCGTGTGGACTTTGACTGTACAAGATGCTTCTGTACTTGGTACACCAGAGCGGTGACGGCCTCCCATCGATGCGGATGGTCCTCGTTAATTTTGCGGTTACAGTCATTGAAAAAGACGATACGAGACATGGTGCAGAACTAGCTTACGTGAATGATACTCATCTCAGTCCTGAAGGCATTTATATACGATTCCACACTTCCGCGCTGAAGGTACGGATATAAACCATCCGCTCTTCCGCTCGTGGACAGTTGTGGATCCGACGGTCTGCAACCAAAGCCGATGCCGCATCCGTTGCGCTGTTGGAACCGCATCCGCCGAATCCGTTGTCAATTGGCTCCCACTATAGTAACAGTGAAGGTAGGCATGCACCCTGCTACCCATCACGACGAATAGTTCTAGCAGTCAAGTGTTGCGAAGGTGGGCAGGTCAACTCGTTCATCTCCGCTACGACAAGCTTGTCGCGAAGGATGGGAACGTGGTCGAGCGTAAGTAGGATATTATTAGCGCTGGAACCGCTGCGGTACCGGTAGTCTCCGTCTAAAGCGGTCAAGCTTTCAAGTGAGACTGCGTAGACCTAATTGTTTCGTCGGTGAGTAGTTCGGAGCATTACTTCGGAACAGATGTGTCGAAAACTGCTGCCAAAGGATCTACGAAGTCATACACACTCTCAGGTATTTCTCCTTGGCCGTTCAATGGAGGTACGTTTATCTGCACCCGCCATCGGATGGTTACATCAACAAGAACAATATCCCCCTCGCGAAGGAGTTCTTCCCTCGCACGGTGCTCAAGCTTCAAGACGCTAGATGCTCGTCATTCGAATAGATCCCTTCTTGTCCTCCTCCACGCTCCGTAGTTCACGCAGAGATGTAGGCCGATCGGCATGCGGCGAGCATTCACGCTGACTTAACAACAGGCCGAACGAATTCCAGGAGTTAGTCACCGGGCGCGCTACCCACGACAAATCGCAGCTCAGTATTACAGCTTCGCCAGAGTCTCCCTGATACCGTCGCCCTCTACGAGAATGCACGGCCCGCCATAGATGACTTTGCTCTCGAGACCATTGTCCTTGATGTAAGAGACGACGGCTGCGTCCTCCGCACCGGGCTGGAGCCAGAGGGCGGGGATAGAGAGGGCTTTCGCCTGTTCGAGGATCCCCAGAGTAATCTGATAAACATACCGCAAAGATTAGAACGGCAGCGACTTCAGAATATCCGGGAAGTAGACCTTAGGATTTGTAATAATACTGATGGATGTATCAGCCGGCGAAGGCAAATCCCCTAGGCTGCGAACGGTGTTTACACCTTCGAGCGTGTCCTCTTTCTGGTGTAGGCCGAAGGACGTTAGATACGTCCACTTATCTGCCAATTGCACCTACAGGATGCACAGGGGTAACACTCAAGTCGCGAGCGAGGTACCACTTCAGAACCTAGAGATAACAACAATAAGTTCGCGCAGTAATTCAGGCTGATGAGGCGCGGTACCTTCGTCCCAAACTTGGTCTGGTCTTTCGACGCGCCTACGACAGCGTATTGAGGTGAGGAAAGGAACACTTTCTTGGTTTCCACCGAGCCAGACATGCTTCAGGCTTCAAGAAGATGGGGGTATGAGTACAAGCACTAACAGCTGAGAGCGACTGCACCCAACCGCGTCAATGGTTGGCGTATCAATCAGTCACGCCATAAGTCAGGATGCTGTCAGAATTGGCTGTGTCGATGCGGCTGCTAGGCAACATACCGACGAATATTTGGGGATAGGGAATACTGCGAAATTCTGAGACGCCTGAAGCCATTTTGCGCTGCACTTCGATGGACGATCATGGTGGCAGAAACGTCGCGCTACCACATTGGGCAGCCGTATTTGGTGGCTGAGTACTGAGTATTGAAGTCCGTCCTCGACCGTCAAGGTCACCACTTCAGAAAAATTACAGAGTCGAGCACGGATATAAGGTGAAGTTCAACCAGGTTTGAATTGCTCTAGATTTTTTTAGAGACAATTGAAATTTGCTTAGAAGTGCATGCCGGTCCAGAAACGCGTACCATGTCAAGTGTGCTCGAAGCAAGAGTCGAAATACACCTGCGCGCAATGTTTTATATCATAGTAAACGCCGATAATTTATTTCTTGAGAGTGTCATGCTCAATTATTCTCTTGGGCCAGCTGCTCATTGCCGTGCTACAAGGAACACAAAGGTGCGTACGTACATAGCCAATCTGTTTTCTTGAGGCTGATTTTCAGTGCACAGGGACTACCTGTGCCCCCCGTGAACTTGAGACGGGAGGCCCTAGTGCACCTTCTAGTGCGCAGCCCTTACAGAAGGAAGACGAAGGTAAAAACTTTTGTGTGCTCTTGTACAGATTGCCATTAACCCGGAACTACTCATCCTCTTAGCGGATGATGCTGCACCCCCTCAAGAACCGAGCCTGACGACGCAGCCTCCCCTTCGCCCTCTTACTTCTCTCCGATGGCCATACGTAGAGGAAGAGTCCGCGTACCCCGACCCACTGAAGCGTGACGACCCTAAGTCGCTGCAGCTGCATCAGTACGAAGAAATAGGTAGGCCCGTCGCTATCCTACACCACGGAAATTTATCATCTGGTTGTTGAATACCGCCGGGATGTTACAGCCACGTCTCCAGCGATCCGCCGAGCTCTCGCATCTCACCCCCAGCTTCCCGAGCTCCTCCGCTCGCTAGACCAGGTGCGAGGGGTCGATCGTGAAGAGGCGTTGCAGCGCGCTCTTGGCGTTGGTGACCCTTCCAACAGAACTAGTGAAGGCCGCTCGGAGGAAGACATCCGCGCACTGAGGGAGCTGGCTGAAGCGGTGGAGGCGGCAGTCCGTAGCGGGAAACCAGACGTTCTCGGGTTGGACTGGGGAGACGACACTTAGCTTAGCTACTTCCTGCAGCGGCAGCAATTAGGGATGCTGCGCATGATGAGTATATGTGGTACAGGTCTATGGCGTACAGCAGAAAGCGAGGATATAAGGATCAAGCAAGTAACGACGATTCGTGAGTACAACAAGGTAGAAATCCGACGCATCATGACATCTCTTCGTCGGAGTCCGATATGTATTCTTTACTTTTGCTGATATCAAAGAGTGTCAGTGCTAGGGGACCATTTGTCGCGCAGGGGAACTTACAATTGTTGGCGTTTCCGAGGAACCACAGTTTCCTCATCGTCATCGTCATCTCTGACCGTCCGTTTCTTGCCCGTCCGCTGCACACGAGCAAAATGTGGTTAGGAACGACACCACGACGAAAACCCAAATAAGCCACACTACCTTTCGCGTCGGCCTGGTCTCCTCCTCTCCGCTGAACAGTGCCTCATCGCCATCCCCAGCGCCATCCCCCCTTCGGAGCTTACGCCTCCGCTTCCTCGGCTCGCCCGCCTCGTCCCCGCTTCCGCCCTCGGGACGCGAGCGCCGGCTCGATGTCTTCTTCGCCTTCCGCTCACGCTCATCGTCGCTCTCTTGCTTCACCTCGCGAGTCCACTCCAACGCCTGTCCCCGCGCTATTCGGCGCTCCTCTGCCAGCTTCTCCGCCTGTATGCGCAGCTCCTCTAGACGTTCACGCTAAGGCAAGTCAATGAGCACAAGCGGAACGACGAAACTTACGAGAGAAAACTCACCTCTAGCGCTTCCAGCCGCTGCTTCTCCTCCTGCCGCTTCTGTCGCGCAGCCTCGAGCTTGGCTTGCGCCTCTTCCTCCCACTGCTTCTGTGTTGCGAGATGCTCGTCGCACCGCCGCAGCATGTTATCACCGTACTTCCGCCGCTGGTCGGCGATGTCGCGGTTGTACGGCACCACAGACGATTTGTCCGCGGCGAGAGACGTGAATAGCCTAGCAAACATGTAAGCCATAGTATCCGAGATTCGGGACACGAGCAGGGGAATGGCACTCACTTCTGTGCATGGCCTGCCTGCTCGATGGCGTGCTGCAACTCCTTGAGGGAGCGCTTCGCAGGGGGCACCGATATCAGCATCTCAGCCGCCTTCTGTTGGATCATGGCGATGTTGTAGAGGATCGCCTTGTCAGAGGGTAAGAGGTGGAATGCCTGTGTAGTTGAAACTGTCACAAATCCTCGTCAACTGAGAGTTTACGGGGTGAGCTCTACCTTCTGCGCATATTGCAAAGCCGTGGTCATGGCGCTGAATGACTGGTCCTTGTTCGCTTTCGCGTACCACGACCGGCAGAGGCACAGTAGTACCGGCACATTTTGTCCGTTGTAGAAACGCTTGGATGCGGTCTCATACTTGGTAACGAGTAGGTGAACAACCAAGGAAAAGCACACAAACTGCACTTACACTCTCGATAGCCCGGTCAAACTCGTCACGCGCGTAGTAACAGTGGCCCATATTGAAGTAGACACTGCCATCGTTGATGGACTCCCTGACCTTGGCAAATACGTCGAGCGCGTCGCGTGAGTTTTTCACCCGTTTCTGTGCCTCGTCAAGACCAATGGGTCCGAGACTGCCGCCGAGGGTTCCCAGCGCATCTTCCGCGGTCACAATTGCCAGCCCCTGTGCCGCAACAGCACACATAGGGTCAAGATGTAGGGCCTTCTCATAGAACTCGGCCGACCGTTGGAATCCCCGCCGCCGCTCCTCTACGCCCTTGGACGTCGCGTCGCGGCTCTCACGCGCCTGGTGGTACTGGATCCACCCAGCGGCGCATAATGAGTAGATGTCATGCTTGTCGTGGTCCTTGAGCGTCGAGAAGACGAAGTCTTTCGCGGGTTTGGGGAGGTTAGATTGGATGAGGAAGTACGTGTAATATGCGCGAAGGTTAAGGTTGCTAGGTTGAGACGCGAGCGCCTGCTTGAGAAGGTCGTGCGCTTCGTTGTTGTGGTTGAGGTCTGCGAACATCTGAGCTTGCCGTAGCTTCGCTGTGGTATGGTAAATAATGGTACCGATGCAAGAGTGGAACATGGAGAACATACCATCGACATACTCTGGATGTCTGTCCAGAAGTTTTTCGTATGCCTCTGTTGCCATGATCGTCTTACCTTCCTCCTCGTATACCCGAGCAAGATTATAGAGTATAGAGGTCGACATGCCCTCCGCCACATCCGGGGAGAGGGCGGCAACGTACGTGAGGGCGGTCTCATACATAGCCCGAGCCGTATCGACACGGCCCTCCAGGTGCTGCAGCGCCGCAAGGTTATTCACCAGTCGCGGGTCGGGCTGGCCGGTCGCCTCACTTATCCGTAGCGCCTCCTGGAGAGCGCGCTCCGTGCGGTCATTGCTTTCCCCCTGCCACAACCGTGCGATCTCGGTGTGCATGTCCATATCCTCCGCGATCTTTTGAGCAGAGCCGCTGAGCGTCTGAGGGTTGCCATTCGACTGCAAGTGGCTGTCCTCTGGGAGGTGAAGCGTCTTGCAGACGTAGTCAAAGAGCTCGCGCGCACGGACCTTCTCCTGTGCCTGGTCGGACGCGGACACTCCGGGTCGAGGATGTGCACGGAGAGATGCAAGCATGACGGTCACTTCGACCGAGCGATTCGCGCCAGTCTGCTGAAGCAGCGTGTCTAGCGCGTGGATGGCTGCGGGTATCTCGTCTGGAACAGTCCGTAAGGGCATGAGCTTTCAACACTTGAGAGATTAACCTCACCGTTCTTCAGCAGTAACTGCGCCGTACCGATGTTTGCAAGGACATTCTGCGGCGAACCTTCCTTCGCACGCGTATAATGCCATGAAGCATCTCCTGCTGAATACTGGACGCGGCACACACGCGCCGCTCGAACGTGTCCATCTGTCACTAGCGTTTTCACATCGGCGAACTGAATGGCACGCTCGGCCAGCTTCATCGCCTGAGTATCAAAGGTCAGCGGAGAGCAACACACCAGAAGGGGCGACCCTTACTCTCTTATACTGCCCTCTCTGGAGGAAAATCTCCGAGAGAGCATTAGCGGCAGCCGAGTTCCGCTGGTTCGCGTTAAAGGCCCTCTCGATGAGTCGCGTGCCGAGCATGATCTCGTTCGTGCGCTCCTCTTCCGTCTGGTTCTCGTTCTTGCTCGCATTTAATGCTTCCAGCCCGAGCAAGAGTTGCGCAGACCAGCTCGAGGGGTTCTGCCAAGCGTCAAACCGTGGAATAGAAAACGTTGGCGGGGGACACTTACCACTTCAACGCTGCGTTGCCACGCGACTTTTGCTCTCTCCTTGTGATCCATCGCCCAGAGGCAGAGACCGATGCCGATGCGAGGGTCTGGCACACATCGTGGATTCAACTTGAGGACTGTCTGGAACAATTTCAAAGCCTGAGCGAACTGCCGTCTTGCATACAGGATTTTCGCCTAAGCCAAAGTCAGTTTATGTTTATAAGGGAATATAGCTAGATCACCTTGCCCAGCAGTGCAATAACATGGGTCGGTTTTTCAGCAAGGATCCCCTCGAACGATCGAAGAGCGTCCTCCATACTTCTCGTACCCATTTGCAACACACCTCGATCGCACACGAAATTAGCCTTGGGCGCCCGTCGTAAGGACATAATCGCATACCTCGGGTCAACACCGCCAGCGCGGTACCGGCAACGCCGGATTCCGCTGCCCTCTTTTCGCCCTGGTTGAACCAATTCGCAGCTTCCTTATAAAACTCCTCCCTTGGTTTCTCAGAGGTCATCATGTCTTCGTCTAGTGGGCGGCAGTGTTACCACAAACCGGATTGCGAAGACAGGAGGAACTCACGGGCGTTCTCCAGAATGAGCTTTGGCGCATGACCCGCTCGTGCAATAGAAATGTTGGCCAGCAGACAGTAGACGGGTGGCAGGTCCGGAAAATCGCCATGAGCGTTCAGTGCTGTGAGGCGGGATGCAGTTAGAGTCCATGGTCATTCACGTGCATACGTACATTCGATAGCGTTTCGGGCGATAGACTCTGCCTGGTCAAGATACCCTTGTCGCCAATACTCGGATGCTAATCTGGTCCAGATGCCGACGCTGTACTGCCTTTCCTTCAACAGGTCGATGAGGTCGCTGGCGTCCGGATCTAGGCTGTCCAAATCAATAGCAATGACTTCATGACTACCGACCTCGATGTCGATGAACCGTGGGACTATTGTGGGTGGTGTTACCGAACGACTGCCGCTCATGTTAGTCCAAAGTTTGTAAGTTTCCGGTGTGCAGAGTTATCCGAGGGGTCAACCGAGTGGCCTCAAGAGCTAGGGTACATGCAGTAGTGGGTATCACCAGCCAGACCAAACTGGTGCAGCGGAGATGGTAATATTAATGGTGGCGGTGGTGACAGTTGAAGCGCCGGTCTGCGTCGTGGCGAAGTGAGCGCGTTGTTTGTGCATGTTGTGAATTTGTGGCTAGGCGCGCTCGGTGACTGCGTCGTCGTCGTCGTGGTGAACGACGTCCGCCTTATTCTTCGCGTCGTCCATCTCCCGATCTACAGCAAGTGCAACGATTTGTTCTGGAGCGCACAGAACGCTCTCTTCGCTCCCTTCTACAAGAATCACTGGCTCTTGTTGGCCAGGCCTCCACATCGTCCTTGACCGACGTTCGGTCATCCTTCTGCGACAGTCTCAGGACCTCTGGATATCATCTCTGACGGGATACTCAGTCCTCTGAGCTCTCTTTCTGCCGTACGTTCGCTCTCCGTCGTTGCTATTTTGTGCTGCACCGAAAAATCGAAGGTCGGACTGAAGGCACGAAGCACGGGGGCCCATCCTCCCCACATCATACATGACTGTCACACATCGCAAGAGACAGCACCAGCCAGAAGAGATACAAAGTATGTGCAACCTCTGCTATTCCGTCCTCCGCATTGCGCTGAGTTCTCACGCGTTTCCCTTACGTAAATCGCGTTTCTGCAGCGGTGAACGAACCTGGTCTCCAGATTCAATGTGACGGTTGTTTATGCGATCTCACACACTCCATCCGGATAAAATGTGCCGATCCTATCTGTGAGCCTGGCGATGGCGTCGACATCTGTCCCGCGTGCTTCTGCAGCGGGAAAGAGTTTGCGAAGCATAAACGGTGGCATGACTACCGTGTGGTCGTGAGTTAGACAATTATTAGAGAATTTGCGGCGATTCAGTCCCATGATTTTCACCTGTAGGAATTGCATTCATACCCTATTTTCTCCGACGATTGGGGAGCCGACGAGTGAGCTTTTTCATCATTTTGGTGCACATACCACCGATCACTCTCCATTTTTCAGAGAGCTACTCCTTTTGGAGGGCATTTCCTTGCAAGGCCTGGGAAACTGGCAAGCAATCGCTGAGCACGTCGGCACGCGTACGAAGGAGGAAGTCGAAGCGCATTACAACTCAGTATACATAGACTCTCCAAATTGGCCGCTGCCTGTATGCGTCATATTCTCTTGTGCAGGATGTGTCTGATGCGTAATGACTGCAGCGCATGGACCTCGAATTCAACATCGATCCCTCCGAATTTCAGGAACGGAAGCGCCGCCGCATCTCCACCATGAACACTAATCCTCCCCCAGCTCCAAAGATCGCTCCCACGTCTGCCCCAGGTGTACATGAAGTCGCCACTTTCTTGCCCGGGCGACTCGAGTTTGAACATGAACTGGACAACGAAGCCGAGGATCTCGTCAAGGACCTGGAGTTCGGCGTCTGTCTGGAATGGGGCGGCGACGAGATCGCGGAGGATGAGAACGATCCCGATGTCCGCGCGAGGGCCCGTTGGGAAGAGGAACAGAAAGCCAAGGAAGCTACCCCCGGAAAGCGTATTCCTAACGGGTTGATCAATGGTATCTTGAACGGCGAGCACTCCAATGGCGACACGCCGAAGCGGGGTGTCCATGGGAAGTCGGAAGACGGCGCTAAGAACGAGAATATCACCGCCGATGGTGAGGCGGAAGTGGAGGAAGTGACACAGCCGCCACCCATCGAGAATACCGACTCTCTTGCATTCAAATTGTCCTTGATTGAGATGTATCACCAGCGGGTGGCGAAACGCCACGAGTACAAACAGATCATGTTCGATAGAGGTCTTCTGAACCACAAGCAGGTGTGTGACCAGTCTTACCTCGAGCCCTGATATTCATGATTGCGGCTTAGATGCAAGCGGCGGATAAGAAGCGACCAAAAGATGACAAAGAAATCGTGCACCGCCTTCGCCCATTCGCTCGCTTGCAGACTGCCTCGGATTTCGAAGTTTTCACTGCGGATATCCTTTGTATGTTATCAAATTGTTCGTCTAAAAGGATACTGAAGTTAGTTGCAGACGAGGCGGTCCTCAGAAAGAGGATCCAGGAACTGCAGCACTACCGCAGGATGGGCTTGACCACCGCTGCGGACATCGAGAAGTACGAGGCGGATGTTATTAAACGGGTGCGTCTGACGTCGTTTATACCAGACATCTCGTGTGGCTTACCTCTTACCCCTTCAGGCGTCAGTGAAAGCGAATCTGACTCGCGACTACTATTCGTCGGATCGCCTGCAACTTCGCCCTGGAGGGCGCCAGTCCTCTGGCCCTGATGCCCGCCGCTCAAGCATGCCTGACGCTGACGGCCGCAAGAGTCACGAACGGGAGATGACGCCGAAACTTCCCATGGTCCCCAACGTCGCAGGTGTCGGCCCACCCGGACGCAAAATGCGTAAGACACTCGTTTTATGTATTCACGAGCGACACTGACCCCATTCCAGCTGCGCCCCTCAATCTTGCCAACAGCCCCTCCCTTCACTTGCTCACCCCAGAGGAGCAGACCCTCTGTTCCTCTCTACGGATCCTGCCCAAGTCGTACCTGATCATCAAGGAGACACTCGTACGCGAATACGCAAGGCGCGGCGGGAAGCTGCGGAGGCGCGAGGCACGCGATCTCGTCAAAATCGACGTGAACAAGACGAGTCGAGTGTGGGACTTCCTGGTTCAGGCCGGGTTCCTCAGGGTCGGGGCTACCGACCCTACGCTCACGGCGCCCAACGGTGCCGACATGAGGTGAGTACACAATGTTCCTTCTCTTTGCATGTCCTGATGTGGCGTGGGTTGTAGTCGACCGTCGGCAACACCATCGCTGAGCGCTTCGCCGAGTAAGGAGTCGCAGGCACTGGTCTCGACCAGACCGCCGCCGTTCACCACTGTTCCAACCAACATGGTATACTCCTTCACTCCATTCTCCACAAGTTCTGCACTGCCAGGCCCATCATGGCCACCTGGCTGAGCGGCTTTGCTATATAGGATGGGGTTCGGACATTATAATTTACGTGTAATCTTGTCGTTGTATACCCCCGTCGCATCTGTATCTTACCCAGCACCGCATTATATCAGCTCTGTCGTTCCTGCAGGACCTATGGTGCTCTGTCGGGCGAGTACCTCAACATATCTTCGATGATGCCCGTGTCCACAGGTATTTCGGCTGAACGGAGGTAATCATCGTTCCTGGTGGACTGTCAATACATCTGGTTCAAAACAAATCCTCGGTATCAACTCACCAGAACTATTGCGGCAGCAGATTCCTACGTGTAAGCAAACAGTGCAAAACGATGGCTTCGAAACATACCTTTGAATAATGCCTACTTCCCGAATCGCACCTGTCGATGTCGTTAGAAATTTAGATTGTTAGGAGTGCCAGAGAGAACAGACAATATGGTGACAATGGTCTGGCCTTCCTTCCATCCCATCTTCTTTGCGAGCTTGATGGCTGCTACAAGGTTACATGCGCTACTGGAGCCCAGGAAGAGGCCGTCATTGTGCACGAGGTAGCGCGACATGCTCACCGCCTCGGCATCGGTGATCCTATGCACTGTATGAGGCTTCGAACAGACGTGCACGAGCGCAATGCTCAGCGTGTCGGCACATACCGGAAAGCATCATTGATTATGGGGAGCGCGAGCTCCATGTTGTGAGTAAGCCGGTTAATCCCTCTGCGCAAGTGGATCGACAGATTGTGAAGGCCATTTGTGTGACAGTTTGAGATCCCACCTACATTCCTTCGACTACAGTGTCCACCTGATGTCGCCGCTTCGTGCCTTCCGCTTCCTTCTGGTCAAACATGACACCATGCTTCACCTTGGTAATTTCGCAGGGCAGTGAAAATGGTATGAATCTCCTGCGAGAAACTTGATTTACTTACCTTGTTATATAGCCCACTACCCTCGGGATCGGCTAGCACAACCAGGACATCATCGTCCACTGACTTCAAATATTGGCCAGTGCCAGCGATTGTACCTCCAGTACCTGCGGAGATCATTAGCCATGATTTTATTAACACACTGACTGCTAGCCTACCTGCCCCAGAAACGAACGCATTTACCCTGCCATTAGTCTGCCTCCAGATCTCCGGGCCAGTGCCGTCAAAGTGGGCAAGATAATTGCTTCTGTTCTGGACAAATTATCAATTTCCGCATTACGACGTCCGCCCCCCGCGCATACCTCAAACTGATCCGCAAAAAATCCTCTGGGTTTTGTCCGTAGCTCCTCCTCTTCTTGCGCGGACATGACAGCGTGGCCTTCAGTCAGTGCCTCCGTAGCGGTTGTCGATACGACGACGGAGGTGGTTGAGGTGCGCAGGAGGTGGTGGTGCAGGGGAGACGCGGAATCGGAGATGGGGTCGTCTGCGAAATTCTTCGCTCGTTCACGGGCCAGGTTCTTCCGGAGACAATTTGATCTTGATCATTCGTCCGTTCGAGGATAAGTTTTACTCACCACAAACTGTCATGAGCGCACAAGAGTTAGCAATCTGGACGTGAGTGATAATTGTTCGGACGCACTTGCTTCTTATCCACAATACTTGCGGGCCTCACCCTCTCCACTTCTGCGCCGAGTGCCAGTAGAGCCTGCACTTTTTCCTGGGCAACGTCGTCTGGCATGATAATTGCTTGAAGTTGAAGTGGCCGTCAGTTGAGCAAGTAGATATCAACAAAGCATGATACATACTTGCTTCATATCCTCTATTATCCATCTCATTTCGTGAACCATAAAACAAAAGACAGAGATGCACCCACCTAGCTCGTGCAATGGTCGCAATTGATATACCGGTGGAACCTACCGTACCTTCAAAAATGCGAGAGCCTGTATGTGGATACAGGAGGCCCTGCAGTTCCGCATCTTCTATCACTACAGCAGTAGACAGTTGAATAAAATTCAGCAATATTATTTTTCAATCTCAAACTCACTTCGCAGTGCGACCCGGTCCTTGACACTGCCTCCAGGATTGAGAAACTGAGAATCGATGGTCAGAGTTATGGTGCATCTTCGAGGGTGCAATCTTGACCTCCGCCTTCCCTAATATTTCTACTCCCAAAGCATCACTCAGGGAGTTTATTCTCACCAAAGGTGTATTTCCTGCGGAAGCGACACATGTAACGATAAATATATATCGGTACCAGTATCAATTTCACCACACACCGATCAACCCAGTCACGCCGCGAAGCACTTCATCGCTGCGAAGCTCTATGGGGCGTGCCTCGAATTGACGCGCCAGTCGTTCCCTCTTACGCTGCTGGTAGTATGATGCGAAGGAAGTCGAGGTCAGAGAAAGCGAAAAGCCGATTATAATCCCATAGACTATATGCCGCAGGGTTGTAGATGTCGGAAGATGCACGTTGAAAGGCAGCCGAAGAGACGGGAGCCACGAAGAAGCCATGACGCGAACTTGGTCAGATCGTGCAGACACAGGTATTCTTCAACCGTGAATACAGTGTGCTCCAAGTCAGCTATATAACCTGATTAACAGCCCGATAAACACTCAGAATTTGAGCTTGAATGATCGAGCGATGGTAGAAAGGAGCAAGCCTGAAGGTCCGAATACTTCCACGTTCCCGGGCTCGCAGTCGTGTCTCGATCACATGACGTGGAGACGCGTCGCGTTCTCGGCCGGCGCCTCGCGAGCACTATGGTTCATATTCACAAATCTCTCAATAGACAGAGTCGCAGCCAGCGATATCAGCACCATCGTTGAGTGCATCACAAGAGGAGCGGCCATCCTCAGGGGTGCAGTTGTGCCTCTGCAGTACTAAACAATCTTACTGTCCACTGGTATTAACTTTGCAACTCGTGTGGGGGCTTTATTCTTCTGTCTTCAATCTTCCCCAGCTACACTTATATGATGATGCTCGGGGGATTCTGTGACTGAACGAGTGGTTTAATTTATATGCAACTATATCCTGTCGAACCACAAGGAGCACTGCGACCTAAGACTCCGTGACCTTCCCCAGCACTTTGCGATCCTCCTCGATCAACAACCTGAGATCATGATACAGGAGCGTGCTATGAGCCAAACGGAGACTCTCCATGTCCACCGCGCCAGACAGGAGACTAAAAAGGCCGTTTTCGTTCAACCTTTTCCAGCACTTTGCGATCCTCCTCAATCAACAACCCGAGATCATGATACAGGAGCGTCCTATGAGCCAAACGGAGACTCTCCATGTCCACCGTGCCAGACAGGAGACCAAAAAGGCCGTTGTCGTTCACACCTCGAGCCGTATTCGCTGTAGGTGGCGTAATCGAAGACTGCTGTCGGTTACGAGTGACGGAAGAACTAGCGACATTGTAGGAACCAGTGACATTGGAGGAACCAGTGACATTGGAGGAACCAGCGAAATTGAAAGAACCAGCGACATTGGAGGAACCAGCCACCTTAGAAGAACCAGCGACTTTCCGTGAAGCAGAGACAGTGGGGGAACCAGCGATATTGGAGGAACGGGCAGCATGAGCAGAACCAGGTGCATCGGGAGTACCAGGCTGCAAGCTCTGAGTACGTCGAGTGCTGGCCTTAGCAGCAGCGTACGACGCCTTCCCCGTGATCCGCGCGCGCTCTTGCGCCGCAAACTCCGCGTACCAGCGCTTGGAGTTCACCTTGTGCCGCGCTGTCCTCAGGTGGTTGCTGAGCGACTGCCGGCTTATCCACTCTCGCGCCTTGCCATTCTTGCGTGGATCGTCCTGGCAGGCGTCGCAGCGGACCTTCCCGGTGACGGGATCTAGGGTGGTCTCTGGAGAATAGTGAGTGCCACAGCGATCCATAGTAGAGGTTTTGGGCATGATCTGCTCACCGTAGGGAAGAGGAGCCGGCTTAGGGGTCATGATGGATGCGCAGAGTGAGTCCTTCAAGCAGGTCGAGAAAAGAAATGGGAGTGGCGTTCGAATGGATACGCTCGGGGATTTATAGTAAATAATTCATACTCCGGTGTTGCTTATGCACGAGGCTTGCACGAGGCCGTGCCACATCTAAACAACAATAACCAAAGTCAGATTTCACGTACCACGTATTCTCCACTTCCCATCCAGTTCCTACTGTATCTTCTGGCAGCAGAATCAACCGAGCTATAAGCATGAAGAGGTAGAAGTGAAGGAACTGAACCAGTCTAAGTGGTACTTCTTCCGGCCTATCAGTGTTCACGCGGTCCCGTGACCCGTGTCGCCAACTCGGGCGCTAAGCGCTGCTCGTATTTTGCTTTGACGCGGAGCCACGATAATCTACTTACAGCAAATCCTCGCATGCACGGGTATTCCCAGTCTCCTACCCATTCGCTCGTGGGCGGAAGGGGGACTTGTTCCGAAAATGCAGGAACTTCTATGTTTTATACAAGATACCCGTAATGATCATATCACGTGCATTCAGATCTTTGTCCCGATCAACCTTATTTCCCCCAACCGCCCACGAACGACTGGCACAAAACATTTGTAAACAAATAACGCTCAGCTCAGGATAGTGACATGCCGGAGGGGCTGGGGAATGTAGCTGTGCTTTGTGCGCCAATGGAGGAGTACTTTGGGGCCTCCTGTGGGTTGTGCGAGGCGGGCCGGCAAGAAGATATAAATCATTTGATAGTGGACAACGCTTCCCGAAGGTAGAGTGGAGGAAAATCGGAACGACTACGAAGAGTGGCACAGGCGGAAGGAGGAGAGCGCGTGGCGACGATACGGCGAGGATATGGAGCTTGAAAACCGCAGGGAGCGCATTGCGATTCTCGATGTCATGGGCATCTCTGCTCTGGAGGGGTCAGTAGCCATTTTATGCTGCTGAGCCTCTGTAAGGATATGATTAGAAGGATAGAGTAGTCGAGGCGTCGGAGTTAGCCGAGGCGTTGAATACGCGCTCAACCGCGTAGAAGGGTTTTTCGTCTTTACTTTACTCGCTGAAAACTTGCCTTCCGAATAAACTCGGTTCAGTGCATTTCCCGCGACTTAAGGACCACCAAAGGCCGCAAAAGCCTTATAGCCTCTCACCGACGCCATACCGCAGGACCGGTGTGCGCGTCAGACACGGATATCCGAGGCACGAAGGTTGAAGCAGAGTGGCCACAACTGCCTTTGGGAGACTAGTGTGTGCGGCAGTGGATTGGCTGTTCATACGAGTGCAGAATAAGTAGTAGTCGACAGTATTATCCCTCGTATCGTTTTTACTGAGATACAGGCGAGTGAACAGACCGGGCAGTAGATGAGCGAAGTTAAAATTTCCCGTGCCCGTGCATGTTTTTGCCCTCTATCATTTTGGATTATCAGTGAGTCTTCCCGTTCTGTTTCGAGAGACGGTCTCTCATTATTCCTCGCGTCATACAACATTACCATTTAATATAAAATGACTAGAGCGCACATGAAAGCCAATAGCAGTATTCGCATTCCACACCAGTGATTCCACTCCAGGTAGCTCGATTCGCTGAAAAATTTTCCTTCACAATTTTTAGCAGGATGGAGGTCCAGTCATTCAATTATGTAGGCTTCTTCCAAGTTCCAGGGACTTGCTCTGCCCGTTTTGGCGTTCGACTCCACTTGCGAAGATGGTGGCGCATCTGCAACAGTACTCAGTATTTGGTGTCATCCTGTTGCTGCGATCTGTTCCACGCTGTGGGGAATATATCATGAGCGCTCGAGCACTAAGGCCTGAGGTTCACTCACGTGTATCATGATGTCTGATTTGGCAAGTTGCATACCAAGACGAGTAGAGGTCTAGTGAAAACTGAGTAGTATTTAAATATTTACTGCAGGCGCGCATGCAAGCAGATGCAAAGTACTACTCTCGCCCGCTCATTTGAACAACAGCTGTATTAATATTTCTCCCTCAATTAAAGCTTCGAGTCAGGCTGCTAACTGTAGTTTGACAGGTCCCACTGCTCGAACACCTTCAATTCCTCTGATGCGCCGCAGATCCGAATAACGGCTCCCTTGCGACCGAATCGCACTCTTCTGCCTGCCAGAAAGTATATAGCATGACGGTGAGCACCAACGTGTCCATCTCTCTGTATCCCGTCGCTCATCCATCATGCGGTCTAAAGTCAGTCTGCTCTCTGTTGTCTTCGCTTCGCTCGTTGTCTCTGTCTCTGCACTTCCGTCTCCTTCGCGCTCTGCTATCCGTATTCCGGTTCACAACCGTCGCCGCTCGTTGACTAGGCCAGACGGAACTTTTAACCACGAAGAAGCCATTATTCAAACTGTCAAGACCCAGAAGTACGAGTCCCCTCCCACTTAATGTTGCCATAATCTCTCATTGCTAACCAAAATCGCAGCAAACATCGTCAGAATCTCATCAACCTCGAGCGGAACGTAGGCCGCGCCGCATTTCCACCGGGTGCTGAGATCAAGCCGCTCGCGACCGTGCCTTCTTCGCTTCAGGCGCGCCAAAACGAGCCGCTCATCGACGAGGAGAACGGCCTTGAGTGGACGGACAACATCGCCATTGGCACGCCCTCGCAGCCTTTCCTCATCGACTTCGACACCGGCTCGTCCGACCTCTGGGTCCCGTCGCCCCAGTGCACCAGTAATGTTTGCCAGGGGAAGCACAAATACAACGCGGGCTCGTCGTCCACGAGCACCGAGAGGCCGGGCACATTCTCCATTCAGTATGGTGACCAATCCACTGTTTCCGGTCCTATCTATACCGATACCGGTCAGTCGAGCGTTCACTAGCACTGTCAGAGTCGCCCTCACAATGAGACTGACGTCCCTGTAGTGGATGTTGCGGGGGTGACGGTCAAAAGCCAGTACTTCTCCGCCGTGACCGAGCTATCGAGTGAATTCCAGGACGACCCGGTGGACGGTTTGCTTGGCCTTGCTTATCCCAAGATATCCAACCTCAACCAGGTATGGGCAATAATGTGCGCGTCCATGCTCCTTGAGTCTGACTTTGGCAGACTCCGTTCTTCAATAACGCGTACGAACAAGGCGCTGTTCCAGAGGATGTCTTCTCCTTCAAATTGGCTTCTACCGGATCTGAGCTCTACCTCGGCGGCACCAACAGCAAGCTCTACACTGGCTCCGTAGAGTATCACGACATCGACACGACAACTGGCTTCTGGCAGCCCATGGATGCGAGTGCAATTGTCAACGGAATACCCGTCGTTAACAGCATCGATACCATCATTGATACTGGTACGACTATTATGTATGGCCCTCCCGCCCTCGTCGCGTTGTTCTACCTGGCGATCCCTGGCTCGGTCCTCTTCGACCCAGTGAACGGATATTACGCGTATCCGTGCGCGCAGCCCCCTTCCGTAGCATTCAACTGGGGCGGGAAGAACTGGGCTGTCAGCGCGGAGAGGCGAGTTTCACGAACCCCTTCATCAGTTCAGAACTACACTGATCGCGCACTGCAGCTTCTCCCTAGGTACGATTGGACTCGGGTATTGTGCTGGGGCACTTGCAGGTAAGGACCTTGGATTTGGTCCCGATACCTTCCTCCTCGGAGACAGGTATGTTTGTTACTGATCGGTGTACCATGCATAGCTCACATGCTCTGCCTCCTCCTCAGTTTCATAGTCAACGTCTACACAGTCTTCTCCTTCGCTCAGAGTGCTGTAGGGTTCGCTGACCTAGCGTAGGACATTGAGGGTCAAAAAGATTCCTTCGTGGCTTGTAGCTCTGGATGTAAGTACGTTCTGTCCCGTAGCACAGAATTCGTGAGTATGAGCATGTGATCCTGTAAACGCGCATCGCCGTAGGATCCACGTTGTGCGCCATTCTGTCTGCGTTTCGACTGGTAAATGAGCGCAGCTCTGGGGGACACCTGATGTCATTGGTTGCCGTAATCTCCGGATGTGTGGACTTCAGGTTGCAAGATCACGTATGCATGTTTCTATTGAACGGCTGCGCTGTCGTCTGACATGCTGTATCCCCGCATCTTGTGTCCTGCGCTGCGGGCGTGGATTGCGCCGACCCACGCGACAACAGCGTGGTCACCTTTTCTGACTAGTGGACGTCAACCTGCAGCCAAGCACCATTGCTCGTTACCTCAGTTTCGACGACTCGTTTTGGGGCCTGCCGATATCCTCCGAGGCGTCTGTCGCTGAGCATACGCTGAAAGCATTGCGTGAAGCGAGCGACCAATGCCCGTATCATGATAGACATAGACAGATGTCAGCAGCACGTTCGAGGGTCGTAGGGAAACCGTATCCTCGCATAGCTCGAACCTGTGGGAAGACTCATTACATCACGCTCGGGGTACATCAAAACCTGCAGAGAAAATAAATTAGTTATACCAAGGTACGGACCTCCCTCATCGCCTGCGCCTCCCCAAACGCAACGAGGTATACATGAATCCGGGAATCCGCCACTTCCGGAAGCGGATCGACGAGATGAATCGCCTGAAGATACAAAGATGCAATAAAATGCCGCATGCTGCCTATCTCTAGATCGTCACGAGTTGAGGAACCGGTTTGCCATCTCGAACCCAAGGAATGTCGCGCCATTCGCGAATGGCGAACTGCGATCACCGTACGTGGCATGAGTCGTGAATGAACGGGAGCGGCGGCTTTTTCCTAAGACGCACCGTATGAGCGTGGGCCCCAGGCCACGCGTGAACGCGCCTATGCCCTCTGTGCGCCACACCTTCCGCACGCAGTCTAACGTGGACTTGTATTTTTGCCCGTCCGCAGCGGAGAATCCGTCCGTCTGCATGCGGGACTTGACCATGTCTATCGGGTATATGACCGCCCACAGCTGCACGACACGCGTCAGTCACTGGCGTCACAGGACAAGCGGAACACGTACGGCGTAGCCCGCTGCGGCGCCGAAGAGGACCGCGTTCGCGGGGTTGACCTGGTCGCGGCGGATGCCCTTCTCCGCCATTTCGCGCTGCATCAGCTTTTCGTACGCCCAGAAGTAGATGCCGTACCCGACGGCTTCGCGCCAGAGGGTCACGACCTGGCCCTTGTAGATGCCGGGGATTCCGCGCGCGGCGTATATTTTTTTGATCGCGTCGTATGGGCCGGCGTATACTGGGTTTGTCGCCGACTGGGTTTGCAGACCTTCGAAAGAGGAGATGCGGGTTTGTGACAACGGAGAGGTGGATCGAGGGTGGAGGACTCACGTATACGGATGTGCTCGACGGGCCCGGACACGACGCCGTTCGCCAGCCCCGCAAAAATACCAGATATGAATATTTGCGCATCATCCAACGTCGCACCCCCTGGACCGCCGCGGTTGTGTGCGCGGTTGTACTGCGCGCAGTACCGCTTCGAGTACTCGAGCGCGCCGAACTGGATCGAGACGCAGACGCCGATGCCCAGCAGAGGTGTCAGGGTTCCCTGTAATTATTCCCGTGTGAGAAAAGAACCGTTGCACAACGACGTAATGTGCACACCTTGTAGAACGCCAGAGGCCCTTCATTTTTCAGGATCCCGCCCGCACAGTGGAGCATTCCACTGTACGTCCCCTTCGATGCCGTCTGCATCCTCTGCAGATCCGAGATCGCTCGGGTGAACGGTTTATCCATCACCAAAGAAGACACGCAGACGTACCACCTTCACGATGTCGAACGGCTGGCCCACCAACACCTGCGGGACAGACGCGTTAGCAGACCGCTCTCGCGACTCACCTGGAGCGGTTGCGGCCGTACCTGCGCGATTCCCCCCGCTGTCCCGGCCGTCAAGTCCTTGACCGTCTTCGACATCGTCGTTCTCACCAGCAGCGTGGGGGCCAAACGGCGTTCGAGGCGAGTTGTGTCGAGTCACCGCTGACAGGATGGGGAACCAATCCACGCGCGTCTTTTCCGCGACCCCGCGTTCGGCGTCTGATAAGATAAGATTGTGTCTCGGCGCTTATCGGGCTGGTGCGATCTCACCGTGACCGCGACTTCAATCCTGCGCACAAAATACATCTGCAATATACGAAAGCTGCCATGTTGAAAGCGAAGGAATACATAGTGTGGTTAGACGGCAAATGCTGTCCCATCGTCTAACCTGAAAACAACCGCTTCTACCCATCTCGCGGTATAAATAGCTGATGACACCTCACACCTCACATCTTTCCTTTGCTCGCCGCCTTCCTCGCATTGGCCCAGACGTGCGGAGAGGTGTACTGCTGCCTGGCCTTCGCATCTGCCATTCGCCACTGCTCCTGGCTTTCTTGGGATTCTCTGTTCCACGCCTGGGCGATCACCTGCGCGGGGGTCAAATTCACATTCTGAGTCATCGGAGGCGGGTGCAGATGATTATTCGGACGTTTCGTGAAGGAAGGTGGGTCAGGGGCCATCTACAGCGCTGCATAAGGCTTTAGTGCACGGTGAGCAAGACGCACGACGTACGAGGTTCGTGAGGGGGCATTACTTGGGCACGGTAAAAATACAAGGTTCGCATTTATACGCGGGCGGGTTCGACGTCCGCTAATTGACGGAGATCGCATGACTTGGAGGGCTCGATAACCTATACGAGACGCCAAAAATGAAGGGCGAAGAGTACATAGAAACTGCCGTAACGAGACGGGAAGTAGGTGCATTGTCGTGCCCAAAAAGGAAAGGCCAAAGGGGACGGAGCAGACAGCAATGCGAAGCTGGCCGACCAGCCCTGGCGCGCAACGAGGCAGGCATTTTGCATGCTGCAGGCGAATTTGTAGGCAGATTCTCACTGCAGAAGGCGCGAAAGACAGTCATATCTCTCGGAATCAGGACGCGTTTGACACACCTTCGACGGCTTCGGGAACAATGGCCCTCGGTGTTCGGCTACTTTGCGCACGCGCCGCGCACGGCGCGAAGGTTCTCCATCGAGCGGACAATGCAGGAGGCAGAGAGATCCTTGTTCCCGATTGAGGCCCCCTTGACTGTTCACAAGTTGCCAGCAGATCCGCGAGCATATTTCCAGCGATAAGTTTCGTGACCGAAGTCATTGTACACACGAAAGTACACGAGATACAGCATCCGCGAAGCTTGAACAATGCCCGTCGGGAGCCTCGCAAGGAAAGATTGAGTTTATCAGGTCCATCGCCATGCGGGGGTCTGCGCACGCATCATTGTGTTTCGCACGTCACCCCGAAGGAGAAATCTCCAAGGCAATCAGAATGAAATTATCTCACTCGTTTGGGTAACCAGAAGGTAGAGAACTCGTCCCGCGAGTGAATTGGGATGAATTGACTCGGAAGCTGGTGTCGGTAGGTGTCGGTTGGCAGTTATTAAATTTGACCGCGAAGTGCTCGTAGCGCTAGAGCCCGCGGTGACGCAGCAGCGATGTATTCTTCCATTTCTTGCGCGTCGTAACGCCCCGCCGGAAGGTCTCGCACAAAGTCATGGGAGATGTTCGTGAGCTGACGAAAGTCAGGAGGAAGAGATAGTGGAGATATTCGGAACAACTGCCCGAGGTTGCATGAGACAGCTTGCTCATCACCGGCACCTGCTGCCAGTACAGGTCCGATGCCCACCCGATAGTACAAAACGATGTACACGCCTCTGCTTCCCGACGCACCACCACCGTACAGGGTTCCGCCACCATTTTCCAACACATCTTTCGTCGTACAATCCGGGGGTGGGCGATGGCCGATGCGTGAGCACGACCGCGAACAGCTCGAGCGACTCTGACCTTGTCCGTGCAGGCATGTCAATTTCTTCGGCGGGTCGCCGCTGAACCGCCTCTCGTGGTTGCGGTCGTCCCCGCCATTCCTTAACGCCATCGTGCTCTCCCCGAAGACGCGATGGCTGCTCTTGCAAGAGGGGCAGCCGCTCCTGGCGACAGACCCCAGCACCCGTCATCGATCGCTCGCTCGCCTGACGACGGGCGACGTACGACCTCTGCTCGGTCCTGAGCCGTTCTTCGCGCAAGGCCAACATGCAGGAGAGTTCGCACCCGCGGACGACCCGTCGCTCGAAGCTGGTCGCCTGCACGGCGCACCCATCGTGTTCCTCGGGCTCGACGAGCCCCAGACCACGTTCGCGAACGCGCTGCCCTCGTCCGACTTCAGCGGCAAGGGCGATGCCGTCGACGTAGCGCACAAGATCGAGGGCACGCCCTACTTCTCGCTGGACGTGAGCGACGTGCAGAAGACGGAGCTAGACGAGGCGCTGCAGAACTCAGAGGTCGGCAAGAGCGGCGCACAGCTAGCGTTCGCGGACGCGCGAGCGGCGATGAGCAGCTTCGACATGTTTGAAGCGGCCGTGTTTGCAGAGGCGAGGAGTTTGGTAGATTGGCAGGCTCGCAACAAGGTGCGTCGTGCTGACTCGACGGTTGGTGCGCCGACTGTACATAGTTTGCTGATCTTATGTTTTATCATGCCTCCACTTAGTTTTGCGCGGGGTGCGGTAGCCCTGTCAAGCCGCTCTGGGGGGGATGGAAATTAGTGTGTTCTTCCCTGTTCCCATGGTCGAACGGTAATGGCAGGAAACCGTGCCCTACAGGGTGAGATCCGTGAACATCCCACTTCCCTGAATGCCAAATTACACATTTATTAGAACTGGCTTAAACAACTTCGCGCATCCACGGAGCGATGCCGTGGTCATAATGGCCCCAATAGACCAGACCGGCACCAAGATTCTGCTGGGAAGAAATGTACGTGGAATGAAGGCATCTCCGTCGTGGTTACCCGTATTGATCAGGCTTCCATTTTACAGAAGAAATGGCCGACGAGATTCTACTCCGCCATGGCTGGGTTCATCGAGCCCGGCGAGTCATTAGAGGACGCGGTACGACGGGAACTGTGGGAGGAAGCAGGCATCGCTGCATGGGGAGTCAAATACCATTCGACACAACCCTGGGTGCGTCCTGCTCATCGTCGAATTCGCGAAAATATCTCTGATAGGTCGAGTTGCGTCCCAGCCGTTCCCCGCCAATATAATGGCAGGCTTCTACGCCGTCGCCGACTCCACGCAGCCGCTCCGCACAGATCTCGACAATGAGCTCGAGGGTGAGTCTCACGTCCCATAACCATCTCTCACCGTGCATTTACCTGAGGAATAAATTAATACGTCCGACAGACGCGAAGTGGTACACGCGCGACCAGGTCCTCGACGTGATCCGCTACTCAGAGGGCATCCTCCCGACGGGTACAGACCTTGCGAAGCCGTTGGCCACACCCGACGCATGGACGAGTAGTGAGGAGAAAGCCACTGGTGTCGGCACGGCGAATCCGTTGGCGGGGGACGCCGTCACGACCGCGGAGAAGGCGGCTGCAAAGGCCCCCGACGCGCGGAGCGAGGTGCCTTTCAAGCTACCCCCAGCGACGGCCATTGCGGGTGTGCTTATCAGGGAATGGGCGCATGGAAGGGCTGGGCCAGATATTCGTGTTCAGCCAGTGAAGGGTAACTTGTAGGTTCGGTATGGCCGGTGTTTATGGGGTGCCTTACTCAATGGAATTAGACCCTAGAGTTCTAGGGAATGTGGTATTCACCCTTTATCGTATGGTCAGGTATTTGACGGTCTTCAATAATGATCATGAGGCACTCAGAAAACATGGTGAATTTCCAAGTAATGAATGCATATGTCTCATATTCTCCGGAAACCATTGAGATATTGATGAGTAAATCGCAAAACAGTATGAACTGACCGCAAATTTAGCTGTCAGTTAACCTCGACAGCTAGCGAAGATAGCGCACACACAGAAATTCTTCCATGAACCCGGACAATCATCGCTTCGCCCTCTTTCCCCGTCCGCTTTCAGTATTATTTTCGCGGGCCCTCTTTTTGTCTCTGTTACCTTGCGTAGCGGGGGACATTTGTTCGTGCAATTTTCTCGTCTCTTGTAACGTACCGCAGAGAATGCGCTTTTCTCCGAGCCGAACGATTACAGCATGTTTTTTATTCAGCGAGAGACTATCGACAGTCCCTGGGGCGAGTAAAGCCTCGTCGACCTATAGAGCACATATATTACATTTCAGCCTCTTCTGACGGACGGGTGGACGCACTTCAATTGTCGTCGGATACTCGCGTAGGCGTCGCTCGAGCACTTGCATCACAACGGAGAGCACCACGGAATCAACTTTAGGTTTCGGTAACTTGCTTTTGGCCCTTGTCTTCTCCCATTCTTGTTGGGACAAGAACAGTAGCCGGACGAAGGAAACAAGCTCGTTCGGAAGTTGACAATCAGTGAGAATTACGAAGGTGCTTAAACAGGTGAAGTCAGCATCGCACGCAATAGCGGACAATCAGTGCAGACACACTCGTCGTCGGCCTCCTCAAGCCACCAGTCTACGCGCGCTTGCAGATCCTCCGCAACAGTCTGTGAGGCAACGGACACAACAAGGTCCGCGCGGATCTCTACGATATCTCCAGGGTTACCTTCGCCCGTTAGAGGTTGCCGAAGAGGAACGAGATCGACATGACCATACCGGCGCAGAAGGTCAGAATTTGGAGGGTCGCCGTAAGTGTTCCACTACATCGTTTGTCATGATCTCAGAGAAAGGCCTCCACAGAATGAACAACGTACAATCTGCTCCCCCACCTTAATAGGCCTGGTAGTCACCATCTTGAGATCTCGCTCTTCGTAGAACAGCTTTGCCTATAGCGAGTTAGTTCGTGATTGTCATGGGCGTTGATCAATTTTATGTACGTACATTCTCTGACTCGAATCGGGCGTTCAGAAGATCGGCCATCGGGACCATAGCCACATCTGCAGAATTCTCGACGTCTTCTTCATCGGCTTCCTGGTCGGCAAGAGTGTCCTCGACAACGTCGTCTTCGCCGCCTAAAAGAGTGTCTTGATCCACCGCAATTGATTGAGCCTCGTCGTCGACGTCCATGGAGTTGGCATGATACTTTTGCTCATTTTCATGCGCGGCATCCTCCTCGTCGCCCACGCTGTTCCACCTTTCTACGTGAAAACTTCTTGAGAGAATGAGGCTGCCCATGATGTGATACCTTTCTAGGGTATAGAATTGTGATATTGACTCTGCGGGGAAGAGATCTGCCCTGCTCTGACCCTAGCTCGGTCTCGACTTCGATGGAACGAACCTTATACAGGTGCATACCTTGATTGCGGGTATCAATTTCTCATGGTAGTCTCGTTCTGCTTCATCTCTTCCTATTTTGTCTGAGAACCTGCAGATCAGAAAACAAGGCGATTCGCAGTCCGACACGGACGGACCTACCACGGCAGTGCCCTGCAGCTCCTGCAGATCGCCGTCATTCCAAAACATGGGGGTATCAAATGCTGTTGGGAGAGACGCTTTGAAATACATCAGTGTGCGGTCAATAGGTCAGACCATACGCACTCACACATATATCCAGACCACTTGGACTGAGAGCCCTGTGACTCTTCCCACATCATGCAAAGTATTAGTCCTACCCAACCACGTCCTAACCCGAACTCATTCCAAGCGCCTCTGCCCAAAAGACCGGGTAGAGAGGATGTCCGCGTCGAGAGTGTGATCTCCCGAGGAATGGTGAACAGCGTGTGCCCTTCCTATGCAGATTGAGTATGTCAACACCATTGCATACTGGAGAATACACACGGATATATCCCTCAGTGCCATTGCTCCCCTCCCATGGCCAAAAAATGTGGTGAGATCCATCGAATCCGCATCGAAGAAGCCGTTTTGCGAGCGAAACCAGTTAACGAAAGCATCCATGTCGTTAACCAGCCTCTAGTAGATAGGAAGAGTTGTTCCTCTCTATGGAGTTCACCGATGATATAAGTACTAGTACTATTCAAGGGCAGGGGAATAGATTGATTGACCGATTTTGCTTCAATCCGATTACGTAAGCTTCTTATATGGGCGCCTATTATGTATTCACATGTTCCTTTCCGTCCGCCACTGCAGCCACCATCCTGCCACCGTCCTCGATGCTATGGCTATCCAGGGAGTACTGCACTCTAACTATGAACATCTAGTCAAGCTTTATGCCGACCATTTGGATACCGCGTTGTATCTGCAAAAGAGAGTCGTTGAAGATATTCTGCCTGGGCTTGTCGACGAGTTTCAGCTAGATTCAGGAACCGAAGAGAGAGTTAGGCAGTGGTTGGAGGATATCCGTGAGCGCATGTTTCACTTCACGCAGTCTTTTTCATGCTAACGCTTTCTGTTAGCTTCGATCTTCCGTGTGCTGAAGGTTCGTGTTGTCTCGTTAGCATCAGAACTCATCGCGCGACCATATTTCTTAGAGAAATAAATTCATTGCTTCTTTTGCAATGGAATCCCTACGAACGACAATTGCGTGGCGAATACGAGAGCTTCCTCATCCAATTCCAGGCCCCCCTACATCGCTTTTACGATGTTTTCCATCAGCCGCCTGTGATCCGTTTGGCCGCCCTATCGTCCTCTTGAAACTGGCTACTATGACCGAGGCATTGGGTGACGTGCGACAATCAATAATAAATAGCATGGAGATACTGCGTCTGCATCTCATGAAAGTTAATGTCAAGGTGTCCACTGAAGATCCGGTCCCCCGACCTGTTCTGCAGTGCGTTATGTTGCTTGACGTTGATGGAGTGTCACTTCACAACCTTGTTCGTTCGCCTTGAATATCACCGTTTCATATCATCTCATGGTGTTCTGTAGCAACGTCTTGATTTAGCCACTTGGTATATCTACGAATTAATGCCTCGCTTTCCCGGGATGCTTGCGGCAGGTACGTGGGCTTACATAGTGTCTTGTGAATGCCCCGAAACTGACGAATCACAGTCTTCATTTTGAATTACACCTGGTCGTACTCCGGCATGTGGGGCATCGCAAAGTAAGTTCTAGAACAAACGACTGCATTTTCATACCGCTGATCATTTTATCGTCAGGCGTGCGCTACCTGCGTCAGCGCTGTCAAGAGTATTCTTTCCTTCTCCAGCCGAGCTGATCGAATATTTCTCGCCATCTTCTTTACCGCATGGTGCGTTGCGACCATTTGCCCGTTCCTAGATGCACCTGAATTCTAATTGACGCCTTTTCGCCAGAGTTTGGCGGGTGTCTTCCTCCGCTCTCGAAACTCGAAGACCCATTGCGAATTCATACCTATCCATTAGCAGCAGAGTTTGTGGAGCATAGTCGACCACGTGGACAACCATCGCCTCCCCACCCACCCTCCATCGCCTCATCGAGTGTGGGTGCCTCGCTTTCTCCCACCTCCTCGTCGAACCCTTTCTTCGGCTACCCTGTCTCCTATCATACTTCGACCCCTACTCTGCGTCATGGTCGCCGACGGAAACGGGACCTTCTGCGGACACTCGCACGTCTCTTCTGGGCGCGCTGGCACTTCCACATCTCTGCTTCTCTTTGTCTGCTTCTGGTGTTCGTAGCGGCTACATTGGTGCGGCGTTTCCGGAAACAGGAACGGCGAGGGCTCTTTGAGTATTTGACCATGCCGCCAAGGCTGGTGAGGTCGGCAACGGCGTTCGCGCGCTCACAAATCATAGCCTAGTCGCACGCGGAGCTCCATGGGACATATAAGCTTATATTCTTGCTTCCATTTTCTTGTTTGCGGAGTTAGCTTACTGTACACGTAAGTAACTACAAATTGTATACTTCTATCTGCACTGAGACTAGTCTGCAGGAATTAATTACGACGTGAATCTGACATTTTCGCAACTCGAAGCCTCTCTGTTCGCTCCTTCGCACAAGGCTCCAGGCTCTACAGTACATCATACAGAGTTGCTTCTGTAATCCAATGACATATTCGCCTCACCCTATACGTCGGATGGCAGATGGTCAGCGGAAGAAGCTTCGTCTCGTCGCAGCTCCAGTTGAATCGATGGCGTTGTTGCGAGAAGTCGAACGCCTGCGGCCGGCTCGAGACCATCTGTCCAGCATGCTCTGACCACGCTGAGTCGCTGCGTTTCAATCTGATTTCTTATCCTCTTCCGAGTGACGTGAGTCTTCAGCCTCAATTATTGTGCGCAGTTGAGCACAGGGTCACCGAACATGTGTTGCGCTCAAGCCGTGGAACGGTCGCGGTCTTCTGCAGGTTTACGGCCATGCGCAGAGTCATCCGACCCGTTCGACAACTTCGTCCTCGCCGCGTCTTCGTTGGCGGACTACCCAACAGAGTAAAATCAACGTTGTTGTGGCTGCACAGGGTCGAGCTCATGTTGGCTGCATACAGTATCCGCAGCCTCATCCTGGGGGTGGCGGTGGCGTGTCAAGCTGTAGACTTTGTATTGGTACATGAGCGTCGACAGCACGCATGCACAATGCAGAACGTGTGCAGGGTAGCGCAGTCCACTCCTGGAAAGCCTGACGTCTGCAGCAAGGCTCGGGGATGCTACAGCTCCACTGGATTTTTTTTTGCAACCACCTCACTGTTTTTGCAACATTACCGACAGCGCGCATGTACAAGGAGAGCCTTTCAGTACACAAACTATTATTATGTCTATGTGCCAACACGTTTGATACAGGACCACTGCAAGGTGAGGGGTATCCACAATGACGATATAACTAGTATAACATAATTTACAGGAAGTATTCCGGCAACTAGGGGAGGAGTCAGTGGTTCGCAAGCGGCATGGAGAATAATGACGCACTCTTCCACCCGCGTTCTGCGCCGCTTGATGGCTGGGCCCATCCCTCTCGTTCTCGGGGGCCGCCTGAAACACGTTGAAGTACATTGATGATCCGCCAGGCCCCACTTCCAATATACTTGCAGAATTTCCACATCGATAACAATAATTGGGTGCGGACCACACCGTCGATAGGTGTTTGTCAAATAGTGATGCGTAACCCTCCATACAGAGCTGGTGTGCCCGCAGGATGTGCGACATATTGTTTGTCTCGAGAAACTTGTATACTACGCCAGAACCGAACGTGTAGCCGGCGCCGCTGCCGAACTCAACATAAAGCACTGCAGGGTCACATGGACAAACGGGGGAAGCTCACCGTGGTGAGATGGCGAAGTCTTCCTTCTCCGGATCCGGGTCTGACCACACCAAGTCCGCCATAGGACCCTCGTGGGGAATTTCTAAGTTCATGTGAGGCTCCATCCATCACGGTCATAGGATATGAATCAACCTCGAAATCGATCAACGACCTTGATCTGGTCAATTGAATGTATTGAGGGCGATAGCCCTACTTCCGGTGAGCGAGTGGCAGTAGACCTGTGAGACGGGCGTACCACCATGAACGCAAAATATCTTGTCATCAATCACCACAGATAATGTCAAGAAGTCAAACATGTCCGTAAAATATGTCCAGACATGCGAGGATCCGTATTTCCGCACACATTCGGTATAGAAGCCGTACGTCTGGACAGAGGTGAGAAAAACTCCTGGTAATGCGTAGGGCACTGACCTGGGTGACCGCTCTCGACTCATGATTACCTCTAATCAGCTGCACCCGGTCAGGCCATCGTAGCTTCAGGCATGTCAAGAGCGAGATTGTTTCGACGCTGAATAGTCCTCGGTCGACGTAGTCGCCTGGAGTTAAGTCAGCTACCCGGGAGTCTGCACAATACGAACGACACGCACGCACCCAGAAAGAGGTAGTTGGTTTCGGGAGCATATCCCCCTATCCGAAATATCTCGATGAGGTCGTAGAACTGACTTAAAGAGTGACTCAGATCGCGCTCACTCGTGCACTGGCACTCGTCTCACCCATGAATGTCTCCGACCACTGTCACTGGAGCACTAACGTGGACGACGTTTGACTCCCGCATGAGGACCTCTTTTGTTTTCTCGCATATTTCGCGGAGAAGTGCTTCATGGAGGAGTTGCTTCCGGAGCAATTGTTGAATACATGCGTCCAGATCGAAGGGTGCCATAGAGCGTTCCGCATAAGTTTTTCCTGCGCTGCGAGGGAACCATTCTTACCTAATCGTTAATCGTTGGCGCTTGCTTGACGCACTCGACCAATTTGGGCAATGTTCAAGTTGATCCTTCCCATCCAGCGTCCAAGGCTCTCTCCCTAGTCTGCTTTGTGCGTGTAATTATTTTAGTTCTGCGACGCAAAGTTGTGGACCTGGTGACTCCTACTACTTCTCTAGCTAGCTCGGCTATCTCGGATGTCGTCTCGGAAGGTGTTGGGGCTCAAACTGGCATGGCGTCTTCTTCAAACTAATCATCGTTGTCATGCCTTCCCACCTGTGGTCTATCCATGTGCTCTCAACTATATTTTCCTGGCTGTTCCTCTCTCATAGCTCATGATTCATCGCGCCGACGTCTCGTCATAATCCAGGACAGTCGAAGTTCTCCCCGGCGTCGATGGTACTTCGATCATGATGTATCGTTGATTAACTGAGGTGTGTTAAGTCGCCTGTAGTCACGTCGGTTTACTTGCCGTATGTGCATGCTTATCCCGATTCCCCGCGGCGCTTCTGCTATATCTGAAACCATGATGCATGACGTTGTCCTGCTTCTCCCTGGATATGAAATCCGTTTGGTGCAGTGCCTCGGCGCCGAGGACATTATCAGTCGCCACTGATAAATTGCCTGGAAAGCTTTTTAGCTGTATGACCATTGTCACACCATATCCAATCTGTTTGAAAGCTGACTCATAATGTGCAGTTTTGACGAGTGACTGAACTCTGCTGCAAAAATGAATGGGACCATCTCTGCGATATGTTGCAGTGGCTACAGGGAATTCCCGTGCACCCAGTCCTCCGCTGCAAATTAAAGACGGATGCACTTTTCACTAGGGGGCGGAAGGAGCCACCTTCCGACCCAATCAGAACCTTGTCGAGCAGGCCGAGCAGCTTCTCATCTGTCATGCCTCCAGAAGCTACGACATGTGGATATTACGGGATGAATGTCGGCATTTGACCAGTTGCGACCCGGCCGAAGTCCTTGTTGATCGCACCAGCACTCAGATACTAGCTTAGTCCACTGGATGGCCTGTAGAGAGCAAAGATGGTTTTGTGCGTGCGTGAGCTTTTATTCGTATGTCTACTGACCGGTGTTTCTGTACTCTGTGGACGTGCTAGGCCCCTTTTGCTACATAAACACCGCCGCTCGATCTCTGCAGCTCTTTCTAATTCCTTGACTACTCGGGTCTGATATTGCCTTCTTTAGGATCACTTAAATATGAGAAGACCTTCAGCCCTTCGAGAGCGCCTTCTCTGGAAAGAAGTAGTAAACATGGTTCCCCATAGGGCTTGATGCTGATCTGATAGGCGAGCGCGATGAACATCTATCCGCATCGCACGGACGTAGCAATCTCGATATCGCGATTCCTCGGCCACGGTTTGTGTCATACTGATGGTTGTTGAGAGCAGATTGTGCTTCTGTGCATATACACTATTCGAGTACTGTGCTACTCAGCTGCGGTCGGACTGCGCCGGAACGGTCGTAATTAGAGGATCCGAAACACTCCGTTTTGAAGAACAACGAATGCAATATTGCGGTCCTTGAACGCGACTCATTTCAACCCACAACACGCCCGACCGGCCCCGGAACTTCGCTTCCATCCGCGCGGGATGGCTTCTTACGGTTGACCGGCTTAACTGTCCATCGAAGCAAATGCGGTGGTACCTTCTAGGGCATTTCGCTGTGCACTCCATAAGTCCATTCAAGGTGATGTTCATCAAATCGCTGGCCGGTGTGCGATCTTTACCAAACTGGAATCGGGAAAAAGTGCATTCCCATTTTGTTCATTTCATGTACGAACCGGTTATACTCAGGGAAAGTGCCTTCATGTCGATCGGTCGTAGCGCCTATCGTTCCGACATGGGAAGGTGCGTTCCTGATGTCAATCCTGGCCACATATAAATGTTGGCTGACAACTCGGTTCGTCATTTGAGAGCATCCACTTGTCGTTCGCCACTGGCTATGAATCCCTCGCGCCCCTCTGATCAGACCAACAACCAAGATCCGCGCACGATGTCCGCCGACGGCTCTCACTACCAGTACCACGCGTCTTCGCAGACTGCTAGCCATCTCGCGCATGCCGGGGGGCTGCAGCAGCCTTCATACTATCATCCCTCGCGGTACAACTCCTCGGATCCACCATACCCCTCCTCCCACTACACCCCACAACACTCTCAGTATCCCCAGACAACCGCTGCTCATCAGGCCCCCCCAAGCAATATGTACTCCAACGCCCGTAGTAAGTCAGGCACATTGCCCGAGGAAACGATCTCACCGTAATGCTCCCATAGTTCCTGAGCTGACCCTTCGCGATCTCCCCTTCTCCAACACTCATCCCACGTCCGCTCTAGGCAGACAGGGACACCCGGGATACGGAGCTGCTACCGTCCCGCCCCAGCCTTACCGCCCCTGCTCTCACCCGACATCATCGTCAGCACAATACGGGTCCTCCATGTCGTCCCTCCAATCTCTGGCGGAAGGGCACCAATACTACTCCACTCCGGCGCATACAATGCAGATGTATCCCCCTCACGGCAGCCACACCCCAGGACCGCACGCCAGCATCGTCATCCCCCCCTCGACGCCGGAGGCACCCACCGTGGAGCGGTACCAGTGCGACAAGTGCGACAAGACGTTTGGGCGTTCGCATGACCGGAAGCGCCACTTCGAGACGCAGCATATGCAACCGCACCCCCACCTGTGTCCGCAGTGCAAGAAGAGTTTCAGTCGTGGGGATTCGCTGAAGCGACACATTGACAATGGTGGTTGCGAGAAGGCTCCGTACTAATTCGCGATCGTTCCCATGCCCCTTCTCCGTTGCCGTCGTGTACGTCGTTTCACGATCACGCTTTTGCTCCGTCCTGTCCATCAATTTCTTGTCTCCTGCCCCTTGCAGAATAGCTTACATCGCATTTACTGCTATTTTCTGTACTCCTCACCATACTGTAGCGGCATCTTCGAAATGTAACTCTATTTGTTGCGTGCTGATAGAAATTTCGGCTTCTTTCGTCTCGACAGCGCCATGTGAACATCTGAGATGTTTCTGTCCTTGCGAAGCCCGGCGAACTCACCATCATTAGCCGGTGTTGCAGAAAGGCAAGCCCGACGTCTTTCGCGGATGACAGCCCTTCTACGAGTTCACCTCGTAATATGATAGCTCTGGCAAGTGCAGCATATGTCCTGCTCTCCGTGTGTAAAGGAAATGATGGCGAAACCGACGACGCATTGACGTATTTCGCCCCGGTGAATACTCATACAAATAGATTTTCTCTCACCGTTGTGAGACTGCCTTCAGCACTCAACTGCAGTGGTATGCCTCGGACCTCGTAGGGCCCATGGGATCATCCCGAAGGCGAAGGCGAATCAGCCTGATCAGCTGCCAGTGGGCTTCATGACCGGCTCTTCTCTTCTTCATCTGAGATTCCTGTGAGGGGGCCAAAGCTAAAGCCCGATACTGAATCACCGATTGCTTGGATTGGCCGGCCTTCCGCGTCCAGCATGTGGAATATCTGCGCGGGGAATGGAGCCCGCTATCTTCCTGTCGCGATTCGGGCTGAGCGCTGAGCCGCAACCGCCGCAGCGGATGCCCTTTCTGTCCAGCGAAGGATTTACCCGCTGCCGACCGACACTCAGCCGCATGTGTTCGACGATATAAATAATTATGAATTCTTGAACAGCTCGTGGGCATTTCGACACTCACAATAGGTGCGGGCATTGTCCGCTGTTGAGAAGCCCAGAAGATTGGGGCCCGAGGTGGAGGAGAGCATGCCATGGAAGCAGCATCTCCGATGGGTACGCCGCCTTCAGGAGGCTATCGATATCTCGCAACTCGGGCGAGGATTCACTGATACGAAGGACCAGCTCAAGCAACCTTTTTGCGCCATCTGTCTGCTGCCTGAAGTCCGGGCCAGCAGCTACATTGCCATTTTGGTCTGATGTCTGCGTGTGACGGTAGACAGGTATCGGTCGCTGCCGAGAAGCAGACGCGCTGAGTTCAGGCTGATCTGCTAAAAAATTTGTCGGCCAGTCGGTAAACAAATGGCTCTGGAACATCACCCTGACCTACCTTCCCGCGACAGTATGGCAGAGCGGTCTCCAGTCGTGCCTGTGGGAACATCACATATAAAAATTATAGGAGACAACCTTGCCATCCTTCAATTTGGCTAGCGCATGACGGCTTCAAGAATCTCGTAGCCTCGCCGAGAAGAAGAACAAGCAGCTGGAGAGGTCTGCCTCTCGTGAGCAGATGATTGGAGTCCGAGGCAAAGAGACGTGACCCGCGTAAATCGCAGCCCTTCCATCCAAAGATGCTGTTCATTAGGACCAATGATTGCGAGATGAATCGCCAAGTCGGCGCTCGGAATAAGAAGCAGACGGAGGAGCGAAAAAGCCCATCCGATGCTCACCAGAGGATGATGGGCCCTCTCACCCAGGGTTGACCGAGTAATTGAGGACCGCTCGTACGGCTGGAGAATTCAGATAGCTTCGCCAATTGAGTTCTAATCATGAACTGGGGATAGTCAGGGGGTTATCGAGATTTCTCGCGTGGTAGAGGCCAGCTTCTGTAACATAGAAACGTGCGCCGTCGGCGTTGGCATTGATAGGGAAGCTCGCGCTGAAGAACTTCGCAAAAAAAGGATACGTCAGATGTCTGTTGCCCCGCAATAAGGTCAGTAGCTGTCTGTCCGAAACTGTTGACGCAGCCCACCGATTGTTCCGCGACGTTCAACGCTTTTCTGCCCTCACGGTAGCCAGGATCCCGGTTACAGGTACCTGTTTCAAACCTTCTTTGAATGTCCTCGAACCCGGACCCGTGGCTCAGCAGGACCCGACAATTGGGCAAGGTCCCCGAGCCAGTTACGGATAAATTTTGAACTTTCGAGAGCCTCGGGGGGTTGACCGCCATTTCGCGGACATCGGGGGGCAGCGCCTAGGAGGCCTGATCCGGGGTCGGACAAACACTTGTGGAAGCCTGGCGGGGGAGGGCCGATAGGGCCGAAGGAGGAGCCGGCGAGCCGGCGGCCTCAGAAGCGCCCAAATTTAGGGTTAAAAACCACGAAGGCAAAAAATGCGGTAAGGTCTCATTTTTCACGGACATTGGGCCAAAAAAGGCTTTTACGGACATTTTTGCCCTCTCCGGATCAGGCCTATTCACCAATTATCGGGGGGCGTCTATCGCTCCTGCTGAGGATCATCCAGAGGACGTCCGCAAAAACACAGACGTGGCCTGCCGGTGTCTGCATACCAGGCTCATGGTTATCCACCGACAAGAACGTCGACGTAAATTGAATTTCAATGTTCTGGCAATGCGAAGAGCCTGAGATTAACGCGGGCAGCGCTCCGAAGACGGACACTCTGGCTTCATTATGACATCGGACCTACCAAGGATAATCGCCGCCTGTTCGCCTGAACATCGAACCGTGAGCCGACAAACATCTAATACATACCACAACACACCACACACATATGATACAAGGCGCAGAACCGGCCAAAGTATCGTCTCCGGTGCTGCAAGGGCGTAAATGACTCAATCGTTGTCGTCCTCGCTGTCACTTCCACGGCTAGCATCACTCCCTTGCTCCAAACCCTCGATTTTGACGTCCTCTGCCTTCTCACCTCCGTTCCCGTCGTCCGCGCTGTCCTGCGCCTTCTTGGTTTTTATCTTCTCAATCACCTTGTCCGCGCGATTGAATATACCGGCAGTTGGTGCTCCGCATGCAGCACACTTTGGCGTCTTTGCGAAACGCTTGATGGCGCATGCTGAGCAGAAGTAATGACCGCAGCGAGTGACGACGGGATCAGTGTAGGATTTTCGGCAGATGATACACGCGAAGGGGATGTCTTCGTCGGAGTCCGAGTCCGAGGCATCCTCGACCTCTTTCTGAGGGTTTTCCGCGAGTTTGTCTAACTGCCAACCAGCGAGATCTAACAACAAGTGTCAGCTGTGAAACCGAAGGGCGGCCACGAAAAGGCTTACAGGTTCCTCGGTCGTGTAGGAATTTACACGTATCACCATAGCCGCAATAACCGGTCTCTATGATATTATGGGTTAGAACGTATTCCAGTCTTAGTGCACCGTATGCTTACCTTTGTAGTCCTTGCAGACGTCCGGCTGGTAGTCAACAATGGTCACAGTACGAATGGTACTGCCCGACGACCGCTGAGGGCCCACGCGCATCGCCTTGGGCACCTCCTGGTTCCTCTTTATGTGGCTCGCGTACGCCTTCTGGCCTCTATACAGCCCGTCATCAGGTATGCCTTCATCATCGTCTCCTTTGTCCTTCCGCTGCCGCTTCGCCAGCATCTGCTCCGCCTCGTCACCCTGCAGTATCTCCAGCGCCGCGTTCGTGTGCGACCCTGCTGCTGTCCACTTAACGTCAGGACCCTCACGCTGCTGCTCCTCGTCTGCATACTCGTCATCGCGCCGCTGCGCCGCCGTACGCTTCGTGCCCGCGCTAAGAAGGTTTCCTGTGGGTTTGCGCGACGGTAGGACTACTTCGGACTTGGAGGACGAGGGCACTGGGACTGTAAGTGAACCAGCGGGTGGAGATACGGACCGTTTGCGAGATGTTGTCGGTCTCCCCTTGCCCTTCTTCCTGAAGAATGGCACTGTTAGTCCCTCTGATGTAGACGCCATCGCTACCAGCAAGTTGATGGTTCTGAGAAGACGAAGGGTCTGAGAAGATGAAGGGTATGACTGAAGAGCGTTCTTGCTCAACTCGGAAGCCATCGCTAATTAATTACGTTGCTGAGTAAGCAGAATTTCCCCAAACAAACATAAATAAGGACCAAACTGGGAGACCGTCATAGCGTACTCTTTTGGTATGTTTTATGGGACCAAAGTCGCGAACGGTGCGCGTTTAGTCCTCCACGCACTTCTCAACTTGAACATCACACTCTCGCGACTGTACTTCTCGACGTTCCACTTCTTCTCCCTGATTAGATGCTGCACTGACGTATGTGAGCGTTTCTCACGGGTATTTGGTTAGTCTGGATTATCTTTGCAACATGTTCGGTACGCCGAGGTTGCTTGCACATTGATTACAAAGTGCCTGCTTAGAGCCTCTCTGTTGGTGCATGGAGCTCTGTGAGTCATCTATCCGGTGTTCATGTTTTATCGGGACGTCGTTTGGGCCTGTATTGATTTTCGGCCTTTAAATCACTTTCGACTCGCGTTCCAACGAGTTCGGACCAGACTGCTGACCTCAATGATCCCGAATTTTCTCTGAATCACGCCGGTGCTGACAGAGACAACGTACGGCACTCTTCTGTCGGAACATTGGAAGTGAGAGACTTTCATGGCCAAGACTGACTTATCATCAGAGAAGCAGGTGCATTCCGAATAGATTTGGGCCCTATGACCGCTCCTAGCGTGCGCGTATCCTCTAAAAGCGGCGCCGTTCACCCTGGCTGCCAGATCGTGAGCTAGCATCTGTCTGTGCACTGATAAATGTCTCCCTCGTTGTGCTCACTTCGCTGTCAACGAACGCATCAGGTCTGGCCAATTTGATGAAGACGGGATCGCTTGTACAGCAATGACACACTACTCCATTGGAGGTTGAAAATATTCAGTTCTATCGATGGGGCGTATCGCTCTGCTGTGTATCTTCGTTTTGAATGGTGTGCGACGGCCACCGCGCAGTAATGTTACCCTTGACGCTGCATTCATCAGGCGTATCGGTCCCCGCAATCTCGAAGTCGAAGAAGACGGTTTGCGGTATCTCGAGCCTGCGGTCCCCATTGTTGCATATTGCCCTTGGATTGCCCAACTCCTGCAACACTTGTCCGCAGACGATGGGCCGTACCGCTGCCTAGGTGGGGCCGGTTGTCGAGTCAGGAACCGGGAAGATTTGCTCAGGCAGAGGTCGGATACCCGATGGAGGCGATTTATCTTATCGATCCTATCGATCTTATCGCTCTTGATGAATGTGACGGGCCTGTATTTCTAGCGAAAATTGAGTTCACCTCGTTTTCCGGTTCCTGACGAGTGCGCTGAAGGACCTCACTCAAATAATGTATGTTGGAGGATCCTGAAAGAATAAGGAGACGAATATACTTCATTGTTCTGCGCTCCTTGCGACTCAGAGCGCGTTGATGCCACGAGGAAGAACTTGGAAATCAGGAAGCCAAGACGATCGAGTCAACAAATTCCTCCCAAAACTGTCACGGCTATCTTATCGCCCGAGGCATCTTAGTCACCTCCTACAAAACCCCTGCGTCACCTGGATCGGACTGTCCTTTGCACCCTCAGCACCACACTTGCGCAAGCATCACCCGCCGATACGTCGAATTACCACCAGCGCACCGACAATCGACGCAGTACGTCAAGTTTCACCGCCAGACGACGAGCACGCGGCTGCCGCGACCGCGCCGGAGTAGCAATACGCAGCCCCCATGGCGCCATCCCACCTCCAGGGTCTGAATATCGTACATCCTCCTCCCCCACCAAACCCCTACCTCTCGGACGCAGACCTCCTATCTGTACCACCTTTTCCTGACTTGAATGCGCAGCTGGACCTCTGGACGAACCTGAACTTTCAATCCGACGAGCCGGCAGCCCCCTCATCCCGAGGCGATAGTGGCAAAAAAGACCTCGGCTTTGACGGCAACTCACGCAGTCCGGGAGATGGGAGCGAGGACGATGGAGACCGGTACGATGACCTCGACGACGATGTGCATAACAAGGGCGGGGTCGCGGAGATTGGCGCTCACGAGAACGTCGTGACGGGGACGGTGCTGCCCCCCACTGGCGTCGCGCACCGCGGCAATCCCGGCGCACAGGCAGGGGTGAACGCTTCTGATCTTCCGATGCCGTTAGACATCGGAAGTCTACTGGCAGGCTTCGGACTAGACCCCTTCCTGGTTCCCCCAGTGCAGCAGTCTGCTCCCCAGGCCGCCAGCGCTTCGTCTATAGCACAGCTTCTCTCCTTACATGCTACCACTTTCCGCTCGCCCCAGATGGGCAACTCCCAGCAGCCCTCTCAGCTTCCCGTGCCTGCACAGGCTCCCCCTACCCAGTCGCAGCAGCAGCAGTCCCAGTCGCAGCAGTCTCAGGCCAGCGCTCCGGCGCCGAAGCGCTCGCGCACCACGCGCTTATCTGTGTCCTCAGCCACGCCATCCCAGCCCGACTCGGCTCTGAGCCCCGAGGCGGACGACAGGGATCCTGCGTCGCCCCTTACTGCGGCAGAAGATAAACGCCGACGAAACACCGCTGCGTCCGCGCGGTTCCGGCTGAAAAAGAAGGAGAGGGAGGCGGCGCTGGAGAGGAAGGCGAAGGACCTGGAGGGGCGCGTCAGTGAGCTTGAGAAGGAGTGCGAGGCGTTGAGGAGAGAGAACGGGTGGTTGAAAGGGTTGGTCGTCGGCGTCACCGGTGCGGGCGCGGCACAGCAGCAGCAGCAACAGGTTGCGGTCCCTGCACGCCCAGCGGCAGGCGCGAAGAGGAGCAGAGAGGATTCGGAAACGCAGAGTGAGGACTAAGTCCGCCGCGAAGAGGCATCGTCATTGTGTAATTATCTTGTTTTTTTATTTTCGAAATTCGCCGTCGACTCATCCTTCTCCTACATCCCTAGTATACTAGTGGTCCGCGTTGTATGCGTATGCCAAGCTTCTCTCTGTCTTCTTGCTTTGTGAAGAGCATCGTTCTGACTTCGCTTGGGTTATGGAGGGTTCGAAGAACCATGTACGACGATAGCGTATGTATTCTGTAGGCCCACCCGGTTGTATACTCAGTGAATCAATGCCCGCGTCGACCACGACTCCACGTCTGAATGAGTGGTTGTTTTACATGGATGAACTATCTCTTCGTGCGTTTCCCTGGCAAGGCTACTACCGTGACTAGGCTATCTGCCCCTGCAATGCAATCGGGACAGTAGTTTAGTTTGCACTCGTTTCTCAATGTCAGAACCCATTTTACTCTCTATGGATTCTCTGCTAATTCTGTGAGACACAATATTTGGAAGATGGAGCTCAGAAAGACAGAAGTCTTCGAGTACAAGTACTGACACCCGCTCGGAGAAACCGCGATTGCAGCAATCAGCGATCACATGACTTGCGTGACAAAACTGGTAGCAAGTCTTTTAGGGTTTGCACAGCTCAAAATAAATTATTCTACAACCACAGATATGTTTTAATCCATATATCAGAGTGATCTTTTATTGCAGAGATTTTATTTCTGGCCTGAGGAAGCGCCGAGAAGCTTTCTGCTCAGCTGAATACAGCCTCGATGTCACACGTGTCACAACAGTCTTCGGGTCACGGAGCTTTTCAGGTCTTCCACATCTTAGAAATAAAAATTCTGTAACCACAGTTTTATTTAATATACTTCTTTAGACAAATTTTGGTGGTGGAATAATTTATTTTGAGCTGTGAAAAGTTGAAACCCTGAAAGACTTTCTGCCGGTTTTGTCACGCAAGTCATGTAATCACGTGGCAGTGCATGTCTCCGTACATTACTTTACTGCCTGATGATTTTATCTCTTTCCTCTGTCTCTAGATTTGCTTACTTTACACTACCGCTACCGTACTGACGAGGTGCCTATTACGTGCCTGAGCTATTTTATTAGCGTAGTCAGCTACACAGGAAGCATTACCACTTTTATCCATTGGAAATAACCTGGCAAAAAGCATGGAAATCAATAATATATTTTCAGAGGAAAAACCTCGAGAAAAAAGTGAGAAAAGAACAAAACATTCTCACGGTTTTTCCCTTGGAAATAAGTTGCCTACCATATCAGGCAACTGGACATGCCAGGACATGCCAAAACCCGGACAAAACTACCATATTTGGCGACCAACTTATTTCCAGTGGAAAAACTGCGGAAATGCTTTGTTCTTTTACACATTTTTTCCTCATGTTTTTCCCGCAGTATAACTTTATTGATTTCCACACATTTTTCCAAGTTATTTCCTCGGGAAAAAAGGGGTTATGTGTCCTGTGCTAATCTAAATCGTTTAGTGAATACAGGTTCCCATATTAGAGCACAAGTCAAATTTCCCACGATCATTCCAGAGTTACTATGATACAGTCACCGCCACATGGCGAGATTACATTCCACGTAACTTATGCCGTTCAGCAATGGCGGCGACGGTGAGCACGACCTACTAGACTCTGTTCTCAGAAACCCCTTCGCGGAACACTCGTACGACTCCTTCACCTCTGCTGTCAGGCCGAAACAGACGAAGCCAGCGGTCAGACGGCGCGGTTCAGATGCTCCTTCCAGGGGTGAACACAACGATCATGATCCTTGGGACAGCAGCCATGCGAGAGCCAGGACGTTTGATTTTGGTCCAGTGGCTAGCACCAGTCATCATCCTCTGGTAGGGAGCCTGTGGTTCGGCTCTGACAATCTTGGGATCTCAGCGGAGGATGCGACGCGTCCCCATTTGAGGCGCCTGCTGAGTGACATTGAGGTTCCACCTTTTGGCTCTGAAGTAGACGATGCGCAGTCAAGGGTTGATACCCCATTGTCCAGAGAGATGGAGAAGGAGGTTATTGTCCATGAAGTGAGCAAGGCCATTTATTCTCTAAGTTCATCTCGCCAACAAATTACGCTTGCAACCTGCATTTATTAGGTCTTACCGAAAGACTCTCTCGCCGGGGTTGCTCTGAAGTATGGCATCACTCTAGCGGATCTTCGCAGAGTAAACCAACTCTGGGCCTCCGATTCCATTCATTTGCGCAAGGTACTCTATATACCTCTAGACAAAGCACGTCGAGCGAAAGAGTTCAGACCCGATCTGATAGACCTCTATGACGACTCTGACCTGTCCTCCGGACAACCTCCTGATGCAGCAGAGGATGGTGTCACAGGCCAGACGAGACCTAAACAACTGAATCAACCCACAATTCTCCGTGTTCCCATTTCCCAGCTCTCGTTCTTCCCACCACCATCGACACCGAGGACCTCAGTCGAATCTCGATTTCCTTCTAACAAATCCCGCACCATCTTGCACCCTAGGAGCGCAACCGTCAGTAGTACCGCAGTCCCCCCGGTCTTCTCTGCGTCCCCCTTCGGATCGTCGTCCTCGTCTCCTGCCCCGGGTTTCCTCTCACATACCCGATCCCGAACGCACAACTCGAGTACTCTCTTCAACGTTCCTTCCATCCGCGCGAACAAAAGTAATGTGATCGCACGCGTATCGTTCGAATCCTCTAGCGTATCGGTGTCAACGCCGAGCGACGAGCCAGAGTGGGGACACGAGATGGACGACATCAGTCATTTCCCTTCGCCTGCGGCAAGCAGTGGTAAAGCCGTCTCCGAAGAAGATCCGTACGCACGGTTGACCCTTCTTCCCAACTCTGCATCAGGCATCGCTACGGCAGGGAGCTCAGCGACCAGAAGCAATCGCCGCGGTGGCCGAGATAACAGTATAGAACTATCGCCGTTCCCTGAGACCCGCTCGAGCCCTGTCGCTCGCACACCTACTCTTCGTCGCGGCGATAGGCCTGCAGCTCCGTCTGCGACTCTTGCTTCTTACCTCCCCTCCGCGGCGTACATGACTCCAGATCGTGCATCATTAACTTCGCAATCACAGGCCGCCGTGCGTACAGCCCAGTTGGAACCCTCTCCGGTCATGCAGTTGCCATTGAGAACGGGACAATCGAAGTCGCGGTAGACTGGTACGGTTCATTCCCTCTGGGATGTATAAACTGTAGATTGCCAGCCTGCTCGGTTTGTGGTGCCGACATATCATGCCGATTGGGACCCAGTCACGCCGACTTGGCTCGGTTGTAGTGCTTGGATGGCTACCGTTGAGCCAGACGGGGACGCCGCGCACTCCTCGCAGTACAGGGAAGTGCAGAGAGAGCGTGCGAATGGGACGTGCTCGTGCTAATTTGCTGCTGTGAGTGTCGTGATATCGATGGAGGGCAAAATGTGTCTCTCGTGACGTATTTTAGGCGAAACCATGGTTCTTGTTCTCGTCTCGTCTTCTCTGTAGGGAGGAATGGGAAGCCAG